>NC_092721.1:127666172-128273721 GCF_047496885.1 Scyliorhinus torazame
ATGCCTGAAATTCGACCTGTAGCTGAAAGTAACCTCCGCAGAACCCTGCAACAAGCAGTTAGCACCGCCCAAAGAGATGATACAGTCCTTGAAGGCTATGACCCGCCTTGAATTCTTCTTTGGACATCGTGAGCCCAATGCCAGCTCCGACACAAAACGTGATGATATGGTCTTGGAAGACAACGACTCAGACGAACCTTTCACCTTGGGAGGTGGCTACCTCAGTACCAAATCCGAACCGCAACTAGACGTGTTGCACACTGATGACTCAGATGACAAGTTCTTCGGATTCGGGAATCTTCAGCCCAGCATATACGACATCCCGACTCGTGAGTGCAGGATTATGTTGCGGCCTGGCACCAAGGGACAGAAAGCGGTACAAGCCCACAGAGAGCGGCCTGCTGCCATACAGAGTGGTCCATGCACCACGAAGGGTCCCCGACTCCACACAGAGAGTGGGCCACTCATCACGAAGGGTCCCAGCCACAGCGAGACAACTGCACGTCTCCACACAAGAAGTGACTCCAGTGACAAGCCTCCACAGCGAGCTCGTGGACAGCCTCCACGATAGAAGCAACGCAAGACTCCAAAGCGCAGTCCTTGCATGAACAAGAAGTGATGACAGTGTCCACAGAGAGACCAATGCACGATTCCACACAAGGAACGCTGCAAGACTCCAGAGGGAGAGACACAAGCCTCCACAGAGAGCTCATGGACTGCGTCCACGATAGAAGCAATGCAAGACTCCAAAGCGCAGTCCTTGCATGAATAAGACCATGAGGATCTAGCAACCTCCTCTGAGCAACCAGCAGCAGACAATGCAAGTCTGCCACACTCAAGTGAACAACAGAAAGACTACGACAGTCTACCACGCTCCAGTGAACAAGAAGACTCTGACAGTCTACCCGGCTCAAGTGAACGACAAGAACACACTGAGGCTCTGCCCACTGTATGTGTGACCAGTGACGATGGCATTCCACTTCTCATACCAGATGTGCAACGTGACAGACCTCAGCTAGAATGTACAGAGGCACTCGACAATCACAGTGAGACTACTGGTGACTCCGGTGACACCATGTTACTTCAAACCTCACTCGCTCGAGCCTCTCCACAAGCAAATGCATTCCTGACTGTTTTGACCCCGGATGGGGAGCATCACGAAACTTCAGAAGATTAAAGTGAACCTAAAATGACTCCGGACAGGGAGCATCAAGAAACCAAAGCTGATTCAGGTGCACCAGAAAGGGCTCCAGACAGGAGCATCGACAAGCCAAAATTGACTCAGGTGAAACAGACCAGACTCCAGGAGGGGAGCATCGACAAGCCAAAGCTGATTCAAGTAAGCCGGACATGACTCCAGACGGGGAGCGCCGCAAACTGTGACGGCATGCTCAAGGAGATAGCAGATGCCACGCTCAAGGAGATAGCAGATGCCACAAAGCACGCTAACACGAGTAACTGTGTGAAGGACTCGTATTATCCACAGAGTGTGGTCCTTGAGCGCAGCAAACACAACAAAAAACCAACACAACAACATCAAAGACAATAGCAAGAAGCGTACCAAAGGCAACAACAACATTGACAACAAAAACAACACCAATGGAACTACGACTGGTACGACATGGTACAACTCTGCAAATGAGGGACACTGTTACTGCTCAGCTCAGTACAATGACATGCCATGGCAGGATGATGCATCTTATCAATTCACGTTTGCTGCACTACCAACAGGCAACCTGGCTTTCAGAACAGCTGCCATCAAGAATTACCACCACAAGCATCGAAAGAAAAAAAAAAAAGTCCAAATCAGGCAACAAAGTGATTTGACCACTTCTTGGTTCCTTCAGCACAGGGACACTGATGGAGTTTACAATGCAATGCCACCATCAACATCACCAACTCACCAACCAAACAAGAAAGCCATTCAACCATAATAATTAATGAACTTTGGACTCATGCATATGATTTGGACTTGTTGTTTAATGATCACTGTTATCATAACTTGTACAGAGTATCACTCATCTACCTAGTTTGTTCAATTTTCTTTAACACTGTACAGAAAATATGTAACATGAAAAAAAAAGGGGGGGATGTGGTGATATACATCACTAAGTTCACAAAGGGTTAATGTACATACACTACACCTAGCTAGACACTAGAGGGAACACCACAGACATGACACACAGACAGTCAACCAATAGGTCAGTAAGATAGGACACGACCAATGGGCATTCACGATACACACAAGAGGTGACACTACCACAGGGGGGCATTACACCAACCCATATAAAAGAACACATCACACATGCTCAGTCTCTTTCCAGTGGAGACACACATCACACCCACCACGTGGATTGTAGCAGACTGGTTTGTCAGTCTGAGTAGCTATAGCAGGATTAACAGTAGCGTCGAATCCAAGTAGGAGAATTGTTAACAGTTTAATAAATGTGTTAAAGCTATCTCCAAGTCTGAACCTTCCTTTGTCAGAGGGCACATCAAGGAAGCAGCTTATGCTACATCAAGAGCATAACAAAACAATTCCTTCTTGAAATTACACAACGTTTTGGTCTCAACTACTTTCTGTTGTAGCCACTTCCATAGTTTCACCACTCTCTGGGTGAAGAAATTTCTCCTCACCTCAGTCCTAAAAGGTTTACCCCTTATCCTCAAACTATGACACCTAGTTCTGGACTCCCCCACCATCGGGAACATTATTTCTGAATCTACGCTGTCTAATCCTGTTAGAATTTTCTAAGTTTCCATGGGATCCTCTCTCACTCTTCTAGACTCCAATGAATATAATCCTAACTGACTTAGTCTCTTCTCACATGACAGTCCTGCCATCCCATGAATCAGCCTGGTAAACCTTTGCTGCACTCCCTCCACAGCAAGAACATCTTCCCTCAGATAAGGACACCAAAACTACACACAATACTCAGATGTGGCCTCATCAATGCCCTGTACAATTGCAGTAAAACATCTCTATTCTTATTCTCAAATCCTCTCGCTATGAAGGAAAACCTACCATTTGCCTCCTTTACTGCCTGCTGTACATGTGCGCTTACTTTCAGCAACTATCGCACGAGGACATCAAGGTCTCGCGGAGTATCCACCTCTCTCAACTTACACTCATTCAAATAATAATCCATCTTCCTATTTTTGCTACTGAAGTGGATAACCTCACATTCATCCACATTATACTGCATATACTGCATCTGCCATGCATCGGACCACTCACTCAGCCTGTCCAAATCCTGCCTGAAACATCTCTGCATCCTCCTCACAACTCACTCTCCCACTCAACTTTGTATCATCTGTAAATCTGGAGATAATACATTTAGTTCCCTCGTCCAAATCATTAATATATAATGTGAACAGTTGGGGTCTTAGTACCGATCCCTGCGATATACTACTAGTCACTGCCTGTCAATCAGAAAAAGACCCATTTATCATTTATTCCAACATTTTGCTTCCTGTCTGCTAACCACCGTTCCATCTATCTCAAGACACTACCTGTAATCCCATGCACTTTTAACTTTATATATTAATCTGTTATGTGAGACCTTGTTGAAAGCCTTCTGGAAGTCCAAATTAATAACATCAACAATTCTCCCTGCTCAACTCTACTAGTTACATAGTCAAAGAATTCTAGTAGATTTGTCAAGCAGGATTTTCCTTTCGTAAATTCATGCTGACTTTGTCTGATTACACCACTGTTTTCCAAATGCTGTGCTATGAAATCCTTGATAATGGACTTCAGCAACTTCCCTACTACTGACATTAGGCTCACCTGGTCTATATCACAAGATGCCTTATCCAACCTCTTATCAAGCTTAGTTATGCCGACATAAAGATATGTTACGTATGTCCTTGACCATCCAACAAAGTCCAATGAAAAACCTAATGTAACATGATTCACATTGTTCTGTACTAGCTAAGGCAAAATGTGGGGAACTTCCCTTAACTAGTGTAACTTTTCATATCTTATATTGCTATTTCCTATCCATATCATCCAACCCTCTTTCAACACTACTCCTTCTGCATACTTCCTGGAAAATAAACCACTCCCAAGCTACTCCCAAATTACCTACTTTTTGGCCTCCTATTCATCATAATACTGCAAGTGTCGATTTGCTCAACAATTTTCTCACTTCCACTTAGATATCCCTGCCAACAGCAAGACCTTTATTCTCTCCCATCCTGGTTGAACCCCCAAAATTGCTCCCGTCTTTGCTCCCTCAAGTCCAAGATGCACAGACTTGCGTTTATCTAACATGTAAGTGATATAATCATTTATCAAGGGCTGAAATGAATGGATGGGAAGTGAGAGATCCAACAAAATGAAGACAGTCTTCGAAAGACAGACTATGTTATCACATTTGTACGGAAAAATGTGAGAATTTACAACTGAAACACATCTTTCTGGTATTGACTAATTAAAGTGAAATTTACTTTTTTTGCAATATTATACATCTTTCACCTGTTAATGTTTCGATTATTTTGATTTTAGCTGGATTGTCACAAGTAATTGTTTTAACAGTGAAATCTTGTCCATTGGTTTTCTTTCCATTGGCTTCATGGAGATTTCCTTTCTTTAAAAATGGTAATTAGTCTCTACGAGAATTGCAACACTGGATTATTACGTTGAGCTTCTTGGGTTTTTGGAACGGTGTTCGTCTAAGTGGAGAATATTCCATCGCACTCCAGACTTGCACCTTGTGGATGATCGAAAGACTTTGGGAAGTCAGGAGCTGAGCCACTCACCAAAGAATTCCAAGCCACTGACCTGCTTTTGAAGCCACAGTATCTTTCTGGCTGGTCAATTTCAAGTTCAATTTCTGGTCAATGGTAACCCCCAAGATATTGACAGTGTGTGTGGGGGGTCAGCAATGGTTATGCCATTGTACGTCAAGAGAAGGTGGTTAGATTCTCTCTTGTTGAAGATGGTCATTGCCTGGCACAAATACTACTTGCAATTTATCAGCCTGGTCTTGCTGCATATGGATACGCAGTACTTCAGAATCTGAAGAGTGACAAATGATAGATACCAAATACTGTGCAATCATCAACCAACATTCCTACTCCGGACCTGATGTTGGAGGGAACGTCACTGATGAAGCAGCTGAAGATGGATCAGTCTAGGCAACTAGCCTGAGAATTCCTGCAGCTACGTCCTTGGGTTGAGAAATTTGCCCTCCAGCAACTACAACCCATCTTCCTTTGTGCAAGGTAGTACGGGTCCAGCCACTGGAGGGCAATCCTCCAATTCAATTTTGCTTGGACTCAAAATGCCACACTTGATGTCAAGGTGCAGTAAATCTCACCTCATACTTTCCCCATATTTGGACCAAAGTTGTAATGAAGTCCGGAACAGAATGTTCCTTGCAGAAACCAAATTGAAGAGCATATTTTGCTGTGTAAACATCGCCAAATAACACTAATATAGAATGTGGGTAGGCAATGTAAATGAAACAACACCATTTTAAAGAGAGTTCAGGAACAGAGAGATCTGGAAGTGCAATACAAATCTTGAGGATGGCAGGCCTCGAGAAGACTAGTTAATAAAAAGCATATGGGATCCTTGGCTTTATTAAGAGATATCAAAACAAAAAGCAAGGCAGTTATGCTATATCTTTCCAACACTCAAAGGAAAAAACATTTGAACAGATATGGGGAAGGCCAGGGGCGTAGAACTAGTTGGAAAGCTCTACCAAAAAGCATAATAGGACAAATGGCTTATTTCTGCGGAATCATTGGACAAAATCTCAAGTAATTATGGGCATTAAAAAAAAATCTAATGGAATACTGGCTTATATATCAAAGTTGGAGCAGTTTAGGGTTCCAAACTATAGGAAGGATGTTAAGGCAAACAGGAGTACAGAACAGTTTCACGAGAGAAAATAAAAATACAATGAAAAACTTAGAAAGTGGAGCTGTTAAAATAGAAGATATTTGATGCAAGTATTTAAACTTAGTGCAGAATGTAACAGAATGAAACAGATAGCTTCTAGTAATTCAGGAGACTAAAGGTTGAGGAATAGGGATCAAGGCAGATAGTTTGAATGGAAAAGACAAGCTTGAAGGACAGGGCAAGACTAGTTACAGCAAGCACAGAAAAGTTCGGAGAAGTACCAAGATTTTGAAACTAGGGTAGGTAGGAGGGGGAAAGAGGGTGACAGGGAGGGTCAGGACTAAAATTAGAAGATGAGGAAGGTAGCAACAGAAGGAACTGTATGGATCTTGCAAATAATCCACAACCTCTTCACATGGGTAGAGAAGTGAGGGTCGTGGTGAGAGAAAGATGTTAAAAGTTTGTTATGGAGAAATGGTTGCTTCCTTTTACTTTGAGAAGGAGGATGAGCACAAAGAGAATTTAGCCTACCACTAAACCACTAGTTCCTTGGCATGGTTGAGCCAGACATTGCAAGTGCGACAAATGACAACCAGTCTTTTCAGCATATATTGTCTTGTAGCCCTCAGACTTGAGAGCAAAGGTGGGGATGGTAAACTTGGTAATAATAATCTTTATTATTATTAACATTGCAGTGTTAATGGCTTACATTAACACTGCAATGAAGTTACTGTGAAAATCCCCTAGTTGCCACACTCTGGCATCTGCTCGAGTCCACTGAGGGAGAATTCAGAATGTCCAATTCACCTAACAAGCACATCTTTCAGGACTTATGGGAGGAAACCGGAGCACCCGGAGGAAACCCACGCAGACTCCGCACAGACAGTGACCCAAGCTGGGAATCGAACATGGGACCCTGTCGCTGTGAAGCAACAGCGCTCACCACTACGCTACCATGCCGCCCACGAGTTAACTGACCCCCCTTAACTGAGTTAAGGGGAACAAGACTGTTAAAGATAGAGATGAAGCAGTAATTGAGCACATCAACAGCAGCAGAAGAATGACTGAGGTAGAGAGATGTTTAAGTGAATATGTAAGGGAGCTGGGAAGATTCCCTCACCCCACCCAGCCACTAAAGGGGGTTATGCTGGGAAGTTAAAAGAATGATGGTGGTAAAAGAAGCGGTTAGAAAGAGTCCTACGTGTAATCTCAACCTTAAAAATGAAATCAAGGGAGGCTGAAGAGGTGGTCTTAGGTATAAATTACAGAGTTTAAGCAAAGGGTGAGATTGAGCAAGGAAAGGTATCTGGAGACAAAATATAAGGGGAGTCAAATGCAGATTGAAGTCACTGAAAATGAGTTTCTTCATGAAGAGGTGAGCAAGTCATAGAATTAGATTATCATAGAATTTACAGTGCAGGAGGCCATTCGGCCCATCGAGTCTGCACCGGCTCTTGGAAAGAGCACCCTACCCAAGGTCAACACCTCCACCCTATCCCCATAACCCAGTAATCCCACCCAACACTAAGGGCAATTTTGGACACTAAGGGCAATTTATCATGGCCAATCCACCTAACCTGCACATCTTTGAAGTCAGCATGGAAGGACAACGCTTAATGATTATTTTATGTGAAAGGTAGAAAGGATGGAAGGTGGTGAGGTATTCATACGAGGTGAAAATGCCCGACAAGTAAGGAGAGGAGGTCATGATAGGACATAATGACTTATCCTGGCATTTTGTGAGGGCAAGTGGTGGGTTTTGCAGCAAGGCTTCAATGGGTAGAATGGGGGAAAGAACCAAGGGTAAGGGCTGAGTGTTGATCAATGATCAGCTGGTGAGGGTATCAGTGAAAGAGGCACAAAGACTAGGGAGTGAACTACATGGGTTTAACTCTCAAGAGGCAAGCTGGTGTTTAGGAGTGGAAAATGAGCAAACAAAAATTAAACAAATTAGTTTCAAAATTAAAATCAGTTTCATAATAGAATCATGGAAATTTAGGGTCGCCACTTGGTCCATTGTGTCCAGGCCAGCTGAAAAGGTATTATCCAGTCTTATTTCAAATCCCAACCCATATCTGCAGCAATGTGAATATCCAAGTACTTTATAAATGCAGAGTTCTGCTTCTACCACCCTTTCAGTCACAGAATTTCAGACCATCATCACCACTACCACCCCTCGAGGTGAAAACATTCCTCAACTCCATCTTCTGCCAATTACTTTAAATCTATGCCACCTGATTATTGGCCTCTTGTGCCAAGGGATAAGATTCCCTTATCCATCCTATCTAGACCCCTCAATTTTATACACCTCAATTAAATTTCCTTGTCAGTTTCCTCTGCTCCAAAAGAAAACAACACCAGTGAATCCAGTCTTTCCTCATTACAAAAAATCTCCAATCGTAGCAACACCCTCGTACTAGAACCTGAGGGCACAGCCTCAGACTGAAGGGACGACCCTTTAAAAATAAGATGAGAAGGAATTTCTTCAGCCTGAGGGTGGTGAATCTGTGGAACTCTTTGCCACAGAAGGCTTTTAGGGCAAATCACAGTGTGTCTTTAAGCACAGAGATAGATAGGTCCTTGATTAATAAGGGGATCAGGGGCTATGGGGAGAATGCAGAATGGGGATGAGAAACATATCAGCCATGATTGAATGGTGGAGCAGACTCGATGGGCCGAATGGCCCAATTCTGCTCCTATGTCTTGTGGTCTTATGACCGCTTACACCCGCTCAAGTAAGCTTATATCTTTCCTACAACAAGGTGACCAGAACTGTAAGCAGTGGCCAAACCACAATTGTGCACAGTTCTCCTGCTCTTGTACTCTATGCCTCAAATTAATAAAAGGAAAGTATCCTCTCTGCCTTCTTAACAACCTTATCTATTGTCCTGCCACCTTCATTCACATAAAGGTACTTCTGTTCCTCTCCACCTCTCAATGTCAATTTCTGACCTAAAAGTCAGCCCATAAAGGAACATTATTTACTAAAATGCACTGGAGCGATCCTCATGTAGTCCAGCAGGACACATGAAGGAATGTACTTAACAAGTGCTGGCATAATTTCTGTACCTCACCAAAGTGGGCATTCCTTCCATAGTGTTACGAATAAAGAGACTATTCCACCATGGAGCATCAAACCCAGGACTGATGCAGTCCACCAGTATTAACTTTGCAAGCAAAAATCGCAGCTGTTTTCCCACTGTTCCAGCAAGGTTGCATTCTTACCACTACCCAACATTCAAGGTCACCTACACCCTTAAGAATACGAATCAGATGTGGGCATTACGGACTTGGATTGAACAGGCCTTTCATTTGCATCCTTAATTCATGCAGTATATTTACCCAGCAAACCATTAGGAGTTCAAGCATGTACAATAATGAATTATAATGGGGACAGTCAATATATTGCTGGCTGCTATTACAACACTCATGAGTATAAAGAATTGCAGAACATTGTCATATAACCATAAAACTCCTGACTGTCAATGGTAAATGCTGCTGTTTTATTGACCACATTACGATCCAAATTTTAAAAAGATGATACATTGGGACAAGAGGGCAGATCGAGGACAATTATACTGGATGAAGCGTTAAGGCATAATTCTCCTGAATAACTGGGGATCAACTGGGTATATAATGGCAGGTGGAAATTACTTCTGTGCCTGAGGCCACTCATGTCGTTACTCACATGTACTTTTATACTTCAAGTGCTTTTTTTAAAAAAAAGAGTAATATCTTGTGCAAAGTGGAAAACTGTAGATCAGTATGAAATGCTAACAGAACAGTAGGCTATATCCCCATGCCGGCGTCAAAACAGTGCAGTTTCACACCAGATCCCGGCGTCAAAACAGCGAGTTTCACACCAGAAAAACTGGCGTGAAAGGACCACTAATTCCTAGCCCTGCAAGGGGCTAAGCAAAGACCTGGAGTAGATCTAGCAGCTTTTGCTGCAGATACGGGCCCCCGCACTTCCAGGTTGGAGGCCGCGTATGCGCACAGCGGTGCCTCCAGCGGTCGGGCTGTGCTCCATGGCGGACTCTGACCACAGAGCTTGACCCAAAAATTACACCCCCCAATCGGCCGCGGCCCGACCCTCAATGCCCGCACAAGCATTTACCAGCTGCCTATAAGGCCCCCTCTCCCTCCGATCGGCCCGCCCCCGACCAGGACGGCCGCGGGCTGAGTCCGCAGCCACCACCCGAGTATCCCGACCGACTGGAGCACATCAGATCCACGGTCAGGACTTCGGTAGGTCGGAGGCGGAGAATGGCGGAGCAGGCCTCTGGCAATGGCCCCAGGTAGGTCCAAGGCGACGCAAGGAGTACGCCGTTTTTCAGGGCCCGCAGAATCGGGGAACTGGCACCGGTCCCAATTTCTTGCGGGAAGATGGATTCTCTGCCCCTGCGCTGGCCACGATTTCGGCGTCGGGGTGCAGAGAATCCACCTCAGGTGATTTTCAAACTTTATTTCTCCCAGCACCCACGACTTTTGTGACCCATTCTGGCCGGCCGGCCTTTGTGACCCACGCCATGTTCGCTTACCTTTAATGCTAAAGGGGAACCTGCTTGGTCCTCATGATCTCACTTGAAATCAGGATCAAAAGGAGGAGAGGGCAATGCACATATCACGTGCAGAGGTCAGCCAGTTCCTTTGTGCCGCCTTCATCTTTATGAAAACGGAAAACCCAACCTCGCACATGTAGGCCGTTATGAAGGGCAATAGCAACAAAATGCGTGTTTTACTCAGCACTGGACACTCCTGGTAGATGCTACACCAGAATGCTGACGGCTCTTGGGCTTTTGGCTTGTTTTTAATGTGGTATTACATGTCAGCTACAGCAGCATAGTTTTTTTAATTTGGAGTCAGCTCCAAGTTAATAACTGACTCTGGGGTCTCAAACTCAAATGAATTTTTCGCCAAACACTTCTCTTTCAAAATCTGAAATTTCTCCCTTCATTTGCCAGTACTTCCCTGCAAGAACACACGTGGGCTTTTCATCCTTATTTGCATAATTGACAAAACCATACCTCAAGAAATCATCTTTATACTGCTTTGCTCCCAAAGTTTCTTCTTTATAGACTGTTAACCAGAGGCCTTGCAGCTAACACGAGCACTGTTCTGTCCTGCCCTCTCCTAAGCAGCTCTCTCTAGCAGATTCTGTTATAAGAAACTCTCCAATGGGTAAATTGCCTTTTTGAGTCTCTGGCCATCTCTGACTTTAAAAAAAAAATTCATCTTCACAGTTCACTTGCCTTGCTTGCTAGCAGCTGGAAAATGGAAGTAACACTGCTCCATGATTTGGCATCAAAGGAACGTACCTTGACGTCAAGTGTGCGTGCAGGGCACGTGACCCGCTCACTGCTGACACTTCTGGCTGGAACACTCCATATGCCTCATTTACTTTCATTTTAAAGGCGGCAGTGGCCGCCATTTTCAACATAAAAGCTGGTAGCGGTCGTTAGGTGCTTCTCCCACGATCGGGCACACCGCACGAACGACGTGACCTTGTTTTGTGACACCCGTGAGTCGCGATCTGCACTTTGAGAAATCCTGTTCTAGAATACAGTTTGTAGCCTAAAGAACAAGATTCAAACTACAATTTGCATGGTCAACTGACCCATTAAACCTCTGTATTTAATGGCACATTACTTCTGCAATTATAGCATTATTTTCCTTCCAGTAATCAACACAGTCTTACTGAAAGTTAAGATATTGGGGGTTGCAGCAAGTTTATCAATATTTAAGGTGTGCGCATACACACGAGTTGCATTAACGCAAAGAGCTGTCCATCTCCACCCAACCCAGTAAATAGAGCATTATTTTGGTATATGGTCCTTTTGTCCAGAGAGATTTTTTTTAAAAGATCAAAGAATTTAGGATATTTATGTCAAGATTGACACTTCTCATGATCAATTTTTCATGGTACAGCTGCACAATTTACAAAGCAAACAAAGACAATAACTATTTTGTTATTCACAATTATTTACATGTTTCAACAAATAAATCAATACTTTTTAAAAAAATAAATGTAGTGTACCCAATTCATTTTTTCCAAGTACGGGGCAATTTAGTGTGGCCAATCCACCTACCCTGTACATCTTTGGGTTGTGGGGGTGAAACCCACGCAAACACGGGGAGAATGTGCAAACTCCACACGGTCAGTGACCCAGAGCCGGGGTCGAACCTGGGACCTCAGCGCCATGAGGCAGCAATACTAACCACTGCGCCACGGTGTTGCCCAATAAATCAATACTAATCTATTTTGGGCAAGACTGTATTCATTGCCCACCTTGATAAAATCCTATGGATAAAGAGTCAAATTACATCATGTGGAACTGGAATCACATGTAGGTCAGACCTGCCAAAGGTGGCAAATTCCTTCCCTGAAGAACAAGAATAAACCAGATACATTTCAGTAATAATTTGGCACCATATAGTCATCTTCTAGTTCCAATCCACAAAATGAACACATCTATTGAATTGAATTCCACAATTTTACATGGTGGGATTTGAACAATTATTCTGAGTTTGTAAGCCAGTAACATAACTAGCAATCCAGTATCATAATTACTACCAATCCAGTATCATAATTACTAAGTTATGATGAGCCAAGATATGTACTTTAAACACTGCTCTGGATCAACATATAACATGGAACTTTTTCTTTAAAAATTATTTTCCAATGTGAGAATAGATTCAATATTTTATATTGCAAAATGTTCCACATCAGTAAAAGGTCTGGCATTAGCCACAAACACAACCAAAGATTTACTGCTGTCATCATTCTGGTGTTCATTGTCAAATGTGCCTATGTTTGCAGGTTTGGGGTACAGGTATCACATTCACAATATGATCATGTGACATCGACTTGAAAGAAAAGAGGCAATAGCTAGTACAAATAATACTAGTTGCCCAAACATAGCATACTGTTGTGGAGTCTGCTATTCGGTAATGCAAAAATCAGTCATAATCAACTCTCCTTCATTCTATGTAGTGAGAACAGAATCTATTTCAAACTTAACCAACGTGGGAACTTTTCCTTTGCACACCAGATAGAGCTTCTGTTGCTGTTCAAACATAGCACCTTAAAGCTATACAGTGAAATTGCAATGAGTCAAACTTGGATGACACACCGGTTATGTCAAATTCTCACAGAACTATGTCAGTGATAAGCCTAAACTCTGCACTGGTGACTCTGGATTGGTTGTACATGTCCAAGCTTGCCATGTGACTGAAAAGACCAATCAGAGTCAATTTAGATCACACAAGAGCTTGAAATCATGGCACACTGGACAAGCCATCATTTGACACGGAGATCTCCTGGTGAAAGGTCATGCAAGTATGACTAAACCTGTGAGAAAGTTAAAAGAGATGAAGTTGTTACAGCAAGTAAAACATGTAGATAAAGCAGATATCGCAAAGCTATGGGAGATTCCACCATTGAGTTTATTCACCATCATGAAACACAAGGCAAACACCTTGGAACAGACTGACATGCATGAATTCCTCCTGCAAGGAAGAAGATGAAAATGGCTGTCCATCCAAAAGTTGAAGAAGCTCTGCTAATGTGGTTCAAGGCAGCCCAAGCAGAGAACATTTCCACCTTCAGTCCAATCCTTTTACAAGGTCGGGCCATTGTAAGGTATGAGAAATTGAATAAAAGACTTTTTCACACATTTATTGCTTTACTTGGTTTTCATTTGCGTTTGAATCTATTGTCTTTGGCATAGACCACATTTGGAGGCCTAATGTAGACATATAAAAATTACAGAGATGTATTCATGTGGGAATGAGGCCTCCTCGGCTATCATACAACTTTACTTAACAAGAACTTGTGGGTGAATCCCCTTGGATTCGACTCATCAGATTACACTATAAATGATGCCAAAGTCCAGAGGCTGGATGTAAGATTTCCCCCACCAAAGTAAATACATTTCTGTATCTGTCCAATCATTTAAACACCTTCATTTGATCACCATTCACCCAACTAGAGAGTTAGAATAAAATAATCAAGTACTTACCAACACAAAGAATATTAAAGCAAAATCCCTGGGAGGTAGATTTGTTAACTAGTTGATCTGGTAAACTGTCAAATCCAACGTGGCCTGACAAGGAAAGTGGGCGGACACTTTCACCCTGCAAAAGAAAACAATAGCTAATCGACAATTAAAATATTCTTATAGCTTCCAACTGTTTCCTAACATAGTGGAATCACATACAAATATCTATTGTCAGTAGTAATTCCATCACAGACTAAACTTCCCTGAATATTGCCTATAATATTTTACTGTGTAACTAGATACAAAGCAAAAAATGCAAAAATGAACCAAATGAAGTCCGCCATTGTAAGAGTTTCTTTCATGGAATTTCCTCACCCTATCAGCTTCTATAAGTTCCTTCACTTAAATCAGAAAAACTCAAGTGTTGTTAATATCTAACATCTTTAACCCTTCTTCTCATAAAGAGATCAACAGCTCCAATAAAAGGATCAATTAATCCCCAAACAGTTCTACATAGCCACCATCCAATCAGCACGAGAGAGTGGTGGAGGCGGGGGTTAGACTTGTCAATTTAAAACTTCTGAGATCTCGGAATGTCTCGGTCCTACTGTCATCGCAGAAATTAGTATTCAGAAGTCAAGGCAACACCACAGAAGGAAGCCATTCAGGCCATCACACCTGCAAAACTTTCACTACCATTTTACATGCACCAAAACCTCCATGTAGCCACAGCTGAGAAAATGACACCAATGTAACTGGAAAGTGTGTTTTTAAGCCAGTATCCAAGATTCAATCTGCAATGATGGGTCTTTACATCATCTTCTGTAATGTTATGTCTAACCCCTGCCTTCAGCCGAACATAAATGTTGAGCTAATTTGCATGTTATAATGGTAAAAGCAAATTATTGCGGATGTTGGAATCTGAAACACAAACAGAAAATGCTGGACAATCTTAGCAGGTCTGACAACATCTGTGGAGAGTGAACGGAGCTAACGTTTCGAGTCAAAGTCATCCAGACTGGAAACATTAGCTCTGTTCTCTTTCCACACATGCTGTCAGACCTGCTGAGATTGTTCAGCATTTTCTGTTGTTGTTATATTGATACTTACACTCTTTTTATTAGAACTACATTTGCAATCTTCCATTATGATATGACTTTTCAATAATGTTTAATTTGTCATATATAAAGTAGAGCAGTAATGTTTTAACATGAGCATATAGAAATGTGCAATTAGGAAAACAATGCACTTGAATGGTTTCAAAAGGAAATTGGATGGGGATTAAACTAAACTCAGGCAACTATGGACAGAGCACAGGAAACCAGATCAGTTGGGTTACTCCACAGGAAGCTGGCATGGACTTGGGGCCAAATGGTCTCTTTTGTGGCATAATGACTATGATTTGTAAAGAAAAAATTGTTAACTGATATGCTCATGGGCACCAAAATACTGATTGGCCAATTAGGAAAATAAATAAATGTGGACTTTTCTTGATGGCCCAGTTGGTATACAGACGATAGCTAATCTGCGGCACATCACTTCAATGTGCAGTACTCTTGCCTGAGTTTGTGAGCTGAACATGGAGCATGAAAGCATGAAATGAATTTTTGCACTGTTGCTCCTTTTGTATGATGGATTAAACAAAGTCTTTGACTGTCTGTCTGGATATAAAGGATCATATAGTACCATCAGCTCCTGCACAGAAATCATTCAACGGAATGGATTGTAAATTATACTATATGCAATTCAGCAAAAACAATGGCCGCAATTCTTTGGTCCGGCGCCAAAACGGGAGTACTTTACTCTGGCGCTGGTTCAGAGACCCGATTCACGGGTCCTGGGGGAGTCCCGGCGTCGACCCGGCACCGCGGGATCCGCGCATGCGCAATTGGGCCGGCGCCAACAAGCACATGCGCAGTGGCCTTCTTCCCTGTGCCGGCCTCGATGCCAAATGGCACAGGGATCCGGGGGCCGGCGCGGAGGAAAGGAGGCCCCCCGACAGAGAGGCCAGCCCGCCGATCAGGCCACTACGGAGGCACTCCCCGGGGTTAGACAACCCCCCCCCCCCCCCGCCACATGCCGCCCCCGGACCCTTCAACTCCGAGGTCCCACCGGTCCAGAGCATGTTAGAACGGTGCCGGCGGGACTCAGATTTTTTTGGACGGCCGCTCGGCCCATCCAGGCTGGAGAATGGCGGCGCCGCCGGAGGATCGCCGCTACAGCCGTTTGCGGCGATTCTCTGTGCGGCCCGGTGCCATGTGCGCCTGCCCGTTTTTTCACGGGCGGGAGAATGGCGTCCCGGTGTGGCCCGATTCGCGCGGGCCCAAGCCGATTCTCCAGCCCGGCGGGGGGTTCAGAGAATCGCGCCCAATGAGTTTGAAATGCAGATTAGGGGCTGGTTTAGCACAGGGCTAAATAGCTGACTTTTAAAGCAGACCAAGGCAGGCCAGCAGCGTGGGTTCAATTCCCGTACCAGCCTGCCCGAACAGGCGCCGAAATGTGGCGACTAGGGGCTTTTCACAGTAACTTCATTTGAAGCCTACTTGTGACAGTAAGCGATTTACATTTAATTTCATTTTCAGCAGGCGGGCTGCAGAAGGACTTGGACAATCTAGGAGAGTGGGCAAAGAAGTGGCAGATGGGGAAAAGTGTGAGGTTATGCACTTTGGAAGGAGAAATGGAGGCATAGACCATTTTCTAAATGAGAAGCACAAAGGGACTTGGGCGTCCATGTGTACGATTCTCTTAAGGTTAACGTGCAGGTTCAGTCAGCAGTTAGGAAGGCAAATATAATGTTAGCATTCATGTCGAAAGGACTAGAATACAAGACCAGGAATGTACTTCTGAGGCTATGTAAAGCTCTGGACAGACCCCATTTGGAGTATTGTGAGCAGTTTTGAGCCCCATATCGGAGGATGAGCTGGCCTTGGAAAGGGTCCAGAGGAGGTTCACAAGAATGATCGCTGGAATGAAGAGCTTTTCCTATGAAGAATGGTTGAGTACTCTGGGTCTGTACTCATTGGAGTTTAGAAAGACATGGGGGGATCTTATTGAAACTTACAGGATACTGCGAGGATAGAGTGGGCCTGGAGAGGGTGTTTCCACTTGTAGGAAAACCATGTGGCACAGTGGTTAGCACTGGGACTGCGGCGCTGAGGACCCGGGTTCGAATCCCGGCCCTGGGTCACTGTCCGTGTGGAGTTTGCACATTCTCCCCATGCCTGCGTGGGTTTCACCCCCACAACTCAAAGGTGTGCAGGTTAGGTGGATTGGCCACGCTAAATTGCCCCTTAATTGGAAAAATAAAATAATTGGGTACACTAAATTTATATTTAAAAAATCAATAGAGTTCTTGAGGTATGGGTTTATAAATTGTGCCACAGCAAATCAGGATGCAAAGTTTGTGTGCATTATATGCATGGAAATTCTGGCAAATTAAAGATTAAAACTCTCAAAAGTTCAAAGGGATTTCAAAACTAAGCATGGTGAGTTCGAGGACAAACCTCTTGATTTTTTTTCAACGGATGCAGTGAGATATTAAACCAGCCGAAGTGCTTATCAGAAATTGAATAACAAAGCAATTGAGACTGTGAGGACCAAGCAGGCCCACCTGTCACATTAAAAAGGTAAGAGAAAATGGTGCGTTGAGATGTTCCGGTGGCGTGGGTTGCAAAGGTCGGCCAGCGTGGGTCTTGAAGGTAGGCCGGCTTGGCTCCCAGAGGATGGTCAGTTGGTAAAATTGGGTCCTGGGAAAAAAAGTTTGAAAAACACTGGTGCAATTCACTACCACATGACAGCCCAAAGTATTTTTTAAAATAATAAATTTAGAGTACCCAACTATTGTTTTTCCCAATTAAGGGGCAATTTAGCATGGCCAATCCATCTAACCTGCACATCTTTTGAGTTGTGGGGGTGAAACCCACGCAGACACAGGGAGAATGTGCAAACTCCACACAGACAGTGACCCAGGGCCGTGATCAAACCTGGGTCCTCAGCACGGTAGGCAGCAGTGTTAACCACTGCGCCACCCTTTAAAATTAATTTTGATACAAAGTTTAAAACTACAACGTTTCAAGTCACTACTATAATGTAGGAAGTATAGCAGCAAAGTTGTACAAACTCCCACAAATAGATAAATATTGGCCAGGACACCAGGGATAACTCCCCACCTCTTCTTCAAAATAGTGCCATAGGATCTTTGCATCTACCCGAGAAGGTAGACGGAGCCTTGATTTAACTTCACACCTGAAAGACAACACCTCCAGCAATACAATACTCCCTCAGTATTGCACTGGGGGGTCAGCCTAAATTTGTGTGTTCAAGTCCCAGGGTGGGGTTTGAACCCACAATCTTTTGACTCAGGTGAGAGTGCTTCTGACAAAGCCACAGATTACACCTTTTGTTCAGCATATAATCCCCATCCAGTTCAGATCAGAAGCTTTTTTAATACAACTATCAGCATCAGCATGGGGGAATGACACTAACTGCATTGCCCATTTGGAGAGTCAATATAGATACAATGGACTGAATGAAATGAAAATCGTTTATTGTCACAAGTAGGCTTCAATGAAGTTACTGTGAAAAGCCCCTAGTCGCCACATTCCGGCGCCTCTGGTACGGGAATTGAACAGGGCTGCTGGCCTGCCTTGGTCTGCTTTAAAAGCCAGCAGCCTCCTTGCATACTGTAACAATTCTGTGATTCTAGTTTATTGAATTTTTAGTGTACTTTATTAACCTAAGGGAACTGTACCTTAGTGACAAGGAGGTGTGATACACAGATCAGTACTAAATTTATTAGCTTCTACAACTATTTATTTTAAATACAGGATTGTTTTATTTGATTTATAGATAAGGATTTTAAATTTGCACTAAGGGAGGTGAAGTCAACAGATGAGGAAGGGACATCTTGGAGTAAGATGGGCAGCAGAGGTAGGAGGTAGTCAGTCGAGAGCTGGATCAATTGGACTTACACATCAGAAAGAGACTTAAGCAAGGAATGATGGATGCATATGGTGGTAATGTACATTCCAGAGTCACAATGATGAACAGATTATGGATTGGTTGAGGTTAGCAATTTTTTTTTAAAAACAGGGTAATTAAGTTATGATAAGCGGAAAGGCAGAAGGGAATTAGTATCCAAGGAGAGATATTGTTATTCTCAAAAAACTGGCCCAAAAGTAGAGCGACTGGTCAAGAGTTGAAACAGTTTCCTGAAGGTGGACGAAGGGTTGGTAGAAGGGCTGGGGGCCCTGATTGGGTTGGAAGAAATAGCAGAAGGGCTGAAGGCCATGCAAGTCGGGTAAAGCCCCAGGACCAGAAGGGTACCCAGTGGAGTTTTATAAAATGTTGTCTGGGATACTGGGTTCACTGCTGATGAGGACAATTAATGAGGCAAGGGAGAGAAGGGTGCTTCCCCTGACGATGTCACAGGCCACTATCTCTATTTTTAAAAAAAAAAAATTTTATTAAGGTTTTCACAGAATATCAATAACAAAATGAAAAAGGAACCCAACAGGGTTAAATACAAAACAGTCAAAAAACAACCCTCCATACCACCTTCCCCCCTGTACATAAATAATAAATTAACACCCCAACTTAACACAAAGCCAACATAGCAAATATATACACCCCCTCAGATCCCCCAGTGTAAATAAACATAAATAAAGTAACCCCCCCCCCCCCCCCCCCCCGCCCGAGTTGCTGCTGCCATTGACCAATGTCTACCGTTCTGCCAGGAAGTCCAAGAACGGTTGCCACCGCCTGAAGAACCCTTGTACCGACCCTCTCAAGGTGAATTTCACCATCTCCAACTTAATAATCCCTGCCATATCGTTGATCCATGATTCCACGCTTGGGGGCCTCACGTCCTTCCAGTGAAGAAGAATCTCCGCCGGGCTACCAGGGACGCAAAGGCCAGAATACCAGCCTCTTTCACCTCCTGCACTCCCGGCTCCTCTGCCACCGCTCCTCTGCCACCCCAAATATTGCGAGCCCCCAGCCCGGTTTGACCCTGGATCCTACCACCCTCGACACGGTCCTCGCTACGCCCTTCCAAAATTCCTCCAGCACAGGGCATGCCCAGAACATGTGGGTGTGGTTTGCTGGGCTCCCTGAGCACCTAACACACCTGCCCTCACCCCCAAAAATACCGGCTCATCCTTGACCCGGTCATGTGTGCCCTGTGCAGCACCTTAAACTGTATGGGGCTGAGCCTCGCGGAAGAAGATGAAGAGTTCACCCTCCCTAGGGCATCTGCCCACGTCCCTTCCTCGATTTCCTCTCCCAACTCCTCCTCCCACTTACCTTTCACCTCCACCTCCTGGCATCACCTGGTAAGTTTGAGATCTTCCCCACTCCCGGCCACTCCCAACCCCCCCTCGCCACCCCCACCCCCACACAACCCTACAAGCACCCTGTCCTGTACTGTGCGTGGCAGCAGCCGCGGGAATTCCACCACCTGCCAAATGCCCTAACCTGTAAGTACCTGAAGGTGTTCCGGGGGGGGGGGGGGCGCGGGCATACTTCTCCTTCAACTCACACAGGTCTCCCAACCTTCGTATCCCTGCCCTGTGCCACCCTGAAAACCCTCCATCTGTCCTCCCTGGGACAACCGGTGGTACCCCCGTACTGGGGTCCACACCGAGGCCCCAACTTCCCCAGTGCTGCTTCCACCGCCCCCAGATTTTGAGGGCAGCCGCCACTACGGGCTCGTGGTATACCTCCTTGGAGGGAGCGGCAGCGGCACCGTTGCCAGCGCCCCCAGACTCATACCCACAAAGGACGCCGTCTCCAGCCTCTTCCATGCAGCCCCCTCCCCCTCCATCAACCACTTGCGCTCCATCGTCGCATTGGCGGCCCAGTAGTACCCACAGAGGTTGGGCAGCACCAGCCCCCCCCCCCCCCACCCCCACCCCACCCCCGCCCATCTCTACCCCGCTCCAGGAACACCCTTCTCATCCTTGGAGTCCCTCACGCCCACACAAACCCCATTGTGCTCCTGTAGACCCGCTTAAAAAGGCCTTCGGGATAATCACGGGGAGGCACTGGAACAGGAACAAAAACCTTGGGAGCACCGTCATTTTGACTGACTGCGGCAACACTTCCCACCTCTTGAACTCCTCCTCCATTTGCTCCACCAGCCTTGTGAAATTAAGCCTATGCAGGGCCCCCCAGCTCCTGGCCACTTGGACCCCCAAATACCTGAAGCTCCTCTCCGCCCTTTTTAGTGGGAGCTCGCCAATCCCCCTCTCCTGGTCCCCTGGGTGAACCACGAACAGCTCGCTCTTCCCCATGTTGAGCTTATACCCAGAGAAATTTCCGAATTCCCTGAGGATCCTTATTACCTCCAGGCATTCCCCCCATCGGGTCCGCCACATATAACTGCAAGTCGTCCGCGTAGAGCAACACCCTATGCTCCTCCCTATCCCGCACCAACCCCCCCCCCCCCCCCCAGTCCCTCGACTCTCTCAGTGCCATAGCTAGGGGTTCAATCGCCAGTGCGAAGAGCAGAGGGGACAGGGGACACCCCTGCCTCGTCCCTTGGTGGAACCGAAAGTACTCGGACCTCCACCTGTTCGTGGCCACACTCGCCATCGGGACCTCATACAACAGCCTAACCCACCTGACAAACCCCTCCCCAAACCCGAACCTCTTCAGCACCTCCCACAGGTACCCCCACTCTACCCTATCGAAGGCTTTCTCAGCGTCCATCGCCACTACTATCTCCGCCTCCCCCTCCCTCGCCGGCATCATGATAACGTTCAAAAGCCTCCGCACATTCGCATTCAACGGTCTCCCCTTCACAAACCCCGCCTCGTCTTCATGGATGACCTGCGGCACACAATCCTTAATCCTCGTGACTAAGACCTTCGCCAGCACCTTGGCATCTACGTTTAGCAACGAAATCGGCCTGCAAGACCCACACTGCAGGGGATCCTTGTCCCGCTTCAGGATCAAGGAGATCAGTGCCCGGGACATCGTCGGGGCCAAAGCCCCCCCCCCCCTCCCTTGCCTCATTAAAGGTCCTAACTAACAACGGGCCCAACAGGTCCAGAAATTTTTGCTAGAATTCGACCGGGAAAATGGTCCGACGCCGGTGCCTTCCCCACCTGCATGCTCCCTATCCCTTTGGTCAGCTTCTCCAGCCCAATTGGGGCCCCCAATCCCGCCACCAGTCCCTCCTCCACCTTCAGAAACCTCAATTGATCCAGAAAGCTGCCCATCCCTCCCTCCTCCAGTGGGAGCTCGGACCGATACAATTCCTCAAAAACGTCCCTGAAGACCCCATTGATGCCATCCCCACTCCGCATCACACTCCCTCCCCTGTCCTTAACTCCCCCAAACTCCCTAGCTATGTCCCATTTCCGAAGCTGATGGGCCAGCATCCGGCTTGCCTTTTCCCCATACTTGTAGACTGCCCCCTGGGCCTTCCTCCACTGCACCTCCGCCTTCCTGGTGGTCACCAGGTCGAATTCAGCCTGGAGGCTGCCTCAACAGTCCTTACTCAGGCACCTCCGCATACCTCTTGTCGACCCTCACCATCTCCCCCACCAGCCTCTCCCTCTGCTCCCTCCTCTCCTTGTGGGCCCTAATGGAGATCAGCTCTTCCCTAACCACCGCCTTCAGCGCCTCCCATACCATCCCCACTCGGACCTCCCAGTTATCGTTGGCCTCCCGGTACACCTCTATGCTTCCTCGGACCCGCTCACTCACCTCCTCGGCCGCCAACAGCCCCACCTCCAAACGCCACAATGGGCACTGGTCCCTCTCCTCCCCCAGCTCTGAGTCCACCCAATGCGGGGCATGATCCGAAATGGCTATCGCCGCGTACTCAGTATTCTCTACTCTCGCTGTCAGCGCCCTACTCAAAATGAAAAAGTCGATTCGAGAATAAGCCTTATGGACATGTGAGAAGAATGAAAATTCCCTAGCCCCCGGCCTTGCAAATCTCCAAGGGTCCACCCCTCCCATCTGGTCCATAAACCCCCTCAGCACCTTAGCCGCCGCCGGCTTCCTACCCGTCCTAGACCTGGAGCGATCCAGTGCCGGATCCAACACCATGTTAAAGTCTCCCCCCATTATCAGGCCCCCCACTTCCATATCTGGGATCCAACCCAACATGCGCCGCATAAAACCCGCATCGTCCCAGTTCAGGGCATACAAATTGACCAGTACCACCCTCTCTCCCTGCAGCTTACCACTAACCATTACGTACCTACCGCCATTGTCTGCCGCAATGCTCGACGCCTCGAACGACACCTTCTTTCCCACCAAGATCACCACCCCTCGATTTTTGGCATCCAGCCCCGAATGAAACACCTGACCTACCCACCCTTTCCTCAATCTTACGTGGTCTGCCACCTGGAGCATGACCACATCCACCTTCAGCCCCTTCAGGTGCGCAAACACGCGGGTCCGCTTGACCGGCCCGTTCAGTCCCCTTACATTCCAGGTTATCAGCCGGATCAGGAGGCTACCCGCGCCCCTCCCCCGCTGACTTGCCATAACCCCTCCTTGGCCAGCCACGCGCCCGCACCCCACGGCGGGACACGCCCTCACCCCACGGCAGGAGACCCCCGTCTCGACCCCCCCCCCCCACTCGCTCCAGCTCCCCCTTGACCATGGCAGCAGCAACTTGATTTCTCTCCCCCCCCCCAAGATCCCTTCTAGCTGCTTTACTCCCCCCATTGCACTTACGCAAGTCAGCTGACACCTGCTGACCCCAGCCACTCTCGCCTCTCCTCACATTGTGTGACACACCCTCCTCTTCCACTCCCCATCCGCAGGCTCTCCACCTCCCCCTTCCATTCCAAGCGCAGGAAACAACCCTCGCTTCCCCGCCCCAGCCCCGCCCCCTCCAGTCTTCAGCGTGGGAAAAAGCCCGCGCTTACCAACTACCCGGCCCCGCCACCTCTGATGCAGCTCCTTTTACAGGCCCAGTCCCCTCCCCCGCGGGGCCCCATCACACTGCCGGCCACCCATCCCTGTTCCATTTGCTTACCCCCCTCCAAGAGCCCCCCCGACCAACCCAACCAAAACAGTGCCCAACCCGCCCTAACAACCCTCACCAAACCAGAAAGAAAAAAAAAAACAAGAGCAAAGGATCCCCCCTCAAAAAGTAACATATCAACCACAATCCCCAAACGCCCATCCCGACCCTCAATCTGTGTCCAACGTCTCGGCCTGAACAAAGGCCCACGCCTCCTCCGGAGACTCAAAATAATGGTGCCAGTCCTTGTAGGTAACCCACAGTCGCACCGGCTGCAACATGCCAAACTTCACCCCCTTCCTGTGCAGCACCACCTTCGCTTGATTGTACCCGGCCCTCCTCTTAGCCACCTCCACACTCCAGTCCGGATATATCCGAACCTCCGCGTTCTCCCACCTGCTGCTCCTCTCCTTCTTGGCCCACCTGAGCACACGCCCGATCAGCGAACCGATGAAACTGCACCAGCATCGCCCGCGGAGGTTAGTTAGCCTTGGGCCTCCTCGCCAACACTCTATGGGCCCCTTCCAGCTCCAGGGGCCCCTGGAAGGACCCCGCTCCCATCAGCGAGTTCAACATGGTGACCACATAGGCCCCCACGTCTGGCCCCGACAGAGGCCCAGAATCCGCAAGTTCTTCCGCCTCGACCGATTCTCCATCTCCTCGAACCTCTCCTGCCATTTCTTGTGAAGCGCCTTGTGCCCCTCCACCTTTACCGCCAGGCCTAAGATCTCGTCCTCGTTGTCGGAGATCTATGGTCGGGCCTCGCGGATCACCACCCCCTGGGCCGTCTGTGTCTCCAGCAGCTCATCAGTAGAAGCCTTCATCGGTTCAAGCAGGTCTGCTTTAATCTCCCTAAAGCAGCGCTGGATAACCTCCTGTTGCTCCTGAGCCCATTGCATCCACGCTGCCTGGTCCCCGCCCACCGCCATTTTGTTCTTCTTCCCTCGCACCTTCTTCGGGTCCGCCACCACTTTTTCAGTTGCCCCGCTCCTGGTAAAAGCCATATACTGTTGGGGAACTATTGTACTCTCCTTCCCACAGCGGGAAACGTCGAAAAAATGACGTTGGGGGCCCTGAAAAGAGCCCAAATGTCAGTTTTTTGCGGGAGCTGCCGAATGTGCGACTTAGCTCCGCATAGCCGCAACCGGAAGTCACAGGCCACTATCTCATTGAGCCTGAAGCGGGATAAGGACCCGGAGCTGTGCGGGTTGCTGAATGTGATCACGATGCCCCCAGAGAGTAGGGACGTGGAGGTAGTGGTCACAATGGACGCAGAGAAGGCATTTGATCGGGTGGAATGGGAATATCTGAGGGAGGTAATGGGGCAGTTTGGATTTGGACGGGGCTTCATCGACTGGGTCAGACTGCTGTAGGAGGCTCCCGTGGCGAGTGTACGGACGAACAGGTTAACATCCGGCTATTTTAGGCTGCTCCGGAGGACGTGGCAGGGATGCCCCCTCTCCCCACTGCTGTAGAGCCACTGGCAATTGCGTTGAGAGCCTCAAGGAGCTGGTCCGGAGTGGGGGGTGGAACACAGTCTCGCTATACGCAGGTGACCTGCTCCTATGTTTCGGACCCACTAGAAGAGACGGAAGACATTATGAGGATTCTGGGGGAATTTGCCCGGATTATAAATTGAACATGGGGAAAAGTGAGGTGTTCACGATCCAGGAAAGGGGGCAGGAGAGGCGATTGGGGGAAGCTGCCATTTAGAGTGGTAGGGGGAAGCTTTCAATACCTAGGCATCCAGGTGGCACGGGATTGGGAACGGCTACACAAGTTAAATCTGGCCCGACTAGTCGACCAAATGAAGGAAGATTTTTGAAGGTGGGACGTGCTCCCGTTGTCACTGGCTGGGAGGGTAGAGACAGTGAAAATGACGGTCCTCCCGAGATTCCTGTTTGTGTTTCAGGGTCTCCCCATCTTTATTCCACGGTCCTTTTTTAAACGGGTCAATAAGGTGATCTCTGGCTTTGTATGGGTGGGTAAGACCCCGCGAGTAAAAAAGGGGACGCTGGTGCGCTGCCGGGGGCAGGGCTGCCGAACTTTAGTAATTATTATTTGGCGGCAAATATAGCCATGATTAGGGAGTGGGTGGTTGGGGGGGGGGGGGGGGGGGGGGTTGGTGTGGGAGCAAGTAGAGGCGGCATCATGCAAGGGCACTCGTCTGGGGGCATTGGTAACAGCGCCTCTGCCGTTCCCGCCAGCACAGTACTCTACCAGCCCCGTGGTGGTAGCGGCCCAGAGAGTCTGGGGGCAATGGAGGAGACATGTGGGAGCAGAGGGAGCATCAGTCTGGTCTCCAATCTGCAATAATCACCGGTTTGCCCCGGGGAAGCTAGATGGACGGTTTCGGAGATGGCAGAGAGCAGGGATCGAGAGGAAGGGATACATGTTCATAGAGGGGAGCTTTCCCAGCCTGAG
Source organism: Scyliorhinus torazame (assembly GCF_047496885.1). Taxonomy (NCBI): domain Eukaryota; kingdom Metazoa; phylum Chordata; class Chondrichthyes; order Carcharhiniformes; family Scyliorhinidae; genus Scyliorhinus; species Scyliorhinus torazame. The sequence continues at coordinate 127,692,436 of NC_092721.1, forward strand.
GGAGTTGGAGGAGAAATTTGAATTGCGGGAGGGAATGAGTTTAGGTACCTGCAGGCGCGGGACTTCCTACGCAGGCAGGTCTCAACCTCCCGTCCTACCGCCAAGGGGGATATAGGACAGGGTAGTTTCCAAGAATGTGGGTGGGAGAAGGGAGGGTTTTGGACATTTACAAGGAACTCATGGGGTCAGACTGAGGAGTTGAAACACAAATGGGAAGAGGAGTTAGATGGGGAGATAGAGGACAGTGTCTGGGCAGACGCGTTGAGTAGAGTCAACGTGTCCACAACATGTGTCAGGCTCAGCCTGATACAGTTTAAGGTCGTTTACCGGGCCCACATGACAGTGGCCCGGATGAGCAGGTTCTTTGGGGTAGAAGATAGGTGCGCAAGGTGTGCGGGAGAACCAGCGAACCATGTCCATATGTTCTGGACATGTCCGAAGCTTAGGGGATTTTGGCAGGGGTTTGCAGATGTCATGTCCAAGGTGTTAAAAACAAGGGTGGCACCGAGTCCAGAGGTGCCGATTCTCGGAGTGTCGGAAGACCCAGGAATCCAGGAGGAGAAAGAGGCAGACGTTCTGGCCTTTGCCTGCCTGGTAGCCCGGAGATGGATATTATTAGCTTGGAAGGACTCAAAGCCCCCGAAGTCGGAGACTTGGCTAACTGACAAGGCGAGCTTTCTCTGTCTGGAGAAAATCAAGTTCGCCCTGAGAGGGTCAATGTTAAGGTTTGTCCAGAGGTGGCAGCCGCTCCTCGACTTCTTTGGGGAAAATTAACCGTCAGCAGAAGGGGGGGGGGGGAAGAAATGGGGGTGTTGGGGTTTAGTTTAGTTTAGAGTAGGGTGTTGGAAAAGGTGGGACCTGTGAGGGAGGAAGACGGCTTTTGCACTATGTTTACATTTGTATGTACATTGTTTCTTCTGTTGTTGTTGTTATAAAACCATAAATACCTCAATAAAATCTTTATATATAAAAAAAAAAGAGTTGAAACAGTTGTCAGGAACGCTGAACTTCACAAGATAGTTATGTTTTAAAATACCCCCTTTAAACTAAGGCGGAACGGAATGTTCTTGGAAGATGGTGAACTTACAAGAAACACTCCAGTTATTTTAATTATTTGTAATAGTCAAAAGAGTTCAAGTGAAATCTTAATATCCAGTTTATCTACATTGGTTGTTTGCAAACTTCCTAAACTTCCCATCTCATATAAAGTTATTGGTCTCTACAAGAATTGTAACACAGGGAGGAAGTCGAGCAAATGGGCAACAGGTTTCATGAAGACATGATAGGGGCAGCACGGTAGCACAGTGGTTAGCACAGTTGCAGGGTCCCAAGTTAGATTCCCGGTTTGGCTCATTGTCTGTGCAGTCTGCATGTTCTCCTTGTGACTCGTGTGTTCCGGTTTCCTCCCATAGTCCAAAGATATGCAGGTTAGGTGGATTGGCCATGCTAAATTGCCCTTACTGTCCAAAAAAGGTTAGGTGGAGTTACTAGGTTACAGGGATAGAGGTGTGGGCTTAAGTAGGGTGCTCTTTCCAGGGGCCGGGGCAGACACGATGGGCTGAATGGCCTCCTTCTGCACTGTAAATTCTATGATTCTAGGAGTAGCCCACTCATTCCAGAATCTGTTCTGCCTGCCATTCAACAAACTCATTTGTTCTTCTATGCAAAACGTTTCTGCACTATTTCCTTATTGTTTGATTTCTAGAGTGCTAAGCCTCCACAGCTCTGTGGGGTAGAGAATTTACAATTCACCGCAAGTGAATACATTTTTCAGTCAGTAATCAACGGTCAACCCTTTACCTAGAGACATGGCCACTAGTTCTAGACTCTAATGGGGAAACAAATAGACTCACTATAACCACCCAGTGAAGCCACAAATTTTATATTCCAATGACATGTCATTCTTCTAAACTCCAAAAACAAGGCCAGCCCACTGAATGTCTCTTCAAAAGAACAGCCCTCTCGTTCTAATAATCAATCTAGTTAACCTTTGTAACACTCCCAGGCAAATATAGCCTTTCATAGATAAGGAGACCAAAACTGTACTGAGTATTCGGAGTATGATCTCACCAAGGCCCTTCAGTTGCAGCAAAACTTCATTCCACTTAATACTTCAACCCCGTTGAATTAAAAGGTTAACATACTATTTGCTTGCTAGGCTTTTATTCACATACTAGGGTCACTAAATCTCCCTGAGAATCTACATTTACCAGTCAACATCCTTTAAAAAGTACTGGCTTTCCTTTCCCCATTCTTTCTCCAGAAGTGGATAACTTCATGCTTTAATCATAGAATGGTTACAGCAAAGAAGAGCCATTTGACCCATCTCATCTATACTGTTTTTCAGCAAGAACAATGTAGCTAGCCCCAATTACCCAGTTTTTCCCAACAGCACTGCAATTTCTCTCTTCGGGTGCATATCCAATTCCCTTTTGAAAGCCATGGTTGAATCTGCCTCTACCACACTCTCAGGCAGTGCATTCCAGATCCTAATTGCCATGTAAAAAATGTTTTTTCTTCATGTCATTGTCGTTCTTTTGCCAGACATCTTAAAATCAGTGTCCTCTGGTTCCCAACTCTTCCACCTTGAAAATTTGCTCCCCCACATCTTTCCCACTGATGAACACACCCAGTTATCATAGATTCTTCGACCCAAACTGGTCCATGCCAACTAAAAAGCCCATCTAACCCCATTTGCCAGCATTTGGCCCATATCCTTCTAAACCTTTCCTATCCATGTATCTGTCCAGTTGCCTTTTAAATGTTGTCAATGTTCCTGCCTCAACTACTTCCTCCGGTAGTTCTTTCCACATACGTACCACCCTCTGTGTAAAACATCTGCTTCAGGTTCCCATTAATTCTTTCCCCTCTTAACTTAAACCTATGCTCTCTAGTTCTCAATTCCCCAATGCTGGGAAAAAGACGGAGTCCATTCACCCTATCCATACCTCTCATGATCTTATACACCTCTATAAGATCACCCCTCAGCCTCCTACGCTCCAAAGACAAAAGTCCTAGCCTTTCCAATTTCTCCCTATAACTCAGTCCCTAGAGTCCTGCAAACGTCCTTGTAAATATCTTCTGCACTCTGTCCAGTTTAATAACATCTTTCCTATTGCGAGACGACCAAAACTGAACAGAATACTCCACGTGCGGCCTCACCAACGCCCTGTACAATTGCAACATAAACTTCCCAACTTTTATACTCAATGCCCTGACTGATGGAAGGCCAGCAAGCCAAAAGCCTACTTCACTGCCCTATCTACCTGTGACTCCACCTTTAGAGAATCTTGCACCTGAACTCCAAGGTCCCTCTGTTCCATGATAAAAATAAATAAAAATTGCTTGTCACAAGTAGGCTTCAAATGAAGTTACTGTGAAAAGCCCCTATAGTCGCCACATTTCGGCATTTGTTCGGGGAGGCTGGTACGGGAATTGAACCGTGCTGCTGGCCTACCTTGGTCTGCTTTAAAAGCCAGCTATTTAGCCCAGTGTGCTAAACCAGCCCCAGATACTCCAAGGTCCTGCCATTCGCTGTGAAAGTGAAAGTCCTACCTTGATTTGACTTTCAAAAAAATGCAGCACCTCACATTTATCTGTATTGAACTCCATTTGGCATTTTTCGGCCCACTTCCCCAGCTGTTCAAGATCTGCTGCAATTTTTGATAACCTTCCTCGCTGTCACCTATCACCTATGAAATTAATGAAATGAAAATCGCTTATTGTCACAAGTAGGCTTCAAATGAAGTTACTGTGAAAAGCCCCTAGTCGCCACATTCCGGCGCCTGTTCGGGCAGGCTGGTACGGGAATTGAACCCGCGCTGCTGGCCTTGGTCTGCTTTACAAGCCAGCTATTTAGCCCACTGTGCTAAACCAGCTATTTTGTGTCATCTGCAAACTTACTGATCATGCCTTGTACATTCTCATCCAAATCGTTGATATAGATAACAAACAGCAATGGGCCCAGTACTGACCCCCGAGGCACACCACTAGTCACAGGCCTCCAATCCGACAAGTATCCTTTCACCATTACCTTTTGCTTCTGACATCAAGCCAATTGTATATCCTATTTGCCAGCTCTCCCTGGGTTCCATGTGATCAAACCTTCCAGAGCAGCCTACCATGTGGAACTTTATCAAAGGCCTTACTGAAGTCCATATAGGCTACATCTACTACCCTGGTCACTTCAAAGAACTCTAACAATTTGTACAGCATGATCTCCCACGCACAAAGCCGACGACTTCTAATCAAACCCGGTCTTTCCAAATGCCTGTATATCTTATCCCTCAGAATCCTTGAGTAACGTACCAACCGCTGATGTTAGGCATACCGGTCTAGGCTTCCCAGGTTTTTCTTTGTAGTCCTTCTTAAATAAGGGCACAGCATTTTCTATCCTCCAGTCTTCTGGTACCTCATCCGTCGCTAACGATGATGCAAATATCACTGCCAGGGCTCCCGCAATTTCTTCTCCAGCCTCACGCATCCTTGGATATACCCGGTCACGACCAGATTTATTCACCTTCATACACTTTAATACTTTCAGCACCTCCTCCACTGTAATGCGAACTATCCCCAATATATCGCCATAAACTTTCCCAGGTCCCAAATCTTCATTTCTTTCTCCACAGTAAACACAGGAGAATATTCATTGAGAATATGCCCATCTCCTGTGGTTCCATGCATATGTGACCACCTTGGTACTTGAGGGGTCCTATTCTCTCTCCAGTTATTCTTTTTCCTTCAATATACTTAAAGAATCCCTTTGGATTCACCTTAGTCCTCTCAGCCAGTTATCTCATGCCCCTTTTCGCCCTCCTAATTTCCTTCTTGAGTATACTCCTGTATCCCCTGTACATCTCCCGGGAATCCCTCGATTCAAGCTGCTTGTACCCGAGCCATGCCTCCTTTTTTCTTCTGGCTAAAACCTCAATATGTTTCGTCATCCAGGGTTCCCTACACCTGCCAGCCTTGCCCTTATCACTAACAGGAACATATAGACCCTGAACTCTAGCTATTTCACTTTAAAGGCCTCCCACCTACCAGAGGCCTTTGCCCTCAAACAAGCTACTCCAATCAACCCTTGCAAGCTCCTGTCTAATTCCATCAAAATTCACCGTGCCCCAATTTAGAACTTGCACCTGTGGACCAGTTTTGTCCCTTTCCAAAACTATTTAAAAATTAATTGAACCATGGTCACTGTCCCTTGACAACAGCTCCTTCACAAACCACTTTCGGGAAGCACTGACTGCCCGATGCAAATCTTCCAAGCTACAGCCAATCAACATCACCGCTCTGCTGGATGCTTGCCTTCACTCGAACATGGAGGGTGTGTTGCTGAGGTTCACTTTCTGGAAACACTGACTGCCCGATGCAAATCTTCCCCGCAACAGCCAATCAGCGTTGCCGCTCTGCTGGACGTTTGCTTTCGCTCAAACACGCAGGATGTCTTGCTGATGTCCACTTTCTGGAAGCACTGACCACCCAATGCAAATCTTGGGGGGCAAATCTGTTTTGGTTGGGTTGGTCGGGGAAGACATTCCATCGCTCTCTCCAGCACACTCACTGTCCAAAATCATTATCTCCTCCTTCCTTCCCAACCATCTTGTATCTAGGAGTATTCTGTACCCAAAACTTCCTTCCCCACATTAGGCAAAAAGGTGGCAGATGGAAGTTAAATCAGCTTATATCCTTTGCAGCCTCTGTGTCTGCACAACTTTTTAAAAAAATATACTTTTACTAAGGTAGTTGCAAAATTTTTAACAAAAACAATAACATTGACATAGTAAAATAAACATTTCCCACCCGACCCACTCTTCACACACCTCAACCATCTAACACCTATCCGCCCCCCCTTCAAAGTGCTACTTCTGCCGACATTTCAATTTTCCCTGAGAAAATCGAAGAACGGCTACCACCTCCGAGAGAACCCCAACATTGACCCTCTTAAGGCAAACTTTATTTTCTCAAGACTGAGAAACCCAGCCATGTCACTAACCCAGGTCTCTACACTCGGGGGCTTCGAGTCCCTCCACATTAAAAGGATCAGTCTCCGGCTACTAGGGAAGCAAAGGCCAGGACGTCGGCCTCTTTCACTCCCTGAACTCCCGGATCTTCTGACACTCCAAAGATCGCTACCTCTGGACTCGGCACCACCCGAGTTCCTAGCACCGTGGACATTGCCTTCGCAAACCCCTGCCAAAACCCTCTGAGCTTCAGGCATGCCCAGAACATGTGGACATGGTTTGCTGGGGTTCCCGTGCACCTCACACATCTATCTTCTACCCCGAAAAACTTGCTCATCCTCGCCGCCGTCATGTGCGCCCGGTGGACAACCTTAAATTGCATTAGGCTAAGCCTGGCACATGAAGAGGAGGAATTGACCCTGCTGAGGGCGTCCGCCCATAGACCTGCCTCTAACTCTCCACCTAGCTCGTCCTCCCACTTGCCCTTAAGCTCCTCCATCGGTGTTTCCTCCGCCTCCAACAGCTCCTGGTAGATATCCAACACTTTCCCCTCCCGCACCCAGGTACCGGACACTACTCTACCCTGTATCCCCCATGGCGGCAGCAGCGGAAAGGCAGTTACCTGCTTTCTCAGGAGTGTCCGCACAACTTAATTTCAATGGGAAACTTGGTGATAGCGGAGGTGGGCATCGAGAGAAGTCTTAAGTGCGTTAAGGTCAAAGCAGAAATGTTAAGGTCAAAGCAGAAACGTTAAAGTCAAAGCAGAAATGTTAAGAGGGAGTGGAGGTTGCTGCGTGCACAGTCCATTCTATCACACTATTTCCTAAAGGAAAAAGTGTGCTTCTGTGGATACAGAGAAATGGCAGAAATAGTAATTTCTGTGTGCACTGTTCAAAAAATAATTTTATTCAAATTTGCAGTTTACAAACATAATATATTCAACCACATCCCCCGGCCACCCAGCCCGTTCCCTCCAACTTGCACCCTCATTAGTATCACACCATCTTTTATTCACTCAAACTTGGCAATTAATTTTCTGGCATACTCCTGGGGTTTGGAGAAACTAGATTATCAGGGTAACAATATTGGATATGGGTTTCTGGACTTCAGGAGTAGCAGCATAGGATTCCAAGCTTAAAGCAATGTGCTGGGTGGATGAGGGATTATGTGTGCTCACAATGCTTGTGACTCTACAGTATCAATTTCAGATCCAGAAACACCACTGTGAGGATCTTGGAATGCATTAATGCCAAGGTGGTCAGTTTTTCGAATCAGATATGGGAGTGGAATGTAAAGATTTTGCCTTCCCTTTGTACCCAGAATTAAACATTTATAGTTCTATATAATTTTAAATTTCTATACATCACTTAACTTCAGTGTTGGCTGTTAAAATAAAACAGGGCTTTCCAAGGTGGGGTGAAAAAACCTTTTGGGAAGGCATCTATTCGCATAAGCAAACACCAATACTCTTTATGATGATTTTTTTTGCTGCTTTGAGTGCAGGGATATGAATGACCATGTCCGTTGCGGTGGGTCAAGGTATTGGCATAATTGGAAGAGGATGGCAAGCCCCTATGGGAAATATAGAGTGAGAAAAGTTGAATCCTGTTGTAAGCAGGAACAGATTTTAAGATTGCATTGCAAGGTACTATGCAAAGAACATGGGAGTTATTAAGTGTTCTGACCTGCATTTTTCCACCAGCCACCACACATTATTTGGGTAATTAATTTGCTGTTGGTGGGATTTGCTTTATACAAATTAGCCAATACAGTTCTATACAAACACTATTACCCGCAAGCACCCCTCCAAGCCACACACCATCCTGACTTGGAACTACATCACCTTTCCTTCACTGTCGCTACATCAAAATCCTGGAACTCCCTTCCGAACAGCATTGTGAATATACCTACACCAATACAGACAGCAATGGTTCCAGGTGATTCACCACCACCTTCTCAGAGGCAATTAGAGGTGGACACAAATGTTAGCATCGACAACGAGCTATGAGCAAAAAAAACTATGATTAACAAAGCTTTTATATAAAACACTGGAAATTAAAAATGTCTTCCACGTGCTACTTTGAGGCGAAGATGACCATGTTCATCATCTGCAGTGTTTGGTAGAGTTCCAGTGGGTATGTAGGTCAGTCATTTTCAAATTCAGGACCGCGACCTACACGCGGGTGATCCACCCGCAAGTTGCAGCGTTTCGGATCACAGGAAAAAGTGCCCAACAGCCGCATGCGGCTTTTTGTTTTATTCGTGAGGACCAAGCAATAATGGTGTATCGCGAAGGCCTCCCGGCATGGGCGAAGGTCGGGCGGTTGGCAAGTGCCTCGGGGGAAAAAGTTTGAAAAACACTGATGTAGGCGACTTCTATTGGCGATCTGCACCGGGAAGGTTCCGTTGCAAATTGGTCAATTGAGTTCAGATGAGTTGCTAGCTCAGGGGATTTCCTCGATGTGAGTTTTCCTGCTGCATCTGATTTGCCCTTTCATGCAAATAAGGTCATCCCATTTTTTTATTTGGTTACGCCAGATGCGAACTCAAAGTCAATCCAAACTCCCGGGTGGAGCTGCCGAGATAAAAGTAAACTTATCCACTGTTGACACGTTCTGGTCATGGACCGAAATCTCGAGCTCAAGATAGGTAGGTGTTTCCTGGAGCCGGCTGGTACTATACTTTTTTTCGTGGTGATGGTAAGGTCAAATTGCAGAACAAGCCCATCTCTGAGCAGGCAGCTAATGCACTCTCTTTAATCACCTCGTGAATGAAAAATATACTGTGGGGAAAATTAAAATTTGCTCTGCGCACGAACAACCAACTCTTCCCACAACCTTTCTTCATGGATGTTTAACTCCCTGTGACAAAAAGGTGGATAAGTACAGTTGATGAAACAGGCCACATTGACCTGAACAAGGCAACTCCACAATTGATTTCATTTCAGAAAGTGGGTAAGGGAGACGCAATGTCAACATTTTGCTGAAAGACCGACCAAGAGCTGTGAGCCTGAATGTATTTCTTGACACCATGACTGGAACTCGGACAGGGGAGACGAAGCCTGACCCCAATCCCCCAGAGCCACATTCCGCAGGAATATCAGCACCGCCTTCGACCAGGAATTGTCGGAGACATTCCGATCATTTGTCAGGAAACAGGTCTACTAGTTAGTTAATGGCCGGCTCATTTCTTTCCTCCCCCCCCCCCCCCCAAATATAAATGTAACACATGCAATCGTGTCTAAAATTGCACAATAGTTGTGAGCAGGAATGGGATTTCAAAGCTTCAAAAATGGTGTCTTCCCACCCGAGGCCCCAGTTCACAGTAAATCTCCCAAAGCTGCAGTTCTGTATCGAATTCCTCGCCCTCCTTCACTCTGGAATGCGCGCTGTTAGGGCGCCGTTTATTAAAACTTTTGCACAACTCGGCCCACGGTTTATTACAAACAGACACACGGGGGGGGGGGGGGGGGGGCTTAGTTCACGGGGGGGGGCTTAGTTCACGAAGTTTGACCCGAGCGGCTCATTGACAACTCCCAGTCAGTGTCCCGGGTAAAACTAAGTTATTTCGTTGACTCTGGACGAAAATGAACGAATTAAGAGTTGAGTGCGGGAGAAAAGACGCTCACCATTTGGCGGACGATGTCTGCCGAAGCCATTGCGGTGCCGGTTGGCGCGGGATCGGAGCCGGTGGAGTGCGGAGTCGGAGCCGGTGGAGTGCGGAGTCGGAGCCGGGACTGCTGACAGTTGAGAGTCGGGTCCTCCGTGGAGTGGGTGGCAGTTGGGAGCTCGAGCTGCGATCCGAACCGGTGACGGTTAGAACTGGAACGCGGATGCTTTGCTTGAATAAGGCACAATGCTGGGCTCTACCAAACACAGAAGGAGAGAGCAGAGAAACATGAGTACAATAAATTAACTGTTTAAACAATTGAAACGCAGCCAACTACACTGGTTCTTGTCTGTCCATCAGAGAAACAAATAGCGCAAGATGCACTCGCAATTGCCCAAATATTTAATCTTTTGCTGGCGTACTTGTTCTCCGCCGTGTGACCCCTATTATTCTGCGTCCCGATGGTTGGTGCTTGATTGACAGGTGGCCGGGGTCGGACCGGAAGTGATTGGTTGCTATGGGGGAGCGGGGAGGGAGAGAGGTTTCGGCTGCCGACCGTACTCAGCAGCAGCTTGGAAAGGGAGCGGGTTAAAAAAAAAATAGAAGCGGGATACGGTGATGTCTCAGGGAGGTTGGTACCGTCACCGCCAGGCCCGTCTGTTGAAAAAACGCTGCTTATAAAAAAATCTTATCGCAATGGCAACGGTGTTTAGCCTGAACGCCGTGTGGCAGTTTCTTTCGGAGAGAGGAGGGAAAGTGTCGAGCGCGGAGCTGCTGGAACATTTCACAGCTTTTCTGAACAACCCCGAGACGAGGGCAAACGCTCGAGGACTGTTCAAAGAGTTCGTGAATAAAGTGGGGTTGGTTGTCCAAGAAGACGGCGTGAAGTACATCTGTCTGAAGAAGAAGTACCGGGGCCAGGTGCACTGGTCTGAAGCGCCTGCTGATGGCAGTAAAGACAGTGATGGTGCTGCCGGTGGTGTGGAAAATGGTGACAGGCAATGTGGAATAAACGGCGTCGGGTCAGCTGCCGAAGCGCGAAAACAAGGCGCAGGTGAAGGAGCTTTGACAGATCCGCTTAAATCGGTACTTTCACCGCCAGTGGTTGACAATGGATATTTGGACAACTCGTGTCAAGAAGAATGCAGTCAAAGTAACCAGACTGTAGCCGTGGGCCAGCACAGTGGGCAAGAAGATGGGCGATTTGCGAGACACACCCAAACGAATGGGCACGTTTCTTCATTAAATAAAAATCCAACCGTGTCAAATGTGAACATAGAAAGGTGGGATCGGGTTCAACCCCAACATAACCAAGCAACGAAATTGACGACCCAATCACTTAAACTTATTACTGATTTGGGCGAAACATTGCAAAATCACGACTCCAGTAAGGGTGTCCAGAGTGCGGAAGATGGTGGAGATCATTCTGGCGATGACAGAAAGGATACTGCAACCTGGAATTCGTCTGAAAGCACTGTAAAGCAGACCGCCGAATCCAAAATAATAGAAAATCAGGGTTCCGCAGACCACGATATTAAGTCAAAGAATGAAAGTAAAATGTCATTTGCATCTCAATGCAACTTTTCGCCCACTCAAGTCAAGACAAGCCCAGATATTAATGTCAGAAGATCTTCCCGAAAGCGTTTACAGCGCAACCTGGTGGCTAATCGGTCAAGCAGCCTTTGCGACGATGGAAACACAATTGAGAACACGGCCAATGCATCGATTCCAGTGGGTGAAAGCTTATTATGTACACCCCGATCGAGTAGGAAAAACTTTAGAGAATTAATGATTAGCAGTTCACCTCAGCTAAGACACAGTCTTTACAGTAATACTGCCGCCTTCCTAAATGTTAAGCAAGGAGATTTGGGCTTTAGTAGAAACGATAGTGATTCCTCCTCTTTAACCTCTTCAAAACTGGACGACGAAGATGCTGGATCAGTAGCACTTGACCCTTTGGAACATGAGTGGATGATACATGCTTCGGAGGGCAGGTGGGATAACCTCAAAGCATTACTGATCGCTGATCCCAGCCTAATTACTTGGAAAGATTTCGTCACGGGGTTTACATGCCTTCACTGGGCAGCAAAACATGGTAAACCAGAATTGTTAGCAATGCTGGTCAATTATGCAGCAAAACATGACATTCCAATCAATATTAATATTCGATCTAGTGGCGGTTACACCCCTCTACATTTGGCTGCTATGCATGGGCACACGGAAGTAGTGAAATTGTTGTCTGGTGCCTATGACGCTGATGTTGGTATTAGGGACTACAGTGGTAAAAAGGCGTGGCAATATCTCAGCCAAGAAACTTCGGAAGAATTGAGGATCCTTATTGGTGAATCTAAAAACTCTGACTCTGAACACGCATTACAGAATGGAAGTGGCCGTTGGAGACTATCGAAAGTTCTTCCCGCCAACTTGACACACAAACTGTCCAACGCTCCTGAAGAAGAGGCTTGTTCTGATGGCGCGCCTGTAAAAGTACTCAGCCGGAAAACATCAACTAACAAGATTAAACTCAATCGAATAAGATTTAAAACCCAAATTATTCACACTACACCTTCGCTTGGTGGAGCAGGTGATCAGAGAGATTCAAAAAAAGCATTGAAACTCAGACCAAAGTCGACTATTTTTGGATAAGAGATTACAGGAATCTAGAGATGAGCCAAAAGTGGAGTGAATTTAACTATTTTCCCTTAACTACACTACAATTAATTAATTTGGTTATTAATCAATGTGCCAACTTGAATATTTTCACCCTGCCGAAGAATATATTTGGTGTATGTTAGGTGCCTTCCAATGAATGATGCAAATCATCTGTTTGTATATATCTCCCACTGTGAGTATCATATTAATACTAAATTACACTTTTTCTGTAGAGTTGAGGCTTCTATTGGCATAAGCTATTTTCTATTTTAAATCATTGCTATAGTATTCAGAAACACAATACATCCACCATACAAAAACTGGAGAAAAATAAGTAAGGGCAGAAACATAATGTAGATTTTTTTTCTAGAACATTATTGAACAAGTGTATTAAACTGTGAATATATATATCAATGTTGTAAATATTGTGACACCTGGTGCATTCAGTTTCAGGTCCAAGGTGACATTACAGTGCTTCCAAAGTATTAGTCTGATAGTTCCATTGAAAGTCATTTAGAATCATATTTGAAATAATTGGAGTGGTTTAAAAATAATGTTGAAGGCTTTAATTTTTGAAATGCTGCCTTGATTTAGTCAAAAGGTACTTCTTGGTTGCTGCAACCTAAAATTCAGCTGCTGATAGCCCAAGTTATGACCAGACATGTAGCTTTGAATGTGGTAATGGTGATTAGTTATGGTTGATATAGCTAGTGTTATAACTCTTAATTTAATGAGACATAAATGTTACAACATAGAATTCGTAAGTTTAAAAACATAGGTTAAGTAACAGGAATTTTCAGCCAACGATTCAGATAAAAATATATAGTAACAGAACTTTATTTTTTTCACAGGAGGACAGTTTAAAGTGTAGGTTTATATCATTTTAGTTATAGTAATGAATTTGGTTCATGAAATCTTTTGAGGGGACAAGTAGGAAATCTGTATTTCAAGGAGCACTGAGAAGCCATAATCAGGCTGGTCCTTTTAATTTGATGCTGCTGGATTCCAGAGTTCTTTTGTTTTGTTTTACTTGCAAAGTATGCTGCCAATAAATGGTTGAACTCCTGGTTACCCTTGGTGCAGCTGCTAGAAAATCATGAGATGAAGCTCTTCATGTTGTTGAACCTAATGTTGCTCAGTCATGTTCATATTGTCCTGAAAATACGAGCAATTACGAGAAATACGAGCAATTTATTTTAAAGCTGAAATGCTATTTAAGGTGGGCAATAATTTAAATAATTAAAGGGTTCAGCTCGTATTACTAAATGAATTAACTGAATATTTTCAAATATAACTCAGTTTGTTTTGTAAAGCCACTGAATATGGAAACTTATAAACTGCATATCTCTAATTGTTAATGTGTAATTTAGTTTCCTCAAACTTCTGACAAGTCTTTTTTCTTTATCCAGATTAAGTAAATTGACTTGTTTTAAGCTTTATTGTGCATTAAAAATTGGTAGTTTATGAATGTTTCCACAGGATTAGATCATGTCAGTTAGGAAGTGTTGTGTTTGAATTATTGTTTAATTAGGTCCTTAACCGTTCTAAGTTTAGTTTCCAATTGTTAACAATATTCCAAAATTGTGTACATTTATAGTTTTGAACAACACAAAATAACTGAATGATGCAAAACACTTCAACTAGATTGCTAATAACACTGAGCTCTTTGTTTAATGCAAAACAATTCTTTTGTGTTCTTGCATGTCTCTCATTTTCTCAATTAAGTCATTCTGCATTAGTGCCCCTGTTACATATTTTTCAGATCATGTTTCTTTCAGAAAATGTTTCATTTTTTACATAATCCAGAATTGTGTCTTAAAACATGGTTCGGAATACTTCGGAATACATCTAACCTATATTACACATTTCAGCCACATATAAATCTCTCACAAGGGGTTATGAGTCCAAGATTATATCAATTGAATGCCACTAGATGTGTTCATGGTACAGTACTCTAAATGCAGTTTGGCATAGATTGGCTGTGTTATTCAGGGAATAATAGTTGATGTGAGAGACTTGCAAATTCACACCTTTGTTGAAAAAGATGGTTTCTAATGTTGGAGATATTTTTTGGGAAGAGTACATTATGTTCTACATCTGGCATTTATTTTAACTGTTGAAAGCTTTCAATGCTGCCACGTGGTAAACATGGAAAAAAACTTGCAATTTCTATTGCTGATTTTCCTGAATGAGTACAAATTATTTGTGGGCTGGAAAGTTGAAACTGTTTATCTGGGCATGGAGTGACAGCCAGACTGAGCAGCCAGTAAGAGACACTTAGTGGAGTGTTAGAGCAGGAGAGGAAAGGGAGAAGGCTGACAACAGAGTTGGGCTATGCTAAGCAGAGGGAAGCTGGTTTCCAGAATAAGCAAGTTGGCATGAGATCAGCTTTGTTTTTTTATAGTTGTCAGCCTGATTGGCGCCATGTCACTAGCATGGATCAAAATAAGTTACGAGACCAGATTAGAGTACAACATTACACAAAGCGGCATTCACAAAACTTAATAATATGGATTTCTTTTTTAATGCAGGTGTATATTGATTTTTCAGTCATTTATGCCTTGTAATTAGTGATAAAGAAAACTATGTTGTGGCCGGACTGCATGATAAAAGATCTAAAACGCTGTTTCTTTATTTTTGCTTTGTACATGTTTATGTTTGGAAATGGAGAAAGGTCTGGATGCCTTTTGTATGTTATTGCATTGAAAACACGTAGCACTTTATACTTGTAACTATGACTGCACAGAAGAATGATTCATCTCTGTTGTTGAAGTGAAATATGTTTTGTTTACTAACATGTTACCATTTTATGTGAATAAACACTTAATAAAAAAACTTCTGTGTAAATCATGATTGATATGAAATAATCTTCAGTTTGCTGAAAAAGGAGAAATTTTGTTGAAGCTCTACATCACTCATCAGGACAATTCAGAAGAATACCAATGTAAGGGGAAATTTTGCATTGAAGTGCCCAGTCTACCTCGCATGCCCTGTGGAAGGGTGATGCATCTCAAAAAATTGAGCGACTGCAGCAACATAGCTTCACCTATGCAGTGGTATTCCCCACTAATAGGATGCTACCTTCAAGCCAAAAAGATGATCTTCCCATCCCACAAATGAGTAATGTGGTAGATGAATTCTAGTGCCTGTGTGATGCTGATGTAGGTTGTGCGTCCCAGATGGATTGTTTCAAACAACATGTTCCTTCTGTTCAATACAGGCAAGTTCTAGACCGTATCTAACCAGCTCATGTTTTCAAAAATCAAAACTGTGTCCAACATTTAGATGTAATTTAGCGATTGGACTGGACATCATTTGATAAATTAGCAATTGGACTGGACATCATTTGATAAATAATGCGCAATGTGCGAAGAATGATGCTGACAACCAATTTAAGATTGCCAGTTGGGCTCGCAGTGTTAGTGCCTTTGAATGTACTGGAAGCTACATATATTAATACAGGATGCTGTTCTTGCAGACAGAAAGGACATGTACAGACATTGCATCTGTTTAAGCTAAACAAAATAAGAGACAGCCATTCGCTGACTCAATCCTCCGAGAGAAATGCCATGAGCAATCAATGTCGAGCTGCTTCGTTTAAATTTCAACGAATACTTTACAGTTAACTGTTGGTCATCATCCACTACTGCTGCATTCTTCATATCAGTGCCTCTATCAATCAGAGTCCATTTGCCAATCAGTGAGCACTCTTCTTGTACAGTATAAAGTTGTTGTTTTCCCTTGCATTAGCATTCTTGCGAACTGTCATGTCCTTTTTGACTTGTAAAGCTTCGTGAAAATATCAAATTTTTCAACAATACTAAGTTCTGTACTACCAAGGGCAGCCCAGTGGTTAGCACTGCTGCCTCGTGGCGCCGAGGACCTGGGTTCGATCCCAGCCCCGGATCACTGCCTTATGGAGTTTGTTTCTCCCCGTGTCTGCATGGGTCTCACCTCCACAACCCAAAGATGTGCAGGGTAGGTGGGTTGGCCATGCTAAATTGCCCCTTAATTGGAAAAATGAAAAACATTTCTGTACTCCAAATGACTAATCTTTATTTTTGAGAGATCACATATTACACTCGATTGGCACAGAATTCAGCCTCCATTAATCGATCAAAAGTTTCCTTTCTTTGTCTTTGGTATGGAGATGTGAAATGAGAGCAACCTCATCAAATTTCCATTGGTACAGAGCAACAAAACAAAGCGGCACTACTAATTTGACGTTCTCATTTGGAGAAGACGTGTGGCAGGCTGGTGTGAGAAATGGAAACCTTCACATTACTGCAGTAAGTGATAATATGATCCTCTAATTCACAACATTGGAAAGCCACAAAGCTTATTGTACATGTACCAGTTGTTCTTCAGATATAATGATTAAAAGATAAGTAAATCTTGTGAATCTATTTTTTGTTCAAAATAATCCATGTTTCGTACAAGAAAGTAACATTCTTCATATTTTCTTTGTCATGGGCGGCATGGTAGCACAATGGTTAGCACTATTGCTTCACAGTGGCGGGGACCTGCGTTCGATTCAGGCTTGGGTCACTGCGGAGGCTGCACGTTCTCCCCATTTCTGCGGAGGTTTTCTCAGGGTGCTCCAATTTCCCCCAAGTCCCGAAAGACGTGCTTGTTAGGTGAATTGGACTTTCTCCCTCAGTGTACCCGAACAGGTGCCGTAATGTGGCGACTCAGGGATTTTCACAGTAACTTCATTGCAGTGTTAATGTAAGCTTACTTGTGACACCAATAAATATTATCATCTTAGTTTCTTTGCTGACATGGAGCCCTTCAAGTCAGCTCATCCCCCTACCTATCCCGCTCTACTCCTGGAGAATTTTCCTGGAAATTGACCATAGCAAGTGACTTCACTGCTGTCCTGGAACCATCTAACCATAGAAACTATTTGTATTCCAGAATCTGATGAACTACTGGCTAGTTTGAAGTTGTCCCTTTTTAACGGCGCAGCTGGATGTGCAGAATGCTGTCTCTAATTACTGTCTGAAGCAGCTAGTATGAGAGGAGATCCATCTTCACATTTTCAATAATTGTATAATTGATTTGATTTTTGTTTATTGTCATGAGTACCGAGGTACAATGAAAAGCATTTTTCTGCGAGCAGCTCATTTAGTACATGAAAAGAAAATGTAAATACAAAGACACCGGCATCGGGTGAAGCATACAGGAGTGTAGTATTAATCAGGTCAGTCCATAAGAGGGTCATTTAGGAGTCTGGTAACAGCGGGGAATAAGCTGTTTTTGAATCTGTTCGTGCGTGTTCTCATACCTTTGTATCTCCTGCCTGATGGAAGAAGTTGGAAGAGTGAGTAAGCCAGATGGGAGGGGTCTTTGATTATGCTGCCCGCTTTCCCAAGGCAGCAGGAGGTGTCGATAAAGTCAATGGATGGGAGGCGGGTTTGGTGATGGACTGGACTGTGCTCACGACTCTGAAGTTTCTTGTGGTCTTGAGCCGAGCAGTTGCCATACCAGGCTCTGATGCAGCCAGATAGGATGCTTTCTATTGTGCATCTGTAAAAGTTGGTAAAAGTCATTGTAGACATGCTGAATTTCCTGTTTCTGTTACTATTGATGTTTTCAAAGAAAAAATATCCAGGAAATCTAGGTAGGTACTTGTAGCCATGTTATGCCTAGTTCAGTTTTATTTTCTGGTCAATGCTAATTCTTAAGAAGTTGGTAGTGGGGGATTCTGCAATGGTAATGCTATTTGATGTCAGAGGGCGATGGTTGGATTTTCCCTTGTTGGGGTTAGTCATTGCCTGGTACTTGTGGAGGCTAAATACTACATGTCACTTATCAGTCCAAACCTGAAGTTGTCCAGGCCTTGTTGCATATGGACAGGGACTGGTTCGGTATTTGAGGAGTCGCAAATGGTGCTGAACATTGTGCAATCATCAGCGAACATCCATACTTCTGACCTTTAAGTGGAAAAAAGGTAATTGATGAAGCAGCTGAAGATGGTTGAGCCTAGGACACTATGCTGAGGGACTCCTGCAACAATGTCCTGGGACTGAGATGATTGACCTCCAACAACCACAAGCATCTTCCTTTGTGCTAGGGATGATTCCAACCAGTGGAAAGTTTCCTCCCTGATCCCCATTGATTGACTTCAGTTTTGCTCCTTAATGCCGCACTCTGTCATATGCTACCTTGATGTCAAGGACAGTCACTTTCAACTCGCCTCTTGAATTCTGCCATCTAGAATTGTGCTTTCAAAGAGTTAGACTTCAAACCCGAATGTTAGTTCCCCTCTTCCACAAAAGAAAAATAGATTTATTGGTTTCCATTACCCCTGTTTACATCAAATTCTGGGTTAACAATATTCATTGGGTGGGATTATCAAATCCCGCGGCAGAGTGTCCACGCCGTCGTAAACGTCATGGCGCTGGAGCGGTTCGCGCCGCTCCAGCTGCAGATCCCTGTGCGAACTGTGCGCCGTGGGATCCACGCATGCGCAGTTGCGCTGGCGCCAACGAGGACATGCGCAGTGGCACTGGCGCCAACGCACGCATGCGCAGTGGCCTCCTTCAACGCGCCGGCCCCGACGCAACATGGCGCAGGACTACAGGGGCCGGCGCAGAGGAAAGGAGGCCCCCAGCCACAGAGGCAGGCCCGCCGATCAGTGGGCCCCGATTGCGGGCCAGGCCACATCAGAGGCCCTCCCAGAGTCGGACCCCCCCCTCCCCCCCCAAAAGGCTGCCACCCGACCCTTACACACCGAGGTCCCGCCGGCCCAGAGCGGGTTAGAACGGCGCTGGCGGCATTCGGCTCTTTTCTTACGGCCGCTTGGCCCATCTGGGCCGGAGAATCGGTGGGACGGCCGTGTAGAGCGGCCCGCGCCAATGGCGCTGATTCTCCGCTCTGCAGAGAATCACGTGCTGCCGGCGTGGCGCGATTTGCGTGGCCCGCCACCGATTCTCCGAACCAGCGCGGGGTTGGAGAATCCTGCCCATTATGTCTGCAATATGTTTTCTCATTTTGATCGTCCACAAGTAATCTATCCTATTTATGTGCATTGAAGACCAAGAAACCCATATTAGAGCTGTGTTGAGTTCACCTCGACCTGGTGCTTCTCAGTAAGGAGAATAGACAGTGGCCAGGCTTCTCATTCTTTATTGTTATCCATAACCTCTGCTACAAAGTCCATGTTTGTGGACGGTGAAAGCATAGCCTACCAACACTTATTGCCATTACTTGTGTGAATAAAGGCTACTTGATTGGAATACAGTGGCTGATCCTGTTTGTGGAACAATGCTTCAGATAAAGAATCAATGCTTTCATTAGAGGAAGGAGAAGATAATAAGAGAAATGAAAATAGAAAGTTGTAGGTCAGGTTAAGAGGAGACTAAAGATACAAAAATATTGATAACTGATATTCTTCAACTATGTCTTATGCTTCCAAATCAATCTCCCATATGGGATTTCAGTTGCTTTTAAAGTAACTTGATGTTGACATGTAACTATTGTACATTAATTGTTATGAATATGTAGGGAATGTAAATTAAACTAAATAATCCATAGGCTGAGGGTATCTCGCAAGGCCAGCAATTATAGCCTCCTCCAATTTCTCTTGAACAGGTGATGGTGATCTGCTTCCTTGAATATCTGTACAGCGCTGTTGGGGAGTCCTAGGATTTTGACCCAGTGACAATGAAGGAGTGGCGATACATTTCCATGTCAAGATGGTGTGTGACTCACGGGTAGCAATTTCCTCTTGCACATGCTGCACTCCTTGTTCTTCTTGGTGGTAGAGATCATGGATTTCCAAAGTGCAGTAAAAGGAACCTTGGTGAAGTATTGCAGAACATCTTGTAGCTGTGCCAAGCAGGCTGTATTGTCCTGGATGATGGCCAGCTTTTTGACTGTTGTTGGAGCTGTACTCAATGTTACGGAAAGATATTGGAGCTCAAAATTAAATTTCAGTTTCATCTGTTGGACTCATTACTGTAACCTCCTGCCTGGATCCTATTGGCTGGGGACAATTGGTTACCCCATGAAATATTTTTATTGAAAACAATAAACATTACAGTTGCACAATGCCAAACGGTACAAAGACTAATTTTGCGTTGTAAAAACTGGGTACCCCTGCCTCTGAACCAACGTACTGGGGCTGGGGTGGTAAGATGTTCTGATTATTAAAACGGTAGCCAACACCGTTGTACAAAACAAATGGTACAAGCACTAAATTTTGCAGTGGAGAGAACAGATACCTTCGCCTCTGTACCAGCATAAGGTGGGTGGTGGGGAGAGAGGGGAAAGTGGGGTGATGGTGGGGAAGAGGGGGGTGGCGGAGGAGGGCCTAATGGGGCACTGCCTGAACTATCTATGGAGGCAGGAAAAAAAAGAACCCTCGATTATAATGTGACAGATTCCAGGAGTCCCCCAGAGGGGGTGAGGGGCGACATAGTGTCGGGCACGAGTGAGCCCCGCTGCAGAGTGCCTCACACGCATCTCCGCTGCTGGCATTGGGCAGACAACCTTCGGGCAGTCGCCCTCCAGGCCCTCCACCACATTGATTGCGGTGGACTACATGGGCCCACCAACTAACCCAGGGCCTGCCTCAATCCCACCACCAGGATCATAGACAGGCATGATCTCCTTGGATTCTTCTGGGTTTTCCTCACTCTCCCCTTGCCTCCTTTTCTTTCGGGGACTGGGCGTGACGTCGATGGGAAAGAATCTGGAGATATGCCGTTTGCAGGGGAGGGGGTCGCGCACTGGGGACACCTCTATCTGTGGAGGCCCCTCCAGGCTGTCTCCTCGTCCCACAATGCTCCTCCCCCCAAATGTGCAGCTGGAAGAGAGCACCCTCTGAGTCAAGGTCGCACACCTCACAGCCTCCACCCACCGGGACCTGCTCAGAGATGTCGCCAGGCCCGGCATCTGATGATGAAATGCCATCGGGCTGTGAGTGTGGCTGGGTGATGATGGGGCAAAGTGTAATGGCTGCACCCGAGCCAGTAGCCAAGGGCACTGGGTCAGTCAAAGGGATCCGCTCCTGAACGCTGTTGAACTGTCCTGTTTGTCTTCTGCGCCTTCCGGTCACGCCGGCAGCCGAGGTGTCGGTTGGCGGCGGCATGGCTTCCCCCCCCCCCCCCCCCCCCCACACACACACACACACACGGGGTTAGTTGCAAGGCCAGTGGAAGGAGGGTGCAGCAGCTGCCTTGGTGGGTGGGGAAATTTTTTATTCTTGCAAGTGGTACCGCACACCGTGGGTCCACCACAAGGTAGATCCCGTCCACCGTGAGCCCCTTTTCCAGAGCGCGGTGGACCACCTGCTCGGCGCTTAGAAAGAAGACAGCTTTGCCATACACTTTCGAGGCTGTAATTATGGCTAAAGGGCCGACAACTTCGGCCATCGCACAGACGCAGGCCTCGATTGACATGGTGGGGTGAGCTTAACATTTCACTCTTGAGTTTTCATGTCATGAGACGAAACAGTGACAGAGCCTTGGGAGTATTGGGGAGGGTGGAGGCCACCACTCTCGCATAGGTGGCGTTAGAGGATCCCGCCACCAGCGTAGGTGGCGTTGCTGCAATCTCGGTCAGTGGTGGACAATAGGGGTGAAGGGGGAAGGAGAGCATAACTGAAAGGGGTGGAAGGCACAGGAGGATGAGGCGCAGGGCGATGGACCGGCGCCCCAAGTACAAAAGTGGAGAGGGGAAGGAGGAGCAGGAAGATGGGGCAGGTGTTGCAGCAACTTCCTGTTTGCTGGGAGGCCTCAGACCGTAGGGCCCTGAGGATGAAACAAGCAGCAAACATTCCCAGCCCCAAGGGCCCTTCAAATGAAACCAGCAGCAAACAGTCCTGGCCCCTCCTCCCCTCCTGCTGCTGCAGGCTTTGAAAATACAGGGAGGCAGGCAGGCAGTGTGTAAATCCAGTCCCAGGCTGGAGCTCCGGTCAGGCCAAACCTTCACCTGTAGAGATTTCTTTCCATCTCTTGCAGTTATGGAGAGAGAGAGTCCATGTGATTGAGCCCACCATTTTTGAAAGTATTTCATTACAACACCCTGCTTGCTTTTTGACCAGTCTGGAAAAGGGACATTTGAAAGCAGCAAGAAGGCTGCCTGCCTTTTCTCTTTCAAGTAAATTGAACTTGGGCACGGTGGCGCTGAGGACCCGGGTTTGATCCCGGTCCCGGGTCACTGTCCATGTGGAGTTTCCACATTCTCCTGTGTCTGTGTGGGCTTCACCAAAAAGATGTGCAGGGTAAGTGAATTGGCTATGCTAAATTGCCCCTTAATTTAGAAAAAGAATTGAATACTCAAAACTTTAAAAAGCTCTTAAATGAACTCTGCCTACTTATATCCTATAATTGACAACAAATTCTGAACAAAACTGATACACCATCAATAATACACGACGAATGATAAACGTAACTGAGGCTTTAATACACTAAACAGCAAGCCTCCTGCCTCTGGACCCGAACTGGGTCCGGAGGCGGAGACTTGCCACTTTTATACAGAAGCCTGAGGGGAGGAACCACAGGCGGAGCCAGCCTGGACAAGCCCAGGCATGTACAATACAGCACAATGAATACAATACAATAACGTGGTTTACCACAAAAACATCAAATTCCAAAGCAACTTTTCCAGGGAAACTCCAAGACCCATCGTTTAAAGTTTCATCAACTGGGTCAGGCTGCTATATCAGGCCCCGGAGGCGAGTGTGAGGACAAACAGGACGACATCCGACTATTTTAGACTGCACCGCGGGACGAGACAGGGGTGCTCCCTCTCCCCACTGCTGTTTGCGCTAGCTATAGAGCCGCTGGCAATTGCTCTGAGGGTTTCAGAGGATTTGAAGGGGGTGGGTGGGGTGGGGTGGGGGGTGGGGGGGGGGGGTTGCTGGGGCATAGGATTTCATTGTATGCAGATGACCTGCTTTTGTACGTTTTGGACCCGATGGCGGGGATGGACTGAATCATGGCGACCCTGGGGGAATTCGGCAGGTTTTCAGGATACAAATTGAATATGACAAGTGAAATGTTTGTAGTTCAGGAGAGGGGCCAAGGGGACCGGCTGAGGGAGCTGCCGTTCCGGTTAGTTGGGGACAGTTTCAGGTACCTGGGAATACAAGTGGCGCGGGATTGGGGTTGACTGCACCAGCTGAACCTGTCCCGGCTGGTAGATCAAATGCGAGAGGCGTTTCGGAGGTGGGATGCGCTCCCGCTGTCGTTAGCTGGGAGAGTACAGACAGTTAAAATGACGGCCCACCCGAGGTTCTTCTTCGTGTTCCAGTGTCTCCCCATTTTCATTCCACGTTCCTTTTTTAAGAGGGTAAGCAAGATCAGTTTGGGCTTTGTATGGGTGGGCAAGTCCCCGCGAGTGATGAGGGTGATGCTCGAGCGGAACCGGGAGGAAGGGGGGCTTGCACTGCCGATTTTCAGAAACTATTATTGGGCGGCTAACATAGCCATGATAAAGAAATGGGTGGTTGGGGGGGGGGGGGGGGGAACTTGGGAGCAGGTGGAGGCAGCCTCATGTAGGTGTACCAGTCTGGGGGCGTTGGTGCCGGCAGCTCCGCCGTTCCCGCTGGCGCAATTCTCCACCAGTCCTGTAGTGGTGGCGGCCCTTCGGATTTGGGGACAGTGGAGGAGACACGTGGGAGCAACGGGAGCATCGGTCTGGTCCCCGATATGTGACAACCATTGGTTTGCCCCGGGGGGTTTCGAGTATGGCGGAGGGTGGGGATTGAGCGGATGGGAGATTTGTTCTTGAAAGGGAGCTTCCCTAGCTTGAGGGCACTGGAGGCCAAGTTTGGGTTGACGAGGGGGAATGAATTCCGGTATATTCAGGTGCGGGATGTTTTGCGCAGGCAGGTGCCATCTTTTCCACTCTTGCCACTAAGGGGGATCCAAGATAGGGTAGTATCTAGAGGATGGGTGGGGGAGGGAAGTGTCTCGGATATTTACAAGGAGCTCACGGGGGCGGAGGAGACGCAGACCGAGGAGCTGAGGCATAAATGGGAGGAGGAGTTGGGAGGGGAGATTGGGGAAGGCCTGTGGGCAGACGCGCTGAGCAGGGTTAATGGGACTGCAACATGTGCCAGGCTCAGCCTGACTCAATTTAAGGTCGTCCACCGGGGCCACATGACAATGTCCCGGATGAGCAGATTCTTCGGCGTAGAGGACAGGTGTGTAAAGTGTCTGAAAGGACCGGCAGACCATGTCCACATGTTTTGGGTGTGTCCAAAACTTGGGAGATATTGGCAGGGGTTTGAGGACGTCATGTCTAGAGTATTGAACATAAGGGTGGCAATGGGTCCAGAGGTGGTGATTTTTTGGGTTTCAGAGGCCCCGGAAGTCCAGGGGGAGAAAGAGGCCGACGTTTTGGCCTTTGCTTCCCTGGTAGCCCGGAGACGGATACTTCTAGCTTGGAGGGACTCAAAGCCCCCGAAGTCGGAAGCCTGGCTGTCAGACATAGCAAGTTTCCTGGGCTTGGAGAAAATCAAGTTCGCCTTGAGAGGGTCGTTGTTAGGGTTTGCCCGCAGGTGGCAACCATTCATTGACTTCTTTACGGAGAATTAATTATCCACAGGGGCGGGGGGGGTTAGGGGAGTGTAGTATAGGGGATCAATTAGGCAGATCTGGGTGGGACGGGTTAAGGCAATTGCACTGTGTACTTTGTTTATTGTGCAGTCCTTTTGTTTTCTCGTTCTGTAATTCTACTGTTTGCAATGCCAAAAAATACCTCATTAAAATTGTTTATCAAAAAAAAACAAGGATACATGCAAGTTATTTGGATAGTTAACTATCTTGGAAACAAACAATGACAAAGTTTATATTCCTATTCAAAAATGGAGTACATTAACATAAATATGGTCTGATTTTAGTTATGGATTTTTTTGTGATACGAATCTTGCTAAATACTACAAAATTAAGCTTGCTTTGGGATATGGATGGAGAGAAAATATTTTTGTGTGAAATATGACCTTTTATCATTTAGTTTTAACAGTTATGCTCAGAATTTCTATAGTTTCTGAGATATGGGCAAAACTAGCGCAGCCAAATGTATTGCCTAATCTACTTGTCCAGAAAATGTTCCATGAAGGACAAATTTCAGAGTGACCCTATAAAAGTCAACAGAACGATTCAAACTTTATGTAAAAGTATATACCTCTCGCTACTATTCTGCTGTGTTTTTATCCAGAAATCATAGATATAATTTGATTTAATGAAATTTGCAGAACATGTCTGTGGTTTTATTTATTATATTGTTCTAGTGTTGTTAAGATTCTAAAAAAGCTTGACAGAATACATTTTCTATCTGTAATTAACTTTCTGACCAGCTGTTTCACAACATAATCTGTGACACACAAGTTTCCATAGTTATTCCATTTGCTGCCAACACTAACCAGAAAAACAAGACTAACCTGCTCCCTTGAAAGATTTGTGTTGAAGTAGTCCGATACCATCCTCAGTCAATTTTAAGGCTTTATAATAAGAAACTTAGAAACTCTATAATTCTCAAAATATTAAAATCATTATTTATTTGATCCACACCAAAATAGTATAATTTCAAGACAATGTCGATACCACAATAGTTGTTTCTAAATCTATCCCTTTCTCTTCTGAAAGCGGCAAGCTGTTAGCATCTATTTCCATTTCTTAGTATGAATCCTAAGACAGATAAATGTTGCAGGGTGGCACGGTGGTTAGCATGGCTGTCTCATTGCAACAAGGACCCGGGTTCAATTCCGGCCTTGGGTGACTGTGCAAAAGACATTCTCCCCATGACTGCATTGGTTTCCTCCGGATGCTCTGGTTTCCTCCCAGAGTCCAAAGATGTGCAGGTTAAGTAGATTGGCCATGCTAAAATTGCCCCTTAGTGTCCAGAAATATGCAGGTTAGGTAGGCTTGCGTGGTGAGGGAGTGGGCCTAGGTAGGGTGCTCTTCTAGAGACTTGGTGCAGACTCGATGGGCTAAATGGCCTCCTGCACTGTTGGACTTCTATGGAATAATTTTAATAGAATCAAAAGGAGGCTGTGTCCAGTTTCACTAAATGCACGTCTGGGTATGTGAAACTCTGCAACTGGAGAATTAAGGATAAAATGTATCCACTGGGCACCAACAACCTACAGGGACTCGGCAAGTGACCATTACTTCTGAGTCTAGAATGGGAGTGTGAAGAAGCTGTTTTTTCCCTGTGAAGCCAATTTTATACTTTCCATTGTGTCTGGAGCAAGAGGTCTGGTTGATTTTCTTCTCTCTAACCTCAGGATGGTGAGGGTGCTTGCCTGCCAACGATTTTGGTGAGATCAGGTAACTTGCAATAATGCAGGGGTTTAAAATTGGGATGTTGCTGGTATATGTGCAATACCAGTTATCAGGGAAATATTGAAATGTTGCAGTTGACTATTCATTAAAATATGTTTTCCCATTTGGCTTCTTTTTCAGTTTAGATATGAGTAAGATAGCAAAACATCCACATCAAGCCAGAAGTAGGGCAGCATGGTACTGAACTCACAGGCAGGCAAGTTCTTGGTTAATAAAGCCTCTGTTCACTCGTTCTCATCGTCGTGCAGTGAATTCATGGTACAACAGTCCGTGCTAACGCCGATCTGCAAGAATCATGGATTTGAGCCGGGGGGGGGGGGTGAATAGTGTGTACAGGAAGTGGAGGGAAGTAGGGCTGGTCAAGGTGAGGGATTTGTATTTGGAGGAAGGGCTCACCAGTCTGGAGGAGCTAAGGGAGAGGGTGGAGCTGCCGAGGGGTAGAGAGTTCAGTATCTGCAGATTAGGGACTTTGCGCGAAAGGCCTGGAGGGCATTCCCTAGGTTGCCAGTATACACCCTGCTGGAGTGACTGCTGCTACCGGATGTGGAAGGGGAGGGAAGAATTGGGGATATATACAAGTGGCTGGGGGAGCGGGTGGTGAAGATCAAGGAGAAATGAGAAGCGGAGTGGGAGAGGAAATCAATTGGCGAGTATGGAGTGAGGCACTGCGAAGAGTAAACAGGGCCTCCTCTTGTGCAAGGATGAGCATAATACAGTTTAAGGTGGTGTACAGGCTACATATGACTCGGGCGAAAATGAGTGGGTTCTTTCAGGGGGTAGCAGATGAGTGTGGGCGGGGGCCAGCGAATAACGCGCACATGTTTTGGGTTGTGAAAAATTGGGAAGATTCTGGGCGGGAGTGCTCGCGGTCTTAGCCAGGATAGTGGAGGAGCAGGTGGACCCGGACCCTTTGGTGGCGTTATTTGGAGTTTCAGAGAAGCCGGAGCTCATGGAGAGGAGGAAGGCCGATGTCATGGCCTTCGCCTGTCTGATTGCACGGTGCCAAATTTTGCTGGAGTGGCGGTTGGCATCGCCACCGGGGGTAGTGGCATCGTTGGGTGACCTGTACGACTTCCTTCGGTTGGAGAACATAAAGTATGAGTTAAGTGGCTCAGCAGGGGAGTTTGAGAAAAGGTGGGGCGTGTTCGTGACCGTGTTTGAGGAGCTGTTCGTCGCTGGGGAATGGGGAGTGGGTAGTGGGGGGAAGGGAGGGGGTTAGAGTGAAAAAGGGGAAAAATCAGTACAGACTGTATAATTGATTGTTGGGAAGTGTGTTTATTGGCTGTAACATGTTTGTAATAAAATACATTTATTTTAAAAAAGCACTGTTGCTTCACAGCACCAGGGACCCGGGTTTGATTTCCGGCTTGGGTCACTGTGTGGAGTCTGCATGTTCTCCCTGTGTCTGCGTGGGTTTCCTCCGGGTGCTCCGGTTCCTCCCGCAAGACCCGAAAAACCTGCTTTTATCGGTGAATTAGACATTCTGAATTCTCCCTCAATGTAATTGAACAGGTGCTGTAGTGTGGCAACTAGGGATGTTCACAGTAATTTTATTGCAGTGTAAATGTAAGTATAATCAAAGAATTTACAGTGCAGAAGGATGCTATTCAGCGCATCGAGTCTGTACCGGCCCCTGGAAAGAGCACCCCATCCAAGCTTTTTGGACACTAAGGGGCAATTTAGCCTGGCCAATCCACCTAACCTACACATTTTTGGACTGTGGGAAGAAACCGGAGCATCCGGCGGAAACCCACACAGACACGGGGAGAACATGCAGACTCCGCACACAGTGACCCAAGCCAGGAATCGAACCTGGAGCTATGAAGCAACTATGCTAACCATTGTGCTACCGTGCCCCCCTGTGCTACCGTGCTGCCCTGTGCTACCGTCTCGCCTACTTCTGACACTAGTAAAGATTATTATTATTAAACAGGTTGCTGGAAAACAAAGAATAATAATATTCCGGTTGCAACAGACAGTTGTCTAATATATGTACAGTACTAACATATGGTGTATGAAAATTAAAATGAGCATTGAAGATCGAATGATTGGGGCATATTGAGAATTTAGGAAATATAACGATGATACGGAATGGAAGTGAACTCGAATTTAAGTCATTTATGAGTTTGAATACTGCTGAGGTCAACTCTCCTTTGCATCCTTGAGGTCAGTAAATGAATGTGGGAGATAAACGTT
This sequence comes from Scyliorhinus torazame, assembly GCF_047496885.1. Taxonomy (NCBI): domain Eukaryota; kingdom Metazoa; phylum Chordata; class Chondrichthyes; order Carcharhiniformes; family Scyliorhinidae; genus Scyliorhinus; species Scyliorhinus torazame. The sequence continues at coordinate 127,721,156 of NC_092721.1, forward strand.
TGCACCGCCAATATTGTTGTCACATATGCCAAATGACAATCCTGGCTCAGCACAGAAATTGAGTTCGCATGACAACAGATCAGGTCATTAGGGCAAACATATTCATTTAATCCTAAAGACTCACCTCTTGATACAATAACTTTAGTCACCGGAATCACATTGTTTAAAAAGCAAACATTTGTTTTAAAAATCTGAAACATATTTAATTTACTGAAACTTTCCAAAATAAATCTTGGCTATACTGTTTTTGCCACAACTGAATTTGTTGTTTTGTGATCCTTGTCAAAAGCCAAGTGAAATCAGGATTTAATGCAATTTTCAAATATCAAACTGTATGGATGGCAGTATGCTGCTAGTTGGTAAATTTGCAAATCCTACTTTTTTTAAAGAAGCAATGGTGAAAACAGGGACAGGGTTTTGTATTTCGGATTGGGACTCCAACGTCAGGGTCAAATGCAGTTCCTTACCCTACACCATGTCAGGAATAATGACCCAATATTTATTTTGCTTGGATTGACCAATTAGTGGCCAGAGGACAGCAGGCCAATTGGAAGCCCTGCAGCCTGAAAGGAACTTGAATTTAATGTTGCAGGGAAGGAAGAGAAAGTATGTCTCCATCTTGAGGTGCCCACTTAGATAGCTCCCCTGCCAGCCTCAGCCAAGATCCCCAGATCTGGCATAGAGAAGCCATATCAGGATAACTGGACAATTCCAGTCAGCTCAGATGTTGAAATATTCAAACTAAATTCATCACAAAATTGTCCGAAAAGGCCAGTCAGTCTATCTTGGTTCCTCCACTCAAAGGTTATTGGTGTCCCTCTGTTTCAGCAACAAATGATTTCTTCAAAGATTTTGCAATTCTTCCTGGAAGCCTATTCCCTTTACTGATCATGCTCTGTAAAGAGGCATATCATGATACCTTGAGTTACCTTTAATTAGATTGAATCGTTATGCCCTTGTCCTACTCATGCTATTTCCATTGAAGTACTATTCTGGATTTACCTTTTGCATTCCCTTAATTATGTTATATATCTCTACCATCACCTCTCAGTTGCCTCCTTTCTTGGGTTTCTCCATTTCGCTCAGAACTTTGATATTGATGTCACCCTCTTCGGTCTTGTCTGCACTTCCATCAGCAATTAAATGTGTCCCTGACATTTCTGCAACCAGAAGCAGTGCTTAACTGAGGTCTGACTTTGACACTGCACAGTTTCACAGTACCTTACATTGACTTTCTACTTTTCCAGCCAAGTAACTTGGCATTCTATTGGTTGTGTTGATTGTTGATATTACATTAGTTAAACACGTTGAATATTGAGTCACTAAGACTTCCAATTTTTCATTAGCCTCGTCTTAGCTAGTTCAAGACTATCTATGTCATCTATATCTTTGCTTTTGTTTCTTCGGAAGCGTGGTACTTCTATCTGCATGAAATGTAACCTATATTCTCCATTTATGATGAAACTGTGTGTTGTGTCTTACTCAATCCTCATAGAGCCACATTTGTTAATCACTGACAACATCAGTTCTTGGGTATCAACTGTCGTGTTAGGTACGCTGGATAACACTGGCTGCAACTGGATGTAGCATAGGTCAAAAAGATACTCCAGACCTTGAAGTTAGTTCAATCAGGTTTATTGAACTAATAGCACAGTTCTCTGTGAGTTCGACTCTCTGCTAACTTAAGTGTGGTTACTCTGTCTGACTGAGCCAGACGAGCTCTCAGCCACGTGGTGGGGGTGTGAGATTGTAACAACACCCTTGACTGACTCTCTAGATGTTCATCAGTGGAAAGATGCAGAGTGTGAATGCCTCGTGTCTTTTATAGTCAGATCCCACCCCTGAGTGTCCTGCCTGCTTATTGGTTATGTCCTGTTCTCTGTGTCCATTAACTGCTCGTCTGTATATCATTGTGTGTGTCCGCATATCATGACATTGTGGTGAACCACTGTAATAGGAGATGTAAGATACGACCTGCACTACAGGAACGCCGGTAGCTCCTGCCAGCTGGCTCCACCCATGGAGAATTGTATAAATATGCATGACCTCCAGTGCCCTGCCATTTCGCCAGCTGCAGCAGGAGGCCACACATCTGACTGTAATAAAGCCACAGTTGTACCCAACTTTAGTCTTTGTGCAATTGATCGTGCATCAATTTATTACAGTCAGATCTTCCACAGAATGGATATCAGAATTAAGCCCGATCGCCTGCAGCTGGATGCGCACTCGCCCGACGCCAGAAAAGACTTTACTCACTGGCTAGCATGCTTTGAGGCCGACATCAAGGCTGCGGACCCGAGTCAACGGAGGCTCAGTAGATAAACGTCCTGTACTCCAGACTGAGCCACAGCGTGTTCCCGTTGATCCAAGACGCCACGAATTACACAAAAGCAATGGAACTCCTTAAGGAACACTACGCGCAGAAGGCGAACACGCTCTTTGCCAGGCATGTACTCGCCACCCGCTCGCAACTATCTGGTGAGACCATCGAAGACTTCTGGCGGACCCTAATTCCACTCGTCCGGGACTGTGACTGTCAGGACGTTACGGCCGCCGAACACGCGAATCTCCTCATGCGCGATGCCTTCGTGACGGGGATTGCGTCGGACCGCATCCGAGAACGATTACTGGAAGGGGCCACGCTCGAACTGGCGGAGACAAAAACCTTGGCGCTCTCCATGATGGCCGCATCCCGTAATGTACAATCGTACCCCTCCCGCCGCGCTGCTCCTTCCTACCCCTCCTGGACCCCGCCGACTACCTCCTCAGCCGGGGCCCTGCCTTCCCAATACGACTGCGCCGCACGTCGATCCGCGCACCCCGGGGGTCCCCGCTGCTACTTCTGCGGTCAGCAGAAGCACCCCCGCCAACACTGCCTGGCCCGCACTGCAGTTTGTAAAGCCTGCAGTAAAAAGGGCCACTTCGCGGCTGTGTGCCAGGCCCACGCAGTCGCTGCGATAGCGCCCTCTATCGCCCCTTCCCCCACGCCAGAGGCACAATGGTAGCCGCCATCTTCTCCCGGGTCCATGTGAGACCAATGGGCGCCACCATCTTGTCCCCCTTCGGCCATGGGCGCCGCCATCTTGTCCCGACTACGCTATGGGCGCGCAATCTTGTCCCGACCCCGCAATGTGCGCACCATGGGCGCCGCCATCCTGTCCCCCACAGGGTCTCCGGACATCCTGACATCGGAACCGCACTCGTTCGCCACCTAAGGATCCGATGGCTACCCGCAGCTCGCTTCGATGATGCTGGACCAATCTCGCCCGCACAACCTGGCCACCGCGTCGTCGACAGTTAAAATCAACAGCTACGCGACCTCGTGCATGCTGGACTCCGCGAGCACCGAAAACTTCGTTCACCCAGATACGGTAAGGCGCTGCTCCCTCGCGGTCCACCCTGCCAATCAAAGGATCTCCCTAGCATCCGGATCCCACTTCGTCCCGATCCAAGGTTTTTGTACAGTCACCCTCACGGTCCAGGGCATAGAATTTAGTAACTTCCGCCTCTGTGTCCTTCCTAATCTCTGTGCTGCACTCCTGTTGGGCCTGGACTTCCAGTGCAACCTCCAGAGCCTCACCCTCAAATTCGGCGGGCCCTTACCCCCCCTTACCGTTTGTGGCCTCGCGACTCTCAAGTTCGATCCCCCCTCCCTTTTTGCCAATCTAACTGCGGACTGCAAGCCCGTTGCCACTAGGAGCAGATGGTACAGCACCCAGGACAAGACCTTCATCAGGTCCGAAGTCCAGCGGCTGCTTAAGGAGGGTATTATCGAGGCCAGCAACAGCCCCTGGAGAGCCCAAGTGGTAGTGGTTAAAACTGGGGAGAAACACAGGATGGTCGTGGACTACAGCCAGACCATCAATCGGTACACGCAGCTCGACGCGTACCCCCTCCCACGCATATCTGATATGGTCAATCAGATTGCGCAGTACCGGGTCTTCTCAACAATTGACCTGAAATCCGCCTACCACTAGCTCCCCATCCGGAAGTCGGACCGACCATACACTGCCTTCGAGGCGTACGGTCGCCTCTACCACTTCCTTAGGGTCCCTTTCGGTGTCACAAATGGGGTCTCGGTCTTCCAAAGAGAGATGGACCGAATGGTCAACCAGTACGGTTTGCGGGCCACCTTTCCGTACTTACATAATGTCATCATCTGCGGCCATGACCAGCAGGACCACGCTGCCAACCTCAATAAATTCCTCTGCACTGCCACTCTTCTCAACCTGACCTACAACAAAGAGAAGTGTGTGATCAGCACGACCCGGTTAGCCATTCTCGGCTATATAGTCCAAAACGGACTTCTCGGGGCCGACCCCGACCGCATGCGCATCCTCATGGAACTTCCCCTCCCCCACTGCCCCAAGGCCCTCAAATGCTGCCTGGGGTTCTTTTCCTACTACGCTCAGTGGGTCCCAAACTATGCGGACAAGGCCCACCCACTCATTCAGTCCACCCAATTCCCCCTCGCGGCCGAGGCACAACACGCTTTCGCCCGCATCAGAGCAGACATTGCCAAGGCCGGGATGCGCGCAGTGGACGAGTCACTGCCTTTCCAAGTAGAAAGCGACGCTTCAGACATCGCCCTTGCCGCCACTCTAAACCAGGCAGGCAGACCCGTGGCATTCTTTTCCCGCACCCTTCATGCCTCTGAAATTTGAAACTCATCCATCGAAAAGGAGGCCCAAGCTATTGTTGAAGCTATGCGGCATTGGAGGCATTACCTGGCCGGTAAGAGATTCACTCTCCTTATGGACCAACGGTCGGTAGCCTTCATGTTCAATAACACACAGCGGGGCAAGATCAAAAATGATAAAATCTTGCGGTGGAGAATCGAGCTCTCCACCTATAATTACGAGACCTTGTATTGCCCCGGTAAACTCAACGAGCCCCCAGACGCCCTCTCCCGGGGTACATGTGCCAGCGCACAAATGGACCAACTCCGGGCCCTACACGACAGCCTTTGTCACCCGGGGGTCACTCAATTGTACCATCTGGTCAAAGCTAGCAATCTGCCCTACTCCGTCGAAGAAGTAAGGAAGTCACCAGGGACTGCCAGGTCTGTGCGGAGTGCAAGCTGCATTTCTATCGGCCAGACCGTGTGCGCCTGGTGAAGGCTTCCTGCCCCTTTGAACGCCTCAGCGTGGATTTCAAAGGGCCCTTCCCCTCCACCGACCGTAACACGTACATTTTCAGTGTGGTCGATGAGTACTCCAGATTCCCCTTTGCCATCCCATGCCCCGATATGACGTCTGCCACCGTCATCAAGGCCCTCAGCACCATCTTCGCTCTGTTCGGTTTCCCTGCCTACATCCACAGTGACAGTGGATCCTCATTCATGAGCGATGAGCTGCGTCAGTTCCTGCTCAGCAGGGGTATAGCCTCCAGCAGGACGACCAGCTACAACCCCCGGGGAAACGGGCAAGTAAAACAGGGGAATGGGACGGTTTGGAGGGCCGTCCAGCTGGCTCTACGGTCCAGGAACCTCCCAGCCTCTCGCTGGCAGGAGGTCCTCCCTGACGCTCGACACTCCATCCGGTCACTATTGTGCACCGCCACTAATAACACACCCCATGAACGTGTTTTTACGTTCCCCAGGAAGTCCACATCCGGGGTTTCGCTCCCGACTTGGATCGCTGCTCCAGGACCGGTCTTTCTCCGTAGGCACGTCCGACTCCACAAGGCGGACCCCTTGGTGGACAGGATTCACCTGCTCCACGCCAACCCTCAATATGCCTACGTTGAGTTCCCCGACAGCCGCCAAGATACTGTCTCTCTCAGGGACCTGGCACCGTCAGGTTCCACCCCAACACCCCCCCCCCCCCCCACCAATGCGCACCTCCCACTGCACCGCCAACATTGACCCCACCAGAGCACCCCCCCTCTCCTTTTCCGCACAAGAGGACGAAGAGGACTTCTGCACGCTCCCAGAGTTCCCCGATGACTGGCCAGCATCAGCACCGCCATCGGTGCCACATCCACCACCGCCAGCACCGACTTCGCCGCCACCGTTACGCCGCTCCCAACGAAGCACCAAAGCACCGGACCGGCTGAACCTTTGACGGACTCCGGACGGTCAACATGAATTTTTCTTTCTCTACCACTGTAAATAATTGCACTAATTGTATATAGTTTCACGTCACCCCCGCCGGACTCATTTTTAACAGGGGGTGAATGTGGTGAACCACTGTAATAGGAGATGTAAGATAGGACCTGCACTACAGGTTCGCCGTAGCTCCTGCCGGCTGGCTCCGCCCAGGGAGAACTGTATAAATATGCATGACCTCCAGTGCCTTGCCATTTCTACAGCTGCAGCACGAGGCCACGCATCTGACTGTAATAAAGCCACAGTTGTACCCAACTTTAGTCCTTGTGCAATTGATCTTGCATCAGACATCTCCCTTTTTTTTATGTTTGGCTGACATATGTGAAGGTATTTACAAGAATAGGCCAATATTAACATATATACATGCAGTGGATGTGAACATATGTACATGTGAAAACAGCTGTCTAATGCGAGAACACAGAACATAGCAAACAGAACAAATATTCATAAGTCCAGTCTCTGTGGCTTGCTTCTGATCCTGGTCAACCGCCTGAAAGGTGGTGCTGGGGATGACCGCCTTGATGGGCGAGATTGAAGCCTGACTGGTGGCCTCGTGAGTCGAGGTATCAGGAGATGGTAAAACAACAGAAGGAAACGGATAAGAATGTGGTTGCGGGCAGGCAACTTTGCGCAGTGCCCGTCTGTTTCGTTGCATAACATACGAGCGAGGGGCAGCATTTCGAACAACAACAGCTGGAGCTGACCAGCCTCCATCAGTGATCTTGACCTGATCAGTGTTGGATGGGGATAACACGGGCAAATCGGTGCCATGAGCATCATAGCCCTGGTTTTGCTGGTCTTGGAGTTGCTGCACCTTCTGCAGCACCCGGAGGTGATCCAGGTTGGGCACGTGTATGGCTGGAAGTGTCATTCGCAGGTCCCTGTTCATCAGGAGTTGAGCCGGCGATATGCCAGTGGGGCTGCCCTGTACGCAAGCAGCGCAAGGTGAATGTCAGACACACAATCCGCGGCCTTGCAGATGAGCTGCTTCACTATGTGCACCCCTTTCTCAACTTTTCTGTTTGACTGCGGATAGTGTGGGTTGGAAGTGACGGGTTTGAACTGATACGACTGGGCAAACAGAGACCATTCATGGCTGCTGAAGCACGGGCCATTGTCACACATGACAGTGAGTGGGATACCATGCCTGGAGAACGTCTCCTTACAGGCCTTGATGACGGTCTGAGATATGAGGTCTGAGAGCTTCACGACTTCAGGGTAATTGGAAAAATAATCAATGATTAACACGTAATCACGACCATTTCCATGAAAGAGGTCGATGTCAACCTTGGACCACGGAGAAATTTCAATTTCATGCTGCTGAAGTGTCTCCTTACTCTGCGCTGGCTGGAAGCATTGACAGGTCGCACAGTTAAGGACCATGTTCGCAATGTCCTGGCTGATCCCGGCCAGTAGACAGCCTGCCTGGCTCTGCGTCTGCACTTTTCCACACCCAGGTGGCCCTCATGGATTTGACGGAGCACCAAGCTCTGGAAACTGTGTGGAATTATAATCCGGTCCAGTTTGAGGAGGATGCCATCGACCACCGTCAGGTCGTCCTTTACATTGAAAAATTGAGGGCACTGCCCTTTTTGCCAGCCATTGGTGAGGTGTTGCATAACACGCTGCAAGAGGGGATCTGTGTCTCTTCACGGATACGATTCACCACCTCATCAGATGCCGGGAGGGTGCTAGCACACAGCTGCACCTGTGACTCAACCTGTGACTCAATTTGCCGGATGACATTCGGTGGTTCACTTGGCACGGTGATGGAGCGGGACAGTGTATCGGCAATGATGAGCTCCTTGCCAGGCGTGTAGACCAGGTCAAAGTTGTACCTTCTGAGTTTGAGGAGGATGCGCTGCAACTGAGGCGTCATGTCATTAAGGTCCTTGTGGATAATGTGGACCAGGGGCCTGTGATCCCTCTCGACTGTGAATGGCAGCAGGCCGTAGACATAGTCGGGAAACTTGAGAGTGTCAGTGAGAAGGCCCAGGCATTCCTTCTCGATTTGTGCATACCTTTGTTCGGTGGGCCTTATTGCCCTTGATGCGTAGGCAACCGGTGCCCAAGATGAGGTGTCATCGCATTGCAGCAGGACCACACCGGTGCCATCCTGGCTCGTATCTATCGAGATTTTCGTTTCCCTGTCTGGGTCGAAAAATGCCAATACGGGTGCAGTGGTGAGCTTGGCTTTCAGCTCCAACCACTCTGCCTGATGGGCCGCCCTCCACTTGAAGGCAGTGGACTTCTTCACTAGGTTTCCTAGGGCCGTGGTGTGTGAGGCCATGTTTGGGATGAACTTGCCCAGAAAAATGACCATGCCCAGGAAGCGCAATACCGCCTTCTTGTCTTCCGGGACCTTCATAGCTGCGATGGCCTTGACCTTGTCTGTGTCGGGGCACAAGCCCTGCTGAGAGATCTCGTCTCCTAGGAACTTGAGTGTCGACATGCCAAAGCACTATTTTGCCCTGTGCAGCTTCAGGCCATTGGCATGGACACGGCGGAATACCTGCTGGAGACTGGAAACATGCTCCTCAGGGGTCATGGACCATATGATGACGTCATCCACGTACACACAAACCCCTTCGATGCCCTCCATCATCTGCTCCATGATGCGATGAAATATCTCCGATGCCGAGACTCTGTCGAACGGCATACGGTTATAGCAGTACCTGCCAAACGGTGTGTTGAAGGTGCAGATCCTTCTGCTGGACTCCTCCAGCTGGATTTGCCAGAATCCATGTGACGCATCTAATTTCGTGAAAAACCTTGCATGTGCCATCTCACTGGTGAGTTCCTCCCGCTTCAGGATGGGGTAGTGTTCACGCATTATATTCTGGTTGAGATCCTTGGGATCAATGCAGATGCGCAGTTCTCCAGAGGGTTTTATAACCACCACCATCGAGCTGACCCAGTCAGTCAGTTCGGTTACGCTGGAAATGATCCCCTGCTGCTGCAGCTCCTTGAGCTGTTCCTTCAGGCGCTCCTTCAGCGGAGCCGGGACCCGACGTGGTGCATTGACCACTGGCTTGGCATCAGGTCGCAGTAGGATCTTGTACCGATATGGCAAAGTGCCCATCCCGTCAAACACATCTGGATACTGAGCGAGGATGTCGTTGCCAGCTTGAAGATCCACGCTGGAGGATGTTATTGAATAAACCCACTGCACCAGGTTTGGCTTTTTGCAGGCATGCGTGCCCAGTAGGGATGCTTTGTCTGGCTTGCCAATTTCAAACTTTAGCCGTGCATGGGTGCCCCGGTTGGAGACGGGTAGACGGCAGGACCCCAGTGCCGTGATTGCATTACCGTTATAATCCAGGAGCTGGCAGGCTGCTGGAAGGACCTTGGGGAGGCTTCTTGATGGGTTTGATGTCTGCCTTTGAGAGGAGGTTGGCAGAAGCACCTGTGTCCAGCTTGAACTGGATGGAGCAGCGGTTGACCTGCATCACCGCACGCCATTCGTCCTCCGAATCCACAGCGAGGATGGACTGAATGCGAGATGACTTAGGTTGGCATGTTCACGTATAGTAATGATCCCCACTCGGTAGGCGGACTCCAGGCACTCGTCCTCTGGATCCGTTGTACTGACAGGATCAGAATCCTGTAATTGGCGTTGCACATTCTGGACGCGCCGTCGTCGGAATTTGGAGCGCTGGCCTCTGACTGGTGGTGCAGACCTGCACAAGGCTGCGTAGTGTCCAGGCTTCCCGCAGTTTAAACATCGCCTGCCTCTTGCAGGGCAGTGTCCCTTTCAGTGGACATTGCCGCAGTTCGAGCACGTCATGACGTCAGCGTCGTGACGCGGTGTACGTCATCGCACATGCGCAGTGCGGTCGGCAGACATCTATACCTGCGCAGTGTGGGTGTCGGCCGCTTCGTTATCCCGTTCGCATCGTGCATGCGTGGGGCTCCGGGAAAAGCGCACGAGATGGCCGCTGTCTTCAATACTGAGGCGCTGCATCCGGGAGATGGGCCTGCACACTCTCTGCCTCGTGGGAGGCAAGTTTCTCATTTTCAGCGATTTGTATTGGGAATACCGATTTGTTGCGTGCTCATGCACTGTACATGTTTCAATTGCGACTGGCAGGGTCATATGCTTGATTTTTAAGAGCTGCTCTCTCAGAGGATGAGAGTGAACTCCAAGCACGATTTGGTCTCTGATCATGGAGTCAGCAATATCACCAAAGTTGCAGGACAGTCATCTTTACCTTGAAGACATTGTTTGAATGTGTAGCGCTCGAAGATTTCATTGGTGTCCACTTCATAGTGACTATCGAACTTGTCCAGGATGGTCTGAAACTTTGTCTTGTCCTGGCCTTCAGTGAAGTTAAACAAGTTGAAGAGTTTGATGGCTTGACCACCCGCTGTTGAGAGGAGAAGCGCAATCTTTCTTGCATCAGACGCACCCTCGAGGTCTGAAGCTTTGATGTACAGCAGAAACTTTTGCTTGAATATCCGCCAGTTGGCACTGAGATTGCCGGAGGTCCTGAGGAGCCTGGTGAGGAGCCTGAATCTTCTCCATGGTGCCGGGATAAATTTGCTGGTCGTCACGGAACAGACTGAGATAAGCCACCTTAAATTAGTAGTCTCCTGGTTCATGTCGTGTTAGGTACACTGGTATAACACTGGCTGCAACTGGATGCAGCATAGATCAAAAAGATACTCCAGACCTTGAAGTTAGTTCAATCGGGTTTATTGAACTAATAGCACAGTTAGCACAGTTCTCTGTGAGTTCGACTCTCTGCTAACTTAAGTGTGATTACTCTGTCTAACTGAACCAGACGAGCTCTTAGCCACGTGGTGGGGGTGTGAGATTGTAACAACACCCTTGACTGACTCTCTAGAGGTTCATCAGTGGAAAGAGGCAGAGTGTGAGTGCCTCGTATCTTTTATAGTCAAATCACACCCCTGAGTGTCCTGCCTGCTTATTGGTCATGTCCTGTTCTCTGTGTCCATTAGCTGCTTGTCTGTATATCATTATGTGTGTATCCGCATATCATGACATCAACTTGTCTCTCTTAAAGCTCTAATCTTTTCTTTTCCAGCAGTGTTGCCAAGATAAAAAACCTGGAGGAACTGACAGTTGACAATTACACAGCATGTTGCAACAAGAACTGCATTTGCTCTTGCCATCATCACAGATACTAGCAGCCCTTAGTTTGATGAAGGATCACTGAGTGAAACACACATTAAGTGGAAGCAGAAAAAGAGGAAGAGTTAAAACAAAGATATTCTGCAGCCATTATGGACTAATATTCCATTAGATCTGCCATATTTATGCTCTACTCTTCCTGCCATCTTTCCTCATCAAATTTACCATTGTAACCTACTATTCTCTTCTTCCTATGCTGGTTTAGCTTCCTCTCAAATGCATCTGTATTATTTGGTTCAAATACTCCCTTGGGTATCAAGTTCCAAAATGTTACCACTCTTTGGGTGAAGATGTTTCTTCTGAATCCTGAGGCAGTGTAATCCAGAGTCTCAGACCAATGTTCTGGGGTTCACTGGTTAAAATCTCACCATGGCGGCACGGTGGTGCAGTGGTTAGCACTGCTGCCTCATGGCACCGAGGACCCAGGTTCGATCCCGGTCTCGGGTCAATGACCGTATGGAGTTTACACATTCTCCCCGTGTCTGCATGGGTCTCACAACTACAACCCAAAGATGTGCAGGGTAGGTGGATTAGTCATGCTAAATTTCCCCTTAATTGGAAAAATAAAATAAAATCTCACCATGGCAGCTGCTGGAATTTAAATTCAATTAATAATTCTGAAATTAAAAGCTAGTCTTAGTAATGGTGACCATGAGACCAATGCTGATTATCTTAAAAACCTATTTGGTTCACTGATGTCTTTTAGGGAAGAAAATTTGACATCATCCCTTGGTCTGGCCTACATATGACTCCAGACCCACAGCAATGTGGTTGACTCTTGACTGCTGGCTGAAATAGCCAAGCAGGCCTTTCAGTTGTATTCAACCAGTACAGAAAGTCAGTGAGGAATTTTTATTCATTCAAGAGATGTGGGCTTTTTTGGCTAGGCCAGCATTCATTGACCATGCCTAATTGTCCTCGAGAAGGTGGTGGTGAGCTGTCTTCTGCAGCCCCGTGTCTGCGTGGGTTTCCTCCGGGCGCTCCAGTTTCCTCCCACAGATATGCTGGTTAGGTGAATTGGACATTCTGAATTCTCCCTACCCGTACAGACGCCGAAGTGTGGTGACTTGGGAATTTTCACAGTAACTTAATTGCAGCGTTAATGTAAACCTACTTGTGACACTAATCAAGATTATTATTATTGTACTTCCAAGTCAGGATGGTGAGCAACTTTGAGGGAAACATTCAGGTGATGGTGTTCCATGCATCACCTGCCCTTGCACCTCTAGATGGTGGTAGTTGTGAGTTTGGAAGGTTCTGGCTAAGGAGCCTTGGTGAGTTCCTGCAGTGTATATGGTAGGCACTGCTGCTACTGTGCATCGATGGTGGGGAGAGTGAATATTTGTGGAAGGGATGCTTTGATTTGGATGGTGTCAAACTTCTGAGTGTTGCTGGAGCGGCACTCACCTAGGCAAGGGGAGAGTATTTCATCACACTCCTGATTTGTGCCTTGTAGATTTTGGACAGGCTTTGGGGAAAGGTATGTTACTCGCTGCAGGATTCCTAGCCCTGATCTGTTATGGCCATAGTACTTATTTGGGAAATGCAGTTCAGTTTCTGGTCAAAGGTAACCCCCAGGATGTTTATTAATAATAATAATAATAATAATGTTTTGTGTCACAAGTAGGCATACATTACACTGCAATGAAGATACTGTGAAAATCCCCGTCACCACACTACCATGCCTATTCGGGTACACTGAGGAAGAATTCAGAATGTCCAATTCACCTATCAAGCATGTCTTTCGGGACTTATGGAAGAAAACCAGAGCACCCGGAAGAAACCCACGGATGTTGATAATGCCATGGAATGCCATGGGAGATGGCTAGATGCTGTCTTGTTGGAGATGGTCATTGCTTGGCACTTGTGTGGCGTGAATCTTACTTGTCAACCCAAGTCTGGATATTGTCCAGCCCTTGTTGCTTTTGGACATGGACAGCTTCAGTATCTGAGGAATCCCAAATGGTGCTGAACATTGTACAATCATCAGCGAACATCTCCACTTCTGACTTTATGATGGAAGGAATGTCATTGATGAAGCAGCTGAAGATGAGTTGAGCCTCAGATTGAGGAATTCCCACAGTGATGTCCTGGGGCTGAGGGGACTAGCCTCCAACAATCACAACCATCTTCTCTTGTGCTAGGTATGACTCCAATGAAGGGAGAGTTTTCCCCTTGATTCCCATTGACTCCAGTTTTGTCAGGGCTCCTGATGCCATACTTAGTCAAATGCAGCCTTGAAAACCGCTCTTACTTCACCTCTCGAGTTAATCTCTTTTGTCCATGTTTGAACCAAGGCTGTAGTGAGGTCAGGAACTGAGCTGCCATGACAGAACCCAAACTGAGTGTCTGTGAGCAGTTTATTGCTTAGCAAGTGCCCCTTGTTTGCAATGCTGATGACTCCCTTCCATCATTTTACTTATGACTGAGAGTAGAATGGTGTTAAGAGTAGACTGATGGGGCGGTAATTGGCCAGGTTTGATTTGTCCTGCTTTTGTGTACAGGATATACCTGGGCAATTTTCCACATTGCCAGGTAGATGCCCATGTTGCAGCTGTATTGGAACAGCTTGGCTAGGGGTGCGGCAAGTGCTGAAGCACAAGTCTTCAGTACTATTGCCAGGATATTGTCATGGCCCATGTGTTTTGCAGAATCCAGTGCCATCAGTCATTTCTTGAATCGCGCAGAGTGAATCAAATTGGCTGGAGATTGGCATCTTGTGATGCTTGGAGCCTCTAGTAGAGGCCGAGACGGATCATCCGCTTAGAAGTTCGGGCTGAACATTGTTGCAAATGCTTCAGCCTTATCTTTTGCATTGATTTGCTCAAGTTCCCCATCATTGAGAATCTGGATATTTGCGGCGCCTCCTCCTCTTCCAGTAATTTTTTTAATTGTCCACCAACATTCATAACTGGCTGCGGCTAGACTGCTTGGGTCTGATCAGTTGGTTATGAAATCATTTGCTCAATCATTGCTTATGTTGTTTAGCACACAAGTAGTTATTTTGTAGCTTCACTAGGTTGGCACCTCAATTTTAGGTATGCCTGATGCTGCACCTGGAATTCTGTCCTGCACCCTTCATTCAACCAGGGTTGATCTCCTAGCTTGGTGGTAGTGATAGACTGGTGGAATATGCCGAGCCAAGAGGTTACAGATTATGGTTGAATACAATGCTGCTGCTGCTGATAATGACCCACAGCGCCACATGGATGCCCCGTCCTGATCTGTTTGAAGTCTATCCCTTTTAGCACGGTGGTAGTATCAAAGAATGAAACTGGATAAGTGTTGCCAACCATCCTGGAATGTCCAAGTGAACACCGGAATCAGAAGCAATCTCCTGGGGGCCAGAAATAAGAATTCCTAGAGATTATAAGGCATCTGCTTCCTTGTTTGCTGGTATCCATCCCATGCATGATGTCATCATACACTCTAACATCAATGGCGAAGCGAGGGGTGAGAAGTTCTCCTCAGTGTTTAGTCTATGCCATCTTTAATGCAGGTATCTGACCCTGGAGTGCTTGTTTGCAGTATCAACAACGCAAATGTGTTACAGAAGCTGTTTAAAGAAAAGGTAATCACATTTTTGATGAGGTCAGATGGAGACTGAATGCCAGCCTGTTTGGACCCCCAATTTTTTTTTGGTTTGTGCCCAATTTCTTCATTATGTGACATTTTAATATTTTTGCGCAGTTGTTCATGCTCTGTATTTAACACTGAAGCCTGCACAGTACCTTCCAGGCTACTGCACACCCACATGTGGGATCAGTTTAATGACAACTGCTCACCAAGAAGCACTGACCATCTGAAATTGACAGACTTCACCCATTTGGTGGGTATAAATCTAACTTTAATTTTATTGTCTCCTTCTTCATTTTGTCCCAAAAGTGGAAGTTTAACCCACCTGTGCCACACCACCAGCTTTCTGTGGCATCACTTCTAGGAGGTTTCCTTGATGTCACTTCTGTCAAGCTTTCCCAGAATATTTCTAGCCACAGTTAACAGTGCTAAACTGGATGGATCACCAGGCATGACCCAGGTACCAGCAACCAGCCCTGTCAATGTTGCCTTGGGAATCCTCAACATTAACTCTGGACCGCTCCACATTTAACTCTTCCAAATGTATAATGGATGGTTCTTTTAACTCGATCTAAACTTGCTCCTCTCTTTCCTCTCCTTGCCAGTATACCTTTCTCGATCTGAAGTTTAACTTGCATGATTGGAGTTTGTGGGGTTATCCCTTTCTTTGCATTTCCTATTGAAAAACACGTGGTAAGATAGTGATCTGTTAGAGGGAGTTATCATGGTGTTTCTTTGTACTCCTCTGGAACTACACCTAGCACGACTGTCCACTTGTATGTCTTGTAACCATCTCCCTGTGACCGGCTGTGCCCCCACTTACATTTGAGTGCCTTGTCACATGACCACTGTCTTGAGACTGCATGGTGTGTATGTACTGCCACCTGCTGGTTGGAGGTCACACCATCGACCATCAATGATATTGCTTACAGGCATGTTACCACAAACACCATCTGGAGGAAACACCGAAGGTGACGAGAGCACAGAATGTACGATGGGGGGGGGGGGGGGGAGTGACGTCTTAGCACCACTACTGACCAAGTCCTAATGATTGTATCTACTAAACTGGGTTCACAGCAGGTGGTGAGGGAACCAACCAGAGAGAAAACCTACTTGATCTCATCCTCAGCAATCTACCTGTCACAGCTGCATCTGGATAGATCAGTCTGGAGTTTTCATGACTCTCCCTGATTGTGTTATTGTCAGACTTGGAAGAACGATAGTCTCCCTTTGGACTTCTTTACTTTGACTTGGTTGGCCTTTGGTAAGAGTTGTAGTATCTGATGCATTCTTGGTTTGACTCTCCACATCTGACTCTTCCAAATGTATAATGGATGGTTCTTTTAGCTAGATCTAAACTTGTTCCTCTCTTTCCTCACCTTGCCAGTATACCTTTCTCGATCTGAAGTTTAACTTGCATGATTGGAGTTTGTGAGGTTATCCCTTTCTTTGCATTTCCTATGTTCCTTATCCTTGTCTGTTGATTTGACCCTGATTCCTTTTTATGATTTTGTTTGTCATTCTTTGCTTCTAGAATGATGACTCCGTGCAGCCTCTTGTTTGTAAACTCGGGTAATCCTGGATTACTGCCTGTGGAAATATTTTCTTTACGTAATTTAGGTAGCTGCGAGGAAGGCACTTGATCAGTATCTCCCTCAAATTCCAGGAACCCTGATGTAGCAGTAAGATTAATGTATTTGAACATGGAAGAGGTGGACACTGTTTGGCTCAGTTCTGTCACTAGTTCTGGACTTGCAACCTTAACTTACCACTTCTGGTGGATGGATAAATGTGGATGCACTTGCAAAAGCGGTCACCACGTCTAACACCCGAGTTCATCATCCACTTCCTTAATTGACTCCGAGTGATGGAGGATCATGGTCGTACTCAGACACTTGTTGGTCCAATTGGTACATCACTCCTTCAGTGAGAACAAGTTTACTGACAATTCCTGGAGCAAGAAATAATCTTTCCCCTGAGCAGATGACAGTGACCACTCTCTAAAGTGTAGAATAAACAGAACCCATTTCTTATGGAACCCTTCAATCACCCCCTCAATTAACCTTCTCAAGATAAAGAAACTCCATCAGGTCCCCCAGCCACAGAGGCAAGAGGCGGAGAAGCTGACCTCTACCCCAATAGGACCCACCTGCGAGCAATCAGCGAAGCGAAGATAAAACATTCACCCCTGTCGGCAGGTCTGACACTCCAAATATGGCTCCAAGTGCAAGATTGTCGACATGGTGCTGAAGAAAAAAACTTTGGACAGGACCCGAACATGTGTACATGGTTGACCGGACTCCTTCCACACCACTTGAAAGTGTCCTCTACCCCCTCAAACAACCGGCTCATTCTTGACCTCGTCAGGTGCGCCCTGTGGACCATCTTTAATTGTATTAACCCTGGTCTCGCACACTAAGTTGAGGCATTCACCCACTGCAAAACCTCACACCACAATCCCGCCTACAACACCATCCCCAGCTCCTCCTCCCACATGGCCTTAACCCCCTCCAACGGAACCGTTTTCTCCAGAATTCTCCCATAAATCACTGCGATGCCCCCCCCCTTCCCCAAGCCAATCACTGAAAAGATCCCCTCCAACAACCAGGAGGGCAGTGTCACCAGAAATGTTGGGGGAACCTTCCTTGCAGAATCCCGTACCTGCATGTCCCTAAAGGCTTCCCCCGTGGAATCCCAAACTTCTCTGCCAATTCCTTCAAGCACGCAAACCGCCCTTCCAGAAATAGGTCCTTCATTTCCACCATGCCCTGCTCCTCCCAGCCCCAAAACCTAAAATCCAGCTTAGTGGCTCAAACAAATGATTCTCTCAGATTTCATCAGTTTCAACCCTGCCCCTAGCTTAAAATGCTGTTGAAATTGCCTCCAAATCTTCAGTGTGCCCATAACCCTGAATCCCTACAAGAGCCTGCCTCCATCCTCGCCTCTGGCTCCCTACCCCAGCCCTGCACCTTCTCAGCGTTCGCCACCCAATAATAATACTACAGATTTGGCAGAGCCAAACCCCCTGACTGTTGCCCTCTCTGAAGCACCATTTTTCAAAGACTCACTTCGTTACCTGCCCAAACTAACAACAAAATCAACCATTCCATGCCCATAACAAGAAAACCGGTAAACAAAGGAATAAAAATAAAAACCTCAGCAAAACATTCACCTTTACTACCTGTACCTGGCCTGCCAATGATGGGGGAGGCTATTCCACCTCATCAGAACAGCCTTGACCCTGCCCACATGGCTCGTAGGAGCTGGGCCCAATTTCAAGCCACCTGAACCTCCAGATATCTGATGTGGGTAGTCGCCACACAAAACAGCAATTCCCCCAAGCCAGCTCCAGTCCCTGGTGGGGAGACCAAAAAGCACTCGCTCTTTTCCAAATTCAATTTGTATCCCGAAGAAGCCCCAAATCGCTTGAGTAGCCCCATTATATCCGCCACCGTGGGAACCAGATTGGAAATAACAAATAAAGGTAATCGGCATACAGCGACACCCTATGCTCCATGGCCCCCTCACAATATCACACCCCTCCACTTACCGAAGCTCCTCAGCGCAATGGCCAAGGGGTTTATCGGCAGTGCAAACTAAAGGGGGGACATGGGACACCCTGTCTCGTTCACCTATGCAGCTGCAAATATCCTGAATTCACCTCTCCTTCGGTTCCTTATACAACAATTTGACCCACGCCACCAGCTTAGGCCCAATCCCAAACCATTCCAACATCGCAAACAAATAGCTCCACTCTACCTGCTCCACCTTCTCCATGTCTAGTGCCATCACCACTACAGCCCCCCACCACCACCCTCTTTCCCCCCCCCACAGCACCACGTTAAGCAATTGAATATACCTTCAATTCACCGAGAGGCAGAGAGAGCGAGTGAACATTAGGCTTTATTAGTCATGAACTTGCCTAGCCAGTGTCGGTTGTACAGATGAATGCCGCCCACAGGCGGCCGGTCTATATATGGCCCCGGTGAGGGCAGAAGCGGAGCCCACCGGGGTTACAGTATCTGGAAGCAGCTCGTATCACCACTTCCAGGTTTAGGTCATAGGTTACAGTATCATGCATGCATTAGGTGAATACATTCACCACATTCACCCCCTGTTAAAAAAATCAAGTTCAGCGGGGGTGACGTGGGATCATTACATATTCAGTCTATCTGGAGGCTGGATCGTCCTCTTCGACCTCCTCAGCTCTGGCGGTGCGGCGGGCACAGTTGCTGCAGGTGGTGACTCTAGGGGCATTGTGTCTGGAGCTTGAGCCTCAGTGCGGCATGTCGGAGACGGTTGGGGTGTGGGGGTAGGCAGGGGGGTGATGGGTGGTGGCAGTGTCGGAGCGGGACAATACAGGAGACCCAGGGGAGCGTACGGGGCGCTGGGAGTGGTGGGTAGCAGCAGAGAGGGGGGCGCGTTGGCAAGGGAACCAGCTGGCGCCAGGTCCCGTAGAGAGACCGTATCTTGCCATCCATTCTGGTGCGCTATGTAGGCATACTGGGGGTTGGCGTGGAGCAGCTGGACCCTCTCGACCAGGGGGGTCAGTCTTATGGCTCCTCATGTGCCTCCGGAGAAGGACAGGTCCCGGAGTTGGACTTCCTGGGGAAGCTAAACAAACGATCGTGAGGGGTCTCATTCGTGGCTGTGCAGAGGAGTGATCGGATGGAGTGGAGGGCGTCGGGGAGGACCTCCTGCCAGCAGGGGATCGGGAGACTTGGAGACCTGAGGGCCAGAAGAACGGCCTTCCATACCATCGTGTTCTCCCTCTCCACCTGCCCGTTTCCCTGCGGGTTATAGCTCGTAGTCCTGCTCGAGGCGATGCCTTTGCTGAGCAGGTACTGACGTAGCTCATCGCTCATGAACAATGTGCCCCGGTCGCTGTGGACATAGGCAGGGAAACCGAACAGTGTGAAGATGCTGTGCAGTGCCTTTATACAGTGGCCGAGGTCATGTCGGGGCAGGGGATGGCGAAGGGGAAGCGGGAGTACTCATCGATGACGGTGAGGAAGTATATATTACGGTTGGTGGAGGGGAGGGGCCCTTTGAAGTCAACGCTTAGGCACTCAAAGGGTCGGGATACCTTTACCAGGCGGGCCTTGACTGGCCGGTAGAAGTGCGGTTTGCACTCCACGCAGACTTGGCAGTCCCTGGTCATTGCCTTGACCTCCTCGGTGGAGAAGGGCACTTAATGAAGTGGGTAAGCCGGGTGACCGAGGTCATTGTGGATAGCCCGAAGTCGGTCATCTTGCGCGCTGGCGCATGTGCCACGGGACAGAGCATCTAGGGGCTCGTGAGCTTCCCAGGACGATACATGATACCGTAATTGGAGGTGGAGAGTTCGTTCCTCCACCTCAAGATTTTGTCATTTTTTATTTTGCCCCGTTGTGCGTTGTCAAACATGAAGGCGACCGACCGCTGGTCGGTGACGAGGGTGAACCTCCTACCGGCTAGGTAGTGCCTCCAGTGCCACACGGCTTCCACTATGGCTTGTGCTTCCTTTTCGACCGAGGGGTGTCGAATTTCAGAAGCGTGGACGGTCCTAGAAAAGAATGCTACTGGCCTGCCCGCCTGGTTGATTGGATTGGATTTGTTTATTGTCACGTGTACCGAGGTACAGTGAAAATAATTTTTCTGCGAGCAGCTCAACAGGTCATTAAGTACATGGGAAGAAAAGGAAATACATAATAGGGCAACACAACATATACAATGTAACTACATAAGCATCGGCATCTCCAAGGGCCTCGGAGGATGTTCAAGCCTGCAAGAGAAGATAAAAGAGCGTGGTTAGTAATAATGTTAGTTTTAGAATTAATTTTTAAAAGATTAGAACGAGTATAAGTTAAGTAAAAAAGTGGATCTGTTGGGGAGAGCTCGCAGAGAGTCGCCTCGCTCCGGCGCCATCTTGGAATCTTGAGTGTGGCGGCCAGTGTGACTTCTGACACATCGCTCTCTACCTGAAAGGGGATGGACTCGTCCACCGCGTGCATTGCAGCCTTGGTGATGTCGGCCTTGATGCGGCTGAAGGCCGAGCGGGCCTCATCTGTCAGGGGAAAACTGGTGGTTTGAGTAAATGGGCAGGCTTTGTCCGCATAGTTGGGGACCCACTGGGCGTAATATGAGAACAGCCCCAAGCATCGTTTTAGGGCCTTGAGGCTGTGGGGAGGGGGGAGTTCTGTGAGGGGGCGCATAAGGTCGGGTCCGAGGATGGCTAGTCGGGTAGTAAGGAAGACACACTTTTCTTTGTTGTATGTGAGAGTGAGGGATTGGGTGGCCTGGAGGAACCTCTGAATGTTGGCGTCATGGTCCTGCTGATCATGGCCGCAGATGGTCACATTGTCCAAGTACGGGTCGGATATGTAGCCCGCAAACCGTACTGGTCCACTATTCGGTCCATCGTTCTCTGAAAGACCGAGACCCCGTTAGTGAAGCCGAAGGGGACTCTGAGGAAGTGGAAGAGTCGCCCGGCAGTGTAGTGGGGCTCTTCCGGGAGGATTGGGAGCTGGTGGGAGGCCGACGTCAGATCGACTGTTGAGAACACACGGTACTGCGCGATCTGTTTGACTGCGCCCAGCTGCGGGTAGCCTGTGTGGTCGGTGGAATCACAAGATGGCGGTCCCCATGAGTCGCACGTGTCTGGCTGGGGCAAAGATGGCGACCAAGATGGCCGCCCCCATCGGTCGCACGTGTTGGTCGATGCCGATGCTGGCGGCCAAGATGGCGGCCCCCATGAGTCGCACGTGTTGGACAGTGTTGGGGCTGGCGACCAAGATGGCGGCCCCCACAAGTCGCACGATGCTAGTGCCGCATCTGACGGGGGCGTTCCGGGCAGGCACGCAGCCACATTGCAGGGTCTGTGGGGCTGCGAGTCCATGGCTCGGGCCTGGTGCGTTTTCTATTTCTGAGCCTATGGTCGGCCCAGACAGACTCCAGCGAAGTGCCCCTTTTTCCTACAGTCGCTGAGCGGGCTGGGCAACGCTGCCGGGGTGTTGGCCCTGGCCGCAGAAGTAGCACTGCGGTTCCCCGGGCTGGGCTGGCAGACGTGCGGCGCAAGGCTGGCAGACGCGCGGCACAGGCCTGCGACGTAGTCTGGTCCGACGGGGGCTGCGACGAGGGTGTCCACGAGGTGTTCGCCAGGCCCGCGGGGAACGCATTGAGGTTCTAGTAGGCCACTTCTAGCGAGGTAGCTAGCTTTACCGTGTCCCGCAGGTCGGAGGTCCCGTTTTCCAGCAGACGCAGCCTGTCGTAGTTCGAGCGGACCCCCGCCACGTAGGTATCCCGGTTCTGTGAGTTTATATGTTCCTCCGCCGTCACATCTTGGTAGCTGCAGTTCCTCGCGAGTAGAGTCAGGGTTTCCAGCAATTCTCCAGCACGTTGACGGCGAGTAGTGAGGAGGTGTCTGGCGAACACCTCATTTACGAGCTTCACGAAGTGTGCCTTGAGCGTCGCGACCGCCGCCTCGTACGTGGCCGCTTTCTCGATCATTACTGAGATTCGATGGCTCACTAACATAATTTGAGAGCTTTTATACTCGATACCCCATCCTATGAAGGCAAGCATGCATAGGAGTTTTTTTTACCACCATTTCCACCTTTGCTGTCACTTTTAAGGATATGTGGACCTGCACGCCTAGATCTCTCTGTGCCTCTATGCTCCTGATGGTTCTACCATTTATTTTATAGCTCCCACCTGAATTGATCTACCAAAATGCATCACCTCACATTTGTCCGGGTTAAATTCCATCTGCCATTCCTCCGCCCAATTTTGCAGCCTATCTATATCCTGTTGTATTCTCTGACAATCTTCATCACTATCCGCAACTCCTGCAATCTTCGTATCATCTGCAATCTTGCTAACCAGACCCTCTGTTTTCTTCCAAGTCATTTATATATATATATATTACAAACAGCAGAGGTCCCAGTACTGATCCCTGCAGAACATCACAAGTTACAGACCTCCATTCGGAAAACACCTGTCCACTGCTACCCTATGTCTTCTATGGCCAAGACAGTTCAGAATCCATCTAGCTAGTTCACCCCTGACTCCATGTGATTTAATATTTTTCACCACCCTGCCATGAGGGACCTTATCAAATGCTTTACTAAAGTCCATGTGACAACATCCACAGCCCTTCTCTCGTCAATCATTTTTGTCACCTCCTCAAAAACTTAATTAAATTAGTGAGACATGACCTCCTTCATACAAAACCACGCTGTCTGTCACTAATAAGACCATTCACTTCCAAATGTGCATAGATCCTATCTCTCAGAATCTTTTCCAATAATTTCACTATCACTGACGTCAACCCACTGGCCTATAATTACCTGGGTTATCCTTGTTACCATTTTTAATTAATGGGACAACATCGGCTATCCTCCAATCCTTTGGGATCTCACGTGTGGCCAACGAGGAAACAAAGATTTCTGTTAGAGGCCCAGCGATTTAATCTCTTGTCTCCCTCAGAAATCTGGGATAGATGCCATCTGGCCCTGGGGATTTGTCTGCCTTAATGCTTTTTAACACAACTAAGACTTCCTTCCTCGTAATAACAACCCGTTCTAAACTGTTTATACATCCCTTTGAGACACCATCATTCGACATGTCCCTCTCCTTTGTGAATACCGATGCAAAATACTCATTAAGGACCTCACTTACTTACTTTGGTTCTTTGCGTAATTTCCCTCCTTTGTCCATGAGTGGACCAACTCTTTCTCTAGCTACCCTCTTGTTCTTAATATACGTATAAAATGCCTTGGGTTTCGCCTTAATCCTGTCTGCCAAGGACATTTTGTGACCCCTTTTTGCCCTCCTAACTTCCTGCTTGATCTCTTTTCTATCTTCCTTGTATTCTTCAAGTGCTTCATCTGTTTTTAGTTGCCTAGACCTCATGTATGCATCCTTTTTTTTTTTTTGACTCGAATCGCAATTTCCCTGGTCATGCCTTTCCTGTCTTTCCTTTTCGTCGGCACATGCCTGTCCTGCACTCCCATCAACTGCTCCTTAAAAGACTCCCACGTGCCAAATGTGGATTTACCCTTAAACAGCCTCTCCCAAACAACAGCCTCCAAATCCTGCCTAATCTGGTTGTAGTTAGCCTTCCCCCAATTTAGCACCTTAACCCTAGGACACTCGTCCTCTTCCATGAGTATCCCAAAGTTTACGGAATTGTGGTCACTGTTTGCCACATGTTCTCCCACTACAACTTTGATGACCTGGCCGGGCTCGTTCTCTAATACTGGGTGCAATATAGCCCCCTCTCTCGTCAGACTATCCACATATTGCTCCAAAAATCCTTCTTGGACATACTTGACTAATTCCTCACCATCCGGACCCCCAGCCCTAAGGGATTTCCTGTCAATGTGAGGAAAATTAAAGTCTCCCACTACAACAACCCTATTATTTCTACATCTATCCAGAATCTGCTTACATATCTGTTTCCAACTTCCCGTGGGCTGTTGGGAGGCCTGTAGTACACCGCCATCATAGTGACTGCCCCACACATTCGAGAACAACTGCCTACCCATTACAAACCCCGTCTGATCCTCCTGAACCACCTGTGGGAGACATGCCTCCAGCCTAAACGGCAACACTTTGGCAAGAATCTTGGCATCCACATTTCACAGGGATATTGGCCAATATGACCCATAATCCACTGAATCCTTATCCTTTTTTAACAAAAGCAAAATAGATGCCCATCACATCGTCTTCAGAAGAGCCCCCTAGCTATCACGTCCTCAAACATCTCCACCAACAGCGGCACCAGCCTGTCGTAAACGTCTCGTGGCAACCCATCCGGTCCCAGTGCTTTACTCGTTTGCATTTTCCCTATTGCTGTCTGAACCTCCTCAATCCCCACTAGCTCCTCCAAACCTACCCTACCTTCCTCTTCGACTGTGGGACACTCCAGCCCCTCCAAAGGCTCCCTCATATCTGACTCATCCCCTGGGGGCTCCGACCTCTTATAAAACTCCTCAAATGCCCTATTCACCTGCTCCGGCGCAGTCACCAACCCCCTCAGCCCACCCCAGACCTGAACAATCTTCCCGGAGGCCGCCTACCTGCGGATATGCAAACGACTGGCCTCCCCGTACTTTACACCACATTCTTTGCCCACCGCAGTTGTCATGCCACTGCATTTCTTTTCTACTGGTCAAAAGTTCCCGAGTGGGATCTTCCGCACATTTCCCATCAACTTCCAAAATTTTGTCTAACAGCTGCTGCCGTTCTTCTCTTGCATCCCTTTCCACATGCGACTTACACAAGATGATCTCGCCCCTTAACAGCACCTCCCAGACCACCGATGGCGAGACCTCCTCATTTTTATTGAACCTCACATAATCGTCAATCACCTTTGCCATCCACACACAAAAACCCAGATCCGCAAGCAGCCCCATATCCCTCCTCCATGCTAGCCTCAATGCAGGCTCCTTCTCCCAAGGCCACATTCATCAGGTGCAGAGCTTGATCTGAAATAACGATCGGCTAGTATTCCGCTTTCCTCACCGACAACAACGGCCGCCCCATAATAAAGAAATAATCCTTAAATACACCTTATGCACTGGCGGAAAAAAGGAATACATTCTACACCCGGATGTAAGAACCGTGTCCGCTCCCTCCACCTCCTTCATAAACTTTGCCAACACCCTCGCTCCACCCGAAGGGGTCAACGAGCATGGCTTAGATTGATCCATCTTTGGATGCAACACTGTGTTTAAATCCCCACCTAAAGTTAACTGATGCATTCCAGGCTTGGGTCTTTCCGCCAACATCCTCTTCATAAATCCTACATCATCCCAATTCGGGGCATACACACCACCAGCCTCCCTCCAAAGCACACGTTACTATCATGTATCTGCCACCACTTTCTCCATCTGAAACCTAACTCTCTTACCCACCAGTACCACTACCTCCTGGGCCTGTTATCAAAGCCTGAGCGGAACACCTGGCTCACCCAACCCTTCCGTGGTCTTAATTGTCCTTCACCCTCAGTTGGGTCTCCTGCAGCAGCACCACATTGGCTCTCAAGCTCTTTACATGGGAAAAGACTCTTGCCCGCTTCACTGGCCCACCCAACCCCCGCATGTTCCACGTAACCACTTGGACTGGGGTTCTCTCACCCCCCTCCATTTCTATCAGCCATGACCACCCCGCGGAGGATACCTGCCCCCTGTCAACTTAGGCCCACTGTCCACCCAAAGTGGCTCCCAGTCTCGCCCCACGAATGGGACCAAGCCTGCCTCTATTCACCGTCAACCACTACCCCTCCCAGAAACCCCTCAATTACTTCCTCTCGAAACCGCAACTCTCTGCATGCTCCCCAACCCCACCACCATTCGCGTCTCCTAGGCCAGTCGAAACCTGTCCACACAGACCCGCCCAACTGCGGCCCCTCCCCCACTAGCTCGCTCCACTAGCCAACTTAGGTTTGCTAACGAGGTGGCCTCTGCCAAAGCCCCCTCTCCCCACATACCTATTACAAAAGCCAACAGAACCCCCCCCCCAACACCCAACCCTTAAAAACAACCAAACATGTTAAACACCAAATAATGGGGGGAAAGCCCAACACATTATCCCACTATCCCCAATCCATGCCCTCCCAACCGTAACATGAGAAATCAAATTCCAAACTCAGTTCAGACCCAGTCCTTCATCCCTCATGAACGCCTCCGCTTCCTCCGCCATCTCAAAGACATGGTCCTTGGAGTTAAACATAATTCTTAGCTTCGCCGAGTAGACCACCCTGAACCGCACGTCACTCTTGTAAAATGCTGCCTTTGCCCTTTTAAAGACCGCCCGCCTTCATGGTACATGAATACCACTGCCTTCCCACCTTCCCGAATCTGCTTGGCCCATCTCAAGACCTTCTCCTTCATCTTGATGGATCATTTGCCTTTGGCTTCGGCCAGAGCAACTGATAACCCCTATCTAGCTCAAAGAAGGAGGTATTCACCTCCTCTCCCAACAATTTGGCAAAAATCCCTGCAAAGTACCCAGGCAGACCACCAATCCGAAGATTTCACTGTGGTGACCTGTTCTCCAGGTCCTCCATTTTGGCTTTCAGCCATTCATTACTTTCCGCCACCTTTAGCCCCTCTCCTATCCAGG
Organism: Scyliorhinus torazame; assembly: GCF_047496885.1. Classification (NCBI taxonomy): domain Eukaryota; kingdom Metazoa; phylum Chordata; class Chondrichthyes; order Carcharhiniformes; family Scyliorhinidae; genus Scyliorhinus; species Scyliorhinus torazame. Next base: position 127,748,104 of record NC_092721.1, read on the forward strand.
TGAGCTGGTCGCTGTACCGCAACAACACCTTCAACACCCCACCATGCTGCCGCACCGTCTCTGACGTCTTCCCACGAGCCTCCTTTATCGGGGCCAGCATATCTTCCACTGACTGTTTGAGCGTTCCCATCATCTCCTTCCCATGCTGCTCAAAACGCTTGGCAAACTCCACCGCCATCACCTCAGCTTGCGTGTCCACCCTAATGGGCGCAGCCCCACCTGGCGAGCTTGCTCAGGCCACCTTTCCGCGCACACAACCCCGCACCGAACATGGCCCGCTGGCGGATTAACACTCGTTCCTTTTCATGCCGTATTCTTTCGTTGGGGTTTCAACAACCTCTAATACCCCCAACTTTATTGAAGACAACTCATATAACAGTTCCCCCCAAAACTGGGTGAAAAGGACCAAAAGTGAGCACTCTGGCGGGAGCAACCCAACGTGCGACCTCCACCTACATGTTGCCACTGGAGGTGTCTGTTTTTTCTTTCTATCCTTGTAAAGTTTATTTTTGTTTGTTCAAAACCTGTGGAGAGGAGTCTTGTGAATTTATTCCCTGAGCAAGTGTCTTGAATCTCAAAATTTACCTATATTAAACAAAACATTATTGGATCTATACTGGATCTTACCAGTAACCTGGGGTCTGTTCTAGGATCATAACAATGTACTTAATTTATGCTGTTTTCCTAACCCTCAACTGGAGTCCCACTGATGTTTAGCTTGTCTTTTTCTTTCAGTGAATATATTTTCATTATTGCTATTTTATATTAATATTTATCATGGAGACTTCTTGTGAATTAAGCACTTCAGGGATTTAACACAAACTTAATATTTTCCTCTTGAAAAATTAGAGGAAAATTAGATTTTTAACCTTAAAAATTCAAAGAAAATAATTTCCCTCTGGACTTGTTACAGAAACAATTTATCATGCCGTTTCAGCAAATTTATTGAGTTAATTGCTTGACACAGAACTGGTCTCATTCAGAGTAGTCTTAAAAAAAATCATGTGTGCATTTCCCACGCCCTTTGCTCTAACCAGACATTAAAGTAAACTTGCTGAACATTCCAATTTTCTGCTTCACATCAAGTTTTCCTTTGTCAAAAAGATCCAGACTTGAAATGCTATTCTGAACATATTTCATTCTTACATTTCAGCTTGAGACTTTTAAAAACATTTTCTAAAACTGAAACTTGTCTTCTAACATGTAACTCTTATGTCTTATCCTGCCAATGTTGTACATCTTTATGAAGTACTAAAGGGGAAGAAAACACCTGAATTTCAATTTTAACTTCCATATGCAACACAAATAGCAATTGACTGAAAAAATTAAACCAGTAATATAATCAACTGACGTAAGTTTAGTAGCTTGATTCTGATGGTCGGTGTAAACATTACTGCAGTATTGCTGACTCCACTCGACCCACAATGAGGTCACCATTGAAACAGTGCAAATAACAAAACGGTCTTTGTACCACAGGAGTACAGCTTTCTGGTTGTGCACATAACAACCCTGTTTAATCGTGTTTACTATATAAACCTTGGTTATCAAGTAAACTATTACAGACAGCTGGTCTCAGTTATGATTAATATCAAATGCTTGCAGGCGTTTTAAATGTATTTATTTAGTGCAATAATGATTTAATTTATTAAACATTTAGAAATATAGTTTGTAACTATAATCTGAAAAGGATGCAGATGTTCCTTCATCCCTTTTGCTTTTATTTGCCTGCAATCAATCACAGATGTTACTGTTGAGCAGAATACTCCTCTCTGTTTCCGTCAAGATATTTTAGTCACCCATGTTATTACAAAAATACATAATTGTTTGAATATTTCTGAAATTTCTCCTCCCTTAGGATGCATAATTTAAACATTGGGTCTGAAGCAATCTGGATAGGGATTTCGATCTGCCAGTTTCCAATGTAGAAATCATTATCGCATGAATCACTTACATAGATGTGGGTGGGTGGCCACCCTTTTTCCCAGGACTTATCTCTGGGTGTTCAGTTGAACTGCTTTAAGAATCACTACACTTCTAAGGAAAGCAAAACCCACCATGACTCAGTAAATGAAATATGTTGCTGTTGTTATGTTCAGGACGAGCTAATTTGAACTAGCTTTAGTACTTTTTCAACAAACTAGCACAGACAAGAAGGGTCAAATGGCCCCCCTCTCCCATTTTATGTAGGCAGTGTTCATATTAATGAAGAAAATTGTATTCAAGAAGGATTTATGCTGCTGAGTGAAAGAAAAACATGCAAAATACATTATTAATGTGACACCCAGCTGCTTTTGCTCAAGATGGTTCTCAATATGTCCTGGCTCCCATGCACATTCACCAATTTACTGCTTTAAGTATTATGTTGCAAGCTTTAGTTTTTATTTGTTTTCCCCTTACCTGGCTCTGTAAAGTGCTTTAGGTTATAGAATCATAGAATTTACAGTGCAGAAGGAGGCCATTCGGCCCATCGAGTCTACACCGGCTCTTGTAAAGAGCACCCTACCCAAACTCAACACCTCCACCCAACACCAAGGGAAATTTTGGACACTAAGGGCAATTTATCATGGCCAATCCACCTAACCTGCACATCTTTGGACTGTGGGAGGAAACTGGAGCACCCGGAGGAAACCCACGCACACACGGGGAGGATGTGCAGACTCCGCACAGACAGTGACCCAAGCCGGAATCGAACCTGGGACCCTGGAGCTGTGAAGCAATTGTGCTATCCACCATGCTGCCATGGTTATAAGGCGCTAAATAAATATTCATAGCAGTTGACTCTTGGGTTATTTAACAAATGTTGTATTTTGCAACAGCAGATTAAATATATTTTCATTTCTGTCTGATTGATTTGCAATTCACTCAATATTTTAGTCAATTGTAGTAACGTAAGTTGAGCAACATTCAAAAGCCAATAAAAATGGATTGATTCCTTTTTTGGTAATATGTAATTTTTCTTTTAACTCTGGCAACAAAAATGTTGGTGTTTTTAATCTAAACATATTTCTACATGGTGGAAAAAAAACATTTCCGTGGGATATTACCATGATAAATTCCAAATACTGAAATGAGAAACAGATTGTTAGAGTGAAAAGAACGATCTGCTGGACCAGACTAATTAAGTTAAACAATAAATGACCTTGAGGTTTCAAAAATGCAACACACACATTACATTGCCTTGATTTCTGATCTGGCACATAAAATCTTGTCACATATCCACCAGTAAATGATAACAGATGCCGGCTGTCCACATAAGGCACTATAATTTTTCCTTGTATTAATTGAACTTTGTTGTTCTCGGCATGTAGCAGAGTGAGCTGTACATTTTTGTGCTCTCTTCTAATACTGCAGGTCACAGAAATTACAATCTTTAAGGTGAACTGACCCTTGAGAACTCCTGCCCACTTATTGGTCATCATCACACCAGAATTACTGCACATATTACAAATCAGTTTAAGAACATTCCAGCCACTAATTGCATGGATGCGAAATGGTTTGGTATTGACACAAATGTGCACATAAAAGATCCTTACCTGATTCCAGAATGCATGAACGTCAACTGATTTAAAGCCTCGTGCTTCTTGGATTTGGAACAAATGAAGGAATCTCCAAGTTGGTGTGCAACAAGTTTCATAAGTACTCAGGCATATTTTTGGATCCTCAGAATACTTTGCAGCAAACTTATAAAGTTAATTTAAACTTATGAGAAAGTGGTTCACTTGAACCTCCCACTTGTATATTGGTTAACTGATGCCAGCAAGACTGCTATATGCTCTTCCAAACAATATTATGGGATAGAATTCTGGAAGTAGCTCAATACCGTAGATGTCAATATATAAGTCGACCTTTGAAGCCTTGTAACATCCCTCCATAAATGGGGTTCAACTTATAGAATCATAGAATTGTTACAGCACAGAAGAAGGCCATTTGGCCATCCTATCTGCACTGGCTCCCCAAATGAGCATCACGACTTAGTGCCATTCCCCCTGCACATTGTTTCTATTCCGGTAATCATCAAATACCCTCTTGAATGCCTCGATTGAACCAGCCACCGCCACACTCCCAGGTAGTGCATTCCAAACCTGAACCACTCGTGTGAAAAAGGTTTTTCTCACATCACCGGTGGGATTCTTCAGCTGCATCTGCTGCAAGATCGCCTCGGACGGGATGGGGACCATGTAAAGATCTGTTGGCCACGGGTGGGAATTTCCGGTCACTAGGCAGGCGCGGCCGAAGAATCCTGCCCCACATTTCTTCTCTTGCAAACCACTTCAATTCTGTGCCCTCTCATTCTTGATTATTTTACGAGTAGCAACAATTTTTCCCTATCTACTCTATCCATCCCCCTCAATTTTGAACATCTCTTCTCTCCAAAGACAAAAGTCCCAACCTCTCCGATCTACCCTCACAACTGAAATTTCTCATCATTGGAACCATTCTTGTATACCTCTTCTGCACTCTCTCCAATATATTGACATCCTTCCTATTGTGTGTCCAGAACTGTACACTATATTCCAGCTGAGTTATAACTAGCTCTTGTATAAGTTCAGCATAACCTCCCACCTCTTGTACTCTATGCCCCTATTAATAAAGCCCAGAATACAATATGCTTTATTTTTTTAAATATAAATTTAGAGTACCTAATTCTTTTTTTTCCAATTAAGGGGCAACTTAGCATGGACAATCCACCTACCTTGCACATCTTTGAGTTGTTGGGGGTGATACCCACCAGACATGGGGAGAATGTGCAAACTCCACATGGACAGTGACCCGTGGCCAGGATCAAAACCGCGTCCTCGGCCCCCTTAGGCAGCAGTGCTAACCACTGCACCACCATGCCACCCCGACTATGTGCTTTATTAATTGCTCTCTCCATCTGTCTTGTCACCTTCAATTATCTAAATACTCAGGTCTCTCTGCTCCTGCATCCCTTCAAGAACTTTACTCCTTATTTTATATTGTCTCTCCATGTTCTCCCTGCCAAAATGCATCACCTCACAATTCACTGCCTGAACTTCATTTGCCACCCATCTGCCCACTCCATCAACTTGTCTATATTCTTTTTAAATTCTACACAGTCCTCGCCACAGTTTAAAATACTTCCATGTTTTGTGTCATCCGCAAATGTTTTCATTGTCCCCTGCGCACCAAGATCTAGATTATTCATATATACCAGGAAAAACAAGGGTCCCAATACCAACACCGGAGGAAACACCACTGCAAGCCTTTCTCCAGCCCAATCCATTGCCCATTACTCTACTTTCTATTATTCCGCCAATTTTATATCCATTTTGCTATTGTCCCTTTTATTCTATGAACAATAACATTTCTCACAAGTCTGTTATGTGGTACTGTATCTAATATCTGCACACCACATCAAAAACATTCCTTCATTGACCCCCTCTGTTACTTCCACAAAATAAACTCCAGTAAGTGAATTAAACACAATTTTCCCTTTTGACACCCATGCTGGTTCTACCTAATCATCCCACGTTTTTCCATGTAATTACTAATTCTAGCCCGAACAATTATTTCTAGAAGCTTGCCCACTGGGGCTATCCTTATGCTCTTTTTGTAGGGGTAAGGTTGTAACATTTGCAATCCGCCAGTCCTCTGGCATCACCTCTGTGACTAGAGAAGACTGGAAGATTATGGCTAGCGCCCTTGCAATTTCCATTCTCACTTCCTTCAATATCCTTAGACGCATCTGATCCAGTCCAAGTGCCTTGTCAACTTTCAGTACCGACAATCTATTCAACACTTCCTCCTTATCCATTTTGAACCCTTACAGGCACAGAGTTCCCTCATTTGTTACCATATTCTGGGTAGCATCTGCCTCCTTGGTAAAGATGGATGCAAAATATTCATTTAATACCTCAGCCGCCCAGGGCAGCACGGTGGCCTAGTAGTTAGCACAGCTGCCTCACAGCGCTGAGATCCCAGGTTCAATCCTGGCTCTGGGTCACTGTCCGAGTGGAGTCTGCACATTCTCCCCGTGTCTGCGTGGGTTTCACCCCCACAACCCAAAAATGTGCAGAGTAGGTGAATTGGCCACACCAAATTGCCCCTTAATTGGAAAAAAATAATTGGGTAATCTAAATTTATTTCAAAAAATACCTCAGCCGCCCTGTGTAAATACCCTTTTAAGTCCCTAATCGGCCCCACTCCACTTTTTAACACCTTTTTCACAACTTCCTGACCCATAGACAACAAGCTGTGAGGATAAACAACACAGATCCTCCACAATAGTCCCCAATACCGGGGCCCTGCAAGGATGCAAACTTTGCCCCCTCCACACACACTGCTCCCTATACACACACGACTGTGTGACAAAATTTGGCTCCAACTCCATCTACAAGTTTCACGACCGTAGTGGGTCAGATCTTGAACAACGATGAGTCAGAGTACAGGAGGGAGATAGAGAACCTAGTGGAGTGGTGTGATGACAACAATCTCTCCCTCAATGTCTGCAAAATGAAAGAGCTGGTCATTGACTTCAGGACGCAAAGTATCATACATGCCCCTGTCTGCATCAAAGGTGCAGATTGGAGATAGTTGACAGCTTTAATTTCCTAGGTGTGCACATCACCAACAACCTGTCCTGGTCCACACACGTCGATGCTACGACCAAGAAATCACAGCGGGGCCTATACCTTTTCAAGAAACTAAGCAAATTCGGTATGTCCACATTGACTCTTACCAACTTTTACAGATGCACCACAGAAAACATCCTATCTGGCTGCATCACAGCCTGGTATGGCAACTGCTTGGCCCAAGACCATAAGAAACTATAGAGAGTCATGAGCACAGCCCAGTCCATCATGCGAACCTGCCTCCCAACCATTGACTCTGTCTACACCTCCCACTACCTTGGGAAAGCGGGCAGCATAGTCAAAGACTCCTCCCACCTGACTTATTCACTCTTCCAACTTCTTCCATCAGGCAGGCGATACAAAAGTCTGAGAACACGAACTAACAGATTCAAAAACAGCTTCTTCCCTGCTGTTACCAGACTCCTAAATGACCCTGTTATAGACTGACCTGATCTCTTCACACATCTTCTATACGGAGTAGTTCTACACTCCATATGCTTCACATGATGCCTGTACCTATATTTACATTGTGTACTTCTGTATGCCCTATTTTGTTTTCATGTATGGAATGATCTGTCTGGACTTGACACAGATCAATACTTTTCGCTGTACCTCGATACACGTGAAAATAAACAAATCCAATCCAATCCAATTATACTATTTATATGCCTTCAGAAGACTTTGGGATCCCCCTTTATGTTGGCTAACAATCTTTTCACATAATCCTTCTTCATTTCTCTAATGTGATTTTTCACCTTCCCTCTGAGTCTTCTGTATTCCTCTTGGCTCTCAACTTTATTTTTTTACCTGAAACCTTTCATAAGCACACTTTTTCTTCCTTATCTTAATTGCTATCTCCTTTGTCACCCAGAGAGCTCTGGATTTGTTTGCCCCCGCCTTTTGCTTTTCAGGACCATTTCTGTTTTGAAGCTAGCCCATTGTTCAGCTACAATTTTTCCCACCAATCTTTCATTCCAGTCTAACCAGCCGAGCTCTGTCTTGCCCCATTGAAGTCGGCTCATCTCAGTTAATTATTTTTACTCAGGATTGCCTATTATCTTTTTCTATCATCATCCTAAACCTTGCAATACAATGATCACTGTCTCCTAAATGTTTTCCCGCTGACACTTGATCTACGTGGCCCACCTCATTTTCAAGAACCAGGTCCAACAGTGCATGCTTGTTGTTGGACAGACACACTGCTGTAGAAAATTGTCCTGAACACAATCTCGGAACTTTTGCCCTTCTCCACCCTTTACACTACCACTGTCCCAGTCCACATTTATGTTATTAAAATCCACCATTATAACTACTGTATAATGTTTGCATCTCTCTGTAGTATTCCTGCAGATTTTGTCTTCTATATCCTTATCACTAGTTGGCAGTCTATATACTGAGCAATGTAATTGCACCCTTTTTTCTCCTTGGCTCCAGCCAAATTGGTTTGGTCCTTGAACCCTCTAGAACACCCTCTTTCTCCAGCACTGCAATGCTCTCCTTAACCAATACCACCACACCTCCCCGTTTCCATTCTTTCTTACCTTTTCTGAACCTTTTCATCCAGTCTTGCTCTTCCCTGAGACAGGCCTCTGTTATCGCCACAGCATCAATTTCCACAATGCAATATGCGCTTGTAACTGCCCAAATCTTATTTACTATTCTTCGTGCATTCAGATACAGGCAGAGTAACCCTGATTTTGACGTCATTACTTTCTCCCTTATTCCAACTTCACTTATTAACCTACTATTCTCTTCAGTCTGTCCCTCCCAGCACTTTGTGCATCCTGGCATTGCCCTTTAATGTTTCTTCTTGGCTCCCACGTCCCTGCCGAGTTAGTTTAAAGCTGTCCTGACAGCACTGGCAAAATGCCATGCAACAAACTCGGGTCCAGGTTTGTTCAGGTACTATCCGTGCAACTTGTACATATCCCATCTTCCCCAGAGTCAGTCCCAGAAGTCGAAAGTCCTCCCCCCTGCACCATCTTTCAAGCAATACTGCCATATCCTCCCATTTCTATATTCACTTTCACATCGCAGTTGATGTAATCCACAGATTACTAATTTGAGGTCCTACTTCTAATTTTCTACCTAGCTCCCTAAATTCTGATTGCAGGACCTCATTCAGTTTTGGTCTGCTTATTTGAGGGAGGATGTTCTTGCTTCAGAGGGAGTGCAGCGAAGGTTTACCAGACTGATTCCTATGATAGCGGGACTAATGTATGGGGAGAGATTGAATCGGTTAGGATTGTATTCACTGGATTTCAGAAGAATGAGGCGAGTTCACATAGAACCCTATAAAATTCTAACAGGACAAGCCAGGGTAGATGCTGGAAAGATGCTCCCGATAGCGGGTGTGTCCAGAACCAGGGGTCACAGTCTGAGGATATGGAATAGGCTATGTAGGACAGAGATGAGGATAAATTTCTTCTTCACACCCAGAGAGTGGTGAGCCTGTGGAATTTGTTACCACAGGAAGTAGTTGAGGCTAAAACATTGTATATTTTCAAGAAGCAGTTTGATATTGCAGTTAGGGTGAAGGGGATCAAAGGAAATGGAGGGAAAGCAGGATCGGGCTATTGAGTTGGATGAACAGCCATGATTATATTGAATGGTGGAGCAGGCTCAAAGGGCCGAATGGCCTCCTCTTGCTCCTATTTTCTATGTTTTTATGGCCTGCTGTCTCCACTCGTTCCTCCTTTCCCAAACTCCCTGTTTTACCAAACTCCATGATGTGGAGATGCCGGCGTTGGACTGGGGTGAGCACAGTAAGAAGTCTTACAACACCAGGTTAAAGTCCAACAGGTTTGTTTCGAATCACTAGCTTTCAGAGCGCTGCTCCTTCCTCAGGTGAATGGATTCACCTGAGGAAGGAGCAGTGCTTCGAAAGCTGGTGATTTGAAACAAACCTGTTGGACTTTAACCTGGTGTTGTAAGACTTCTTACTGTTGCCAAACTCCGGCAACAAGACAGCACTCAGTGCTGACAAGGCAGCACTGAAGAAGCCCCCCATTTATGGCCCCTAATTCGAGGCTTCTGAAACTGGATTCAACCCGTTGTCTAATTAACTAGCTTCAGCTGAGAGCCTGTAAACTCCTGTATTAAAGCTGCAACTAAACTTCACCCAGTCAAAAGAGCAACTTTTAGTTAATTGCTAAATTAAAGAACAAAGTACATGTTAGATTGAAAATAACCCTGAAATTAAATCATTCCTTAAAAGTTACCTGTTGAGATTCCCTTTTTCACCAAACTTCAACTACATTCTGAGGCAACAAGACAGCACCAATTCAGAACATCTGGTCCAAAACAGGGCCGGCATAGTCAACGTGGCCTCTGGTCCAAAGGTGACCAGGCGGTGGATGCTAGCTGATGGAAGCAAAGACTGTTGGGCCTGAGAAGGAGCACACTGCTGTACCAGCTCCTCAATGGCTTTATCAATTCCTTGCCACCAGATATATAGCTGCGTGCCAGCGTCTTCATTGTAGTTTGCCCTGGGTGGGAACTATGCAGCTGCTGTAGGAGGTATTTCCCGGCTGGTGGCAGAACATCCATTTGGGATCCTCACAAAATCACACCGTCCTCACAAGTTAATTCATCACAATGAGTTATGGGAGGTCTCATGCTTTGGGTCTTGTCATAGTGCTAACTGGTCTGTGTCATCTTCTTTACTTTTAATAGGACAGGATCCCATTGCATCCATTCTGGATATGACCAGCCAACACTGGCAGCGTGTCCAAAACGTTCAATGCTAATATAATATCCTGGGACCGGTGGAGGCGATAAGTTCTTTGGAAGGGGGAGCCTGCTCAGTAAAACAGCATTTGCGATCTGGGATCCCAGCCTGTGCTGTAATGTGAACAAAGAACAAGAACAAAGAACAATACAGCACTGGAACAGGCCTTTCGGCCCTCCAAGCCTGAATCGATCGTGATACCTCTGGCTCCCTCCATTGCCACCGTTAGCCAAACCCCTCAACACTTCCCGTGCCGTATCCCTCTATACCCATCTTTCCAAGTATTTGTCAAGATGCTTCTTGAACAGCGTTAATATATCTGCTCCCACAATCTCCCCTGGCAGCACGTTCCAGGCACTCACCATCCTCTTGTGTAAAAAGCCTGCCTCGCACATTTCCTCTAAACTTTGCCCCATGGACCTAAACCTATGCCCCCTAGTGACTGACTCTGGGAAAGAGTGCCTGCTCATCCACTCTAACCATGCACCTCATAAACCTGTAGATCTTTATCAGGTCGCCCCTCAACCTTCGTCGTTCTAATGAAAACAGTCCCAATCTATTCAGCCTCTCCACATAGCTAACTCCCTCCAGACCAGGCAACATCCTGGTAAGCCTCCTCTGCACTGATATGCCATCAATGAACACACGACGAGTGGTGAACACAACCGAGGCTTTAATACACTAAACAGAAAGCCTCCTGGCCTCTGATCCCGAACTGGATCAGAGGTGGAGACCAGCCACCTTTATACATGAGCCCGAGGGGAGGAGCCACAGGCGGAGCCAGCAGGGACAAGCCCAGGCATGTAACAAAACAATACAATACAATACCACATTCACCCCCTGTTAAAAAAAGAGTCCAGCGGGGGTGAAGTGGGCTTAAAGATCAAGTCTGTTGGGGGCCTTGACCTTCCGCCGTGATCGCCTCAGTCCCGGCTGTGGTGTGGGCACCGGTGTGGAGACCTGTGCGTCCGGGAGCGAGTTGTCCTCTTCTTCACCCAGTTGTTGAGTCGGTGGGGGGGGGTGTATGGGCAGCGGTGGTGGTGATGGTCGTCGGTGGGCCTGCAGGTGCCAGTTCTTGAGGTAGGTGGGTAGAGATGGGGGAAGACGGTGTAGGGTTTGGGGTGGTGGTGATAGTTGCTGGGGAACCTGCAGGTGCCAAATCCCGGAGGGAGACTGTGTCCTGTCGCCCGTCCTGATGTGCCACGTAGGCATATTGTGGATTGGCATGGAGGAGCAGGACCTTCTCGACGAGGGGATCTGATTTATGGCTCCTCGCATGCTTCCGGAGGAGGACGGGCCCTGGGACTGTCAGCCAGGACGGGAGCGAGACCCCGGAGGTGGACTTCCTAGAGAAGGCAATCATACGCTCACAAGGAGTCTCGTTGGTGGCAGTACACAGGAGTGACCGGATGGAGTGGAGCGCATCAGAGAGGACCTCCTGCCAGCGGGAGACTTCTAGACCGTAGGGCCAGGTGGATGGTCTTCCAGACCGTCGCGTTCTCCCTCTCCACCTGTCCGTTGCCCCGGGGGTTGTAGCTGGTTGTCCTGCTGGAGGCGATGCCCTTGCTGAGCAGGAACTGACGCAACTCGTCGCTCATGAAGGAGGAACCCCGATCGCTATGGATGTAGGTAGGGAACCCGAACAAGGTGAAAAGACTGTGCAGGGCCTTGATGACGGTGGCAGAGGTCATGTCAGGGCACGGAATGGCGAAGGGGAATCTTGAGTACTCGTCAACAATGTTGAGGAAGTATACATTACGGTCAGTGGAGGGGAGGGGCCCTTTGAAATCGACGCTGAGGCACTCAAAGGGGCGAGAGGCCTTTACCAGGTGCGCTCTGTCTGGCCGATAGAAGTGTGGTTTGCACTCCGCGCAGACCTGGCAGTCCCTGGTCACGGTCCTGACCTTCTCGATGGAGTAAGGCAGGTTGCGAGCCTTGATAAAGTGGAAAAAAAGGGTGACCCCCGGGTGACAGAGGTCATTGTGGAGGGCCATGAGTCGGTCAACTTGTGCGCTGGAACATGTACCGCAGGATAGGGCATCTGGGGGCTCATTCAGCTTCCCAGGTCGATAAAAGATATCGTAGTTGTAGGTGGAGAGCTCGATCCTCCACCTCAGAATCTTGTCATTCTTGATCTTGCTCCGCTGAGTGTTATTGAACATGAAGGCAACCGACCGTTGGTCAGTGAGGAGAGTGAATCGCCTGCCGGCCAGGTAATGCCTCCACTGCCGCACAGCTTTTACAATGGCTCGGGCTTCCTTTTCGATGGAGGAGTGTCAGATTTCGGAGGCATGGAGTGTACCGGAGAAGAAAGCCCCGGGCCTGCCCACCTAGTTGAGGGTAGCGGCCAGCGCAAAGTCCGACGCATCGCTCTCCACCTGGAACGGAATGGACACATCCACAGCGTTCATCGCGGCTTTGGCAATATCTGCCTTGATGCGATTGAAGGCCAGACGGGCCTCAGCCGTCAGGGGAAAAACGGTGGATTTAATAAGTGGACGGGCCTTGCCCGCATAATTGGGGACGCGCTGGGCATAGTAGGAGAAGAACCCTAGGCACCTCTTCAGGGCCTTGGGGCAGTGGAGGAGGGGGAGTTCCAGGAGGGGGCGCATGCGGTCAGGGTCGGGCTTTAGGACTCCGTTTTCCACAACATAGCCAAGGATGGCTAGGCGGGTTGTGCGGAAAACGCATTTTTCCTTATTGTAAGTGAGGTTCAGGAGTTTAGCAGTGTGGAGGAAGTGCCGGAGGTTTTCGTCATGGTCCTGCTGGTCATGGCTGCAGATGGTGACATTATCTAAGTACGGGAATGTGGCCCGCAGCCCGTACTGGTCAACCATTCGGTCCATTTCTCATTGGAAGACCGAGACCCCATTGGTGACGCCGAAGGGAACCCTGAGGAAGTGGTAGAGGCAGCCATCTGCCTTGAAGGCAGTGTATTGGCGGTCCTCCGGCCGGATAGGTAGCTGGTGGTACGCGGACTTCAAGTCAACTGTGGAGAAGACTCGATACTGCGCAATCTGATTGACCATGTCAGATATGCGGGGGAGGGGGTATGCATCGAGCTGCGTTTACCGGTTGATGGTCTGACTATAGTCGATGACCATCCGGTGCTTCTCCCCAGTTTTGACGACCACCACTTGGGCTCTCCAGGGGCTGTTACAAGCCTCAATAATCCCCTCTCGTAGGAGTCGCTGGACCTCCGACCTGATAAAGGTCCTATCCCAGGCACTGTATTGCCTGCTTCTAGTAGTGACGGGCTTACAGTCCGGGGTGAGGTTAGCGAAGAGCAAGGGTGGGGCAACCTTAAGTGTCGCGAGGTTACAGACTGTGAGGGGGGGGGGGGCAGGGGTCCGCTAAACTTTAAAGTAAGGCTCTGGAGGTGGCACTGGAAGTCGAGCCCCAGCAATAGGGCAGCGCAGAGATGGGGAAGGACGTAGAGTTTGAAGTTAGTGCACTCTACGCCTTGCAAAATAAGGGTCGCAACACAGTACCCCCGGATTTCTACTGCATGTGATCCGGAAGCTAGGGAGATTTTCTGGGTCGCGGGTAAGATTGGGAAGGAGCAGCGCCTTACCATATCTGGGTGTATGAAGCTGTCTGTGCTCCCGGAGCCAAAAAGGCAGGCCGCCTCGTGCCCGTTGTTCCGGACGGTCATCATCGATTTTGTGAGGTGATGAGGCCGGGACTGGTCGAGCGTGATGGAGGCGAGCTATGGAAGGTGATGGGTAGGCCGGTCGGTGTTGGCGGCAGCCAGCATACGATCGGGTGAGCAGGCCTCCCGGCAGGCTGCGGAGTGGTCCCAAGATGGTGGCCCCCATGGGTCGCGCGTGGCGGGTGGCATCGGAGATGGCATCAAAGATGGCGGCCCCCATGGTCGTGCGTGGCAGGTGAAGTACAAAATAGCGTTAAAGATGGCGGCCACCATGGGTCGCACATGGCGGCCGAAATCGAAGTTTCCCTTCAGCAGCATTATCGCCTCCGTATACGAGGGGGTGTCCCTGATGAGAAGAAAGACTTGCGGGCTCACCTGAGTGTGGAGGATCTGTTTCTTTTGGAGGTCGGTGAAGTCTTCGGTGAAGTATCCGAGGTAAGCTTCGAAGCAGCTTAGCCAGTGCTCGAAAGTTGCAGTGGCGTCGGCTGCCTGTGGGTCCAGCTCCAGGCGATCAGGCTTGAGTGATGAATTCATATTAGATGTTTAGTGTATTAAATTGATATGCCATCAATGAACTCACGACGAGTGGTGAACGTAACTGAGGCTTTAATACACTAAACAGAATGTCTCCTGGCCTCTGATCCCGAACTGGACCAGAGGCGGAGACCAGCCACCTTTATACATGAGCCTGAGGGGAGGAGCCACAGGCAGAGCCAGCAAGGACAGTCCAGGCATGTAAAAATACAATACAATACAATACAGTTGTTTACCACATGCACCCTCTCCAAAGCCTCCACATCATTCTGGTAGTGTGGCGACCAGAATTGTGTGCAATATTCCAAGTGCAGCCTTACCCACGTTCTATACAACTGTAGCATGACTTGCCAGTTTTTATACTCGATGCCCCGCCCAATGAAGGCAAGCATTCCGTATGCTTTCTTGACTACCTTGTCCACTTGTGTTGCCACCTTCAAAGATCTGTGGACATGCACGACAGATCTCTCTGAATTTCTATATTCCTAAGAGTTTTGCCATTTACGGTATATTTCCCCTCTTTGTTAGAACTACCAAAATGTGAGAATTACCTCACATTTGTCCGGATTAAACTCCATTTGCCATTTCTCTGCCCAAGAATCCAACCTATCTATGTTCTGCTGTATCTCCTGACAATTCTCAACACTATCTGCCATTGCACCAACCTTGGTGTCATCCGCAAACTTACTAATCGGACTGGCTACATTTTCCTCCAAATCGTTTATGTACACTACCATCAACAGAGGCCCCAGCACTAATCGCTGTGGAACACCACTAGTCACAACCTTCCATGCAGAAAAACACCCTTCTACTGCTACACTTTGCCTTATGTGACCGAGCCAGTTCTGTATCCATCTTACCAACTTACCTCTGATCCCGTGTGACTTCACCTTTAGTAGCAGTCTGCCATGAAGCACCTTGTCAAAGGCTTTACTGAAGTCCATATAAACAACATCCACCGCCCTTCCCTCATCAATCATCTTTGTCACCTCCTAAAAAAACTTGATCAAGTTAGTGAGGCATGACCTCCCCTTCACAAAACCATTCTATCTATCGCTAATGAGTCCATTTGTTTCCAAATGGGTATAAATCCTGTCCCTGAGAATTCTCTCCAATAATTTACCAAATACCGACATGAGGCTGACCTGCCTATAGTTTCCTGGATTATCCCTGCTACCTTTCTTAAACAGCGGTACCACATTAGCTACGTACTGGTAGGCCGCGAGCAGCAAGGCACAACATTGTACTCTTGCTGAGTCTAGCAAGGGAATTGGTCTATCATCGTTCAAGAAGCCCAAGCATAGCTTGTGGTCAGTGATTATAACAAGACAGCATCCTTAGGCGTTTGGTGGAATTTCTTCACACTATATAATTGCTAGCCCCTCTTTTTCAATGTGGGCATAATTTTGCCCCGCTTCCGACAGGGTCCTCGAAATGAAAGCGACGGAATATTCCAATTCATCCCCCATCTTGTGGGACAGTACTGTCCCAATCCTGTAAGGATATGCATCACAAGTGAGGACATTTGGTTGACTAGAGTCAAAGTGGACTAAGAGATTCAAGGACTCCGCTTTAACAAAGTGAAGGCTTTTTCCTCTGGCACCCTCCATTGCCACAGTTGGTGTTTCTTCAGGAGTTGATGCAATGGAGCCAATGTTGTGACCAGATTCGGAATGAATCTGCCATAATAATTAATCATGTCAAGGAAAGATTTTAGCTCGGAAACGTTCTTTGGAGCTGGAACTGCACGAATGGCCTTGATCTTCTCCTCAAGAGGATGTAGTCTGGTTGCGTCTACTCTGAAACCCAAATATGTTATTTCCGCGCCCTAGAATGTACATTATTCACATTTAAGGTGGACACCCGCATCTTGGAAATGTTTCAATACCTCCTACAGGCTAGAAATATGGCACCAGTGATTAAGACATTGTCAAGATCTTTGGAGAAGACTTTCCATATTACACTGGAAAATAACACAGGCTGATGCTATTCCAAATGGTAGTCTCGTATATTGATATGGACCGCAAGAAACTTCAGAGAGCCGTGAACACAGCCCAGTCCATGACACAAACCTGCCTCCCATCCATTGGCTCTGTCTATACCTCCTGCTGCCTGGGGAAAACAGGCAGCATAATCAAAGACCCCTTCTGCCCGGCTTACTCAATCTTCCAACTTCTTCCATCGGGCAGATGATACAAAAGTCTGAGAACACGCATGAACAGACTCAAATCAGCTTCTTCCCCACTGTTACCAGACTCCTAAACGACCCTCTTATGGACTGACCTGATTAACACTACACCCCTGTATGCTTCACCCGATGATGGTGTTTATGTAGTTACATTGTGCACCTTGTGTTGCCCTATTATGTATTTATTTTATTTTATTTTCATGTACTTAATGATCTGTTGAACTGCTTGCAGAAAAGTACTTTTCACTGCACCTCGGTACACGTGGCAATAAACAAAATCCAAAACCAATCCTTATGGCTGTTTATCGTGACATATTTCTGGAGCTCTTCGTCCAACTGTAATCGGAGGTAGGCATGGCTGAGGTCTAACTTTCATAAGGAAGGCATCTGCCAGCTTGGCATAGAGGTCTTCAATCCTGGGGATTGGGTACCTATTCACCTGGGCAGCTGCTTTATATTAATTTATAATCCCCGCAGACTCTTATAGACCTGTCCGGCTTGAGGACAGGGACTATGGGGGCTTCCCCCTCTGAGAACTGGATTGGTCTTATTATGCCCAGCTCTTCTAGATGCTTCAGCTCAGCTTCTACTTTGTGATGCAAGGCAAAGGTGACTGGCCTGGCTTTAAAAACCGAGCTGTCGAATCTGGATTTACCTAAGTTTACATAGATATTCACGCCTTTCAACCAGCCAAACTCACAGTGGAAAACATCCCAGTATCCTTGTAGGACACCATCAGTAATTTTAAAAATCTCCAGCCGCTTAAGTTTGATTTGCTGTGACCAGTCCCTTCCTTGAGGGAGGATCTGCGCCTTTTGACGACAACTACTGTCAGACTTGCTTTTTGCCCCTTACAAGCCGCTGGTGTTTCTCCATTTCCGAGGATTTTAAGGGTCACTCGGTAATAAGTCGATAGCTTGGCCTTGATGCTGCTCAAACTTATTACCTGGATTCCCTCATGGATATAATTGCATGTCTGCTCACCCACGACTGTCACCGAAGCCCCGGTGTCGCCCTCCGTTTTTAACAGGTTGCCGTTTACATTTAGAATTATTTCAGTAGAATCCATTCTATTCACCTGGACAACATTCAGATGGTGCATTACGTGCTCCTCCTCAGTGTTCTTCCCCATTTGACAAAGTGACTGCGAGGACTGCTGCTTGTGGCTGCTTTTGGTTTTGTATTGGCGCACCCTGCTTGCCCGACAACATGTTTGAATATGGCCCCTGCGATTGCATTGGAAGACACAAACTCATAACAGTGGCAAGTCTCTTGAGGATGATTGCCTCTGCAACAATAGCAGTCTGCCTCAACTTTGGGTTGATGACCCAATCTGATCCCAGTTCTTTGACTTGGGTCCGTCCCCGAGTACTGTGTCTGGTTCTCTGCTGGGCCTGTTGATCCTGCAGCACGCCTCGCAGCCAAAGTGCCACATACTAAATTAACTTCCATTTCAGCCACATTTAGTTTGCTTCTGCCTTTTCCAGTGCATTCCATCGCCTGGGTGATTGCAATTGCCTTTACCAATGTGATTGTGGTCTCAGGCAGGAGCTTCTTTTGAATATTGAGATTCTGGATCCCACAAAACAAAAGGTCATGAAGCATGTCACGAAGCGCAGTTCCGAAATTGCAGTGCTCAGCAAGCTGGGGAAGCTTGGCTGTGAAAGCTGAGCTGGACTCTTCAGGGTCCCTGACCACTGAATTAAATTTATATCGCTGGAGGATAATTGAGGGCCTGGGTTAAGGTGTTCCTTAAGCAGCTTGACCAGCTGGTCGAAGATCTTGGAGTCAGGTGCCTCACAGAACAGCAGATTTACATAAGAACTTAAGAACTTGGAGCAGGAGTAGGCAATTCAGCCCCTCAAGCCTGCGCCACCATTCAATACAATTGTGGCTGATCTGATCTCGGCCTCAACTCCAATTTCCTGTCCATTCTCTACAACCCTTCAACCCATTACTAATTAAAAATCTGTCTATCTCCTCCTTAAATTTACTCATTGTCCCGGCATCCACTGCAGTCTGGAGTAATGAATTTCACAGATTCACGAAATTTTGAGAGAAGTAATTTCTCCTCATCTCTTAAATTTGCTCCCCTTATCCTAAACTTATGACCTCTCATTCTAGATTACCCCATGAGGAAACATCTGCTCTATATCTACTTTGTCAATACCTTTTATCATCTTATATTCCTCAATTAGACCTCCTTTCATTCTTCTAAACTCGACAGAACGTACAGGCCTAAACCGCTTAATCTCTCTAAGCAAACCCTCCATCTCTAGAATCAATCCATTGAACCTCCTCCGAATTGCCTCTAATGCAATTACAGCCCTCCTCAAATAAAGGAACCAAAACTGTACACAGTTTCCTATTTTCTGCCTCACTCCCTTTTTGAATGTGGCCGATACTTTAGCATTTTGTCATCCACTGCAACCTTTCCTGCACCAAGGAAATGTTGGCATATTATAACCATGGATCCACTCTCTCCACTCCCACTTCCTTTAAGACCCTAGGATGTAGGCCAGCAAGCCCTGGAGACTAGTCTGTCTTCAATCCCAATAGTTAGTTTAGCACTTTTTCCCTATTGATGATGTTGTTCTAAGTTCCTCCCTTTCTATTGCCTCTGCATTGCCTGTTACTATTGGGATGGTCTCAGTGCCTCCATTGTGAAAATTGAGACAAAATATTGATCTAACGTCTCCACCATTTCTGTGTTCCCCACTAATAACTCCCCGGTCCCAAACGTCCGGTGACAGCATATAGGGAGAGTTCACGCACAAGGTAGCTCCTGGAAACGTTCTTGATATTCAACCTTTGTTGGGGTTATTTTTTCAAAAAAATCCAATCCACTGAATAATCTATCCACATTAAAGAGATACCAAGAAAGGCCAGGGGAAAGAAAGCTGTGGATAGAAATTGGTCAACGGACACAACAACTTCACTAGGCTCCTCATTGGAGAAAATGACGGAGGCTGCCTTTGTGACTCTGACCACCCCAATCGCCGATATGCTGGCTGGTGTAATGGCAATGGAGTTTGAGAGGTAATTTGAGGAGCAACGGAGAGTTATGTCTGGGGACTTTCGAAATTGATAGAGGAGGCCCTGGGCCCCATAGAGCCAAAGCTGGAGAAAGCCCCTCAGAAGGTAACGGAGCATGGTGCGGCTTTTAAGGGCGTGGAGATGACTTGGTCGAAGCGCAGCCAGCAAATTGCCCTGCTGGAGACTGAAATGGTTCTGTTGGTCAGCGAGAATGAGATGCTGAAGGCTAAGTTTGACTATCTCGAAAACCGCTTGAGGAGGCCAGAACCTCAGAATCGTGAGGCTGCCAGAGGGTGTGGATGGTCCAACTCCCACTGTGTACTTTTCGCTAATGTTTGGGAAGATGATGGGAGAGGATATATTCACGTCCACTCCGGAGATAGGTCCCATTGGACACTCCCTCAGAAGCACCAGCTAAATGAACCATCACGGGATGTCATTGTATGATTGTACAGTTTTCAAGAGAAGGAACGGGCTCTGAAGTGGGCCAAGGAGCATCAGGACTGCAAATGGGAAGGGCACATCATCAAGATCTACCAGGATGTTGGGGTTGAACTGCAAGGAAGCGGGTGGCTTTCAACAAGGCCAAAGCCGCCCTGTATAAGAGTGGATTTCGGATTGGGGTGATGTGCCCGGCGAGGCTTTGAGTAATGTATGAGTCAAAAGACTGTTACTTTGATGCACCAGAGGAGGCAGATGCCTTTGTTAAAAACACATGGGTGAGGGCAACATGGCGGCACAGTGGTTAGCCTCACGGCGCCGAAGTCCCAGGTTCGATCCTGGCCCTGGGTCACTGTCCGTGTGGAGTTTGCGCATTCTTCCTGTGTTTGCGTGGGTTTCGCCCCCGCAACCCAAAGATGTGCAGGGTTGGTGGATTATCCACGCTAAATTGTCCGTTAATTGGAAAAAATGAATTGGCTACTCTAAATTTAAAACTTTTAAAAAAACATGGGCTTGGTTTGAATTAATTGTGTGTTCTTTGAGGATTTTGATTGTTGGGGGTGGAAAGGGGTATTTGGGTGCCTTGTTTATATGTGTTGGTATTTCTTTATTCTTGGATGGGACGATTGTTGTACATGTTGGATTTTGGTGGAGAGTTTATTGTTATAAGGGGTGTTGATATATGTATTATGGCTGTTACAGGAAATACATAGTTCTTGGTGGGAATACAATTTTTGATGGGGTTTTGTTTTACTCGGTGTCCTCTGGATGGTCAGCAGTTTTTTCTTTCTGTAAAGTCAGCCAACTAACGGGAGCATAGTGGGAGAGAGTAGCTGCAGCTTATTATCCCAGTTTAGTTTGGGATACCGAGCTTAATGCTTTGGTTTGATGGCGATTAGGGGTAGGCATGAAGGGGTAGCATTCTTTTTCAGCTTACTCATACGAAAATGTGGGTGGAGCATTGGTTGCAGCAGGGGTGGGGTAGGGTTAGTTTGCTGATGGTGACTACAGATTTTTCCTCGTTTTGTCTTGCTGGTGGGTTTGGTGGCCATCTGGTGGACCTTGTGCCTGTACTCTTTGAATAGTTGTTTGACAACTCCTTTAAATGGAAATGGCTAACTCTTGGATAGGGGAGGACCCCAATTCAGTTGGTCACATGTAATGTGGATGGCCCAGTGAAAAGGCTGAAAGTTGTGAGTGCTGATGTGGTACTTTTGCAGGTAAGAGACCAGAACAGATTGCGGAAGAGTAGGTGAACCAAGTATTTCATTCGGACTTTGATGGTAGAGTCCGGGGAGGCAGCGATTTTGATCAGTAAACAGGTCATTTTTTCAGTCACCAAGATGCTAGCGGACACCAACGGCAGACATATAATAATAATAAGCTTTACTATTGTCATAAGTAGACTTACATTAACACTGTAATGAAGTTACTGTGAAAATCCCCTAGTCGCCACACTCCGGCACCTGTTCAGGTACACTGAGAGAGAATTCAGAATGTCCAATTCACCTAACAAGCATATCTTTTGGGATATGCGTGGTGGTCTGCGGGCCTTTGGCGAGCACATTGGTGGTTCTGGTCGATGTCTATGCACCAAATTGAGATGATACAGGGTTTGTTAGGAGGTTGCTGGCCTCTTTTCCTGACTTGGACTCGCATCAACTAATTTTGGAGGGGATTTAATCCATGTACCAGATCCGAAGGTGGATCGATTGATAATTAAGTCATAGGCTCCATCGGGGGTAGCGGAAGCAGGGGGTGTATCTTGGTCTATTTTGCATCCAAGAGATAAGGAATTTTCGTTTTTCTCCCATGTCCATCAGGGTTACTCTAGGAGAACGACCTCCGGTTGCGGCGATGCTCAGCTAAGCCGCACGTTTCGGCGGCTCCAGCTCTGACGGACTTTTCGGGCTCTTTTTGAGCGCCCCAACGGGAAATTTTCATGACAAAACCCGGTGTGGGGTGAAGCAACAGGGAGTCCCCCCCAGTGTGCAAGAAAAAGATCGGCGGCGGTGGCCAGATCACGGAGGATCCTCGAGGGCAGCGGCAGAGGAAAGAAAGAAACAAGATGGCGTCGGAGGGAGCCCAGGCGACATGGGGACCGGACCAGGATGAATTTCTCAGACGGTGTGTGGAGGTGTTAAAAAAGGAGGTGCTGGCCCCGATGTTACAGGCAATCGAGGGGCTTAAAGAGACACAAAAGGCCCAGGCAATAGAGCTCCGTGTGGTGGAGCAGAAGGTAACTGATAATGAGGACGAGATCCTGGGCCTAGCGGTCAAAATGCAGATGCACGAGGCGCTTCATAAGAAGTGCATCAAAATAATTGAAGTCCTGGAAAATAGATCAAGGAGAAAGAACCTCCGGATCCTGGGTCTCCCCGAGGGAGTGGAAGGAGCTGACGGCGGGGCTTATGCGAGCACGATGCTACGCTCGCTAATGGGAGCTGAGGCCCCCTCGGGCCCCTTGGAAGTGGAAGGGGCCCACCGGGTCCCTGTGAGGAGACCAAAGGCTGGAGAACCACCAAGGGCGATGGTCGTGCGATTTCGCCGCTTCAACGACAGAGAGGTTGTTTTGAGCTGGGCCAAGAAGGTACGAAGTAGCAGATGGGAGAATGCGGTGATACGAGTGTATCAGGACTGGAGCGCGGAGGTGGCGAGAAGGAGGGCGAGTTTCAATCGAGCCAAGGAGGTACTGCATAAGAAGAAAGTAAAGTTCGAGATGTTGCAGCCGGCGCGATTATGGGTCACGTACCAGGATAGACACTACTATTTTGAAGCGTCGGAAGAAGCATGGACCTTCATCCAAAAAGAGAAACTCGACCAGAACTGAGGGACTGATGTTGGAGGGGAAACGACAATGTTGATGTATAGAGATGTAAATTGGGGAAAGGGAGGTTCACTGTATCGGGATGGTCTTTGACGGGGGGGGGACTGAGAAATGTGGGCACCGGTGGGGGGGAGAAAGAGACACAGGCGGGGGATGGAGAACGGGAATGGGGCTATAGGGGGAGCTGCGCCATAGGGGGCGGGATGGTTCTAGGAAAGCGCGGGTTTTTTTCCCGCGCCAGAGAGATGATTGCGGGAAGATAGGCGCAAGGAGGATGGGAGTTCCACACACGGGGGGGGTCAAGGAGTGAGTGGGAGAAGCCGGGGTCAGTTGAAGTCAGCTGACTTTCGGAAGCAATATAGGGGGAGTAACCATGCTGGATGGGGATCTAGCGGGGGGGGGGGGGGGGGGGGGGGGGGGTAACTGGGTTGCTGCTGCTGAGATCGAAAGGGAGCTGGTAAGAGAAAAGGTGGTCGGGGCGGGAATGCGCCACCTGGGGGACGGGTGGGTGCACGGGACCTGGACGTGCGACTGGCCCAGAGAGGGTAATGGCTAGTCGACAGGGGAGGGGGGCGGGCAGCCCCCCAGTCCGGCTGATCACGTGGAACGTGAGAGGCCTAAATGGGCCGATTAACAGGGCCCGAGTGTTCGCGCACTTAAAAGGACAGAAGGCAGACATGGCCATGCTTCAAGAGACGCATCTGAAGGTGGCGGATCCGGTTAGGTTAAGGAAAGGATGGGTGGGACAGGTGTTCCACTCAGGGCTGGACGCAAAGAATAGAGGGGTGGCCATATTGGTGGGGAAACGGGTGTCGTTCGAGGCTAGGAACATTGTAGCGGATAGCGGTGGCAGATATGTGATGGTGAGTGGCAGACTGCAGGGAATGGAGGTCATGCTGGTTAATGTATATGCCCCGAACTGGGATGATGCGGGATTTATGAAGCGGATGCTGGGACGCATCCCGGACCTGGAGGTAGGAAACCTGGTAATGGTGGGGAGACTTCAACACTGTGCTAGACCCAGGGTTAGATAGATCTAGATCCAGGACCGGAAGAAGGCCGGCAGCGGCCAAGGTGCTTAGGGGGTTTATGGACCAAATGGGGGGAGTGGACGCGTGGAGATTTGCTAGGCCGCTGGCCAAAGAGTTCTCCTTTTTCTCCCATGTCCATAAGGTATATTCCCGGATAGATTTCTTCGTTTTAGGAAGGTCACTGATTTCGAGGGTGGAAGGAACGGAGTACTCGGCCATAGCTGTTTCAGACCATGCCCCACATTGGGTGGATCTGGAACTAGGAGAGGAGAGGGAACAGCGCCCACTCTGGCGACTGGATGTGGGATTATTGGCGGATGAGGGAGTCTGCGGAAGGGTGCGGGGATGTATCGAAAGGTACCTGGAGGCCAATGATGATGGGGAGGTCCGAGTGGGGGTAGTATGGGAAGCGCTGAAGGCGGTGGTCAGGGGAGAGTTGATCTCCATCAGAGCTCACAAGGGGAAAACAGAGGCCAAAGAGAGGGAAAGATTACCGGGGGAGATTTTGAGTGTGGATAGAAGATATGCGGAGGCCCCGGACGAAGGACTATATAGGGAGAGGCGAAGACTCCAGACGGAGTTTGACCTGCTGACCACAGGGAAGGCAGAGGCACAGTGGAGGAAGGCACAGGGGATGAGATATGAATATGGGGAAAAGGCGAGTCGCCTGTTGGCCCACCAGCTTCGTAAGAGGACAGCGGCGAGGGAAATAGGGGGAGTTAGGGATGAAACGGGAACTACGGTGCGGAGAGCAGGGAAGGTAAATGAGGTGTTTAAGACCTTTTATGAGAGGTTATATAGGTCCCAACCCCCGGAGGGAAAAGAGGGGATGCAGCAGTTTCTGGACCAACTAAGGTTCCCGAGGGTGGAGGAGCAGGAGGTGGCAGGCCTGGGGGCGCCAATTGGGGTGGACGAGGTGACCAAAGGGCTGGGGAACATGCAGGCAGGGAAGGCCCCGGGACCTGACGGGTTCCCGGTGGAATTTTACAGGAAATACGTGGACTTGTTGGCCCCGCTGCTGGTAAGAACCTTTAACGAGGCCAGAGAAGGGGGGACTCTACCCCCGACAATGTCAGAGGCAACGATATCACTAATCCTGAAGCGAGATAAAGATCCGCTGCAATGCGGGTCTTATAGGCCTATCGCGCTCCTGAATGTGGACACCAAGTTGTTGGCAAAAGTGCTGACAATGAGGATAGAGGATTGTGTCCCGGGGGCGGTGCACGAAGCTCAGACAGGGTTCGTAAAGGGGAGACAATTGAATGTCAACGTGCGACGGCTACTGGGGGTGATAATGATGCCCCCAGCAGAGGGGGAGGCAGAGATAGTGGCGGAAATGGATGCAGAGAAGGCATTTGATAGGGTAGAGTGGGAGTATTTATGGGAGGTGCTGAGGAGGTTTAGGTTTGGGGAGGGGTTTGTCAGCTGGGTTAAACTCCTCTATGGGGCCCCAATGGCAAGTGTAGTCACAAATCGGCTAAGATCGGAGTATTTTCGGTTACATAGGGGAACAAGACAGGGGTGCCCTCTGTCCCCATTACTGTTTTCGCTGGCAATTGAACCACTGGCCATAGCGCTGAGAGACTCCAGGAAATGGAGAGGGGTGGTTAGAGGGGGAGAGGAACACCGAGTGTCACTCTACGCAGATGACCTACTGCTGTATGTGGCGGATCCAGTGGGGGGGATGACAGAGGTTATGCAGATATTGAGGGAGTTTGGAGATTTCTCGGGATATAGGCTTATCATGGGAAAGAGTACACCCTGGGGACCAGAGTAGAGGGATAGATGGCCTGCCGCTAAGGAGAGTGGAAAGAAACTTCCGATATCTGGGGATTCAGACAGCCAGGAGCTGGGGAACCTTACACAAACTCAATCTGACTCAGCTGGTGGAGCAAATGGAAGAGGATGTCAAAAGGTGGGATATGCTGCCGCTGTCACTGGCGGGCAGAGTGCAGGCGATTAAGATGATGGTCCTCCCAAGGTTCCTATTTGTGTTTCAATGTCTCCCCGTATTGATCACTAAGGCCTTTTTCAAGAAAATAGATAGGAGTTTCATGAGCTTTGTGTGGGTAGGGAAGGCCCCGAGGGTAAGGAGGGGGGTTCCTGCAACGTAGCAGGGACAGAGGGGGACTGGCGTTGCCGAACTTGGGCGACTATTACTGGGCCGCCAATGTGGCGATGATCGCAAGTGGATGATAGAGGGAGAGGGGGCGACGTGGAAAAGACTGGAGATGGCGTCCTGTAAAGGAACAAGCTTAAAAGCGCTGGTAACGGCGCCACTACCGCTCTCCCCGAAAAGGTTTACCACAAACCTAGTGGTGGCAGCAACATTAAGTATCTGGGGGCAATGGAGGCGACAGAAGGGTGTATTGGGAGCCTCGGTGTGGTCCCCGATCAGGAACAACCATAGGTTTGTCCCAGGAAGGCTGGACAGAGGGTTCCAGAGCTGGCACCGGGCAGGAATTAGGAGAGTGGGAGACTTATTTATAGATGGGACGTTTGCGAGCTTGGGAGCGCTAGAGGAAAAGTATGAGCTGCATCTGGGGAATATCTTTAGATATATGCAGGTGAGGGCATTCACGAGACAACAGGTGAGGGAATTCCCGCTGCTCCCGACACAGGGGATCCAGGATAGAGTGATCTCGGGGGTGTGGGTCGGGGAGGGCACAGTGTCCGAAATATACCGGGAGATGAGAGAAGAGGGGGAGGAGCTGGTAGAAGAGCTGAAAGGAAAATGGGAAGAAGAGCTCGGGGAGGAGATTGAGGAGGGTTTGTGGGCTGATGCCCTAAGTAGGGTAAATTCCTCTTCCTCATGTGCCAGGCTTAGCCTGATCCAATTTAAGGTGCTACATAGAGCACACATAACAGGAGCTAGGTTGAGCAGGTTCTTCGGAGTGGAGGACAGGTGCGGGAGGTGCGGGGGAAGCCCGGCGAACCACACACATCTGTTTTGGTCGTGTCCAGCATTGGCAGGAGTACTGGAGGGGAGTGGCAAGAATCATCTCGAAGGTGGTGAAGGTCCGGGTCACGCCAAGCTGGGGGTTAGCTATATTTGGGGTAGCGGATGAGCCGGGAGTGGAGGAGGCGAAAGAGGCCGATATTGTGGCCTTTGCGTCCCTGGTAGCCCGGCGAAGGATTTTACTCATGTGGAAGGAAGTGAAACCCCCCGGCGTGGAGGCCTGGATAAATGATATGGCAGGGTTCATAAAACTGGAACGGATGAAGTTTGCGCTGAGAGGATCGGCTCAGGGGTTCTCCAGGCGGTGGCAACCGTTCCTCGACTATCTAGTGGAATGTTTAGGGGGAAAATAGATAGCCAGCAGCAGCAGCCCAGAAAGAGGGGGGGGGGTAATTGTTTTTGTTCTAGATGGGGTGGAGGGGTGGGGGGGGAGCACTATTTCATGTTATTTTGTTAGTCCACTACTTTATTTAAACAATGTTATCTATTAGTTATCGTGTTACCGTTTTTGTTGATTTGTAAGGAGGAAAAATTGTGTTTGAAAACTTTAATAAAATATATATTTTTTTAAAAGGGTTACTCTAGGATTGCCCTGGATGGGAAAAGCGGAGTACACGTCTATTGTAACCTTGGACCATGCACCACACTTTGTGGACTTGGTTCTGGAGTCGGGCCCCTCTCAGTGCCCACCTTTGAGGTTGGACGCAGCACTATTATCAGATAAAGGATTTTGAAGGTGTATGTCTTCTGCCATTGAGGAATATGTCAGGCTTAATAAGAACGGGTCTGTCTCGCCCTCCACATCATGGGAAACCCGTAAGGTGATTATTGGAGGGGAGAAAATCTCCTATAAGGCGCACATGGAAAAGACCGCGATGATGGAGCAGCAGAGCTGGTGAATTCTATCCTTGAGGTGGACATCAGTACCCGCTTGACCCTACCCCAGTGTTGCTGGCGAGCAGGAAGAAGCAGCAGACGCAGTTTGAACTGCTTTCAACAAGTAAGGTGTTAAATCAGCTGCAGCGCTCCAAGGGGGTATTCTATGAATATGGGGAGAAGGCCAGTCATCTTTTAACCTATTAGCTGAAGTAGCAGTCGGCTTTCTGGAGATCAAACAGATTAGGGATTCAAGTGGCTGTTTGGCTCTGCCCCGGGCAAAGTCAAGACATTCTACAAGAATCTTTAGAGATCAGCGCCCATGGATGAGAGTTTGCACATGGCCAAATTCTTAGATGGGTTGAATTTTCTATTGGCGTTGAGAGAGAGAGGAGGGAGAAGTTGGAGGCTCCGTTAATCCTGGGGATATTTTACTTTTAATTCATTTAAGGGAGCTTACATTTGATCAATATACCATTCAGCATCAATGGAATTGTTCATCTGTCTTCTATGGTATCAGCATCACCATCACCATTGCTGCAATTGGGAAGTAAGACTTCTTCACTTTGCATATTCGGACTCATCGTGTCCTCAGTCGAAATCAGATCAACTAAAAGCAGGTCTGCAATGCACATCTTATCAATCGCGTTGACTTATCCTGTTCAGTCCACTGTTGGACATGAAAAACATTGCCTCGCAAAGTGATTTGTTCTGTCACACTTGGAACACACTTTCCCAAATGTTGGCCATTGTCAAGGCAATTGGTGGGCATTGTCATGGCCCATGTGGATTGCTGGGTCGCTGGCATAAAATGGTGGACCCGGTCGGCCGTTTAAAATGGCCATCCGCACTGTGACCACGTTTCTTATTTGACTGCGTCACTAAGCTTATATGTTTCTATAAGATCTTCCAGATTGGCAGCAATAAGTTGTAAATCCTTATTTTGAGGTTCTAGTTTCACCTTCCAGTGGAAACAACCTCCCTGCTTCTATGTTTTCTATTCCCTTCATGGTTTTCTATGTTTCTATATGATCCCCCTCATTCTTCTAAATTCCAATGAGTATAGTCCCAGTCTACTTAGTATCTCCTCATAAACCAATCCTCTCAACTCTAGAATCAACCTAGTGAATCTCCTCTGCACCCCCTCCAGTGCCAGTACATCCTTTCTCAAGTAAGAAGACCAAAACTGTACACAGTACTCCAGGTGTGGCCTCACCAGCACCCTATACAGCTGCAACATAACAGCCCTGCTTTTAAACACCATCCCTCTAGCAATGAAGGACAACATTACATTTGCCTTCTTAATTACTTACTGCACCTGCAAACCAACTTTATGTGATTCATGCACAAGGACACCCAGGTCCCTCTGCACAGCAGCATGCTGCAACTTTTTACCATTTGAATAATGGTACATTTTGCTGTTATTCCTACCAAAATGGATGACCTCACATTTACCAGCATTGAACTCCATCTGCCAGACCCTTGCCCACTCAGTTAAACTATATCCCTCTGCAGACTTTCAATGTTCTCTGCAAACTTGGCTTTACCACTCATCTTAGTGTTTTCTGCAAACTTTGGCACATTACACTTGGTCTCCAACTCCAAATCATCTATGTAAATTGTAAACAATCGCAGACCCAACACTGATCCCTGAGGCACTCTACTAGCCACTGATCGCCAACCAGAAAAACACCCATTTATCCCCACTCTTTGCTTTCTGTCAGTTAACCAATCTTGTATCCATGCTAATACATTACCCATGGCGTAACACCATGCGCCTTTATCTTATGCAGCAGCCTTTTGTGCGACACCTTGTAAAATGCCTTCTGGAAATCCAGATACACCACATCCACAGGTTCCCCATTGTCCAGGACACACCTGGGCAATTTTCCACATTGCCGGGTAGATGCCAGTGTTGTAGCTGTACTGGAACCGCTTGGCTAGAGGTGCGGCAAGTTCTGGAGTACAAGTCTTCAGTACTGTTGCTGGGATGTTGTCAGGGCCCATTGCCTTTGCAGTATCCAGTGCCTTCTGCCATCTTTTCATATCACGTGGAGTGAATTGTATTGGTTGAAGACTGACATCTGTGACGCTGGGGACCTCCAGAGGAGACCAAGATGGATCATCCACTTGGCACTTCTGGCTGAAGGTTGTTGCGAATGCCTCAGCCTTGGCTTTTGCACAGATGTTCTGGGCTCTTCCATCATAGAGGATGCGGATATTTGTGGAGCCTTCTCCAGTTAGTTGTTTAATTGTCCACCATCATTCACGGCTGAATGTGGCAGGTCTACAGAGCTTAGATCCGTTGCGCTTGTTGCAGAATCACTTAGCTCTGTCTTTACTTGGTGCTTGTGCTGTTAGGCACACAAGTAGTCCTGTATTGTAGCTTCACCAGGTTGACACCTCATTTTTCGGTATGCCTGATTTTGCTCCTGGCATGCCCTCTCGTCATTGAACCAGGGTTGATTCCCTGGCTTGGTAGTAATGGTAGAGTGGGGGATATGCCGGGCCATGAGGTTACAGATTGTGGTTGAATACAATTCTGCTGCTGCTCATGGCCCACAGCGCCTCATGGATGCCCAGTCTTGAATAGCTAAATCTGTTCAAAGTCTATCCCAATTAGCACTGTGGTCGTGCCACACAACACGATGGAGGGTTTCCTCAATATGGAGATGGGACTTTGCGGTGGTCACTTCTACCGAAACTGTCATGGACAGATGCATCTGCAGCAGGCAGATTGGTGAGGATGAGGTCAAATATGTTTTTCCCTCTTTTTGGTTCCCTCACCACCTGCTGCAATGTCCTTCAGGACCCAGCCAGCTCGATATTGAAAGGTATTAGATCAATGCAAATGGGTAAAACCCCCAGCCCTGATGGGTTCCCTATCAAGTTTTATAATAGGTTTGCGGGTGAGTTGACTCCATTAATATTGGACATGTTCAATACTCTTTGCCCCGCTACACTTGTGCAGGCTTCTATTTTTTTCATTCTGGAAAAGGACAAAGACCCATGGAATGTGGGTCAAATTGACCGATATCGCTTTTGATCACAGATGCCAAATTACTAGCCAAGCTGTTGACGATGCGATTATAGCCCTGTCTCCCATGGTGATTGCGGAAGACTAGACAGGCTTTGTCAAGGGTCGGCAATTGTCAGCCAATATACGATGGCTATTGAATGGTGTTCTTTCCCTCTCTCCTGAGCCTGAGCCAAAGGTGATTGTATCCATGGACATCAAGAAAGCATTGATAGGATGGAATGAGGATATCTTTTCGAGGTCAGTGGGAGGTTTGGTTTGGGCCAAAAGTTCATTTTGTGGGTTTGACTATTGTATAAAGCCCCCACAGCTAGTGTCTGCACTAATGCCTTGAGCTCGGGGTATTTTTTGCTGAACAAGGGTACAAGACAGGTGTCCACTATCTCCGTTTTTGTTTGCCTTAGCGATTGAACCATTGGCCATAGCATTGAGATCTTCCAAAAAGTGGAAGGGGATAAGGCAGGGAGGGAGGGGCATAGGGTGTCTTTGTTTGCGGAAAGCCTGCACCTTTATATCATGGATCCAGTCTTCACTAAGGATGAGATAATGAAGCTACTTAGGAGTTTGCTCTTTTTTGGCGTATAAGCTGAATCTGGATAAGAGTGAATACTTTCAGGTCAATCCCCCAGGGAGGGGATCCAATCTGGGCGTCTTGCCTTTTTGTCTTGCCAGTTCTGGCTTCATTATCTGGATTTCCGGGTGGCCCATGGTTGGGCCTCACTTCATGAAATTGAACTATGCTAGTCTGGTGAATGGGGTTAAATTGGACTTACAAAAGTGGGATAACCTCCTCCGTCCCTGGCAGGCAGGGTCCAGGCGAATAAGATGAATGTCCTCCCAAGGTTTTTATTTCTTTTTCAATGTCTCCTCATGTTTCTCCCTACTTCTTCTTTGTTAGGATTAACAAGCTGGTGTCCTTTATTTTGGTGGGAAAGACCCCAAGGATCCGAAGGATGTTTCTCCAGAGGGATAGACAGTTGGGAGGGGTTTAGCGCTACCCAATTTGCTATTTTCTTATTTGGCAGCTAACAGTGACAAGGTGTTAGGGTGGGTTAGTGATCCGAGTTCCATATGAGACAGATGGAGGTGAGTTCTTGTCGCGGCTCTAGTTTGCGTGCCTTAGTAACTGCCTCGCTTCCATTTTCCCCACTGAGGTTTTCTTCTAATCCAGTGGTGGTGTCCACCCTGAGGATATGGAAGCAATTTAGATAACATTTTAAGCTTAGCTCCATGTCGTTGTTGGCCCTTATTTGTGGTAACCATCTTTTTGTGCTGTCAAGTTTACACTTGACGTTTAGGTCATGGGTGGGGAAGGGTCTTGAGAGGTTTGGGAACTTCTTCATGGAGGGGCGGTTTGCCAGTTTTGAGGAGCTGTCAGCAAAGTTTCAGCTCTCTGGAGTGGACTTGTTCCGATACTTCCAGATTCGTAACGTTTTGCAAAAGACGTTTCCCTCATTTCCCTTGTCACCACTGTCCTCCCTGTTGAGGAGGATTCTGTCTTTAGCCGGACCTGGTGGGGTGTATTTCAGGTATCTATGGCCAGATCCTGTTGGTGGAGTCGACCCCGGTGGATGAGGTGAAGACTAAGTGTGAGGGGCAACTGTAACCTATTTTGGATGAGGAGGTGTGGAGTGAGGCCTTTCATAGGGTAAACTCTATGCCCTCCTGTGCACGGCTCAGCGTGATCCAATTTAAGGTGTACTTGGGACTCATTTGACCAAAGCTAGGTTGGGTGGTTTATTTTCGGAAGTGGAGGACAAGTGTGAGCAGTTTTTTAGGGGGCTGGTTGTGTTCCAAGTTGCTAAGCTTTTAGGTCTCCTTCTTTAACACTATGTCAGTAATTCTTTTTTTTTTAATTTAGAGTACCAATTCATTTTTTCCAATTAAGGGGCAACTCAGAGTGGCCAATCCACCTACCCTGCACATCTTTGGGTTGTGGGGGCGAAACCCACGCAACACAGGGAGATTGTGCAAACTTCACATGGACTGTGACCCAGAGCCGGGATCGAACCTGGGACCTCGGTGCCGTGAGGCAACAATGCTAACCACTGTGCCACCGTGCTGCCCCTATTCTTAACGTCGAGCTGGAGCTTTGTTCTTTGGTGGCAATTTTTGGAGTATGAGACTCGTCGGTGCTGCTGAAAGAGGTGAAGGCCAATGTTCTTGCCTTTGCCTCATTAATAGCCCAGAGGTGAGTTCTGCTTGGGTGCAGGTCTCCTACTCCGCCTCGAGCCTTGATTGCGTGACTGTGGTGGTATGTATTAGGGGTCATGTGGGACTGTGAAGCCGAGGTGCTATTGGCTGACAGATCCCGGGTCCTGGTTGGCTGCCGACTCCTGGCTCCGCCCTGAAGGCGGAGTATAAGAACCCGAGCCTCTCCCCGCAGCTTCATTCTGTTGCTGAGCTGCTGGGGACAAGCATCGCTTAATAAAGCCTGGATCGACTTCATCACTTCTCGTCTCTCGTAAGTCATTGTGCGCTACAATGACCTCATAGAACTTTTGCATTTGGAGAAGGCCAAATACACTGTCAGGCGATAAAAGCAAATTACTGCGGATGCAGGGGGTCGGTTGAGGTGTTCTACTTGAGATGTCAGC
The DNA here is from genome assembly GCF_047496885.1 of Scyliorhinus torazame. Lineage (NCBI taxonomy): Eukaryota > Metazoa > Chordata > Chondrichthyes > Carcharhiniformes > Scyliorhinidae > Scyliorhinus > Scyliorhinus torazame. Next base: position 127,781,605 of record NC_092721.1, read on the forward strand.
CATTCATTTTCTTTTTTAAAAGAGTTACATATCATCAGTTGTTAGTGGAGGCAGTTTGGTTTAGTTAAGAGGGTGGGTTTTTGGATGTGATCCATACTGTTGGTTGTGTTTCTTTTATAGTGTAAATTGTAGCATCCATTTTGTTTATGGTTATATTGTTAAAAATGAAAAATCTTTAATACAAATCTATGTTTTACAGACTCCCTGGTCCCGTCCTCCAAGGAACCAACATTTATTTTGGCTACTCTCTTTCCTTTTATATACTTACAGAAGCTTTTGGTATCATTTTTTATATTTTGTGCCAGTTTTCTTTTGCTCTTTTTGTTACTTTTTTAGTAACTCTTTATTGATCCTTAAAAGTTTCCCAATCTTCCTCCTGCCATTGGTCTTTGCCATATCGTACACCTTAGTTTTTGCCTTTATGTTAACTTCCTTGTTTAGCCATGGATGTTTTTTTCCCCCTCTTACAATCTTTCTTCCTCTCTGGAATAAATTTTAATTGTGAGGAATTGAATATCTCCTTAAACAATTGCTAGTGCTCCTCAACTGCCCTGCCTTTTAGTCTTCCTGCCTAGTTCACTCGGGTCAAATCTATCCTCATTCTTAAGTAATTACCTTTGTTTAATTTCAGAACATTAGCGTGGGACTCCAGTTCTCGCCCTCAAACTGAATTTGAAATTCTATCATGCTATGATCACTCTTCCCTAGAGGATACTTAACTATAAGGTCATGAATTAGTCCCTCCTCATTATACAACACCAAATACAGAATAGCTTGCTCCCTGGTTTGTTCCACAACATATTACTCCAACAAACAATCTCTAATACATTCAATGACCTCTCCCTTGAGATTTTCCTTGCCAATTTGATTAATCCAGTCGATATGCATATTAAAATCATCCATGATTATTGCCATACCTTTCTTACAAGCCCCCAGTATTTCCTGGTATATACTGTGCCCCACTGCGGAACTACTGTTTGGGGACTTAAAGATAATCCTTTCTTATTAAGTTGTAGATTTGAGTTCCACAAACTGTCAGAAGTATCACCTTTGACTTCCGGGTTGCGGCGATGCGGAGCTAAGTCGCGCGATTCGGCAGCTCCCGCGAAGACGGACTTTTGGGCCCGCTAACAGGGCCCCAACGGCACTTTTTAAATAACCAACCCGTGGGGAAGGAAGGAGAAAGGTCCCCTACTAACCTGCATGGATCGGACCCGCAGCGAAACGGCGAAAAAAGCGGCCCTGGAGCAGCGGGAGAAGAAAGAAAAAAAAAGCAAAATGGCGGCGCCCACGGACAAAGAGGAGATGCAAGAGTTAATCAAGCGCTGCTTCGAGGAGCTGCGCAAGGAGATGGTGGCACCTATGCTGGCAATGATTGAAAGACTTCGAGCAACCCAGAAAGCCCAAGAGGTGAAGATCCAGGAGATCCAGAAAAAAGTGAGTGAGAATGACGACGAGCTCGTGGGCCTGGCGGAGAGAGTGGAGCGGCACGAGGCGCTGCACAAGACGTGGGCGGGAAGACTCGAAGACCTGGAGAACAGGTCAAGGAGAAACAATTTGAGGATCCTGGGTCTCCCAGAAGGAGTGGAGGGGGCCGATGCCGCGGCATATGCGGGCACAATGATCGGGACGCTGATGGGTGCGGAGGCCCCCCCGGGATTGCTGGAGCTGGATGGGGCGCACCGAGTGCTAGAGAGGAAGCCCAAGGCAAATGAGCCGCCAAGGGTGATTGTGGTGACATTTCACCGGTTTATGGACAGAGAGAGGGTCCTGAAATGGGCCAAGAAGGAACGGAGCAGCAAGTGGGACAATGCGGAGATCAGAATATACCCGGACTGGAGCGCGGAGGTCGCTAAGCGGAGAGCGGGTTTCAACCGGGCCAAAGCGGTGCTGCATCGGAAAGGAGTGAAATTTGGAATGTTGCAGCCAGCGCGACTGTGGGTTACACATAATGGCCAACACCACTACTTCGAAATGCCCGAAGAGGCGTGGACCTTTATACTAACTGAAAAATTGGACTCTAATTGAGGGTTTGAGTGGGAGGGGGTGTTTGAGGGTTGAATTATGATGGTTGTTGTACATAGGGGGTCAACCACGCGCAGGAAATGCTATATGGGCTGGGGGAGAGGGACAAAGCCAGGACAGGAGCTGCGCCATGGGGGGCGGGGCAGGCTTTGGAAAGCGCGGGGTTTTCTTTCCCGCGCGCGGCAAGAAAGGCGGGAAAGGGAACGAAGGAATGTACATTGATTGGGAGATTCCCACACGGGGGGGGTCAAAGGGATGGCGGGGGAAGCCGGGGTCAGCAGGTGTCAGCTGACTTACGGGAAGGATATGGGGGAGCAAAAAAGCTAGACGGGGATCTAGCGGGGGGGGGGTTGCTGCTGCACTGGCCGAAAGAGAACGGGACACAGAAGAGGTGGCTGGGACGGGGGTCCCCCGGCTGGGGGACTGGAGAGTGAGGGAGACGCGGACAAGGGACTGGCCCAGAAAAGGAGATGGCTAGTCGGCGGGGGGGGGGTGAGAGTCCCTCCAATCCGGCTGACAACGTGGAACGTGAGGGGCCTGAATGGGCCGGTGAAGCGGGCTCAAGTGTTCGCGCACTTGACGGGACTGAAGGCAGACGTGGCAATGCTCCAAGAGACACACCTGAAGGTGGCGGACCAGGTCAGGTTAAGAAAGGGATGGGTAGGACAGGTATTTCACTCGGGATTGGACGCGAAAAATAGAGGGGTGGCAATTCTGGTGGGAAAGCATGTGTCATTTGAGGCCAAGACTATCGGAGCGGATAATGGAGGGAGATATGTGATGGTGAGTGGTAGGTTGCAAGGGACGTGGGTGGTGTTGGTAAATGTATACGCCCCGAACTGGGATGATGCTGGATTTGTGAAGCGCATGTTGGGACGCATTCCGGACCTGGAGGTAGGAGGACTGATAATGGGAGGGGACTTCAATACGGTGCTGGACCCAGCACTGGACCGCTCCAGATCAAGGACGGGAAGGAGGCCGGCGGCGGCCAAGGTGCTCAGGGGTTTTATGGATCAGATGGGGGGAGTGGACCCATGGAGGTTTGCAAGACCGCAGGCCAGGGAATTTTCTTTTTTCTCCCACGTGCATAAGGCTTACTCCCGGATAGATTTCTTTGTTCTGGGCAGGGCGCTCATCCCGAGAGTGGAGGGGACGGAGTATTCGGCCATAGCCGTTTCGGACCATGCCCCGCACTGGGTGGAACTGGAGCTGGGAGAGGAGAGGGACCAATGCCCACTGTGGCGGCTGGATGTGGGACTGCTGGCTGATGAGGTGGTGTGTGGGAAGGTGAGGGGGTGTATTGAAAGGTACTTGGAGGCCAACGACAACGGGGAGGTGCGAGTGGGGGTGGTATGGGAGGTGTTGAAGGCGGTGATCAGGGGAGAGCTGATCTCCATCAGGGCTCATAGGGAGAAGACAGAGGGAATGGAAAGGGAGAGGTTAGTGGGGGAGATCTTGCGAGTGGACAGGAGATACGCAGAGGCCCCGGAGGAAAGATTACTTGGGGAAAGGCGACGGCTCCAGACGGAGTTTGACCTGCTGACCACGGCCAAGGCGGAGGCACAGTGGAGGAAGGCGCAGGGGGTGACCTACAAGTACGGGGAAAAGGCTAGTCGGATGCTGGCGCACCAGCTCCGTAAGAGTGCGGCAGCGAGGGAAATAGGGGGAATCAAAGATGGAAGGGGAGCCACGGTTCGAAGTGCAACGAAAATAAATAAGGTATTCAAGGCCTTCTATGAAGAGCTGTACAGATCCCAGCCCCCAGGGGTGAAGGGGGGATGAGGCGATTCCTGGACCAGCTGGGATTCCCGAGGGTGGAGGAGCAGGAGGCAGTTGGTTTGGGGACACCAATTGGGTTGGAGGAGTTGAGTAAGGGTTTGGGGAGCATGCAGGCGGGGAAGGCCCCGGGGCCGGACGGGTTCCCGTTGGAGTTCTATAGAAAATATGTGGACCTGCTGGTCCCGCTACTAGTGAGGACCTTTAACGAGGCAAGAGAGGAGGGAACCCTGCCCCAGACAATGTCGGAGGCGACAATCTCCTTTATTCTAAAGCGAGACAAGGATCCACTGCAATGTGGATCGTACAGGCCGATTTCGCTCCTCAATGTGGATGCTAAGCTATTGGCGAAAGTACTGGCCACTAGGATTGAGGACTGTGTCCCGGGGGTGATTCACGAGGACCAAACGGGATTCGTAAAGGGCAGGCAGTTAAATACCAATGTCTTAAACGTGATAATGATGACATCGGAGGAGGGAGAGGCGGAGCTATGGCAGCTATGGACGCGGAAAAAGCCTTTGACCGAGTAGAGTGGGAGTACCTCTGGGAGGTATTGCGCAGGTTTGGGTTCGGGGGAAGGTTTATTAGATGGGTTAAGCCCCTTTACAGCGCCCCGGTGGCGAGTGTAGTGACGAACCGGCGGAGGTCGGAGTACTTTCGGCTGTACCGAGGGACGAGGCAGGGTGCCCCCTGTCCTCCCTGTTGTTTGCATTGGCGATCGAACCCTTGGCCATATCACTTAGGGAGTCTAAGAAATGGAGGGAGATAGTCCGCGGGGGAGACGAGCATCTGGTATCGCTATATGCGGATGACCTGCTGCTATACGTGGCGGACCCAATGGAGGGGATGGTGGAAGTCATGCAGACTCTGAAGGAGTTTGGCGAGTTCTCGGGCTACAAGCTTAATGTAGGGAAGAGTGAGCTTTTTGTATTACAGGCAGGGGACCAAGAAGGAGGGACAGGGGACCTACCGCTGAGGAGGGCGGAGAGGAGTTTTCGGTATCTGGGGATCCAGATAGCCAGAAGTTGGGGGGCCCTACATAAACTGAATTTGACGAGGGTGATGGAGCAAATGGAGGAGGATTTTAAAAGATGGGACATGCTCCCGCTCTCCCTGGCGGGTAGGGTGCAGTCGGTCAAAATAGTGGTCCTTCCGAGGTTTTTGTTCGTGTTTCAGTGCCTCCCCATCGTGATCACCAAGGGCTTTTTCAAGAGAGTAGGTAGGAGTATTATGGGGTATGTGTGGGCAAATAAGACCCCGAGGGTGAGGAGAGGGTTCTTGGAACGCAATAGGGACCGAGGAGGGTTGGCTTTGCCAAACCTAGGGAGTTACTACTGGGCAGCAAACGTAGCGATGATCCGCAAGTGGGTCATGGAGGGAGAGGGGGCGGCATGGAAGAGGATGGAGATGGCGTCCTGTAAAGGAACGAGCCTGGAGGCGTTGGTAACGGCACCGCTGCCGCTCTCGCTGACAAAATACACCACAAGCCCGGTGGTGGCGGCAACACTAAGGATCTGGGGCCAGTGGAGAAGGCACAGGGGTGCAATGGGAGCATCGGTGTGGTCCTCGATCAGGGGTAACCACCGGTTTGTCCCGGGGAAGATGGACAGGGGGTTCCAAGGCTGGCATCAGGCGGGGATAAGAAGAATGGGGAACCTGTTCATTGACGGGACATTTGCGAGCCTAGGGGCACTGGAGGAGAAATTTGAGTTATCCCCGGGAAATGCATTTAGATATATGCAGGTGAGGGCTTTTGTGAGGCGACAGGTGAGGGAATTTCCGTTGCTCCCGGCACAAGAGGTTCAAGATAGGGTGATCTCGGGGGTATGGGTCGGGGAGGGCAAGGTGTTGGAAATATACCAAGAGATGAAAGAAGAAGGGGAAGCGCTAGTAGAAGAATTGAAAGGTAAATGGGAGGAGGAGCTGGGGGAGGAGATTGAGGAAGGGCTATGGGCTGATGCCCTGGGTAGGGTTAATACTTCCTCCTCGTGTGCCAGGCTCAGTCTGATACAATTTAAGGTGGTTCACAGAGCGCATTTGACGAGGGCGAGGCTGAGTAGGTTCTTTGGGGTAGAGGATAGATGTGAAAGATGTTCAGGGAGCCCGGCGAACCATGTCCATATGTTTTGGTCATGCCCGGCATTGGAGGGGTTCTGGAGAGGTGTGGTGGGAGTAATATCCCAGGTGGTGAAAGTCCGGGTCAAGCCAAGCTGGGGACTAGCAATATTTGGAGTAGTGGATGAGCCGGGAGTGCAGGAGGCGAAAGAGGCCGGAATTCTGGCCTTTGCGTCCCTAGTAGCCCGGCGAAAGGTCTTGCTATTGTGGAAGGAGGCGAAGCCCCCTAGCCTGGAGGCCTGGATTAACGACATGGCGGGGTTCATAAAATTGGAGAGAATTAAGTTTGCTTTGAGAGGGTCTGCACAGGGGTTTTACAGGCGGTGGCAACCGTTCCTAGAATATCTCGCAGAGCGTTAGAAGAAGGTCGGTCAGCAGCAGCAGCAACCCTGGGTGGGGGGGGGGGGAAACAAGAGATTGTTTGAGGGGATGGATGAGCGGGAGATGGCATGGAGGGTGGGGAGAAACGGTACGTGCGGCCAAGAGCCAGTGTATAAAGCTATGTAAATATACCATCTTGCCACCATCATAGAATTTACAGTGCAGAAGGAGGCCATTCGGCCCATCGAGTCTGCACCGGCTCTTGGAAAGAGCACCCTACCCAAGGTCAACACCTCCACCCTATCCCCATGACCCAGTAACCCCACCCAACACTAAGGGCAATTTTGGACACTAAGGGCAATTTATCATGGCCAATCCACCTAACCTGCACATCTTTGGACTGTGGGAGGAAACCGGAGCACCCGGAGGAAACCCACGCACACACGGGGAGGATGTGCAGACTCCGCACAGACAGTGACCTAAGCCGGAATCGAATCTGGGACCCTGGAGCTGTGAAGCAATTGTGCTATCCACAATGCTACCGTGCTGCCATGTATATATCTTGCTCAGGGAGATCTGCGCTATTTTATTACGGGGGAGGGGGTTATTGTTTGTAAGGGGAAAAAATTGTGTTGTTAAAAAACCTTAATAAAAAATATTTTTATTAAAAAAAAGAAGTATCACCTTCTGCTTATCTTCACCTGTGATCTCATCTGCATCGAAGAAATGCCGGAGTTGTTCTCTGTATTGACTCCATCCTCGGTTTGCTGGTCAAGCAGTTCCACTTTACCTATGATAGACATTTTAACATACTTTTAGCAATGAATGAATTATTCCTGAAAATCTACATTCTCACTGTAGAAGCTGGACATGGTCTGAAGATGCAATTTGTCTTGACCCACTGCAATGTGGTTGATGATTAAATTCCCTCTGAAATGGCCCAACAAGTCACTAAGTTCAAGGGCAATTAGGAGTGGATAATAAATACTGGCGGTGCCAGCATCACCCACATCCCATGAATGAATTAAAAAATATTAATTTGGGGCAGAAAAAGTGAACTCTGGAATATAAAGTATGTGTGATCTATTTGTGGGAGCGGTGAGCGATAGATTTAGATTTAGATTTATTGTCGCGTGTACTGAGGTACAGTGAAAAGTATTGTCCAGGCAAATCGCTCCATATATGAAAACATAGAATATATGATAAATACATGAGGATACATAATGAAAATACCGAAACATAGATAGCGGGTGAAATATACGGTATATAGTGCTACAACTGTAGAGAAGATGTGTAAGAAGATCAGTTCAGCCCATAAGATCAGTTCAGACTGGAAGTGGGTCATTCAGAAGCCTGGTAACAGTGGTGAAGAAGTTGTTTTTGAATCTATTGGTGCATGTCCTCAAACTTTTGTATCTTCTGCCTGATTGAAGAGGTTGGAAGAGAGAATAACCCGGGAGGGGAGGAGTCTTTGATTCTGCTGCCCGCTTTCCCAAGGCAGCGGGAGGTGTCGAAAGACTCAATGGATGGGAAGCGGGCTTGTGTGATCGACTGGGCTGTGTTCACGACTCTCCGTAGTTTCTTATGGTCTTGGGCAAAGTAGTTGCCATACCAGGCTGTGATGCAGCCAAATAGGATGTTTTCTATGGTGCATCTGTAAAAATTGGTAAGAGTCAATGTGGACATGCCGAGTTTCCTTAATTTCCTGAGGAAATATAGTCACTGTTGTGCTTTCTTGGTCATAACATTGACGTGGGTGGACCAGGACAGATTGTTGGTGATGTGCACACCTAGGAATTTGAAGCTTTCAACCATCTCCAACTCGGCACCATGGATATAAGGGCGTGGATGACACTTCACTTCCTGACGTCGACGACCAGCATTTTAGTTTTGCTGGGATTGAGCGAGAGATTGTTGTCATTGCACCAATGCCACTAAGTTCTTTGTCTCCCTCCTGTACTCTGACTCATTGTTGTTTGAGATCCAACCCACTGTGATCGTGTCATCAGCAAACTTGTAGATGGAGTTGGAGCTGAATTTTGCCACACAGTCATGTGTGTATCGGGAGTATAGTCGGGGGCAAAGTACACAGCCTTACGGGGCCCCGGGATTGAGAACTATCGTGGAGGAGGTGTTGTTGTTTATCCTTACAGATTACGGTCTGTGTGTCAGGAGGTCGAGGATCCAGTTGCAGAGGAAGGAGTTGAGTTCTAGGTTTTGGAGTTTGGATCTGAGCTTGGCTGGTATTGTGGTGTTGAAGGCAGAGCTTTAGTCAATGAGCAGGAGGGAGTCTGGCGTAGGTGTCATTGTTGTTGAGATGCTCCAGGGATGAGTGTAGGGCCAGGGAGAAAGCAGCTGCTGTGGATCGGTTGTGGCGTTAGGCAAATTACAGTGGATCAAGGCAATCTGGAAGGTTGGACCTGCTGTGCCTCATGACTAACCCCTCAAAGAACTTCACAATAATAGATATCAGGGCCAACAGTTGGAAGTCATTGAGGCACATTGCCTGGTTTCTCTTTGGCACTGGTATGATTCTTCTTGAAGCAGGTCGGAACCTCGGAGCGGAGTAGGGAGAGGTTAAAGATGTCTGCGAACACACCCACCAGTTGGTCCGCGCAGGATCTGAGAGCATGACCATGGTCTCCATCAGGACTCGATGCTTTCCGTGGGTTCACTTTTGAGAAGGCCAATCTAACTTCTGAGACTGCAGTAGGTATGGGTCTGTCCAAGGCTATTGGCGCAGGTGACATAGGTTTGTTTGGCTTCCTGCTCAAAACAAACGTAGAATGCATTGAGTTCATCAGGAAGGGATGCTCAGTTGCCAGAGATAATACTCAGCTTTGCTTTGTAGCCCGTTATATTGTTTAAGCCTTGCTACAACTGACGGGAGTTTGTGTCATAAGTCTGGGACTCTACCTTAGTCTGGTATTTTCTCTTGGCGTCCCTGGATATTGGACCCGAAAGGATATCTGGCATTAGAAGCCAAAAACTGTGACATGAAAATCTGGGCAGCTGTATTTTAATGACAAATTACTTGTTTTGGAAAGTAAAGCTCATGGGCTTCAGGAACCACTTTGGGTCATTTCATTGTTCCTGTGTGTACATTCACATAAAACATGTACTCGTAACCATTGACATAAATCAAAACGGCAGGCAGTAATTATTTTCCTTGGCTGAGAATCTTTCTCCTTGTGCCAAGTGCTGATCATAAATGTTAAATGTATATGTATACAAGTTTTAACTTGAAGAGCAAATCAAAAGATGTGTTATTGCAAAATACTTTGACTGTAGACATTGGTCTCTTAGTTGAGCACACCAGAGACTTGAAAAGAAGAGTAAAATGCTCAAAAATAGAGAATTAAAAGGAATAGTAATGCAGTGAAACAGGATTGTTTTCTTTGCTATTTTAATGGGAACTTAACATGTTTATGTTAATGCGGCCAGACTCCTATACTAAAAGCTTCCTATACAAAATAATGGCCCGACAAAGTTTAATACAGATATCATGACATTTGTAAGACCACATTTTCTTATGGAATCATATAATCTACAATGCAGAAGGAGGCCATTCAGCCCACCGGGTCTGCACCGGCCCTTAGAAAGAGCACTCTACTTAGGCCCACGCCTCCACCCTAGCCCCATAACCCAGAAACCCCTCCTTTTGGGAGCGTAAGGGGCAATTTAGCATGACCAATCAACCTAGCCGGCACATCTTTGGATTAGGGGAGGAAACCAGAGCACGGGGAGGAAACCGGAGCACCTAGAGGAAACCCACACAGACACAGGGAGAAAGTGCAACTCCACACAGTCACCCGAGGCTGGAATTGAACCCGGATCCCTGGAGCTGTGAGGCAGCAGTGCTAACCACTGTGCCAATGTGTCACTCGCGAGTGGTGACAAATTGTTGCACCTTTTGAAGATTATTTTCCAGGAGAAGAACAAGGCGCGCTAAACATCAATTCTTATTTTTACACTATAGGGCTATACATAACTGCAAGGTGAAGTTTATAATCTGATCCTGGCATCCTGCACACGAGTTTAATGTGGCTTTGTGCAAAGAGTAGATCCTTACAACATCTACCCTGAGAATTAACACAAACTTTTATTATGAATTCCAATGTAAAGTATGAATATTTGTGTATCCCATTGTACAATAAGAGGCACAGATCTTTATAAAACTTCTGGCAACACTGCAAAAAGTTGGATTGTATGGAGCATAAACACCAGCACTGTTCCTTGGCTGTAGATTCTTTGTAATATGTAGTTCAGTTGAAACTAAGAACAGGGGTAGGCCATTCAGCCTGCCAAAACTGCTCCACCATTTAATACAATCATGACTCATTGGACACTTCAGTGCCTTTTACAACCATTATCTGGGTAACGTTTTGTTAATCTGTGCGAACGCTGCAAAATGATGGTCCACATCTGTTTATTTGATATTGTGATGCTAAGACTGCAACCTGATACTGCCCAGCTCATTATTACCAAGGAAGTAGAGTTCTGCTTCTGCCCAAGGCTTTTCGTGTTGGAGTTTACCACCAGATTACATGACAAATACAGATGAGAAAATCCATTAGGTCCAATTTTGCTCACCTTTCCAGAAATTTATTGGGCCATTTTGGCCCATTTTCATGTTTGAAATACTATGGGCGAGACTCTCCATTTCTGAGACACTGATGCAGAGTTCGTGGAGCTCCACGACTGCAACACTGGCATCGCACCTGGACCGATTCCGCTACTGTTAAGGGACTAGCACCAGCGCCATGTGGAACACAATCGATTTCAGTGAGAAACGGCGCGGGATTCACCGGTTTCGCGATTGACACTCAGGAGGCTGACAAGCTGCAGCTGCATATACACACTTCACTCCCCACACACACCATCCTAGCCAACTAGATGTCAGCAAGATGCGCGGCCCCAAGATTCACTGATGCTGAGCTGGAGACCCTCTTGGACATGGTGGAGGAGAGACGGATGACCCTGTACCCTGGCCTGGGAAGGAGGCTGCCAGCTACCGCCATTCGCCGTGCCTGGGCGCAGGTGGCAGAGGTGGTCAGCGCCATGGGCAACACTTACTGCACTGCTGGCCACAACCAGACTGGCCAGCAGTGCAGTAAGTAGGCAGCACTGTGCCGTTGGCACTAACACCCATCCCACACACCCGTAATCCGACACCCCCCATCCAGAGGGTGGCCGAACCCCCACCTTGCACTACATGTCGGCATCCATACCAGCTGCCATAGCCAGGTGCCCTGGCCACTGAGGCCACCAGCTGTAACTGATGGGTTAATTCTGACCACTGTGAAGATACTTGGTAGCCTTCCAGAGCCAGGATGTTGACTGGGAAATAAAGCGGCAGGCGTTCAAACTCAGGTGTTCTCATGCCAAGCTATGCTTGTTTAATCCAACTATTTGCAACATCTTGCTGACTTTCCCAGCCGCTTATCTCTCCTAGATTATTTACTTCACTGTCTAAATATTAGGCCCTTCTGCTCATTCGTTGGACTTCACCTCGGACCTGAGTCACGACAGGTGCCAGGGGCTGAATCTCGATGCCGCCATCAATATCCGGGGCCGGATGAGCTGATGGGTAAGAGATTCTTGTGTTGTATTCTTATCTTATATTCTTTGTATATTGTATTCTTATTTGTATTATTCTTTGCTAATAAAGTAGAGTAGACAAACTTCTGTCATTGTTCTCTTAATTACATTGTGTCCGAATCACAAAGAACCCTTGGAGCAATCCAACACATTTTTGGTGCAGTCGGCGGGTTTCGGTAACAATGCTTAAGAGAAAGGGACAGACAGCTAAGGAGCTTAAACCTGAGACTTCCAGGATGTAATGCGGCGGACTGAGGTTCTGGCTCAATAACTAATTTGTTGATGCAGGTCAGTGCCTCATGAAAGGGAAGCACTGTCCTTGTAGGTAGAACAACAAAAGCTAACGTTACCAGAGGCCGTGAAGGCAGCTCAGGAAAGAGCCGATAAACAGTAGCGAGGTGATAGACTTGCAGATCTGTTACCGTGACTCTCTAGCTCTCTTTACGATGTGATCGGCGACCAGCAGGTCCGATGGTTAGAAATTCTATTTAGGAGTAGAAATTAGCGGAAAACCCTTGTAAGATATTAAAATGTCTTGGAATTGAAAATACTGCGCAAACAGATCATGACAAGAGAAATGCGAGATTGTGTTGTCTGTTCAAGGTTGGGGTGTAGATTTTACGTGGAGATGCCGGCGTTGCACTGGGGTAGGCACAGTAAGAAGTCTTACAACACCAGGTTAAAGTCCAACAGGTTTATTTGGAATCACTAGCTTTCGGAGCGCAGCTCCTTCATCAGGTGAACACAGCTCCTTCATCACCTGATGAAGGAGCTGCGCTCCAAAAGCCCGGGATTCCAAATAAACCTGTTGGACTTTAACCTGGTGTTGTAAGACTTCTTAGGGTGTAGTTTGGCAGTGATTCAATTTGGATTCTTCAAAACACGTTACAAGTGAAATGTTAACATTCCTTTATGGGAAGATAAAATTGCAGCACAGGAGTTAACTCTTTCAGCAGACAATTGATTAATTTTTAAATTGCCCAGAACATGTGTCCAAATTACTCGATATAAGGTTAAAGTATTGATTTATAGGAATTCAGTGACGGCTGTTAAAATCAGAAATTATTAACTGTTTGAACTTTATGAGCAAATGAACATGTGGTGGTTGCCGAGTCGTATTATTATTAAGGCTTATATGTTTCACTTGTGTGTGTATGGTATTTGTGCGTGTCTGTTGCAAGTGTTGATGTTTTCTGTCTGAAATTGTGATCTTTGAGATCCTTGTTTAAGTGACTTAAATCAAACAGCTAACAAAACCTGGGGTCATGTTTTTCTAGCCAGAGGCAAGATTCCCGGATATTTTTGATCAACATGTAGGATCCAAATTCACACATGTAAAAGTGCGATAATTTTAATTTAATAGAATTTATTGGAATTTGGAATATCTAAAATGATTATAGCCAGTCCTGTGTTGGATTGATCTTGAGTTAAAACTTCTTGTCAAGGTTCAAAAAAGAATTATTCCTATCACAACTGACACAAGAAGAAAGACATAAACATTCTGAGATCTGAGTGTAAAGTAGCGATTGTAAAAGAAAAGATGTCCCCTGATCATGTTTTTTCCCAAGTCCAACAAAGAGAGGTGGTGACATAATGATGTCCAGTTGAAAACTTTTACTCCGCCCCTTTTTCAAACAAGCAGAGAATTAACCTTTGCCTGTTAACAGCTGAAGATGTATTTTTATTTTTACAGGAATTGGGAATTGCAAATTTTAAGTTTGAATTGCCAGATATGGACTGACTAATTAACCCATTTTGCCCCAAACAGAATGGATCTTTTGTGTTTTACTTTACAGGTAAATGGAACAAGATGTTCAGTTTAGCTGGTGTCCATGGACATGTGGACAAAGCCTCTTTTGAAAAAGAGATGAACTGGACATTAATAAAAATTTGAAAGCCAACAAAACTGTTGTTTGAATTTGGGACGATTCTGGGATGTGGACAGACAATGTAATTTTGTAAGTTACGTTACAAAAGATGTAATTCAAGATAAAGAACAAGCAATCACAATGTTACTACCTGCAATCAAATGGAAATGTTTGATTTCTGTTTTAATCATGAAGATATTTTATTGGACTGCAAGATTTCTCCAGGGCTCATGGTTGGGATAGGATTAAGTAATTGAGGGTAGACAATTGAGGCAGGAAATTAAAACAGGAAATGGGAATTGGAATATTGGGTGCAATTCAATGGAATATTTCAATCTGGCATTAATACGAAGGGGAAAGTCTCGAAGAGGCAATTAAATTGATAAGCTTTCTCTTGGTAATGCTTGTGTCCTTGTCTATGCTTTTTGAGAACAAAGTTTGATACTCTGGCCACCATCCAAGGCATCGAGACCATATGTGGGGAGATAAGCAGCAGCTTTGAAATCTTTTGATAAGATCACAAAAGGTTCAAGAATGTGTGATATGACATTAGGGGCACTGCGTGTGTGTGCAGATGAATTCTGTGTGAAGTGACTAATAGGCAGGCTTGCCATTATGCATTGAAGAGCAGGCCCCATGCATGCACACTACTTGACAAACAGCATGGCCGGAAATGGTCAATGGGGCCAACAGAGTGAAACAACATCATTAAGTGATCAAGGCACATATTCCTCAGAGAAACTGACTTTAAAAGAATTGGGATAGAATCAAACACACTGATACCTGTCAAAATGAGCACAATTGAAGTGATAGGGTAAATCATTTGGATAAGAACAAGTAAGGGTCTGGTAGCAAATAAACGTGGTGCGGCATATCCACAAGATGGATACAGACAACTTGGAGAGCTGGAGAATATTTTAAGTCCATGCATGATGTTATTTTGAATGATATTTGAGTGAGATGATTTGCAAATGGGGAGTGTCAGAGAGAAAGGAGTATCAATCCAATTATAGAGAGATCACATTCAAGTTACCATAGATTATGGAATAAACTGGAATTGAAAACAAAAACAAAGAAGTGAATTTTCTCCCTGCACAGATCACCCCACTCAAGGGCCAGAGGAAGAAAGTGACCAAGAATATTGTACATTACTCACAAGTTGAAATGACATTAATTTTAGTTCAGTTGACCCATAATCTATGTATGGCAACTCAATATGATTTTATACTTAATTTCAAATTAAAAGCTCATTCCATGACCCCATCTTCGCATTTTGGAAGGTCTAATGCAGGTAGGGAATATACAGTGAATGGTAGAACCCTCAAGAGTATTGAAAGTCAAAGAGATCTAGGAGTACAGGTCCACAGGTCACTGAAAGGGGCAACACAGGTGGAGAAGGTAGTCAAGAATGCATACGGCATGCTTGCCTTCATTGGCCGGGGCATTGAGTATAAGAATTGGCAAGTCATGTTGCAGCTGTATAGAACCTTAGTTAGGCCACACTTGGAGTATAGTGTTCAATTCTGGTCGCCACACTACCAGAAGGATGTGGAGGCTTTAGAGAGGGTGCAGAAGAGATTTACCAGAATGTTGCCTGGTATGGAGGGCATTAGCTATGAGGAGCGGTTGAATAAACTCGGTTTGTTCTCACTGGAACGAAGGAGGTTGAGGGGAGACCTGATAGAGGTATACAAAATTATGAGGGGCATAGACAGAGTGGATAGTCAGAGGCTTTTCCCCAAGGTAAATAGGATGGGAATAGAGGGATACGGACCCAGGAAGTGTAGAAGATTGTAGTTTAATCGGGCAGCATGGTCGGCACGGGCTTGGAGGGCTGAAGGGCCTGTTCCTGTGCTGTACATTTCTTTGTTCTTTGTTCGCATCGCACTCACAATTGACAAGGGAGAAAGAACATAAGACAGTGATGTGAGATGTCAAAGTTGAACAATTACTGATACAAACTATCAGTCCAAAGAAATAAATGTGCCCCCACTGCACAACATAGATTTCTTGCTCAGCTTGTTCCCTTTTGTTGGGCCAGATAGCTCCAAAGGAATCACTAATTTGGCAAAACACATTAAAAGTGAGGTTGGATAAACTCAAACAACCCGAGCCTAACACTCTTTGGAGTTGGGCTACGGGGTGGTTGGGATCCTTAGGAAGACTCAATGGTGCAAGGCTTGGTCATGTTCTCTGTGCTTAATTTTGATACATGTATCTTGTATTTCTGGCAACCAAATGTATCTGTAAAAGGATGTCAAGAGGCCTGAAACAGCAATACGTTTACAGGATACGAGAGGCTCTTACAATTAACTCTTCATACCAACTTTTATTTTTACTTACTCTACATGCTTGTAACCCTTTTTTGAGAAGCACCCATTCCTGTGTTGAAGGTTGTTCTTAAACAAAGGGACAACTGTGAATGTGTTCAAGTATCCTGGGGGTGGAATGTAAGCGATGGGTTAATTCTGTCCACTGTGAGGATACTTGGCAGCCTTCCAGGGCCAGGATGTTGACTGGGACATAAAGCACCAGGTGTTCAAACTCAAACATTCTCATGCCAAGCTATGCTTGTTTAATCGAACTATTTGCAACATTGTGCTGGCTTTCCCAGCTGCTTATCTCGCCTAGACTTATTTACTTCACTGCATAAATATTACAGTACGAAGTCTTACAACACCAGGTTAAAGTCCAACAGGTTTGTTTCGAATCACTAGCTTTTGGAACACTGCTCCTTCCTCAGGTGAATGAAGAGGTGGATTCCAGAAACATATATATTGACAAAGTCAAAGATGTAAGACGATATTTTACGAGTTTTTGCTGGTAATTAAGTCTTTACAAGTCCAGACAGAGCAACTGGAGAGAGGGATAATCACAGGTTAAAGAGGTGTGAATTGTCTCAAGCTGTCCTGGCTGCATCGGCTGGACTGTCTAACACTGTTGTTTTCTGTTCTCCCCCCACCCCAGAAGAAGGTCACCCACAACCCCTGGGAACGGGAGAAGACAGGAGGGGGACCGTCTCACCTGCGGCCCCTAAGCATGGCAGAGCAAAGGGCCCTGGATGTGGTCGGTGGCCCGGGGGAAAGGGAGGTCGCCAAGGTGGAGTTCGGCCACGGGCGATGAAGTTGCTAACAGGTGTGTCAATCACCCTCCCCAACACCACCCCCACGCCACCCTCACCCCCACAGCAACCCCACAACGTCCTCACCCTACACCACCCCCACCCTCCACCCCGGCCTGCAGTCCAAACATGCATCTTGTCTTGTGTCCTGCAGGAGCTCCTGGAGGTGGCCGGATCCATCTGCCCCCCCCCCCCCCCCCCCGCCAGTCCCACTGCCGGAGCCCCCCTTAACCGAGCAGCGACGATGAGAGCAACTCAGCCAGCAGCCCTCTGCCCAATACTCAGGAGACCCCGAAGCGCGGGTCGGAGGTTAACACAGATTTCTGGTCACAGCTGTCTCCAACACCCTCCACCATCCCAGAGACACTTACCTCAGTTGGACACTTTAGTGAAGAGGCTTCTGGGACGTTATCTGGTGCACACCACACAGCTGTTCCAGTACAAGGGCGGACGGTCGGAGGGCTGGCCGACCCGGGGAACCAGCTGCCGTCCAGATGGGTTTCGGGCTTCTGGAACGGACAGTCCCATCTATAGTGGAGATGCAGTCGCAGAGCCAGGGATTACATGAGGGGTTGTCGGCGAGCACCCAGTACCTGTAGGTGCATTTGGAGGAATCCAACCGCCTGCAGGAGCAGGAGGTGGTGCCGACCATGCATGCCACCCAGGCCAACACCACACGGGTGGCAACCGTGGTGGAGGCATTGGGGGTGATGGATCAGCGTGTCCTAGGCCTGGGACATTCTGTGCAGGCACTGGCCGAGGCCCAGGACAGGGTTGCCGCCTCACAGGCACCAATGTGCCAGAGCCACCTGGACATCGCATTGGTGCTCCTGAGCGTGGCCCATTCACAGCAGGCCATGGCTGGGAATGTTGGCGTAGACACAGAGGGAGGTGGCCCAGTTCAAGTGGAAGATGGTGCAGTCACTGGCTGATCCAACATAAACCCAGAAGGTAGTGACACAGTCAATGGGTGATGTGGCGTAGTGCCAGACAGAGATGATCCATTCCCTGTGCTCCTTGGCCACGAGTATGCAGACCCTGGCCGTGACCAGAGAGTACCTCCAGGACTGGCACCGCTAGGTGGCGGAGGAGCCTCAGGGGATAGCTCCGCTCGCACCCCCGTCCCATGGAGGAGTCCAGGAGCCATCGGGCACGCCGAGGGAGGAGGAGGTGATGGGGTCCGTGCTGGTGCCTCCCGCAGGGGAGGTGCCGGAACACCGCAGCACCTCGGACTCCCCCCTCCTGTCTCTGGTGCATCTGATGGGCAGAGGGCGGAACAGGGAGGCACCACGCCACCTGAGACATGCGAGCAGACGCCAGCCCCATCCAGGCCCAGTCGCCCCAGAAGACTCATGCCAACGGGGACCTAGGTCACAGGGTGGGAATCACAGCAGGCCGTATCCACTCCTGCTGTACCGTCTGGGGACCCACCTAGACATTAGGCCTAAGGCCAGAAAGTTAGACACCAATTAAGTTGGCACATTGCAGGGAACAATTTAGTACTAGAGGCTAGGCCACATATATGAATATATTTGTGCATATTGAACACCTGTTCCCACTGTTACAACCTGTCTTGGTGTTCTGTAAGATGGGTGTTAGGGGTGAGCTGGTTTGGGTTGGCCAGAGCGGGAGTGCGATGTGGGGGGGTGCCAGGGGCAGGGGTGAGATCTGGGGCCACCCATTCGGCCAGTGTCACTCTGCAGAACCAGGGGCCAAGGTGGGTGGTCAGTGTGGTGCGCAGGAAGATGGCTGCCTTGCAGGCCGCGATATGTGGGGGGTTACCCCAGCCACTTGGCCCATTCCCCCATAACCACCCCCTCTCCCCTGGCCCTGGGAGGGCCCCCCGACCCCAGCCAGCCTGGCCAGTGTCCGGCCTGGCAGCCCACGGTCGCACCGTGTCCTGTCTCCTCTCTCTCAGTCATCAGCCACGATGCTGGTTTCACGATTTTTAAAAGCACAAGTGAACCGGGCCATCAGGAACTCGGCCCATCGGAGGAGGAGAATCACGGAGAACCCGGGGAATACCGGATCGGACTCACTACTGACATGCCAATGGTGTTTACTGTACATGCGTTCCGGAACAGATTGATGGCACTGTGATTTTGGCATCAGAACCGATTCTACACCCAATCAGGTTTCAATCAACGGAGAATCCCGCCCTATGTATTCAAAAAGACGAAGGCCCACTTATCGCTTCAGCAGGATATTACCAGTGGGTTGTGAGCGGCAATCAGGCTTGCAGAGTTAGTTTCCTGATTGTATAGCCTGCCTCACTGGTAACAGCACGCAAGGAAAGAAAGGCTTGCTTTTATAGAGTGTGTTCATTATCTCTGAACATCTCAAAGTGCTTTCCAGTCAATTAAGTACTTTTGAAATGTCAGCTATGAAATACACCAATTTGAGATCATCATGATCTCGCAAGGAGCAATATAATATTCAGATAATCTGATTTATGTGATGCAGTTTAAGGGTATTAGTGTGAAATACTCACCTCGGTGCGCAAACTTAGACAGGTTTCTGGGTCACTATCTTGGGCACCACACTGCTTTTTTAAAAAATTTAGGAACCCAATACTTTTTTCCAATGAAGGGGCAATTTAGCGTGGCCAATTCACCTGCCCTGCACATCTTTTTGGGATGTGGGAGTGAGACCCACGCAGACATGGGGAGAATGTGCAACCTCCACATGGAAAGCGTCCCGGGGTCGGGAACGAACCTGGGTCCTCGGCGGCGTGAGGCAGCAGTACTAAACCACACTGTTTCTGATGCATATCAGGTGGAGGTAGATATGTTACAGGGATTGGACAGTCGGAGGTCTGCTGAATCCCATGACTCAGCTATGCCCCAGCCAAGTGTCGTTCCTCTGGACAGGTTCATCCCTCAGCTGCTGGAGATGTAAAGGCAAAGCCGGGATACCAGGAGAAGCTGTCAGTGGCATTCCAGTGACTGAAAGGCAGAATGGTGGAGTCCCAAAGTCTTCTGTCACAGGAGATGTTGCCGGCAATGCGCGGCACCGAGGTCAAAATGACAAGGGTGCAAGATGGTGTCCACAGTGGAAAGCCTGGGGCAAGATGTCAGATCCATAATAGGAAAACTCTGTACCATTTCTCAGTCCTTGGGGACGATGGCTACGGGGTTCAACTGCATGATACAGACCCTGGAGGGCTCCAGGTGGCAGTGCCAGATGATGGTGAGGCTTCTGGAGCTCACTGCAGCTGAACTTCCATCCCATGGAGCAACCCAGGGTCCACGAACACCAGGAGGGAGGAGGATCTGCTGGAGCACATCCCAGGACCTTCCACTCAGGAGATATGGAAAAGCCCAGCCAATCTGAATTCCGCCTTCCTGAGGCGCAACTCCGGTTCAGTGGGCAGAACAGGGTGACGCAGCAATACCAGTGCCACCTGAAAGTAGGCTGGGGCCCTCCAGAGGATGTCCACTGAGGCAACAGGGTGTGGAAGGCAGCAGACCACCTCTACCTCTGATGTGCATCCTAAGAATACACCGAGATGTAGTGGGAGGGTTTACAAGGATAAAGAGTTGTTGGGGCACAGAGTGGGCACGGATGAAGTTAGGCACAAGTAGTTGGAGATCATTATCACTTGTTTCATCTGCACTTGTTACTTAATGAAATGTTATTGTTGCTCATCACCTTAGCGCCTCACAATCTTGAATCCTCCTCCCGGTGGCAGAGCACTTCTCCCCATCAGCACAAAATTCTTTTCACTGGCCCTCAATGTCAAGCAGCCGGCGGTCGAGCCCACTTATTGCAAATGTTTCATTTGCTGTGATAAGATCTAGGCATGATTCATTGAACCCTAGGCTCTCGCCTAATCCCCCTCTAAAGCTAACGGACAAAGGAATGTAGTGCCGAACCTCACTCACACCTGAGCCAGGGAGTCAGCATGCTGGCTTCAGACAGACAGGAGTCAGACAACAATAGCTGAGGAGCATCACAGACCATTCCTCACTATGAGTCGTCATTGTCGTGTTAAGCACACTGAGATAACACGGGCTGCAACTGGATGCAGTTTTAATTGAAAGATACTCCAGACCTTGAAGTTAGTTCAATCTGATTTATTGAACCTGTCACACAGTTAGCACAGTTCTCTGTGAGTTCGACTCTGCTAACCTAAGTGTGATTACTCTGTCTGACTGAACCAGACTAGCTCTTAGCCACGTGCTGGAGATGTTATGTGAGATATACACCCTGACTCACTCTGTAGATGGCCCCAGTGGAAGGAGACGGAGTGTGAGTGCTTTGTGCCTTTTATAGTGGGAAACCACCCCCCAAGTGTTCTACCTGCTGATTGGTTATGTCCTGTTCTCTGTGTTCATTAGCTGCCTGTCTGTATCTCATTATGTGCATGTCTGCATATCATGACATCTCCCCTTTTGAAAAGTTTTTCTGTAGCATATGTGAAAGTATTTACATGTGTAGGCCAAAAAACTAACTTATTTACATAGTATGGCAGATGGGTTACATATGTACATGTGAAAACAGGTGTCTAATGTGCAAAAACAGAACATAGCAAACAAAACAAATGTTTATAATTCCAGTCTCTGGGGCTTGCGTCAGATCCTGGTCGACCGCCAGAGAGGTGGTGGTGGGGACGATGGCACCTTGATAGGCTGGATTGAAGCCTGACTGGTGGCCTCGTGGACCGAGGTATCAGGAGGTGGCACAATAACAGATGGAAACAACGAAGAATGTGGTTGCGGGCAGGCAACTGTGCGCAGTGCCCGTCTGTTTCGCCGCTCAACAGAGCCATCAGCCATACGCACAACATACGGTCGAGAAGCAGCCTGTCGAACAACAGTAGCTGGAGCTGACCAGCCTCAATCAGGTAGCTTGATCCGGACAGCATCGGCGGGGGATAGCACAGGCAAATCAGTGGCATGAGCGTCATAGCCCTGCTTTTGCCAGTCCCTTAGTTTCTGCACCTCTGCAGCACCGGGAGGTGATCCATATCAGGCAAGTGTATGGCTGGAAGAGTCGTCCACAGGTCCCTGTTCATCAGGAGTTGAGCCGATGACATGCCGGTAGACAGAGGGGTTGCCTTGTATGCAAGCAGCGCAAGGTTGACATTAGAAGCAGAATCCGCGGCCCTGCAGATGAGCTGCTTCACTATGTGCACCCCTTTCTCAACCTTCCCGTTGGACTGCGGGTAATGTGGGCTGGAAGTAACATGGTTAAACTGATATGACTGGGCAAATCTTGACCACTCTTGGCTGCTGAAGCAAGGACCGTTGTCACTCATGACAGTGAGTGGAATACCATGCCTGGGGAATGTCTCCTTACAGGACTTGATGACGGTCTTGGATGTGAGGTCCGAGAGCTTCACGACTTCTGGGTAGTTGGAAAAATAATCAATGATTAACACATAATCACGACCATTGGCGTGAAAGAGGTCGATGCCCACCTTGGACCACGGGGAGGTCACGACTTTGTGCTGCTGAAGCGTCTCCTTGCTCTGTGCTGGCTGGAAGCGTTGACAGGTCGGACTGTTGAGGACAGTTCGAGATGTCCTGATTAATCCCAGGCCAGTAAACAGCTTGCCTGGCTCTGCGCCTGCACTTCTCGACACCCACACTTCTCGACACCCAGATGTCCCTCGTGGATTTGCCGCAGCACAAGCTCTGGAGACTGAGTGGAATGACAATGCGGTCCAGCTTGAGGAGGATACCATCAACCACCGTCAGGTCGTCCTTCACACTGAAGAATTGAGGGCACTGCCCTTTTTGCCAGCCATTGGCGAGGTGGCACATGACACGCTGCAGAAGAGTCTTTGGCTGTCTTGTCGCGAATGCGAATCACCTTTTCATCCAACGGCAGGAGGTTACTGGCTCACAGCTGCACCTGTGATTCAATCTGTTCGATGAATGCCGACGGTTCACTGGGCAAGGTTATGGAGCGGGACAAGGCATCCGCAATAATGAGCTCCTTGTCGGGCATGTACACTAGTTCAAAGTCGTACCTTCTGAGTCTGAGGAGGATGCACTGCAGCCGGGGCGTCATGTCGTTCAGGTCCTTGTGGATAATGTGGAGCAGAGGCCTGTGGACCGTCTCAATGGTGAACGTCGGCAGGCCGTAGACATAATCGTGGAACTTGAGAATTCCAGTGAGAAGGCCCAGGCATTCCTTTTCAATTTAGGCGTACCGCTGCTCGGTGGGTGTCATCACCCGTGATGCGTAGGCAACCGGTGCCCAGGATGAGGTGTCATCACGCTGGAGCAACACCGCACCGATGCTGTCCTGGCTCGCAACTGTCGAAATTTTTGTTTCCCTGTCAGGGTCAAAAAATGCCAATACAGGTGCAGTGGTGAGCTTGGCTTTCAGCTCCAACCACTCTGCTTGATGAGCTGCCTGCCACTCAATGGCAGTGGACTTTTTTTACCAGGTGTCCGGGGGCCGTGGTGTGCGAGGCCAGGTTTGGGATGAACTTGCCCAAAATGTTTACCATGCCTAGGAAGCGCAGCACCGCCTTCTTGTCTTCAGGGGTCTTCATGGCTTTGATGGCCTTGACCTTGTCTGTGTCCGGGCACACACCCTGCTAAGATATCTGGTCACCTAAGAGCTTAAGTGTCGACATGCCAAAGCAACACTTGGCCCTGTTCAGCTTAAGGCCATTGGCATGGGCACGGTGGAATACCTGCTGGAGACGAGAGATGTCCTCTTCGGGGGTCGTGAACCATATGATAACGTCGTCCACATACACACGAACCCCTTCAATGCCCTCCATCATCTGCTCCATGATTCTATGGAAGATCTCTGAGGCCGAGACAATGCCGAACGGCATACGATTATAGCAGTACCTGCCAAACGGTGTGTTGAAGGTGCGTGCAGAGCCTTCTGCTGGACTCATCCCGCTGGATTTGACAGAATCCATGTGACGCATCTAACTTTGTGAAAAACCGGGCATGTGCCATCTCTCTTGTTAGTTCCTCCCGCTTCAGGATGGGGTAGTGTTCCCGCATTATATTTTGGTTGAGATCCTTGGGATCAATGCAGATGCGCAGCTCCCCCGAAGGCTTTTTTTACACATAACATCGAGCTGACCCATGTCAGTCCGTTCTGTAACTTTGGAAAAGATGCCCTGGTCTTGAAGATCCTTGAGCTGTGCCTTCAGGCGCTCCTTCAGTGGAGCCGGAACTCGGCATGGTGTGTGGACCACAGGCGTGGCATCAGGCTGTAGCAGGATCTTGTACCGATATGCAGAGTGCCCATCCCGTCAAACACATCCGGATATTGAGCGAGGATGTCGTCAATGCCGGCTTGACGATCCACATTGGGGGAGGTCATTGTGTATTCCCGCTGCACAAGGTTTAGCTGCTTGCATGCATCTGCGCCGAGCAGGGAGGCCCTGTCTGGCTTGACGATTTCAAACCTTAGCCTTACGTGAATGCCCTTGTTGGAGACGAGCAGATGG
The DNA here is from genome assembly GCF_047496885.1 of Scyliorhinus torazame. Lineage (NCBI taxonomy): Eukaryota > Metazoa > Chordata > Chondrichthyes > Carcharhiniformes > Scyliorhinidae > Scyliorhinus > Scyliorhinus torazame. The sequence goes on from NC_092721.1 coordinate 127,805,861, forward strand.
CAAGATCCCAGTGCTGTGCTGGCATTGCCGTTATAGTCCAGGAGCTGGCATGCTGCTGGAAGGAGCTTGGCTGGCTTCTTGATGCGGTTGAAATCTGCCTGTGAAAGGAGATTGGCAGAAGCACCTGTGTCCAACTTGAACTGGATAGAGCATTGATTTACTTGCATCACCGCACGCCATTCGTCCGCAGAATCCACAGTGAGGATGGGCAGGCTCCGTGATGATGTTGGTGAGGCATGTTCACGTGTGGTAATGATGCCCACATGGTAGGGGGACTCCAGGCAATCGTCCTCTGGATCCGTTGTCCTGCCAGGATTGGAATCCTGTAAACCTTGTTGTACACACCGAACGTGCCTGTGTTGGAATTGGGAGCGCTGGCCCTTGACTGGTGGTGCAGACCTGCACAAGGCTGCATACTGTCCAGGCTTTCCGCAATTTAAACATTGCCTGCCTCTTGCAGGGCAGTGTTTCTTTAAGTGGGTGGTGCCGCAGTTCGGGCACATCATGACGTCGTAACGCTCCGTGCGTTGTCGCACATGCGCAGCGCGGTCGGCAGACATTCGCACCTGCGCAGTGTGGTGATCGGCCGTTTCGTTATCCCATTCGCATCGCGCATGCGTGGGGCTCCGGGAAGAGCGCTCAAAATGGCTGCTTTCATCAATGCTGAGGCGCTGCATCCGGGAGATGGCCTGCACACTCTCTGCCTTGTGGGAGGCAATTTTCTAATTTTCAGCCAATTTGTATTGAGAATACCGACTTTTGGCATGCTCATGCACTGTACATGTTTCAATTGCGACTGACAGGGTCATATGCTTGATTTTAAAAGCTGCTCTCTCAGAGGATCAGAGTGCACTCCAAAAACGATTTGGTCTCTGATCATGGAGTCAGCAATATCACCAAAGTTTCAGGACAGCGCTAGTAGATGGAGATTTGTTAAGAACATAAGAACTAGGAGCAGGAGTAGGCCATCTGGCTCCTCGAGCCTGCTCCTCCATTCAATGAGATCATGGCTGATCTTTTTTGGACTCAGCTCCACTTTCGGGCCCGAACACCATAACCCTTAATCCCTTTATTCTTCAAGAAACTATCTATCTTTATCTTAAAAACATTTAATGAAGGAGCCTCAACTGCTTCACTGGGCAAGGAATTCCATTGATTCACAACCCTTTGGGTGAAGAAGTTCCTCCTAAGCTCAGTCCGAAATCTACTTCCCCTTATTTTGAGGCTATGCCCCCTAGTTCTGCTTTCACCCGCTAGTGGAAACAACCTGCCCGCATCTATTCTATCTATTCCCTTCATAATTTTATATGTTTCTATAAGATCCCCCCTGCATCCTTCTAAATTCCAATGAGTACAGTCCCAGTCTACTCAACCTCTCCTCGTAATCCAACCCCTTCAGCTCTGGGATTAACCTAGTGAATCTCCTCTGCACACCCTCCAGCGCCAGTACGTCCTTTCTCAGGTAAGGAGACCAATACTGAACACACTACTCCAGGTGTGGCCTCACTAACACCTTATGCAATTGCAGCATAACCTCCCTAGTCGTAAACTCCATCCCTCTAGCAATGAAGGACAAAACTCCATTTGCCTTCTTAGGAGTTGAAAGATTCATCTTTACCTTGTAGGCGTTATTTGAATATATAGCGCTCGAAGATTTCATTGGTGTCCACTTCACAATGACTATCAAACTTGCCCAGGATGGTCTGAAACTTTGTCTTGTCCTGGCCTTCGGTGAGTTGGATTGCTTGATCCCCCGCAGTTGAGAGGAGAAGCGCAATCTTTCTTGTATCAGATGCACCCTCGAGGTCTGAGGCTTCGATGTACAGCAGAAACCTTTGCTTGAAAGTCAGCCAGTTGGCACTGAGATTGCCGGTGGTCTGCAGTTTTTGAGGAGCCTGGATCTGCTCCATGGTGCCGGGATACATTTGCTGATCGTCACGGAACAGATTGAGGTAAACCACCTAGGGATAGCAATCTTCTGGTACCATGTTGCGTTAAGCACACTGAGATAACACGGGCTGCAACTGGATGCAGCTTTAACTGAAAGAGACTCCAGACCTTGAAGTGTCATGTGAGGGTACCTTTAAGACAGGGATGTTTAAGCAATGTACCTTTAAGAAAACAGTGATGTCAGAGAGTGGGTGGGGCTGAGCTGAGGTAAGCCATTTTGCAGGTTTTTAGTTTCAGTTTTGAAAGAGAGCTGCAGTTAGTTTAAAAAGTGCCTGGCTGGTTTTGCTGAGAGCAGTTTAAAAGTGCCTGGCTGTTTTGCTGTGAGCAGTTTAAAAGTAGAAAGCCAGTTTGAGACAGCAGCTTGGGTGTGTCTGTGTCTTTCTAGAGTGTTTGCAGGAAGAAAGCAGGGTGCTGGAGCTGAAGTCAACCAAGCATATATATCTCTGCCATTCTACAAAAAATATATATATCCTTTTACCTGATGTGATACTGTTTAAAGGTGTTAAGTCTCTTGGAAGTTTGAAGGAACATTTTAGGGAATTATTTACTGTTGCAATATTTTCTGAGTTATCTTTGAAGTAAGGGGTGTTAAGAGATCCAATGTTTATTTAAGGTGTTAAGTTGAGTTCATGGAATAAACAGTGTTTTGTGTTTAAAAAACCCATGTGTCCATAATTGTAATCCCACACCTAGGGAAAAAGCCGTGTGCTAGGAAAAGCAACAATACATTAAAGGAAGAGGTTGGTTGAACTCCATGATACATTTTGGGGTTCTGAAAACACCTCGCCCATAACAGAAGTTAGTTCAATCTGATTTATTGAACCTGTCACACAGTTAGCACAGTTTTCTGTGAGTTCGACTCTCTGCTAACCTAAGTGTGATTACTCTGTCTGACTGAACCAGACTAGCTCTTAGCCACATGCTAGAGATGTTATGTGATATATACACCCTGACTCACTCTGTAGATGTCCTCAATGGAAAGAGACGGAGTGTGAGTGCATCATGCCTTTTATAGTGGGAATCCACCCCCAAGTGTTCTGCCTGTTGATTGGTTATGTCCTGTTCTCTGTGTTCATTAGCTGCCTGTCTGTATCTCATTATGTGCATGTCTGCATATCATGACAGTCATCACCTTGCTGCATTGACTGGGCAACAGGCACTCTAGATCTCCCCAGCCCAGATATATACGACCTTCAACCCCTGGGGTGGGATCATTCAGTGAGTGCTGATGGTACATTGTTAACCACACCAAGTATAGTATAATACATTCAAATTGAGAAGGGGGCGACCCTGATTGTGTCATTGGCGCGGGCCCGGGAAGATTACATTCCGAAATCTCGTCAGCGCAAATCCCATTTATGGCCTCTCGTGAGATTTTGAAGCCATGACATGGTTTGCGCCCGTGCCTAATGGACTCTAAATCACGCCCAGTGTTGTAGTACAAAATGACAACTTGACCTTGCTATTGTAAAATACTTGCGTTGTAAAAGCCTCTAAAAATATTCAAATTATGCAGGCAACCTAAATCCTACTAAAATAAAATCTAAAACCCAAGCCAGTTTATACCAGACCCATAAACTAGCAGATCAACACAATTCCGTCCACTCCTGGACGATCACTGGCTATCACATGCAGTCTGCTTTGATACTCTTCCTGAGCAGTAGAAATTGCGTGCACAAATTCACAACCATCTGTACCTTCTATTAGCATCCACAATGTGATCAGAAAACTGTTGCCTTCATCCAACTTTAAATGCCAGTATCCATCATTAGGGGCTTTACCTTTGCCATGGCAAGTTGTGGTAGAATTTCTTCAATGGCTGTCAGAGGGCAGTGAGATCCTTTCAAAGTTTTATTGAAGTCCAATGGATCTCTTAGATTTCTCTCTTAGATTTCCAGGCGCTTATACTGCTACCCTGCTTCTCATCCAGTCTGTAGGTTATCACCTTCTTGGTTACTCCCATCTTTTCAAGCTCCTCTATCTTATCTTTCAGGCTGGACTTGAGGACAACTGGAACCTTCCTCAGAAGATGTTGAGTTAGACTCATACTTTCATCTACTTAAAGGTGATATTCACCAGGAAGACATCTAAAGCCTGTGAAAACATTATTGTAATTGTAATTAAGATCTGTTCAGGAGTCAGTGACTTGGTGCCATGTAAAACACTGCAAATTTCTTCTATTACAAGTGCAGGCTTTTGACTTGCTCTAGCCGAGATGAGGGCATTTTGCTTTGTGTCCACTATCTGGAACTGAAGTTCTTCTTTCTTCCTATTGCATTGGGCTATCCTCTTGGGGATGTCCTCTTGGGGTGAACATTGTTCCATCATAGGGCCTCAACTATATCTTCAACGACTTAATTTTCGGGTTGCCAACTTCCATCAGGTGGCTCTCCTCCAGGACTTAGCCAAATAGGCACTTTTAGGTGAAATTAGCCCGAAAACTCGGTAGCATCTCACCCTCACTTAAGAAAGGGAAGGAACAGAGCCAGCATTTCAGCAAGCGAGACCTCAAAAGGCCGAAGAGGCAGACTGGGGAAGAAGGTGGAGGTACAGGGAAAAACTATCCAGGAGCTTGAGAAGGTGTCGACAGGCCAGGGCGACAGGACTGTCGCCCGAGGCAGAAGTCAAAAAGTTGGTGGTGACCCAGGGGAGCTTGAAGGGGAACGTTGAGGACCAGGAGAATAGGTCCTGACACCAGAACATTTGGATTGTGGACCTGCCAGAGGGGATTGAGGGCAGGAACCCGACGATCTATGTGGCCCAAATGCTGGGCAACCTAGTTGGGAGAGACAGTTTCCACAACCATCCAGAGATCGACAGAGTGCACAGGTCGCTCCGGCCGAAGTCTAAGGCAGGGGAACAACCAAGGGCCATTATCGCGAAATTGTATCGCTATCAGGATCATGAGAGGATCCTGAGGTAGGGGAGACAGACAAAGGCGAACAGCTGGGAAGGGCATAGAATCCAGGTCTATCAGGACATTGGGACGGACCTGGCAAAACCCAGGGCCGAATGTAACTAATCAAAATCGGCCCTGTACAGAAACGGAGTAAAATTCGGAATGCTGTTCCCAGCCAGGCTCTGGGTCACGTTCCAGAATAAGGAACATTCCTTCATCACACCGGCGGAGGCTGACTAGTGTGTTCAGACAAACAGCCTGGACAGGGGCAGGCAAGGCAACGCTGAAGCAGAGGAGGAAAGAGGGAAAGCAAGAAAAATATGTTTGCACGGGATTGTGCTGTCTCGCTTTGATGAGAAAGACCAGATCACAGGGAAGGGCGAGGGCAGCAGAACGCAGGTGAGGGTGAGACACAGGCAGAGGGAGTGGACAGTCAGCGGGCACAAGAGAGTGGTAAGAGTAGCCCTGGGATGCCACCATACTAGCAGGGATAGCTAGCACAGGAAGTACGCTAGGGGGAGGGGGGGAGGCCTCCTGGCAGGGAGGAAGCGCCTGGCATTGGGGGAGGGGGGGGTGGCGGGGATTTGGGGAGGAGAAGGAACACAAGGGGAAGATGAAGAGAAGAAAGGATAGGGTCTCAGATTGGTTTCAGCAGGTAAGGTGCAGGTTGAGGGAACAAAATGGCAGCCACTTTAGAGGGTCCCTAAACAAAGGGAAAACCCTAGAGTGCAGGGGTGCACCCACGTGGCGTACTGACAGTTGGGCGGGCAAGCTGGCTGCCTCTGGACAAAGGGAAACCCTGGAGTCGGGCACACCCACATGGTGTACACACAGTTGGCGGCCATCTTGGGTGCCCCCTAACAAAGAGAAACCCCAGAGTGCAGAGGCGCGTCAACCAGGTAAATATGGTTGAACCCTCAGGAAAGGGGGACAGAAACTCGCCTACCAGGATTATCACCTGGAATATCAGGGGACTTAACGGCCCAGTGAAAAGATCCAGAGTCTTCGTCCATTTAAGAAGTTTGAAAGCCGATACAATCTTCCTGCAGGAGAAACACCTGAGGGAGAAGGACTGACTGTGGGTAAAGAAGGGCAGGGTGGGACAGTTGGGCGGGCTAGGGGGGTAGCAATACTGATTAGTAATAGGACAATGTTTACGGCGACAAGGACGGTTATGGAACAAGGGGGGCGGTACGCCATGATCAGCAGTGTCATGGACGGGGCACCGGTAGTTCTGGTAAACGTGTACGCTCCCAACTGGGACAACACGGATTTCATAAAAAAGACCATGGCGCAAGTCCCTGACATCGACACACACCGACTGATCAAGGCGGGGCGGGGACACACAGACCGATCAAACTCCACAACGGGAAAAAAGACAGGCATGGCTAGGGAATTGGCAGCATTCGTGGAGCAGATGGGGGCAGCGGGCCCATGGCGTTTCCTACATCCTGGTGAGAAGGAATTCTCATTCTTCTCACCAGTGCACAAGGTATACACCCATATCAACTACTTTGCAATGGGGAAATCGGTGCTTCCAGAAATAGTCAGAGCGGAATATTCCGCGATAGTCATCACCGACCACGCTTCACATTAGATAGATGTGAGGTTGGAGACTGGCCATGCCAAACGCCCCATATGGACCTCTTGGCCGACAAGGCCTTTTGCCAGAAAACCTCACAAGTAATAGGTGAGTACATCACTAACAACCAGAACAGGGAAGTCTCATCTTCCACGTTCTGGGAAGCACTAAAGGCAGTGATTATGGGAGAGATTATAGCCTACAAGGCACATAGAGACAGGGAAGAGAGGGTGGCCAGGCAGCAACTGATCAACTCCATCCTGGAGGCCGACAGAACATGCTCCGAGGCCCCGGACGTAGAGGTTCTGGTGGAGAGGAAAAAGGCTACATTTGGACTTTAATCTGCTATCCACCAGGAAAGCAGTGCACCAACTCTGACAGACATGCGGGACCTTCTACGAACATGGAGAAAACGCTAGCTGCCTTTTGGCCCACCAGCTGAGAAAGCAGGCTGCCACGAGGGAGATAGCCCAGGTAAAGGCAGCAGAGACAGACTGGTAGCCAAATCAAAAAAAGGTCAACCAAATATTTGAGGCCTTCTACCAGGATGCAGGGATGAAACGGTTCCTCGATGGACTGGACATGCTAGTCATGGGCGACGAGAGACAGAGGGAGCTGGAAGCACCAATAGGACTGGGAGAGATCATGGAGAGCATCAACTCCATGCAGGCGGGGAAGGCGCCGGGACTCCATGGGTTCCAGGAAGACTTCTATAAAACATTCACACCAACCCTGGCCCCGCACCTACGGGAAATGTTCACAGATTCGCTAGTGTGGGGCACCCTGCTTCCAACTCTAACACAGGCCATGATATCACTGATACCCAAGAAAGAAAAGACCCAACGGAACGTGGATCATATTGACCCATTTCGCTGCTCAATGTAGACCTGCAAATACTTGCGAAAGTCCTGGTTAAGAGGCTGGAGAACTGCGTACCAGAGGTGGTTGCAGGGGGCCAGATGGGTTTTGACAAGGGTAGACAGGTAACTGCGAACATCAGGCGGCTGCTGAAATAAAAATAATGACTCCACCCGGGGAGAGAACACCTGAGATGATGGTCTCCCTGGAGGCAGAAAAGGCCTTCGACAGAGTCAAATGGAAGTATCTTATCGAGGTACTGGAGCGGCTTGGGCTGGGAACAGGGTACACCTCGTGGGTGAAACTCTTGTACAACGCCCCCAAGGTTAGCGTTCAGACCAACACCACCAGCTCTGAATACTTCCAGCTGCACAGAGGCACAAGGCAGGGATGCTCGCAGTTCCTGCTCCTGTTTGCCCTGGCAATCAAACTCCTGCTGATCGCTCTGCGAGATGCGAAAGGTTGGAAGGGCATCCGAAGAGGAGGCAGAGAACACAGAGTTTCACTCTATGCAGATGACCTGCTCCTCTACATCTCGGACCCACAGAGCGGCCTAACAGTAATCATGAAGCTCCTGGAAGAGTTTGAGGCCTTCTTGGGCTACAAACTCAACCTGGGCAAGAGCGAGGCATTCCCGGTGAACCCGAATGGGGGAGGGACAGAGCTGGAGGGACTACCATTCAAAATAGCTCAAAACAAATTCCGCTGTCTGGGGATCCAGATAACCCATGACTGGACACGGATCCACAGGTGGAATCTGACCAGTCTGGCGGAGGAAGTTAAAAAGGACCTACAGAGATGGGATGCACTCCCACTTTCCCAGGCAGGGAGGGTGCAGACAATCAAGATGAACGTGCTGCCAAGGTTCCTCTTCCTGTTCAGATCCATAGCGATCTACATCCCCAAGGCCTTTTTCCAAGGGATAGACAAAATGATCATGGTGTTTGTGTGTGTGTATGTGTGGGGGGAACCCAAGGATCCCCAAGACTTCAGTGCAAAGAAGAAGAAGCATGGGCGGCCTGGCCCTTCCAAACCTGCAATACTACCCCTGCGCAGCCACAGCTGAGAGGGTGAGGGGATGGATACCAGAACCAATTACGGAATGAGTGAAGCTGGAGGAGTCTTCCTGCAAGGGAATGACCCTCTGAGCTCTTGCCACAGTAGCGCTCCCATCCCTCCCCGGTAAAATACACATCCAGCCCAGCGGTGGTAGCCATATCGAAGACATGGAACCAAATGAGGCAGCATTTTGGTTTAACCGAGATGTCCTCCATGGCCCCCATCTGCGGTAACCCCACAATTTCCTGCCAGACATGCTTGATGCCACCTTGAAGAAGTGGAGACAGGACTGGGGGACGCTAGCAGTCAGGGGCTTACCTGTGGGACAGGCGCGCAACCTTAGACGAACTCATTGACGAACTGGAGCTACCGAAAGGACAGGAGCTCTGAATCAAACACTTTCTCCGCAAGGAGACAACGAGGGCTCTGAGAGACACTTTACCGGAGGAACTACTGGGCGCGGACAGTAGGGAGAAGGGGAACTGTGGGGCGATTTCCAGAAAGGGCAAGAACACCATTAGACGGGGCAAGACAGAAATGGGAAGACGAACTCAGGACAGAAGTAGTCTGGAGATTCTGGAGCGAAGCACTAAGTAGGACAACTCCACCTCCTGCGCAAGGCTAAGCCTCAGCAATTTAAAGTGGTGCACAGAGCACACCAAACCAGAACCCAAATGAACAGGTTCTTCCCGGAGGTGGAAGACAAATGTGAATGGTGCCAGGGAGGCCCGGCCAACCACCCCCACATATTCTGGGCCTGCCCCAGACTTGTTGGGTACTGGACAGCCTTCTTCGAGGTGATGTCCAAGGTTGTGGGGGTGAGGGTGGTGCCTGAGAGAGACAGTGTTTGGGGTTTCGGACCAGCTAGAACTACACATGGAGAAGAGGGCCAACGTCCTGGCTTTTGCTTCCTAAATCACACGCCGGTGAATCCTGCTCGGCTGGCGATCGGCAGCACCACCCACAGCTGCAGACTGGCGTGCAGACCTGATGGAATTTCTCCACTTGGAGAAGATCAAGTACACCATCTGAGGGTCGGATGAGGGCTTCTACAAAGCGTGGGGGCTATTCACCAGCCTGTTCCAAGAGCTGTTCAAGGCCAATAGTAATTAGGAAAAAAGGGGGGACGGGGGGGAGCGATGAGGGCAGACAACAATACATAGACTGGAGAAAAACAGAGGGAGTGGAGGGAGGCAAGGAAGGAACCCAGTGAAGTATCAGGGTGAGACATGGAAAAAGAGTGAGATGGGGAAGGGACAGAGAGCCCAATCCCCCTCCCCAGCGAACCCACAAGGCTCCGGGTGCTCCTGTTTCCTCCTACAAGTCCCGAAAGACGTGCTGTTAGGTAATTTGGATATTCTGAATTCTCCCTCTGTGTGCCCGAACAGGTGCCAGAATGTGACGACTAGGGGTTTTCACAGTGGGCGGCATGGTAGCACAGTGGTTAGCACTGTTGCTTCACAGCTCCAGGATCCCAGGTTAGATTCCCAGCTTGAGACACTGTCTATGCGGAGTCTGCATGTTCTCCCCGTGTCTGCGTGGGTTTCCTCCGGGTGCTCCAGTTTCCTCCCACAAGTCCCGAAAGATGTGCTGTTAGGTAATTTGGACATTCTGAATTCTCCCTCTGTGTACCTGAACAGGAGCCTAGTGTGGTGACTAGGGGATTTTCACTGTAACTTCATTGGTGTTAATGTCAGCCTACTTGTGATAATAATAAAGATTATTGTTATTATTAACAGCAGGGATCACATAATGAATGAAAGAAGTATTACAATACACACAGGGTGAAAGATGGGTACAGGAGGGAGCCCGACTATCAACAGGGGAGTAGGAGGGGGGAAGCAAGGAAAGAGGGAGAGCTGATAAAAGGGCATATGTAAAATTGTACAAGAAACATCAAACTCTAAAAATATTAAGGGCGGGATTCTCCGTTTCTGAGACTAAGTATTGACAGCAACACAGAATCCATGGACTTTCATGACAGAAAATCCAGCGCTGCACTTGGTCCGATTCTGTTACTGTTAAGGGGCTAGCACCGGTGCCGCGTGGAACACAATCAATTCCAATGAAAACGGTGCAAGATTCGCCTGGTCCTTGATTGACACTCGGGAGGCTGACAAGCTGCAGCTGCATATACACAATACACTCCCCATACACACTTATCCAAGTGAAAAAGATGGCACTGGTTGTGCTGGAGCACGCCCATACAGCTGATGGGTTGCTGGGGCCGGAGGGCACCTAGGGGAGTGCTCTGGGGGTACACCTATACGAACCGTGTTACTGGGTTCAAAGTGGGCTGTTCGCTGTGTGTGCAGCTGCATGGATGCCTTGACGGCTGCGGCAATGGTATTCCGTGCCCGTCCACCCTGAGCCCACAGCGCACCTCATGGCTATCCCCCAGTACTCCCCCGGCCCTGGCAGAAGCTCCCTGGCCAGCGGCACAACTGTCAGCAAATTATGCCGATATTGGATGGTGCAGACCCAATGGTCCGAATGGCCTCCTTCTGCACTATAGGGATTCTACGACGATAGACTGCTTTTCCTCTGAGGGGGAGACCTGACTGGTGATTTAAGCACACCTCAGGCGAGGAGCAAGGTCGATAGAATAACCTCAACGAGTATGTGAATTGAACCCATGCTGCTGGTCCTTGCTCTGCATCGCAAACCAGCCTGCTAATCAAGTGAGCTAAACTGCCTGCCCCCACCCCCCTCCAGAACAAGATACAAACACAAAATGATAGGTAAAGTAATTCTGCCCTCTGGTGGACAGTTCCTGTATGAACGTCCAGGTTGCTTATAAATTTTCAGGTCTGACTAAAAGTACAATAAATATTCTACAGTTCTACTAGATGCTTTGCCATTAAATGTTCTTACGATATGTGCATCAAAGTTTATCATTTGACTACATAGTTCATCTTTTTCAGTGCTAAAACTGTCAAATCTTTTATTAAGAACGTATGAACACGAGAAGTAAAAGTATTGACAAAATGACCCAAAATTATGGATTTTCTAAATACTGTTACTGCGCAACAGAAATTTCTTTAAAATGAATAAAACAGAAATTATGATTAGGTTTTTTTTCTGGGCTGCTTACAGCAGATCAATACAATGGGCGGGATTTTCCGTTTCAGAGGCAACGTGCTGACGCCGGGACAGAATTGCGGGTGTCCCACGACTCGATAGCAACGCCAGCCCCAGAGAAACTTAGGACATGCTAATGGGCCAGCAATCTGCGCCACGTGGAACTTGTGCGATTCCAACTGACACCAACATTGGATTCTCTGGTGACAATAATGCTGATATCGCTTTGCTAACATTGCAGATTTTAACTACTTGTAAATTCAAATCAATTGTACAATAGCCTTAACCCGACCACAGTGACCCTTTCTCGTAAAACAGAAGTAAACCTCACTTGCATCTCACCTCCCTGAATTATTTTCTGCATTTTTTGGTTAAAGGAATGTTGCAGAATATCTTTCCAAATTTCTTTAACGTGTACATTAATGGAAAATATGAGTTTGTAAATGTGCTTTTTTAATCAATGGAAGTAACTTTGTGAGAAAACTACTGACTACATTGTCCATAGTTGCTTCACCATTTATTTTGCTCCACCCCAGCCGTCTTAGCGATGCTTTTCCTTAGTTCCTGGTGGTGAATCAGTCCTGGTACATAGTCAGACATTTTGAAATAGGGAGTTAGATCTATCATATTTTCAACAGCAATATGAAGTACTAAGTTGGATCATTAATGACGACTGTTGGTTATTTGTGATTATTTAAAATCAATTTCCCAAGGCACCTTTCTACAGCATAGCGTTATTGGAATTCATGTGAACAGCATCATTTAACAGTGTTTATTATTTTATTCACTTGTGTGGATTCCCTTAACAGCCTCTGTGGGCTGGATTCTCCACAGCCCCATGACGAAAGCGTATTTGGCGCAGGGGTGGAGAATCCACATTTACGTCCGAATCGGGACCGGCGCCACTCCCGCAATTCTCCGGTCCCCAAAGAATCGCTCACGCACGATTTACGTGGCACGGCTGGGGGGCCATTGCCAGAGGCTCTCGCGGCGATACTCCAGGACTCAGTCCACGGCCGCCCTGGTGGGGGGGCGGGGGTCAAGTACCTGGGGGGGGGCCTTATGGGCGGTTGGGGCTGCGATCGAGTGGGTTAGATGGAGCGGCGAGGGGCAGATCGTTGGGACCTTCTTTGTTGGTCCAGGTCCGCTGGCTGAGTCCGCCATCGCGTTTGGCGCAGCCACTGGAGGCTGCTGCCGTGCGCATGCATGAACTCGGAATCAGAAGTGCGGGAGCCCGTATCCGCAGCTAAAGCTGCGAGAAGCACTCCGGGGCCCTGCCAGCAGGCAGATGAATAGGTCTTAATTTTTTAAGGAATGTCTGGCGTGAAACACCAGCGTTTGTACACTGGTGTGGGGACATAGCCCCATTTTTGGAGAATCCAGACCCATATACGCACATATTTTACAAATTGACTTTGATATTTTAACTTCCAATGACAAACAATACTCTGCATCAGCTCTCTTTTAATTAGTGTCAAATCTGTAGATCTGTGAACAACAAATCCCAATTAAAATTAGTCTTTAAATCTAGTAAATAGGAAGCAATTTAACCGGAGACATTTGTAGGTGGCATTCCTATTTTTTTATATTCCTGCCGCAATTTTTTCACTCTGCACAAAAGTACATGCTGTGTTTTGTAGACACTGAATTAAGAATTACTTAATTAATAATAATAATAATCTTTATTGTCACAAGTAGGCTTACATAGCACTGCAATGATGTTACTGTGAAACTCCCCCAGTCGTCATATTCCAATGCCTGCTTGGGTACACTGAGGGAGAATTCAGAATGTCCAATTCACCTAACAAGCACGTCTTCAGGGACTTGTGGGAGGAAACCGGAGCACCCGGGAGGAAACCCACGCAGACACGGGGAGAATGTGCAGACTCTGCACAGACAGTGACCCAAGCCTGGAATTTAACCTGGGACCCTGGTGCTGTGAAGCAACAGTTCTAACCACTGTGCTACCGTGCCACCCAATATGCATTGCCTCACTCAGAAGACAATTCTACTGGTTCACCTTGATATCGACTATTTTCAAGTTATTTAGTGAAGAGCATCACAGCTATGTGTACCTTCATGAGCAAATCAGCAATTGTATTTACCTTACCAACAGTCAAAATCTTATTTTCAAAACTGGATGCAATTATAAGAAAAGTTGCAATAGACCATTAGTATTTGATGCAAGTGTTGGATTGGCAGCAGTGAAATAGACCTTTCTTTCAAAACTATGGGATGGATATTACCCTCTTAGTGCAATACTCCTTTGATTCTCACAACTGCACTAGCCCACAGTTTTTGGCTCATTCGGGATTAGATAATGTATGCTGACTGGAACAGAAGCAGTAGGTGCGTATTGTACAGCATGTATTCCTTGTAAATCATAGTAATTGCGAGCAATGCCTCAGAAGAATCACAAACAAATTAAATAACTGGCGATATGCATGGCAAATGCTTTTAAAACAAAGATTTGGTTAGTGTAAACAAGCTGCTCATTGTGAAATGTCTGAAGGAATAAGTATCATGTGTCTACCAATTAATTTCAGTTTTGTGTTAGTATGTGCGATTTATCACTATTTTACTTGAAACTAGCATTGCTTTGTGTGTGAAAATGTGATTGCCCAAGCTCAGCACAGGCAAGGCTGCAACATTTGCCATCTCTATCCTTTCATTTTCCTTGTAGACTTGCAGATCTAATAAACATCAGAAACCTTAAGCATTTGTTGAATGGGGAATTGAGATACATAGGACGTGAGTCAGCGGACTCACATTAAAGTCCACTGAACTGCGCGTTTAGTGGGGTGTTTCTACGCACCTGCAGCACAATGACATTTCTTTTGGCCTCAGCGAAGAACTTTAAAAAAAACATTTTTATTGGTATTTTTACCAATTTTTACAGAAAAACAATTTAACAAATAGTGCACCTGATATTTCCTCCCCAAACAGGCGCCAGAATGTGGCGACTAGGGGCTTTTCCCAGTAACTTCATTAAAGCCTATTGGTGACAATAAGTGATTATTATTACATGTTGTACAGTTTCTTATTCACTATCCCCATCCATCCTTCCTCCCCCCCCCTACTCTCCCGTTGGTTGCCCCCTCTTCCGCCCTGGGTGCACTGCTACTGAGCTCTGCCCCTCTTTTCTGTTTGTTGTTGCCTTGCGCCTTTCCCCCCTCCCCACGTTTCTCTCTGTGGCTCCCTTGGGTTCTCCCCTCATCTCCAAGAACCCCTCATCTCCACCCCCCATCCCCCTTTGCTCCTCCTCGTTGGTGTGTTCTCTGCCCTACCCCATCTTTCCCTAGGCACTATTGGCCTTGAATAGGCTGATGAATAGCTTCCATGCTTCATAGAAGCCCTTGGTTGACCCTCGCATGGTGTACTTAATCTTCTTCTGGTGGAGAAATTTCGACAGGTCTGCCAGCCAGTCTGCAGCTGAGTGCTGCTGCTGATCGCCAACCTAGCAGGATTTCTCTGGTGTGCGATTAAGGAAGCAAAAGCCAGGGCATTGGCCCCCTTCCCCAGATGTAGCTCTGGCTGTTCCGATACCCTGAAAACTGTCACTCAGGCACGGCTCCCTCACCCCCACAACCTTGGACATCACCTCGAAGAAGGCTGTCCAGAACCCGACAAGTCTGGAGCGAGGCAAGAACATGTGGGCGTGGTTGACCAGGCCTCCCTGGCACCGATCACATTTATCCTCCACCTCCGGGAAGAACCTGTTCAATTGGATACTGGTCAGGTGTGCTCTGTGCACCACTTTAAAGTGCATGAGGCTTAGCTTGGCACAGGAGGAGGTGGAGTTGGCTCTATTCGGTGCTTCGCTCCAGAGTCCCCAACCCACTTCCAACCCCAGTTCGTCCTCCTATTCCCGTATAGTTTTGTCCAGTGGTAGTCTTGACCTATCCAATAACCATCCATAGATGAGTCCATAATGCCTCCCCCTCCTTACTGTCCATGTTTAATAGTTCTTCTAGTAGTGTGTCTCCCAGGCCCTGGGGTACCTTGCCGTATTCTTGCAGAGGAAGTGTTTGATTTGAAGGTGCCGGGTTCCTGACCTGTTAGTAGCTCCAGTTCTTCCATCAGTTGGTCCAGGGTTGCGAGTCTGTCTCCCATGTAAAAGCCCCTGACTGCTAGCATCCCCTCTTCCTGTCTCCATTTTTTAAAGGTAGCGTCGAGCATGGCTGGTGGGAATTTCAGGTTTCCACAATTAGGGGCCATGTGGGATATCTTGGTTAGGCCAAAATGATGCCTAATTTTTTTCCATGTCTTTAGTGCGACTACCACCACTGGGCAGGATGTGTATTTCGTCAGGGGGGATGGGAGTGCTGCTGTGGCTAGGGCCTAGAGGGTCGTTCCCTTGCAGGAGGACTCCTCCAACCATTCTATGTTGGGCTCATGATTCCATGCCCTCACCCTTTGTGCTGTAGCTGCCCAGTGGTAGTATTGTAGATTCGGCAGGGCTAGACCACCCATACTTTTCCTCCTTTGCAGTGTCGATTTAGGGATCCGTAGGTTTTTAAAACCCCACCCAGACAAACGCCATGACCATTTGTCTATATTAGGGAAAAAGGCTTTGGGGATGAAGATTGATGTGTTGGGTACTCTGCTACACAGACGAACCAACACGGTTGCGAATGGTACAACTCAGTTTTATTGCTAACATTTATTTACAGTGGTAAACTGGTTACTGTGGTTCGATCACAACCCTAGAATCTGTGGACCTATTCCTAATACTATCTTGTAGAGGCACTCAGCACATGGTGGATGTCTGAGTGGCTTGCTATGAGCTCTGTGTCCTGAGCTGTCTCCTGCTGGAATGCTCAGGAAGTGTCGTGTTCCCTGTTTTGTACTGTGTATGCTCTTGCCTGTGATTGGCTGTGGTGTTGTGTGTGTGTTGATTGGTCCGTTGATCTGTCCATCAGTATGTATGTGCTATGATGTTTACCTGAATATCATGACATCCCCCTTTTGTACAAGAACATGTGCCTATGTGGTTATAAATAGAGATGTGTACTCAGTGCAGCTGAATGTGTGTTTGTACAATATCTACAGCATGTACATGGGGCTAAACTATATATAAGGGGCGATGTTGGGTGCGACATAACAAAGAGGTTGTACCATAAACAAAGAACGGTGAAATGTTGAACGACAAAAATGAACTCCTGTAACGACAAAGAAGAACAGAAACATATAATACCACTGTGTTAATGAGTTCAATGTACAAACAGGCTCATAAGTCCAGTCTAGTAGGTGGGTGACGAATTTGGGTTGACCGCCTCAAGGGTGGGTCTGGATCCACCGGCTGAGGAATGGGCCTGGCCACGGGCGACGACGGAAGGGGCATGGTGGGAGGAAGCTCCACGAAGTCGATAACAGGAACAACAGGAGGGCGCGGTGTCGGTGTAAGTTCCCGTAGCGAGCGTGGAAGTAGGCGAAGAGCCCGGCGATTGCGCCTACGAATGGAGCCATCAGGCATACGAACCAGGACCGAGCGGGGAGCCATGTGTCGGAGAACTTCGGCAGGTGCTGACCAGCCACCTTCTGGTAGGTGGATGCGGACGTCATCTCCAGGCGCCAGGGTTGGAAGATCAGTTGCCCGTGTGTCATATGCCATCTTCTGGCGAACGCGCTGCTGTTGCATTCTGTGTAGTACCGGAGTATGGTTGGTTGTGGGTACCAGAATGGATGGCACAGTGGTCCTGAGGGCGCGACCCATCAACAGCTGGGCTGGTGAGAGGCCAGTGGCTAGTGGGGCCGAGCGATAGGCCAGCAGGGCTAGGCAGAAATCCGGCAGCAGCAGCCTTGCAGAGGAGCCTCTAGACGATGTGAACACCCTTTTCCGCCTTTCCATTGGACTGGGTATGCAGAGGGCTGGACGTCACGTGTGTGAAGCCATACGAAGCAGCTAAGGACGACCATTCCTGGCTGGCAAAACAGGGCCCATTGTCCGACATGACAGTAATCGGAATGCCGTGGCGAGCGAAGGTGTCTTTGCAGGCCCTTATGACAGAGGACAATGTTAAATCGTGCAGGCATATGACCTCTGGATAGTTGGAAAAGTAATCAATGACGATCACATAGTCCCTGCCAAGCGTGTGAAAAAGGTCCACACCCACCTTCGCCCAGGGGGACGTCACCAGCTCATGGGGCTGAAGCGTCTCAGGAGGCTGCGCCGGTTGAAACCTTTGACAGGTGGGGCAGTTGAGCACCATATTGGCAATGTCATCACTGATGCCCGGCCAGTATACCGCCTCTCGGGCCCTCCGTCTGCACTTCTCGACCCCCAGATGGCCTTCGTGTAGTTGGCCGAGGACCAGCTTGTGCATGCTGTGCGGAATCACAATCCGGTCCAGCTTTAGAAGGACAGCATCAATGACGGCCAAGTCATCTCGGACATTGTAGAACTGCGGGCACCGTCCTTTGAGCCACCCACCCGTCATGTGGCGCATCACCCGTTGTAGAAGGGGGTCAGCCGCAGTTTCCCGGTGAATGCGGGCCAGACTGGAGTCGTCAGCTGGCAGATTTGCCGATGTGAAGGCCACCTGCGCTTCGACCTGACATACGAACCCCTCCGAATCGGGCGGTGTGCTCACTGCTCTGGATAGGGCATCCGCAATGATAAGGTCCTTTCCCGGGGCGTAGACCAGTTGGAAGTCATACCTCCTGAGTTTAAGTAGGATGCGCTGGAGGCGAGGGGTCATCTCGTTCAGGTCCTTATTTATGATGCTGACCAGGGGGCGATGGTCAGTCTCAACAGTAAACTGGGGGAGACCATACACGTAGTCATGGAACTTGTCTATTCCGGTCAGCAAACCCAGGCACTCCTTTTCGATCTGCACGTAGCGCTGTTCTGTGGGGGTCATGGCCTGCGAGGCATAGGCGACCGGGGCCCATGACACAGTGTCAACCCGCTGTAGGAGTACCGCCCCAATGCCGGACTGGCTGGCATCAGCTGAAACTTTAGTGTCACGAGATGTGTCGAAAAACGCTAATACCGGTGCTGTGGTGAGCTTAATTTTGAGCTCCTCATATTCCTTCTGGTGTGTGGGCAGCCACTGGAACTCCGTGGACTTCTTGACGAGGTGGCGCAGAGCCGTCGTGTGGGAGGCAAGGTTGGGAATGAACTTCCCCGGGAAGTTGACCATGCCGAGGAAGCGTAGCACTGCTTTCTTGTCTGCCGGCTGCGGCATGGCTGTAATGGCGCTCACCTTGTCTGCATCCGGACGGACCCCTGACCGGGAAATGTGGTCCCCAAGGAACTTCAGCTCGGTTTGGCTGAAAGAACACTTGGCTCGGTTGAGACGCAGGCCGTTTTCCCGTATGCGCGCAAAGACGCGCTGGAGACGATTGATGTGCTCCTGTGGTGTGGTGGACCAGATGATGACGTCATCCACATAGACGCGCACCCCTTCGATGCCCTCCATCATCTGTTCCATGATCCTGTGAAAGACCTTGGATGCCGAGATGATGCCAAATGGCATTCTGTTATAGCAGAACCTGCCGAAAGGAGTGTTGTAGGTGCACAGCTTTCGGCTGGACTGATCCAGTTGGATCTGCCAAAAACCCTTTGAGGCATCCAGTTTTGTGAAGATTTTAGCCCGGGCCATTTCGCTCGTGATCTCTTCCCGTTTGGGTATGGGGTAGTGTTCCCTCATTATGTTGTTCTTGAGGTCTTTTGGATCAATGCAGATCCGGAGCTCGCCGGAGGGCTTCTTAACACACACCATGGAGCTGACCCATGGCTTGGGCTCCGTGACTCGGGATAGCACCCCTTGGTCCTGGAGATCCTTCAGCAGCTGCTTGAGGCGGTCTTTGAGTGGTGCTGGGACCCTGCGAGGTGCGTGAATGACCGGGGTGGCGTCCGGTTTGAGTCGAATTCTGTAGGTGTAGGGCAGTGTTCCCATGCCCTCGAATGCCTCCTGGTTGTGGGCGAGGAGCGATTGGAGCTGTGCCCTGAATTCTGCATCCGGGAAGTCAGATGTGCCTTCTGGAGACAGAGCGTGGACTTGTTGCACGAGGTGGAGAACCTTGCATGCCTGTGCGCCTAGCAGGGAGTTCTTTGATGACCCGGCTATCTTGAATGAGAGTGTGGCCGTGTGTGTGTTGTGTGTCACCAGGAGCTGGCAGGATGCCATGGCCGGGATAACGTTCCCATTGTAGTCGACCATCTTGCAACAGAATGGCCGATTTGGTGGTCTGACCTTCATGGCGTAGAAGGCTGACCATGCTATGAAGTTGGCGGAGGCGCCAGTGTCCAGATGGAATGTTATCGGTGAACGGTTGACCGTTAGGGTGGCACACCATTCATCACCCGGATTGACAGTGTTCACTTGCAACGGCTGATGGGTCCTGGCTGGAGACATCCGGTCCCCATCAATGACCGCAACACGGAAGGCGTCCCGGTCGTCTGTGTCACTGGCCTGGATATCGTCTGGGCACGACTCGTAGTAAGGAGGCTGAATGGTCCGCACGTCCCTGCGAGGTTGTCGGAATTGGGGAACATTGGCAGGTTGAGCTGCGCGCGCGACAGCAGGCAGCGTAATGGCCCATCTTGCCACAGCGGCGGCATTGTCGGTTTCTTGCGGGACATTGCTGCTTTAAATGTGCAGCTCCGCAGTTGCCGCACGTCGTGACGTCATGGTGTTCTTGCGTCGAGCGCACCTGCGCATCACGTCCCTCTGTGTCGACGTTGTTTTTGGCGCGCACAAACGCGGGAGACCTCGAAAAGCGCGCGAAATGGCCGCCCTCGTCCGGGCCGCGGGCCGGGAGGAACTCAATCGCCTGGACCCGTTTGGCCTCGTAGGACGCCTGCCTCGCCGATCCGGCCGCGTAGGACCCCTGCCGCGCCGATTCGGCTGCCTGAAATTGGGAGTAGCGGCTAGTCGCGTTTTCATTCAGGACACAGGCTTCGATTGCGGAGGCTAGGGTGAGGCCTTCTATCTTTAAGAGCTGCTGGCGTAGGGTGCCCGAGGTGACCCCAAAAACAATCTGGTCCCGAATCATGGAACCGGAGGTGGTGTAACCGCAGGACTGCGCGAGGATACGGAGATGCGTTAGGAAAGATTGAAAGGGCTCATCCTTACCCTGCAGGCGCTGCTGGAAGAGATACCTCTCGAAACTCTCGTTGACCTCGACGTTGAAGTGTTGGTCGAGTTTGAGAAGGACCGTCTTGTACTTGGTCTTGTCCTCACCTTCCGCGAACACCAGGGAGTTGTAGACATGGATGGCGTGTTGACCTGCCGTGGAGAGGAGGATGGCGATCTTTCTGGTGTCCGAAGCACGCTCCTTTTCGTTGGCTTCCAGGAAGAGCTGGAAGCGCTGTTTGTACAGCTTCCAATTAACGCCAAGGTTTCCAACGACTTGTAGCGGCTGCAGTGTGCTGACGGTGTCCATGGCGCAGGATGGCAGATTCCGGAGGATCCGTAGGTAGGTCCCACAGTTACTCCTGGTACTATGATGTGTCGGGTACTCTGCTACACAGACGAACCAACACGGTTGCGAATGGTACAACTCAGTTTTATTGCTAATATTTATTTACAGTGGTAAACTGGTTACTGAGGTTCGATCATAACCCTAGAATCTGTGGACCTATTCCTAATACTATCTTGTAGTGGCACTCAGCACATGGTGGATGTCTGAGTGGCTTGCTATGAGCTCTGTGCCCTGAGCTGTCTCCTGCTGGAATGCTCAGGAAGTGTTGTGTTCCTTGTTTTGTACTGTGTATGCTCTTGCCTGTGATTGGCTGTGGTGTTGTGTGTGTGTGTTGATTGGTCTGTTGATCTGTCCATCAGTATGTATGTGCTACGATGTTTACCTGAATATCATGACAAAGATCAGTATGGATCTAAACAGGAAGAGGAACCTTGGCAGTATGTTCATCTTGATCACCTGCACCCTCCCCACCAGGGAAAGCGGGAGTGCATCTGATCTCTTTAGGTCCTTTTTAACTTCCTCCGCCAGACTGGTCAGATTCCATTTGTGGATCTGTGTCCATGGATCCCCAGGTAGCGGAATTTGTTTTGAGGTAGTTTGAATGGTAGTCCCTCCAGCTCTGCCCCTCCCGCACGGGTTCACCGGGAATGCCTCGCTCTTGCCCAGGTTGAGTCTGGAGCCCGAGAAGGCTCCGAACTCTTCCAGGCATTTCATGATTGCTTTCAGGCCATTCTGTGGGTCTGGGACGTAGAGGAGCAGGTCATCCGCATCCCTGCCTAGTGCCTCTGTGCAGCTGGAAGTTTTCAGAGCTGTTGGTGTTGATCCGAACACTCACCTTGGGGGCGTTGTACAGGGGTTTCACCCACGAGGTGAACTCTGCTCCTAACCCAAACTACTCCAGTACCTCAAAGAGGTACTTCCACTCGACCCTGTCGAAGACCTTTTCTGCATCCTTTTCTGGTGTTCTCTCCCCGGATGAGGTCATTATTACATTCAGCAGCTGCCTGATGGTCACCACTAGCTGTCTACCCTTAACAAAGCCCATCGGGTCTTCTGCAATCACCTCCGGTATGCAGTTCTCCAGTCTCTTGGCCAGGACCTTCGCGCCTACATTGAACAGAGAAATTGGTCTGTATTGTGGTGATATGCATGTGCGCAGTAATGTTGGTCTGTATTGTGGTGATAAGCCTGTGCACAATAAATGTACATAGTTATCTGTTAATATATATAGTTATCGATTTGACCTCCAACCAGCCGGTGGCTATAGATATCCACCATGTGACTCGGGCTATCTGGCAGGTGGTAGTAAGTCGTACCAGAAGATTGTCGCACTAAAAGTAACTCCAGGAGACTTCACTAAATTCTCCTGGAGGTACTTTAATTTTGTTAACAAACTATCTTACTAGTCAAAGAACTAGATGTTCTGTTAGCATCTGCACTACGTTCACAACGCAGAACAGAACATGGTACCAGGAGTGCAGAACAATTGAAGATAGCAATGGAGAAGACAGGACGAAACAGGCCAAATAAAGAAAAAAGATTCATCCACCTACCTGGTAAACTACAGCAACAGGAACTCATCACACGGAAAGAATGTGAAGTTAGAGATGGAAGGTCTGAAGTCACCTCCCCAGCTTCAAGTCACCGGCAATGTAGACGAGAATTGGCGTGTTTTTAAGCTGCAATTTGGACTCTTATGTTGCAGCCCTTGGCCTGCAGGCACAGCCTGCCGAGAGGCGCATTACGTTGCCGCTCACGGTAACAGGTCTTCAATCAATAGAAATTTATAATATCTTCACGTTCGACAGTAAAGAGGAAAGCAAGAGCTTCAATTCCGTAATAAAGTACTTTGATTGGCATTGCCCTCCGAAGAAAAATGAAAGGTTTGAACATTAGAACGTAGAAAATACAGCACAGAACAGGCCCTTCGGCCCACGATGTTGTGCCGAACCTTTGTCCTAGATTAATCATAGATTATCATTGAATTTACAGTGCAGAAGGAGGCCATTCGGCCCTTTGAGTCTGCACCGGCTCCTGGAAAGAACACCCTACCCAAACTCAACACCTCCACCGAACACCAAGGGCAATTTTGGACATTAAGGGCAATTTATCATTGGCCAATTCACCTAACCTGCACATCTTTGGACTGTGGGAGGAAACCGGAGCACCCGGAGGAAACCCACGCAGACACGGGGAGGACGTGCAGACTCCGCACAGACAGTGACCCAAGCCAGAATCGAACCTGGGACCCTGGAGCTGTGAAGCAATTGTGCTATCCACAATGCTACCGTGCTGCCCTTAAGAACAAATTAATCTACACTATTCTACCGTAATCCATGTACCTATCCAATAGCTGCTTGAAGGTCCCTAATGTTTCCGACTCAACTACTTCCACAGGCAGTGCATTCCATGCCCCCACTAGTCTCTGGGTAAAGAACCTACCTCTGATATCCCTCCTATATCTACCACCTTTCACCTTAAATTTATGTCCCCTTGTAATGGTTTGTTCCACCCGGGGAAAGTCTCTGACTGTCTACTCTATCTATTCCCCTGATCATCTTATAAACCTCTATCAAGTCGCCCCTCATCCTTCTCCGTTCTAATGAGAAAAGGCCTAGCACCCTCAACCTTTCCTCGTAAAACCTACTCTCCATTCCAGGCAACATCCTGGTAAATCTTCTTTGCACCTTTTCCAAAGCTTCCACATCCTTCCTAAAATGAGGCGACCAGAACTGTACACAGTACTTCAAATGTGGCCTTACCAAAGTTTTGTACAGCTGCATCATCACCTCACGGCTCTTAAATTCAATCCCTCTGTTAATGAACGCGAGCACACCATAGGCCTCCTTCACAGCTCTATCCACTTGAGTGGCAACTTTCAAAGATGTATGAACATAGACCCCAAGATCTCTCTGCTCCTCCACATGCCAAGAACTCTACCGTTAACCCTGTATTCCGCATTCATATTTGTCCTTCCAAAATGGACAACCTCACACTTTTCAGGGTTAAACTCCATCTGCCACTTCTCAGCCCAGCTCTGCATCCTATCTATGTCTCTTTGCAGCCGACAACAGCCCTCCTTACTATCCACAACTCCACCAATCTTCGTATCGTCTGCAAATTTACTGACCCACCCTTCAACTCCCTCATCCAAGTCATTAATGAAAATCACAAACAGCAGAGGACCCAGAACTGATCCCTGCGGTACGCCACTGGTAACTGGGATCCAGGCTGAATATTTGCCATCCACCACCACTCTCTGACTTCTATCGGTTAGCCAGTTCATTATCCAACTGGCCAAATTTCCCACTATCCCATGCCTCCTTGCTTTCTGCATGAGCCTATTATGGGCGGGATTCTCCCTTCTGGGGACTAAGTCCCCACGCCCGCCGGAAAACGGGCGGGAATCACTCCGGACTTTTTCCTAGAAAGTCCGGGGTGATTCTCAGTCTTTAAGGGGGATAGCAGGGCCCCAGCGTGTGTCCTGCAGCTCCGGCTGACGGCGGGACCCTGCAGTTACGCCCGCGCGTCCGCACATGCGCGCGGTGGCCGTCTTCGCACCGGCCCCCGTGCAACATGGCGGAGCCCTACAGGGCCCCGATGCGGAGGAACAAAGTCGTCCCCCCCCGTCCGTCCCCCTCTCGGAATGAGTGCGCCTGCTGATCGGTACCCACCGATCGCAGGCCTGGCCACCGTGAAGGCACCCCCCTCGGAGTCGGATCCCCCCCCCACTCCCCCACCAGGTAGACCCCCGCAGCCAAAACGCCGAGGCCCCGCCGCGTGGGACCACATTCTGGAGCCTTTGCTGGATTGAGGCATTTTGGTTGATCAATGGTGTTTGCGCTTGAACGCTGTACTGCATGTCCATCAACTGGTAAGGTTTCGAGTAAGGTATCCAATGTTAGCATACATTTGGACGTTTTTGCAGTTGCAGGCAACTTTGCGAGTTCAGGAATTACCTACAAATCCTCACATTCCAGTCCGCTATTATAGCTGGATCAATGTCCTCAACATTAGACGTTGCTTCTTCACTTTGTTTTAGCCTCAATTAGTGGCTCATCCTCATCTGATATGACAATACATGCTTTATTAAGTGGTGAGCCTGTAGACAGCCAGCCTTTGCTCATAGAGGGTCCCCTGTATCCATCTGTTCTTCCTGCAAGTCTTTTGGTGTACTAGCCTTGAGTATTGGGGAATCCACTGCAGGAACCATTCTGTGGGCACAGGATGACTCATCATATGTCTCGAGAGACAATTTCTCCAAAATGGGGATTATTTCTTCAGTTACTGGTTGGCTCTTTACAGTTGATTTGCTCTCCGTTGTTTTATCTGCTGTTGCAATCTCACTTTCAGCCTCTGCACATGTACACGCTATCTTAGATCCTTCACTTATCGTCGTCCTGCACAGATTGGGTGCTACTTGTAATCACCTCATCACAACTGCCAAATAAACTGAATAGACTTTCTTCTTGCTCAACATCTGATTCTTCACTTTCCTCATCATTGTCATCGTTATACTCATCATCGTATTCATCATTATCGTAATCATCATCTGCAATAGCTTCTACTGTGAAGTATGATGTGGAGATGCCGGCGTTGGACTGGGGTGAGATGAGTAAGAAGTCTTACAACACCAGGTTAAAGTCCAACAGGTTTGTTTCGATGTCACTAGCTTTCGGAGCACTGCTCCTTCCTCAGGTGAATGAAGAGGTATGTTCCAGAAACATATATATAGACAGATTCAAAGATGCCAGACAATGCTTGGAATACGAGCATTAGCAGGTGATTAAATCTTTACAGATCCAGAGATGGGGTAACCCCAGGTTAAAGAGGTGTGAATTGTGTCAAGCCAGGACAGTTGGTAAGATTTCGCAGGCCAGATGGTGGGGAATGAATGTAATGCGACATGAATCCCAGGTCCCGGTTGAGGCCGCACTCGTGTGCGGAACTTGGCTATAAGTTTCTGCTCGGCGATTCTGCATTGTCGCACGTCCTGAAGGCCGCCTTGGAGAACGCTTACCCAGAGATCAGAGGCTGAATGCCCTTGACTGCTGAAGTGTTCCCCGACTAGAAGGGAACATTCCTGCCTGGTGATTGTCGCGCGATGTCTGTTCATTCGTTGTCGCAGCATCTGCATGGTCTTGCCAATGTACCACGCTTCGGGACATCCTTTCCTGCAGCGTATGAGGTAGACAACATTGGCCGAGTCGCACGAGTATGTACCGCGTACCTGGTGGGTGGTGTTCTCACGTGTAATGGTGGTATCCATGTCGATGATCTGGCACGTCTTGCAGAGATTGCCATGGCAGGGTTGCGTGGTGTTGCGGTCACTGTTCTGAAGGCTGGGTAGTTTGCTGCAAACAATGGTTTGTTTGAGGTTGCGTGGTTGTTTGAAGGCAAATAGTGGGGGGGGGGGGAAGATGACCTTGGCAACGTTGTCTACCTCATACGCTGCAGGAAAGGATGCCCTGAAGCGTGGTACATTGGCAAGACCATGCAGACGCTGCGACAACGAATGAACTGACATCGCGTGACAATCACCAGGCAGGAATATTCCCTTCAAGTCGGGGAACACTTCAGCAGTGAAGGGCATTCAGCCTCTGATCTCTGGGTAAGCGTTCTCCAAGGCGGCCCTCAGACGCGCGACAACGCAGAATCGCCGAGCAGAAACTTATAGCCAAGTTCCGCACACATGAGTGTGGCCTCAACCGGGACCTGGGATTCATGTCGCATTGCATTCATCCCCCACCATCTGGCCTGCAAAATCCTACCAACTGTCCTGGCTTGACACAATTCACCTCTTTAACCTGGGGTTACCAGGATCTGTAAATATTTAATCACCTGCTAATATTGTCTGGCATCTTTGAATCTGTCTATATATATGTTTCTAGAACATACCTCTTCATTCACCTGAGGAAGGAGCAGTGCTCTGAAAGCTAGTGACATCAAAACAAACCTGTTGGGCTTTAACCTGGTGTTGTAAGACTTCTTACTGTGAAGTATAACATTGCCCATGGAATTAAGTGTTCATGCAAGAAGTGACCAATTTCAAAGTTAGCAGTGAGTCTTGCTGCAGAACCTTCATCCAGTTCTCCATGCTCTGAAACCTCAGGAGGACTAAAGAAATGGAAGAAAATCATTTGGTACAAGTTTTTGGAACTGTTCTACCAGTGGCCTGACCTTTATGCTTCTGCCTAGTTTTAATGGTTTACAATGGGACGTTTTTTTCTTTCTTCCAGTCAATCTGGCACCCTGTGCATCCCGTGATTTTTGGTTCATCAAAGAAGAAAATTCTGGCCCATCTGCTATGTTTTTGTTACTAACGCATTTGTGAAATACTCATTTGGCTCAAACTTAAACTCCAGAGTAAAGCTCATTGGCTGTCCAGGATTTGAAAATTTTACGTTTACATCTTGTAGATGCTTTAGGATAGGCTCAGCATGCTCCTGTATCATGTCACTGAGCAAAGCCACATTTCTTCTGAAGACGGCCAACCAGAATTCTGGAATTCCCTTTGGTTCCCCCATCTCTTAAACTTGACTTTTGCATTTGTCTCATCAGATAACCGCCATCATATCACTTTGTCAGCCGCAATGCTACTCTGTTTCAGTGCTGTCTGGAACGTACAGCCGCTCAACTAGGTTCAGGGTCTCACACGCTTCTGCTCCTATGATGGACTCTTATTCCGTGTCCACAATGGAAAATGGAATGGTGTGACTTCTATTGTGTACCCATGCTTCAATTTCACATGCACCTAGTGTCACAATCTCATTCCCATTGTAGCCTTTCAGTAGTCTTGTTTGATTGACAACTTTCGGTTTAACTTGCAGCCCGTTCAAATCGGACAGACTGAGAAGGTTGGCCCTCGCTCCTATGTCGAGCTTGATTTGATCAATGTGGCATTCAGCATCAGTGGAATTGTCCATCTGTCTTCAATGGTATCAGCATCACCGTTACTATTGCTGCAACTGGGCAGTAAGACGTTTGTTCTGCATATTCGGACTCATCGTGTCCTTAGTCAAAATCACATCAATGAAAAACAGGTCTTCAATGCACATCTCAATCACGTTGACTAATCCTGTTTGATCCACTGGTGGACGTGAAAAACATTGCTTTGCAAAGTGATTTGTTCTGCCACACTTGGAACACCTTCCTAAACGCTGGACATTGATGTGACGCATGTCAAATGTCACATCGCTAGCATAAAATGGCCAACCGCACTGAGAACATATTGCTTATTCAACTGCTGATTTGTTCTGCCACACTTGGAACACACCTTCCCAAACGCTGGACATTGCTGTTGCCCATGTCGGATGTCACATCGCTGGCATAAAAATGGCCAACCACACTGAGAACACATTGAACTGCATCACAGTGCTTATGGCGCTGGTGTCTTCTTTCAGATTGGCGCCAAAATGTTTTGGGTTGAGCGTACTAATCTGCTGTGCAGCTAGCTCACTTGCATGACAAATCTTGGTTGCATTTTCTAATTGGAGCTCTTCCTCCCACATACTTTATCATTCGATATCCTGATCACCATCTGATCGCCGACCATCTGATCGCTGACTTTTGATGTACTAAAACTGCATGACTGCACCTTCAACCACAAGTTGGTTAAAAAAACTATCAAAAGATTCATCTGCCTTATGGGTACACCTATGAAATATGTATAGGGCGGGATACTCCCGACACTCCGCGCTGAAATCGCGCTCAGCGCAGGGGTGGAGAATTACCCAAAATAGGCTCCCACGCCAGCATGTGATTCGCTGCGGGTGATTGGCGCGATGCCAGGTGATTCTCCACGCCCGACGGGCCGAGTCCCGATGGCGTGGTTCACATGTGGTCCCACCCGGCGGGACCTCGGCGTTTTGGCTACCTGGTGGGGGGGGGGGGGGGAATCCAACTCTTGGGGGGGGGTGAAATCCAACTCTGGGGGGGGGGGGGGGGGGGGTTCCTCCACGGTGGCCAGGCCCGCGATCGGTGTGGCCCATCCAGGACACCGTGACCATGCTCTACCGTTCCCTTGGTCCATAACCGACTTTGTCGCTGTAAACCTCGTCCTCTTATCAGGATTGCTACTCCCCTAGCCCGTCCCATAGCATGAATGGCACGTCTGTCCTACCCAGCCCTGTTACCCGCAGTCGATCCTTCTCCCCCAGGTTTGTCTGCTGCAAGATTATGGCGGCTTTCAAACTTCTTAAGTGGGTGAAGACTCTGGATCTTTTCACTGGGCCGTTAAGTCCCCCGACAGTCCAGGTGATAATACTGATTGGGGTGGGGGTGGGGGTTCTGTCCTCCCATTCCTGCGGGATCAACCATACTTATCTGGTGGACGGGCCCCTGCACTCCAGGGTTTCCCTTGGTCAGGGAGCCATCCAAAATGGCCGTAGTCCCCGTTCTCACCATGAGGTCAGTCCGTGCCTAGGGACCCTCCAAAGTGGCTGTTTGCGGCACCATTGTTTCCTCCGCCCGCTTCCTACCTGCCGAAGCCAATCAGAAAAACACTCTTTTGTCATGTCCCCCAAGTCTTCCTTTCCCCCCCCCCTATCCCTGCGTCACCCACCACGCCCCGCATGCGTAACTCTACCTCAGGCCAGGAGCTCCCTCCCTGGCGGGAGGTGCACCACGGCCTCCCTTGCTGTCGGTCTTCCCCTGCTAGCTCCCCTCCTGGGGCTCGTCTAGCCCCAGCTTAGGCCCGCTGACCATCCACGTCCCTGCCTGTACCCTCACCTGCATTTCCCTGTCCTTGTTCTCTCCTGTGACCCAATCTTTTTGATCAGAATGAAGCAGTACAGTCCTGTACAAACATAAACTGTCCTAAGAGTCTCAATTTCTTTAGCGATTCGGCTCTGATCAGCCTTCATCGCTGCCTCGCCTGTCCCTGGTCCAGTCCGTTGGTCTGCACAATATGTGTTTAACCCCACCAGGGTACTGAAATAGTGCTCTTTTGTTCTGGTGCGTGACCCAGAGCCTGGCTGAGAACAGCATACCAAATTGCACCCCATTTTTGTTTAGGACCAACTTTGCCTGGTTAAACTCAGCCCTGCGACTTGGTAAACTCATTTTATGCCCTGTCATGTGCTCACTCTAGTCTGTCTTGCCCACTGCAGGATCCTTTCACGATCCCAATATCGATGCAGCATCACGATAATCGCTCTCGGCTGCTCCCCAGCCTTGGATTTCTGCCTGAGTGTCCCGTCAGTTCTGGGAGCTTGGGGAAGCTGTGTCTCCCAACTAGGTTGCCTAGTATTTGGGTGATATAGCCCATTGGGTCTCCACCTTCAATGCCTTCTCGCAGGCCCATAATCTGAATATTGTCATTGGGACCGGTTCACCTGGTCTTCGTCTTCCCTTGGGCCACTACCAGCCTTTTAAATTTCTACTTCCAGGGCGACGATCCTGTTGCTCTGGTCCATCGCAACTTTCTCCAGATTGGACCGCCACTTTATTCCCTATTCCCCAACCCGCTGATTGTTTCCTGTCACCACCACCTTGATTTTGATCCTGTTCACCCTTCATGGCAATCAGCTCCTTCATGAGGAAGTTCTTCCATCGGTCTCCAGGTGGTGGGCTGGGGGAAGCTGATGCTCGGTTCACTGGTTTCCATCTCCTGTGTGACCGGGGCCCTATCGTGTCATGGGTCCACCGTGGTTAGCACTGTTGCTTTACAGCACCAGGGACCAGAGTTCTATTCCTGGAATGGGTCACTGTCTGTGTGGCGTCTGTATGGGTTCCTCATGGTGCTCCGGTTTCCTCCCAGAAGTCCTGAAAGACATGCTTGTTAGGTGAATTAGACATTCTGAATTCTCCCTCGGTGTACCCGAACAGGCACCAGTGGTGACTCGGAGATTTTCACAGGGACTTCATTGCAGTGTTACTTGGGATCCCTACTACCTGGAGGTTCCCCTCCAAGTCACTCACCACCCGACTTGGGACTCACCATTCCTTCAGTCACTAGGTCAAAATCCTGGAACTACCTCTTTAGCAGCACTGAGGGTGTACCTACACCTCAGGGATTGGAGTGGTTCAGGAAGGCAATTCACGACCACCTTCTGATGGTTAACTAGGGATGGCCAATAAATGCTGGCCTAACCAGTGACTCCCATATCCAGTAAACGAGTTTCTAAAAACTCTGCCCGTCTCAGATTAGCTGCTAAAATCCTCATCCATGCCTTCAAACTCAATTCCAACACTCTCCTGCACAGCAATTAATTGACCATATGCAAACCTCAGCTCATCCAAATCACAGCCACCCATGTGCTAACGCACACCAAGCTCCATTCACCCATCTACCCAGTGTTCACTAATCACTGGTTCCCGGTCAAACCATCTCGGTTTTAAAATTCTAATCCTGCTTTTCAAATATCCCCATGGCTTTGTTCCTCTCCTTATTGATAATCTCCTTCAGACCTACATTCCAAGATCTCTGCCAATTTAGCACTCCTGATTTTAAATCACTGAGTCATTGATAACTGTGGCCTCCGCTGCCCAGGCATTGAATTTCCATCCCTACCTACATTAACCAAAGTTTTGCTAATTGGGCTTGAGTATTCTTGAATGGCTCCTATAAAGTGCCTTGGAACATTATATAAAAAGCACTATTTAAATGCAAGTTGCCATGGCACTAGGACGTGTCCCTTTCCTCTGCCCACCTAACTTCTTGTCACAGGGACACCAATTTTGTCATACTATTCATTTGAGATGATCTCTGTTGAGTAAATTCAGGATATTAATTAATTTCTTCCCTCAAGTGTACAGCCAAAATAAAATCCACATTGCTTTATAAAAAAAATTTAAAACATTTTTTTTGAAAATCAATAAATTTGCTTTATTTTGCAAATAAAAATGCAATTTACTTTAAATGTTCATGCAAAGCATCAAAAACTGTTCTGATCCTGCCCAGATTATCCACCTAAGACGGTGGGCAAGTCATTTGCTTCTACTCCTGTCCATATGTAACCACTAGAGATGTACCTCACCCTTTCCAGTAGGTACCCTTTTCTGACATCCAATAATATTGGAAATTTGCCACCTAGGAACACAGCTTAGTGAGTGTATTATGCAACAAATTTAGCATTACAAATTAAACACCATAAATTTAAAGAAAAATAATGGCACAGTATGTTTAATTTTTTTTATTTGTTTAACAAAAAAAAAACATTATCTATGTTTTTGCTTTTAAAGATTACCTACGTACAGAAAAGAACTGTATTGCAAAACATATTTATAGTTGAAAAGACAAACCACAGCTACAAAATAACATTGAAATCATCTCTGCAAGATGCAGCACCAAATCGTCCTAATAAAGCGGCTAATACTGCTAGTGAACACAAAATAAAATTAAGCTAATTGTTTCAAAAATAGAAAGTAAACCTGGAACAATCAATAAAAAGACACTGAACTAGCTGAGGACTTGAAAAACAAAATTAACAGTCTGTACAATATGCAAACACCTGCACGGTTACTGGAAACAAAATCCCTGGCAACCTCAATTAGAAGTCCCAAGGTTTACAAATAACTTGTTAAACACATTGTGAACTATTGAGCTTTTCCATTGAATTTCACAAGTGCAATATATATTTCTATATAGCAATACCTGGAATTTGTTTTCACACGGATTGTGCAACAGATTAGGCAATTCAGCATATTTTCCTGGTAACCAACCGTTTCTTAATATGAAAACAGGTAATTAAAAAAAGTCTGCCAAATATAGCTGTTTCTATATAAAAAAAAAACCTTAGATTGGAAGATCAAATATCTAACACAGTAAAGCAGGGTATGCTAATCAACTGCATACAGAACACTAAAATACAGGAAATTCACTAATTTGCTACTAAGCATAATCAGGCACTGAAATGATGTCCATTTATAACTGCTTAGGAGTTGAAAGGAATAAACAAAGGTGGACAATTAAATAGGTAGGATGCACTGAGCCAAAGGCCTCATCATTTCAGTAATGCATGCAGAAATTTAAAAACAACCAACAATGGAGTGCATGTTCCTCCAGCTGCTAATATGCATGAAAGTCAATGGTCAGAGTTGGAGAATGCCATTTCATATTTGCGCAGCAAACTACTTGCTCAAATTAGCGATCAAGGGAAATATCTCCCCATGCTTTCAACTACTTCAGGTCCTGCAAAGGAAACAAAGAGCATATTTTTAAACATTTCCAAGTTTATTTGCATCACGGCATGGTGATTCTGTAAGACTTAGAAGACTGGCATTCCAGATTTGGACATTGCTCTCTACACTAGTTGTTCCTTGCACAGATTGCAATTTTAAGCAAAAGAATTTTAGCAGAGACTGTTTATGCATTTGAAGAGGAGGGATTTAATGCTGGGAACTGGAACACATTTCCATTTTAAAATAGTAATTCTACTCATCACCTTGATTAGATATGACTTTGCCACCTTGGCTCTGTTGACATGTATGTTTTTTTAACTCAGCTGGAAGCTGAAATCCATCTCCACAAAATGAGCAATGAATAGGAAAGTTTTTTGTGTGAGCTATTCGGACATGCCCTATGTAATTTACAAACAGGTATGTGCTGTAAGAGCAGTAATTACATTTGTAAAGCATTCTGTTATCAGTCATATTAGATTGATTAGTCTTTGAAATATTTTGTTTGTGAACTTTGAGGTGATCACGCAGATCAATTTGTCTCTCAAACTTTTTGCTGCAGATCTCACAGTTAAACATTTTGCCTTCAATATTTGGTTTATGAATATTCAGATGATGCTGTAAATCCTCTTTGCTCTGATACTTTACATTGCAGCTATCACAGTCGAAGGTTTTTTGTTCTGCATGATTTTTTTCTATGTCATCACTCAGGTTTGCTACATTTTCATGGGTAGGCTCACAGGTTAGTGGCTTTTGTACAGAATGGAGAAGTCTGTGCTTCTGGTACAGGTCTTGCTCTTCAAACGTCTTTCCACATTCATGACAAGATAAAATGTTATCCTTTGAAGATGTAGAATCTTGTTGATGAGCCTCCACACACTCTGTAGGTTCCAGTAGCTGAAACTTTGTAACCTGAATCTTACCAACATTTAGCTGCAAGTTTTTTTTCCCTGCTTCTGCCGATGCAATTTTTGGGAAAGAATTCTCGTGCAGCTGTTCCTTTTCCTTCTGTGAACTGTGGGGCTGGACCGAAGGCAATTCTGAATTAATTAACTTTCTCGCTTGATCAGCATTTAGCTGCTTATCAGCATTCAACTGCTTATCAGCAATGATATTTTCAGAACAATTATCTGCTCTCGGTTGAGCAGTACACTGCTTGTCATGATTCTTAAAAGCCCTGGCATAATCAGATTCAAAGTCACATTTGGAACATTTGTAATAAGCCTCTCCAGTATGAACAGACATGTGCCTTTTAAGCTCCTTGTCCATAACAAAACATCTTCCACATTCACCACACTGATAAGGATAAGGTTTGTCATGTACTCTTACAATGTGATACAGAGCACTACTTTTACTTTTACAATGGAATCTACAGAAACTACAGTAAAAGGTTCCTCTGACATATTTAACATTTTCTTGTAAACTTTTTGCATAATCCTTTTCTTGAGAAGACTCTTCAGGATCATTTGAAACGGTCTCCTTTTTGGGATTATTATCTGCAGGATTATTTTGAGTAGTCAGTTTTTCAAGACTAATTGATGCTGCTGCTTCTTTGGGAATATTTGAAGCTGTTGATTTACGAGTGGATTCATGTTGAACTGGGTAATGGCCACTATAATCAAAAGGTGCAGCATTGGCATCCTTCTGCTTTTTCTTCGGACAGTTATGGATATTTAGCGCATCAACAGTATTGAACAGAGTACCACATTTTTGACATTTGAAATCAACACTTTTGGTTTCTTCTACTTTACGCTTTGGTCTTCCAGGCCGCCTTTTAACAGGTTGAACTTCAGTTGCGCTTGAACTTGTTTCTGCAGGTTTTACAGGCTGTATTTCAATTGTACCGGAAACTATTTCTGTACGTTTTTTACGCCCCCTTCGCTTTTTAATAGGTTTTTCTTCCTTAATTACTTTGGGTTCTTTTAATTTTCTCTTTGTAGCTCGTGGCGGTTTACTAGTTTTATTGGTGACTACTGCAAGGGGTTCTTTTGTTTGGAAAGGATCTTCATTCTTGTCCAACTTTGGATGTTGTGCGGTAACATGATTGTAAACATTACTGTATACCTTGTTTGTGAAGAAACACAATTGACAGTGAAATAATTTGGCGCTTTTCTGATAAATCACAATACTTGTTAAATCAGAGAATTCGGGATGAATGGAACCAAGATGTGTTTCCAAAGTTACATGGTCAGTATACTTGAAGTCACAATGAACACAAATTAAACATCCAGAAGTGGTATTTAGTTGGCTGTTTGTTTCCAATTTTTCCTTGGTATTAAAACCTGTAACACATTCTTCATTCTGTTCTGTAAATTCCTTTTGATGTATCACTGTTATTTGTAGAGCCATGGTGTTTTTATTTCTGAAATGGTTTAACCACAACTGATAGCACTTGGAATTCTTCCTCGAGAGCACTTGGTGTTCTTCCTGTTCCTTAAATTTTTAAAAATTCTTCCTACATAGTTCATAGGCCTAGGTCCTCTTTTCGAATGGTTCTCAAGTTGTCACCAAGTTCTTTCAACTCCCCAGATCACGAGCTACTCATGGGAAGCAATATTATGGAAGATGGCCTATTCCAATTTTCAGTGGAGCTGTGCTCACCTATAAGGAAGGAGCAAAAAACATAATTACAGCAAGACACCATTATCATTTTTCTATGTTCAATAGCTACGCATTTTTTAAATCCAAAAATCACAGGGGGGAAAAAAATCATGTTTCCAAAACTTTGTATTGTAAATTCAAAATGTTAATTTGTTTGTAAAAACATGCTATATGATCCACTACTTAACTGTTAACTATACATACATTAACAGCATCATAATTGCTATCAAAAGGATGTATTAATACCAAAAATTGATAGATGGGGAAAAGGCATGGACACATTTTCATCATCTGCAAAAAAGAACTGAAGTCAATCTTCCTTTCTTAAACTTTAATGGATCTTTTCCAACATTTTTTAACAAGTTTTATAATTCAGGGCAGTAGCAAAGTTCAAGGTCTAGGCTATTTAAAAAATTTTTTTTTTTTTTTTAAATAAAAAAAAGAGTACCCAATTATTTTTTTTCCAATTTTAGGGGCAATTTAGCATGGCCAATCCACCTAACCTGCACATCTTTGGGTTGTGGGGGTGAAACCCACGTAGACATGGGAAGAATGTGCAAACTCCACACGGTCAGTGACCCAGGGCCGGGATTCAAACCCGGGTCCTCAGCGCCGCAGTCCCATTGCTACCCACTGTGCCGCTTGTCACCCCTAGATCTAGGCTATTTTTGAAATCATAATTCTGGCCATTTCCCAAGTCTTCTGGGACTTTTGAGGATTCTCACCATCACTAATGTCATCAGAGTTGCCCAGTGGGAAAGAAAATGGAGGCTATCCACGTCCAGAAAACAAATGTGTCATATACTGTGTCTAAATACAGGACTACTTTAAAGGAAGTGCAACTTTAGAAATAACCTAAAAATTGTTGGACGTGTCATTTTATATGCACACAATGATGCATCAGTCAAAATTCATAGCTTTAATTTGGCAAAACTGCCCAAAACGTAACCAATATTTTAATCTGAGGGCTGTGATGAAAATTCTGGCAAGAAACAATGAGATATACAAAGAAACAAGTAGTTGCAACAATTTTCTATATTCAACAATCTGCAATTTTCTGGCAGCACGCAAGGCACCACCAGGACATTTCATATTAGTCCAACATACGCCCCATCAACTTTGTGCTGCTCATGCTAAATTTCAGGATTACTAAGTTTTCCAAATGTTCAGTTGCGATTTGTTGCTCATTTAATATCTGAATGAATACCTATGGCTGTTTCAGTCATGATCAGCACTAAATGACAGCTGAATTGTATTTATTGGCAAATCTGCTATGATGGTGCTTACAAGCAGAACATTGTAATCCTTTGTTTTAAATACTTGTAAAGGTTGGGATGGGCAATGCAGGCAAGATTGCACTTATTGCCAATTCCAGTTACTAAGAAGGTGGCTGTGGACTGTCTCCTTGAACCGCTGCTGTCTTTGTGGTAATGAGAAAAGTAGATTGCTTAGATTTGAAATAAATTAACATTTTAATCTGCCATGTCTGAAATGGGTCTGTTCGCTCTTGCTCTGCCTCTCACTCACACACAGATAGTCAAATAAAAAACAAACATTAAAACAATACTTTTTCAAAGAAAAAGTTGTCCTCGAGCATTGAAATTACTCTGAAGAACAATACTACTGCGAGTTGAAGATAAATAGTTGAGCAGTTGTCGGAATGTTACATTTGCATCTAGAGAAACTTTAAACACTGCACATGCTCTGACTAACAGGATCTACTTTCAGTTCAACACAATAAAGACTCTATGAAAAAGAAATGCCAGAAACAGTTCTTTGCTATGTACATTTGTCTAGCAAAGCAGAAGAAAAGGGGTTGCCCTGGTGCACTGGGTCACCACACATTTAGCACCTCAAGAGTATTTTCAGAGCCGATATCTGAAAGCAAATTAAATTATGCTAGAGTAACAGAACACAGCTCGCTCACCTCTTTTTCTGGTACACTCAAGACTGTTTTGGTACCATTTCTTCCTCTCTATCCGAACTGGAAAATGTAATTAACTTGTTTCCAATTTCTGTCCCCCACCCCCCTGGACTGATGGTCTATCTGATTCTTCCTTACAATGACTTTGCTCCCTTATTTCTAGGTTGTTGACAATATCCACTGTAAGCCCACAAGCTCCAACAGCTACTTTGACTACACTTCCTCCCACCCAGTTTCTTGAAAGGACTGTATTCTACTCGCAGTTCCTCCATTTCATCTGTTCTGACAATGGCACTTCCATAACTGTGCTTCTAGTACATCCTTCTTTTCATCAACCAAGGATTTTTCTCCACTGTGATTGGCAGGGTCCTTAACTTTGTTCATTCCTTTCCTAACGCTTCTGCGCTCACCCTCTTCCCACAGCATAATCAAGACAAATTTCCATTGTCCTCACCATCTACCCGATAAAACTCTACTTCAACAGATCTGCTATTTCCACACACTTTCCACTCCTCAATCACTCCCTCCCCACAGCATCTCTCAATGCAAGCAAAGGAGATACAACAACTGCTCTTTTACCTCCCTTCCCATTATCCAATGTGCAAAATATTCCTTTCAGGTGAAACAGTGATTTGCACACATTTCTTTGAATTTAGTGTACTGCAAGCAATCGACATCAATGACTTCAGATGAGGGGATTGAGTGTAATATACTCAAGTTTGCTGACAATATAAAAGTTAGGTGGAATGTAAGCAGTGAGAAGGATGCAAAAGCAAAAGGCTAGGATATGGGCAGATTAGGTGAGTGAACAATAGCATGGCAGATGGAATACAACTGACACAATTTAGCGGCCTCATCGCACCCATTTGGTGCCACGACAATGTCGATGAATCTTGAAAGAGGCCTCTCGTGAGATTTGCGACATTCGCAAGATTCAACCGAACCTTGCATCCTGCACCTCACCCACAACAGCATATGTAAGTGAGCGATAAGGTTAACTTAAGTATTTAAGCACAGAATTCTCCAAGCGTCTGGGACCCAGAAAGGGAAGGGAGGGGAGGGGGGGAGAAAATAGAGAAGGCGGATCTGAAGGGGACCCTCAGTGACCCCATAGCGGGAGGCGGTGGCATAGTGGTAACTGTCGCTGGACTAGTAATCCAGAGACCCAAGATAATGATCTGAGGATCCAGGTTCAAAGCCCACCACGGCAGGTGTTGAAATTCAAACTCAATACAATATCTGGAATCAAAAGTCTAATGATGACCATAAACCATTATTGATTATTGTAAAAACCAGTCTGGTTGATTAATGTCCTTCAGGGAAGGAAATCTGACATTCTTACCTGGTCTGGCCGACAGCAATGTGGTTGACTCTTAAATGCCCTCCAAAATGGCCTAGCAAGCCACTCAGTTGTATTCAACCGCCACGAAAACACAAAAAAGAGGAATGAAACTGGACAGACTACCCGGCATCGAACCAGGCACCGGAAACAACAACGGCAAACCCAGCCCTGCCGACCTGCAAAGTCCTCCTTACTAATATTTGGGGGGCTCGTGCCAAAGTTTTGAGAGCTGACTCACAGACTAGTTAAGCAACAGCCTGACAGTCATGCTCACAGAATCATACCTTACAGACAATGGGTACATCCCAGCAGAGATGGCAGCACTGTGGTATCCAGTCGAGAGAGGGCACAGTGGTATATGGTCGGGAGGGAGTTGCCCTGGGAATCCTCAACATCGACTCTGGGCCCCCATGACGTCTCATGGCTTCAGGTTAAATATGGACAAGGAAACCTCCTGCTGATTACCATGTACCAGCTGATGAATCAGTACTCCCCCATGTTGAACACCACTTGGAGGAAGCACGGAGGGTGGCAAGAGTGCTGAATATGCTCTGGGTGGGATATCACCAAGAGTGGCTCGGTAGTAGCACCACAAACCGAGCTGGCCGGGTCCT
Source organism: Scyliorhinus torazame (assembly GCF_047496885.1). Classification (NCBI taxonomy): domain Eukaryota; kingdom Metazoa; phylum Chordata; class Chondrichthyes; order Carcharhiniformes; family Scyliorhinidae; genus Scyliorhinus; species Scyliorhinus torazame. The sequence continues at coordinate 127,845,323 of NC_092721.1, forward strand.
AAAGGACATAACTGCTAGACTGGGAATGCAGTAGGTGGTGAGGGAAACCAAGAGGGAAAACATACTTGACCTCATCCCCACCAATCTGCCAGCTGCAGATGCATCTGTCAGGGACAGTATCAGTAGAAGTGACCACCGCACATTCCTTGTGGAGACTCCTTGGGTTAGAGAAACTTAAAAATGGGATATTTTTTGTATGGTGAGGGACTTGGAAATGCTTGCATTGAGGGTGTCTTACATTCCACCGTTGTATGGTCAACAAACGTGAAGGTGTTATCCTTCACATTGAGGATACCCTCCATCATGTGTGGCACTTCCTCCATGCTAAATGGGATAGACTTTGAACAGATCTAGCAACCCAAGACTGGGCATCCATGAATGGGCGTTGTGGGCCACCAGCAGCAGAACTATATTCAACCACATGGCCTGGCATATCCCCCATTACCACCAAGCCAGGGGATCAACCCTGGTTCAATGAAGAGTGCAGGAGAGCATGCCAGGAGCAACATCAGACATACTGAAAAATGAGGCGTCGACCTGGTGAAGCTACAACACAAGACTACTTCTGTGCCAAACAGCAAGTAATAGGCAGAGCAAAGCGATTCCACAACCAACGCATCAGATCTAAGCTCTGTAGTCCTGCCACAGCTAGCCGTAGATGGTGGTGCACAATTAAACAACTCACTGGAGGAGGAGGCTCCACAAATATCCCCATCCTCAATGTTGGTAGAGCCCAGCACACGAGGCATTCACAACAATCTTCAGTCAGAAGAGCCGAGTGGATGGTCCATCTCAGTTTCCTCTGGAGGTCTCCTGCATCACAGATGTCAGTCTTCAGCCAATACTATTAACTCCACGTGATAGCAGGAAACAGCTGGAGGTACTGCATACTGCAAAAGCTAGGGGCCCTAACGATATCCTGCAAAACATGCCCAAAATTACAAATATTTTGGTTGAATTTCATCCAATGCAGCAGAGTGCAAAGTTATCCACTTTGGTTAGAGAAACTTAAAAATGGGATATTTTTTGTATGGTGAGGGACTTGGAAATGCTTGCATTCAGAGGGTGTCTTACATTCCACCGTTGTATGGTCAACAAACGTGAAAGTGTTATACTTGGTCCCCTCATTAGGTCTAGGGAATTTGCCCACTTCAAATTCTCTAGTGACAACGATTGTTCGAAGTTCCTTTCTTCCGTTTACCCCCAAGAATGTTCCACTATTCATGGGATGCGTTTTGTGGTTCTGCCATTTGTTTGTTTCATAGACTATCACAGAATCACTACTGTGCAGAAGGGGCCATTGGGTCCATTGAGTCCGCACCGGCCCTTGGAAAGAGAACCCCACTTAAGCCCACGCCTCCACCACCCCGTAACCTCACCTAATCATTTGGACACTAAGGGGCAATTTAGCATGGCCAATCCACCTAACCTGCACATCTTCGGACTGCAGGAGGAAACTGGAGAACGCGGAGGACACGGGGAGAAAGTGCAAACTCCACACTATACACCAGAGGCCGGAATTGAACCTGGGTCCTTGGAGCGGTGAAGCAGCAATGCTAACCACTGTGCCACCCATTTTGTACTATTAATTCCCCAGTCACATCCACCAAGGGACTAACATTTACTTTAACTACTCTTTCCCATTTTATATTCTTGTAGAAACTGTGTTTTTATATTTTGTACTAGTTTACTCTCATATTCTAATGTCTTCTATTATTTATTAGACACCCTCTGCTGCTTTATGAAATTTTCCCACTTTTCTGGACTAATACTATTATTCTCAGCACCTTTTCTACCATCCTTAAATTCTTTATTTAGCCAGATACTACATTCTTCTTGTAGAGTCTTTCTAATTTGTATACAACTTTGTTGAAAGTTAGGAAATACTTCCTTAATGTCTACCACTATTTATCTACCACCTGATCATTTTAATCAATTTTCCCAGTTCACTATCGCCAACTCTGTCTTCATACCCTTGTAATTGCCTTTTTAAAGTTTAAGACACAATTTTGGGGCAAAGTTTCTCAATCTCAAACGGAATGTGAAATACCATGTTGTGATCACTCTTGCCTAGAGGATCCTTTACTACAAGTCACTAATTCATCCCATCTCATTTCGTAAATCTAAAATAGCCTGTTACCTGATTGGCTGCAGAATGTATTGTTCCAAGAAACTGTCTGGAAACACTGAGGCGTCATCCAGTCTGCATAAAGATTAAAATTCCCCAAAATTATCATGGAGACAAAAATAGGAAGAATAGAGTACAATGGCATGTAGGACTGGGAAGTGGTTACTGTTAGGGTGGGGAAGCCAGGAAAGTTTGTAAACAGAGACAATGATTTTAAACTCACGGTGTTGTGGGATAAGGGGTCAATAGGTTATTCAGCTCAGGGTTTTCCGAGGTAGGGCGACGTTCAGGCAGTTTTTCTTCAAGCTACAGTATGAAAGATGAAAATTTGAAGATAAGCAAGAGAATGTGCACCTGAAGGTGACAATATGTGATATGGTTTTTAACATTGGTGGGATTATGGTGGGATTCAGGGTAGACTAGGTGACTTGCAAAAAGTTAAAATTGGTGAACAAAGTGTTACTTGACTCAAAATGCTAACACTCTCCTGCCACCAATGCAGTCAGACTTGCTGAGTTTTTCCAAAACTTTGTTTTTCTATGAAATTGGTGATCTTGGTTGTGGGAATTGAAGTTCAGCTCGAGTTCAATGATATTAGGTTCAGCCTGAAAGTACAGCCAGGGAAGAGATGAGTGGGCTGAACTGGATGACAATCCTAACAATCGTAGATAGATTGATCACCTGAGCAAACTGTAGTCATAGTGACACAACAGTGGTGAAGAGTTAAGGATATAATTAGCAGACATGAAAGCTAACCCATGCTTATAAATTTCAATGTTGGCGTATATTCTCCACACAAGTAAATAAACTAGATAAATTACCCATCATTCTGATGTACATCCCCCCCCCCATTAATAATAATCTTTATTACTGTCACAAGTAGGCTTACATTAACACTGCATTGACGTTGCTGCGAATCTATTGTTAATTCTCCATAAAGACCCTCAACACTTGGAAACCCGAACACCCAAAAGTACACCACAAGATTTCTTCTTTTTTTTTTCAAAACAGACCTGACTGCATATATAAAAATATTAAAAACAAAGCAAATATAACTAATTTAACATAATTCAGTTCCTTTTAACATTCCAATTCCACATATATGTTCCTTTATACATTACTTGATGGATCATTTTCTTCTCCTCCGTAATTAAACCAAGTATGCCACAGCTCTCCAGAATTCATTTAATTTATCCTCACTGTCCCAGCTATTCTCAGAGGTATGTGATTTCATGAGGATCCTACCATTAGCTTTTGGCTAAGCAACTCTCCAATATTTCTTTAAAACCTCACAACTGTGAACTTCTCACTCAGTTCAAGATTAGGTTGGCTTCATTGCATTTGATGATTTTTTAAAAAGGAACACCCTTGGCTCCTAATGGCTTCGATTTTCCTTGACTTGCCATTGGACAGACAGACTGCTTTACAGCTCCCAGCAAATTTCTGTCTCTTTGTCTGTTCCCAAGAAGAACTGCTAGTTTTCTCTGTGGAAACACACAAAAACAACATAGCGGCACCTCCCCTGTATAGCCTATTTCATATGTTACTTGGAATACTCCCAAGCAGAAATGTAAATCAATCATATTTTACCTTCAAAACAGTCCTTTGATGCTGTGATCTACATGAATAATTTCTAGCTACAATGGAGTTAATGGCCTTCTCGCCACATTTGCTGGTTCTACTAAGAATCTCCCTGGTTCACAAATGTGCTTTTAGCTTCTTTGATCTGGCAACTACATGAACAATCATAATCCTTTATTGAAATTATTGCAGACCTCCTGTCCCTACCAAAAACTCCCAAGATGCATCATCCATTGTTTTTGTAATTTCTAACTCTCACTTTATTAAATAAACACAAGCTCCCTTTGAACTGCAATCATCTCAGACCTGCAATCATCCCAGGCCTGTTTACCAGTTTCTCAGGAGTTTCAATTCATCTATATTTAAATTCAATTCTAAATTAAAAATTATTTTGTAGCACATACAAATGATGAAATTAGGTATCATTACATCCCAAACACACTTGACAAATATATAACACATTTTTGCTGGTCACATTTCTTAAGATTCTGTCCCACTGGCCTCACCTGTAATCAGAATTGATTCAGCAATCTGGAGTTTAACTTTGATTTCCAATATCTAGTCATAACATATTAAGAAATCTTACAACACCAGGTTTAAGTCCAACAGGTTTGTTTGGAATCACTAGCTTTCGGGGCATAGCTCCTTTATCAGGTAGGTTACACAAACAAACATATATATTGTCAAAGCCAATGATGCAAGATGATACTTTGAATGCGAGTCTTTGCAGGTAATTATGTCTTTACAGGTCCAGATGGTGCGACTGGAAAGAGGGATAATCACAGGTTAAAGGAGGTGCAAATTCACTTTGGGTTGGGGCAGGGTAAAGGGAAATGCCGATTCAGGGGAACCACAGATTTGAGCCAGGGAAGTGGGATGGAAATTTTCAGAGATGGGGATTAAGACACTAAAAGATTTGTTTCTTGGAGGTAGGTTTGCAGGATTAAAAAGGAGCTGGGAGCGAAATATGGGCTGGAGCAGGGGGAAATGTTTAGAAACATGCAGGTTCGAGATTTTGCCAGGAAGGAGATACAGAGCTTCCCGGTGGAGCCTGCCTCCATATTGCTGGAGGATGTGCTGACGACAGGGGTACTGGAGAAGGGGATAGTGTCGGCGGTTTACGGGACTATTTTGGAAGAGGAGAAGGCACCGCTGGAAGGGATCAAGGCAAAATGGGAGGAAGAGTTGAGAGATGGTACGGAGGGGCTCTGGTGAGAGGTGCGCTAGAGAGTGAATGCTTCCACCTCCTGCGCGAGGTTGTGGCTGATACAGCTGAAGGTGGTACATAAGAGCACACCTCACAAGGCCGAGGATGAGCCGGCTCTTTGAGAGCATAGAGGATGCGTGTGAACTTGCCCGGGGAGGAGGGGGGAATCACGTTCATATGGAGGATTACTGGAAGGAGGGTTTTAGGGTAATCTCTAAAAGTGGTGCACATGAACTGGACCCGGAAGGCCATATTCAGAGTGTCGGACCAGCCAGGGTTGGAAACGGGAGCGGAGGCAGATGTTGTAGCCTTCGCCTCGCAACCTCCCCACCCTGTGTCTTGGCATGGCGGGGAGACCTGCTGGAATTCTTAAGTCTTGAGAAGGTTAAATTTGAACTGAGAGGAAGGTTGGAGGGGTTCTACAATTCACGGGCATTACTCACTTTGCACTTTCAAGAATTGGATAACATCAAACATGGGGTGTGGGGACCTGTATGTTTTAATGATGATTATGGGCGATTCCCGATTCCTTTTTGTTATTTGTTTATGTTAACATGCAGGCTGCTATTTGGAGGGTTGGTGGGAGGATGAGATTGTTGTTGTTGAGATGGGGATTGACATTGTATTCGTTACTGCTTAGTGTTTATTGTTGGTGGATGTAAATTTGGGAGAAAATATGAAAAAGGAGAATAAAAATATTTTTTGTTTTAAAAAAAAAGGTGCAAATTGCCTCAAGCCAGGACAATTCACACCTGTTTAACCTGCGATTACCCCTCTCTCCAATCACACCGTCTGAACCTGTAAAGTCTTAATTACCTGCAAAGACTCACATTCAAAGTATCATCTTGCATCATTGGCTTTGTCTATTTTTGTGTTTGTGCAACCTACCTCTTAACCCATCTGATGAAGGAGCTGCGCTCCGAAAGCTAGTGATTACAAACAAACCTGTTGGACTTTAACCTGGTGTTAAAAGACTTCTTACTGACTGTGCCCACCCCAGTCCAACGCCACCATCTCCACATCATAGTCATAACATAGCAATGATCAGAGACTGTAACAAAAAAAACGTTGTACCTTGAATTTTATTATTTTCTTACACACTGCGCCACATAGGTTGCTCCGATCCCCTGTGTTGCAAACTGTAAACCATTTACAAAAATAGACAAACCAACCAATTAATGAATAAATCACAGAAACAGTAGTACCTTGAATTATATTATTTTCTTACACTGCGCCACATAGGTTGCTCCGATCCCCTGTATTGCAAATTGTAAACCATTTACAAAAATAAACAAACCAACCAATTAGTGAATAAATCATGGAAACAGTATTAAGCCACTTAGGCACTCAAGTCAGTTCCACAGAGTCTGGCTGTCCACAAACTGGTTACCTTAGTACAGTAATTACACTTCAAAACACTTAACTGGCTTAGAAGCAATTTATTGAATCATAAGTGGTTGAAGCACAGAAGTCCATTCAGCCCATCCTACCTGTGCCGGCTCTCTGCAAGAGTAACTCAGCTATAGCCCCTCATTCGCCTTTCCAGTGAAGCCCTGGGGATCTTGCCAATTCAGATAATTATCAAATTATCTTTTGAAAACCACAATTGCATCTGCCTCCACCATACTTTAGATCTTTGCTGCTTTAAAAAAAATTGTGTTTTGGTTTGCCATTTGCCAGAGTGTCCTCCGGTTCGCCATGTGCTTTAAAATAGTGTTGTTTGGTTCTCGGCCTTTCTGCCGATGGGAACAAGTCGCTCTCGCTTCTTCATACATCTTCTCTATTGAGTAGTACTACACTCCTGTATGTTTCACCCGATGCATGTGTCTATGTATTTACATTGTGTATTTTATGTTTGCCCTATTATGTCTTTTCTTTTCAGTACAGAATGACCTGTTACTAAGGCAACTTTACCTCTACAGACTAATGTGTCCCATTTCAGCTGGGCAAAACTTCAAAGGCTCAAACTCTCTGACCCTCCCCAGCTCTCTCCATGGAAGGATTGGCCAGTTGAAGTTACAAACAGCCAACCCCCACCAAGCTTACATAAACAAAATATTTCCAGAGTATGATTGTGAAAGTTCACCAGAATATCTAAGCTGATGCCACACATGGAAGCAACATTCTGGGTAGTATTTTCTCCCAATTCGCATTTTCAGAAACGGTATGCTATAGATTTAGATTCGAGAGCCAAAATCAACTTAATAGCAACCTTTTAATACAAGTCACCTGTTTTTACCACCAGCTTACTTACAGAAAACCATCATATAGAACGAGTTAACACTTTAGGCGCAGATGCACGGGTCATCCCCCCCAAAAACTGTCCCAATAGGTAAGAATGTTGCTCCCACTTCTTCATCACAAATGCCAGTACCAGTCGGAATGTATTCTCTCGTTCTTCCTAGGTTGCACATACACTTACACCAACTCAATGCTGAATATTGAATTAAAAAATATTACTCCGTGATCTCCTACACAATCACTTTTCGCCAGGGCCTCAAATACGAGAGAATTAAATCCCTAGTCCTCCATCTTACAATTTACAGGCTTCTGAAATTCCAGTTAAGAATTCTGCCCGCACAGCAACAGCCGCTACAGTCAAACTAATTAATGACACCGGGTGGACTCGGACACGTGTCCAGGCGGGCGTTATACTAGTACAGATCTTACAAAATTGTCTCTGGGAGTATTGCACGCTTTTAGCTGAATCGGTTCCTCGCCTCCAGAATTGGGACGACCATTTTGTGCGGGCTACAGGTAGAGCTGAGCGGATGGTATTTATACCCGAACCTGCCAATACTCCGCCTGGATTCCCCTCATCAACTCAACGTTTACCGTTTGTCGGGTATTCTCTGTTTAAAACATAAATATAATCGAGCCGACCACAACATGAAAAAATAACATGTGTGACGACCATTAGAAAAGCCGCGCTCCCCGCCTTGTAAATCGCGCTGGAAGCGCACAAGGCAAGAGGCCGCCATGTTGCTGCCGGAGGGAATCAGCGGGCTCTGCTAACACCGCGTCCGGCCCTTCAGACCACACTCACCGTCAACCTCTCGCTCACGTCGTCGCCGGCCCGCGATCACGGGTGGCCGACACAAGAGAAACCGACGGACTGCCGATCGGCGCAGGCCGGCCTCTGAGCCGCGCACGGCGGTGGTAGTAGTAACGATGAAGCCGGGCCTGGCGCCGTGGTGTAGCGGCCGCCTCAGTCCGACCGCCCTCTCCCCCGCCAAGACCCTCGACTGAATCCGAAAGCAACGAACACCGAGCGAGCCGTTAGGCGCCAAAACCTCACAGCTCCACCAACGACGTAGAAACGTTTTCCGCCAGCTACGAAAACAAGCAGCAGGGCTGGCCAAATATTAACATCTGATTAGCAATGTAAATCGCAACCATCCAATGAAATGCCCTCCACCGGCCTGCTGGTTGGCTGTCTGAAGAAAGGATTTCGATTCCAAATAGCCCAGTCAGTCGGCTGGCGGAGGCCATATCAATACACGATCTTGGTACATGGCTGGGAAAGTGTTGGACGGGGTGGAAAGGAATGGCACTGTTCTCCTATCGAAGTTTGGGGCACATTTTCTGCCCACTTCTAATTCCTGGAGTGTCTGATTAAAGTTAATGCGTTTTTTGATGGCGCTACTTTGTTTTGGGATAAGTGTGCAAAGGGATAGCTCAGGTTAATTATATGTCACCCGAACAAAGCATTTCGTGCTCTTGCATAAGAGATTGACGGAACTGACTGGCCAGATCCCTGTCGGTGTTTGATTCTCTTGGATAGACAGCTTGAACTACAAAACTTCTATTTGTCAATATGTAGGCAGGGTCAGGGAGCGAAATCATGCCCCCTTACCCCCTTAAACTGCCTCGTTCGATCATGCATGATATTTTTCCCCTTTCCAGGTTCACCAGAGAAAGGTCCTCGTAAAATTATACCATCTGATAATCTATATGTTACTATCCCAGTTGATGTTATAACTGGACAGGAAAAAGACTGGGAGGGATTTTCCGTCCCACCACACCCATTCTCTGGTGCAGCGGCCCGTGCCAGCAGCGGGTTTGTCCGACCCAGCAGACGGACAATGGGGTTTCCCATTGTGGGCACCCCCACGCCATCAGGAAATCCATGGACTTGAGGCGCTGCCAGGGAAACGGAGGATCCCACCAACAGAGAATCCAGCAATGGACTTCTTTTGTAAAACGTAAAGGAACAGAGTCACAGCACTGCTAATTAGTTTTAACATCAACTAACCACCGAATATTTTCAAATTCTACTTAGAAAGGGCAGCACGGTAGCACAAGTGGATCGCACTGTGGCTTCACAGTGCCTGGGTCCCAGGTTTGATTTCCCGCTGGGTTACTGTCTGTGCAGAGTATGCACGTTCTCCCCGTGTCCGTGTGGGTTTCCTCCCACAGTCCAAAGACGTGCAGGTTAGATGGATTGGCCATGATAAATTGCCCTTAGTGACCCAAGAAAGGTTAGGAGGGGTTATTGGGTTACGGGGATAGGGTGGAAGTGAGGGCTTAAGTGGGTCATGCAGACTCGGTGGGCCGAATGGCCTCCTTCTGCACTGTATGTTCTATGTTTAACAAGAAAAAACATTTATTGAACATGAAAAATTGGATTATAATACAAATCTCCTTTACTCCCCTCTTATCTTAACAAATACATACAGATTTATAGATTAACATGGAATACAAAGTACATCTTAAACTACAAGGGTCTCATTAACATAAAAAGTCTCTTTTAAGCACACAAGATGACTGGTCAAATACACAATCTGCTCTGAACCCAAGGTAGTGTCTGTGTTTTTCTCCTCAGAATCCAACCCCCCGCCCCAGCCCCCAAAGAGATTTTCCAAACTCCAATCCCAAAAACATGCTTTAAAATCGTCTCTCATAATAATGCCTTGCCTTAGTGGGTTGCATTCCAAAATCCAGTTCAGGTTATACAAATGACACTTTCAAACAAAGCTTCCACTCGACTTTTAACTGAATCCAGTCCAGGATTTCCTGCCAATCTCTTTTGGATGTCTTGGCCTTGACTGCTGTGCAAACTGACATCAAATGTTTCATCTACTGCTGTGAAAATGATTTCAAATGTTTCATCTACCTCTGAAGTCAGCTGTCCCATTTTAAATTTAGTTAACATCTGATTAGCTGCGATTATCTCTTTAACTCAGAGCACATTGTTTATTCTTTCTTGAATTCTTCTGAACAATACCTTGGTCCCTGTTCACTTAACTCCAGACTTTTTCGACAGTCTGTCTCAATTCCCTAGTTATCTGGACTGTAATTTGTACTTTCAGAAGCCTGCCTCTTTGCAGCTCCCTCCCTGTCTAACATTTCTTCTGGGAGAGTTGAGGGATGTTCACTCCTTGAAATCTTGTCTCCAACTGCTCTGAAATTATTATTAATTTGACAGAAAAATATTCCATTGGGACATTTATAACACTGCCAAGATAACACAGATTTTGGTGACTGCCTCAGCTCTCATTAATATGTTCTGCACATTATCATAGATTATCATAGAATTTACAATGCAGAAGGAGGCCATTCGGCCCATCGAGTCTACACCGGCTCTTGGAAAGAGCACCCTTCCAAGCCCACACCTCCACCCTATCCCCATAAGCCAGTAACCCCACCCAACACTAAGGGCAATTTAGCATGGCCAATCCACCTAACCTGCACATCTTTGGACTGGGAGGAAACCGGAGCACCCAGAGGAAACCCACGCACACACGGGGAGAATGTGCAGACTCCGCACAGCCAGTGACCCAAGCCAGGAATCGAACCTGGGACCCTGGAGCTGTGAAGCAATTGCGCTAACCACTATGCTATTGTGCTGCCCTCGATCATGTGGACATGGTACATTACATTCATATTTTGGGGGAAGATTACTATTTGCAAATCAGATAAACTGCACAAGATCTTTTCTATTCTGTAGAAGTAGAGACTTTCTCCTGCCTTGGTATGTGATATTCAATATAATTATTTCATACAAGGGGTGTAATTGGATCCTATATTAGTAACCTCATAGGGTAGAAAGATCAAATGACTCCTGAACAACTAAGTGGAATGATTGAGCAACATAGGTCTTCACTGCCAGTGAGAACAGCTGGAGCCCTCAGGTGCCTCTGTGTGACTGACATTTTCAGAGGACAAGGACTGAATTGTTCATAATTGTATCTGTGTTTTCTTCATCAGAAAGTCAGAAGACTTTGCAGATTTCTACCTCTCACTATAATATATTTTCAATCTCTACTATGCAACAAAACATTATCATCATATTTCAGTATCTCAAAAGACTCATAAAAGCACCAAGTTAGAGAGGGAGGCATGGTAGCACAGTGGTTAGCACTGTTGCTTCACAGCACCAGGGTCCCAGGTTCAATTCCTAGTTTGGGTCACTGTCTGTGCGGACTCTGCACGTTCTCCCCGTGTCTGCGAGTGTTTCATCCTGGTGCTCCGGTTTCCTCCAACAAGTCCCGAAAGACGTGCTGTTAGGTAATTTGGACATTCTGAATTCTTCCTCAGTGTACCCGAACAGGCGCTGGAAGATGGCGACTAGGGGATTGTCATAGTAACTTCATTGCAGTGTTAATGTAAAGCCTACATGTGACAATAAAGATTATTAAATTAATGAAATGGACAAAAAGACAAGATTGAAGTCAATGGAAAGTACGCTTGAGAATTATGAGCACATTACACACTCTTGTCCTGAGAATTTCACTCCACAAAGCATGCTCCGTAAACTTCCAAAAGCAACAAAACAGAACTCCAGCCATGATTCCATCCAGTTTGCAAGATAATTCTGTATTACAATGCTGGACCAGACCCAATAATGGCTAGGATACTGGACAGAAATCCTGATATTTTATAAGACTGAGCAAAGGATACCTCGCTCCAGGAGTGATTTCACACAAAATAAGGATATGGTATATTAAAAAAAGTTATTATGAATACAATATTAAAATATCTTTAATATCGCACAAAAAATAGCTTAAACAACACTAATCAATAGGGACACAATAATCCTTAACTACTATCTTTACTTCTACTCAAACACAACCATCACAGATCTTAATCTATTTTAAATAGAGTTAGCAGACCTAGGCACACTTGCTTAAGAGATGTTCTTTGAGGCTGTTTTTAAAATATATATATATTTTATTAAAGGTTTTCGATCAAAAAGAATTTTCCATTTTTACAACTTTGTAACAAAATGTACATTGACCGTTATTTAAATAATATATTAACTAACAACAGTACAGAAAAAGAAATAGTAACATTGAAAAAATAAATATAATTATAAACAACTAGCATGGAAAAGAACAAAAAAAAAACCCAAGGACCCACATGTACCCTCCCCTCCCCCCTCCCCCCTCTCTCCCCCTCCCCTCTCCCCCCGCCCCTCCCCCCTCTCTCCCCCCCTCTCTCCCCCCTCCTCTCTCCCCCCCACTCTCTCTCCCCCCCCCCCTCCCCCCTCCCATTCTCCCCCCCCCTCCCCGGGTTGCTGCTGCTGTCTTTCCTGTTTTCCCTTATCGCTCTGCGAGATAGTCAAGGAACGGTTGCCACCGCCTGGTGAACCCCTGAGCCGAACCTCTTAGTGCGTACTTTATTCGCTCCAATTTTATAAACCCTGCCATGTCGTTTATCCAGGCCTCCACGCCCGGGGGGTTTAGCTTCTTTCCACATTAGTAGAATCCTTCGCCGGGTTACTAGGGAGGCAAAGGCCAAAACATCGGCCTCTCTTGCCTCCTGCACTCCCGGCTCTTCTGCAACCCCAAATATAGCCAACCCCCAGCTTGGTTCAACCCGGACCCCCACCACCTTTGAGATCACTCTTGCCACACCCACCCAGAACCCATGCAATACCGGACATGACCAAAACATGTGGGTGTGGTTCGCTGGGCTTCCCGCGCACCTCCCGCACCTATCCTCCACTCCAAAAAATCTACTCAGCCTTGCTCCCGTCATATGCGCCCTGTGTAGAACCTTGAATTGGATCAGGCTGAGCCTGGCACACTAGGACGAGGAATTTACCCTACTTAGGGCATCTGCCCACAGCCCCACCTCAATCTCTTCCCCCAGCTCCTCCTCCCATTTACCCTTTAGCTCCTCTACCATCGTCTCCCCCTCGTCTCTCATTTCCCTGTATATATCGGACACTTTACCATCACCGACCCATGCCTCCGAGATCACTCTGTCCTGGATCCCCTGCCCTGCGCCGGGAGCTGCAGAAATTCCCTCACCTGTTGCCTTGCAAATGCCCTCACTTGCATATATCGAAAGGCATTCCCAGGTGGCAACTCGTATTTTTCTACCTGTGCTCCCAGACTCGCGAACGTCCCGTCCAAGAACAAGTCCTTCAATTTCACAATTCCTGCTCGTTGCCAAGATTGGAATCCCCCATCTATTCTTCCTGGGACGAACCTGTGGTTGTTCCTTATCAGGGACCACACCGAGGCACCCATCACCCCCCTATGTCGTCTCCACTGCCCCCAAATCTTCAAAGTCGCCACCACCACTGGGTTTGTGGTGTATTTTTTCAGGGGAAAACGGTAACGGCGCCGTCGCCAGTGCTTTTAAACTTGTTCCCCTACAGAACGCCATCTCCAGCCTTTTCCACGCCGCTCCTTCTTCTTCCCTCATCCACTTACATATCATAGTTGGCGGCCCAATAGTAATCACTCAGGCTCGGCAGTGCCAGTCCCCCTCTGTCCCTCCTACGCTGCAGGAACCCCCTCTTTACCCTTGGGGTCTTTCCTGCCCACACAAAGCTCATAATACTCCTATCCACTTTCTTGAAGAAGGCCTTTGTAATCAGTATGGGGAGGCACTGAAACACAAAAAGAAACCTCGGGAGGACCACCATTTTGACCGCCTGTACCCTACCCGCCAATGACAGGGGAACCATGTCCCACCTTTTAAAGTCCTCCTCCATCTGCTCTACCTGTCGTGTCAAGTTAAGTTTATGCAAGGTTCCCCAGTTCCTAACCACCTGGATCCCTAGATATCGAAAGTCCCTTGCTACTCTCCTCAGCGGCAGATCGTCTATTCCCCTGCCCTGTTCCCCGGGGTGCATCACAAATAGTTCACTCTTTCCCATGTTCAATTTGTATCCCGAGAACTCTCCAAACTCCCTGAGTGTCTGCATTATCTCAGGCATCCCCTCCACTGGGTCCGCCACATATAGCAGCAGATCATCCGCACATAATGACACCCAATGTTCCTCTCCTCCTGTAAGCACCCCTCTCCACTTCCTAGAGCCCCTCAGCGCTTTGGCCAATGGCTCGATTGCCAACGCGAACAGTAACGGGGACAAGGGACACCCCTGCCTTGTGCCCCTATGTAATCGGAAATAGTCGGATCGTTGCCTGTTTGTAACCACGCTTGCCACCGGGGCCCCGTACAGGAGCTGAACCCATCTGATGAACCCCTCTCCAAATCCAAATCTCTTCAGTACCTCCCACAGGTAGTCCCACTCCACTCTATCGAATGCCTTCTCTGCATCCATCGCCACCACTATCTCCGCCTCCCCCTCCGGTGGGGGCATCATCATTACCACCAGCAACCTTCGTATGTTGGCATTCAATTGCCTCCCTTTAACAAACCCTGTCTGGTCGTCATGTACCACCCCTGGGACACAGTCCTCTATCCTAGTCGCCATTACCTTGGCCAGTAACTTGGCGTCTACATTTAAGAGGGAGATGGGCCTGTATGACCCGCACTGCAGCGGGTCTGTGTCTCGTTTCAGGATCAACGATATCGTCGCCTCCGACATCGTCGGGGGTAGTGTCCCCCTTTCCTTAGCCTCATTGAAGGTTCTCGCCAGAAGTGGGGCCAGTAGGTCCACATATTTCCTGTAAAATTCCACCGGGAACCCATCTGGTCCCGAGGCCTTTCCTGCCTGCATGTTCCCGATTCCTTTTACCACCTCCTCCACCTCAATCTGCGCTCCCAGACCTGTCACCTCCTGCTCCTCAACCCTCGGGAACTCCAACTGGTCCAAGAAGTGCATCATTCCCTCTTTCCCCTCCGGGGGTTGGGACTTATACAGCCTCTCATAGAATGACTTAAACACCCCGTTCACCCTCTCTGCCCTCTGTTCCATCCTTCCCTCCCCGTCCCTAACTCCTCCGATCTCTCTCACCGCCCCCCTCTTCCTAAGTTGTTGGGCCAGCAGTCGACTCGCCTTTTCCCCATACTCGTATTGTATTCCCTGTGCCTTCCTCCACTGCGTCTCCGCCTTACCCGTGGTCAGCAGGTCAAACTCCGTCTGTAGTCTCCGTCTTTCCCTGTATAACCCTTCATCCGGGGCCTCCGCATATTGCCTATCCACCCTCAGAATCTCCCCGATCAGTCTCTCCCTTTCCTTACCCTCTTCTTTCCCCTTGTGAGCTCTTATGGAAATCAGCTCCCCCCTAACCACCGCTTTCAGCGCCTCCCATACTACTCCCACATGGACCTCTCCATCATCGTTGACCTCTAGGTACCTTTCAATACATCCCCTCACCCTTCCACATACCCCCTCATCTGCCAACAGTCCCATGTCTAATCTCCAAAGTGGGCGCTGCTCCTTCTCCTCTCCTAGATCCAGATCCACCCAGTGTGGGGCGTGATCTGAAACGGCTATAGCCGAATATTCCGTTCCTGCCACTTTCGGGATCAGCGCCCTTCCCAGGACAAAAAAGTCTATCCGGGAGTATATTTTATGGACGTGGGAGAAGGAGGAAAACTTACTCCTCGGTCTAGCAAATCTCCAGGGATCTACTCCTCCCATCTGCTCCATAAACCCCTTAACACCTTGGCCGCTGCCGGCCTCCTCCCGGTCCTAGATCTGGACCGGTCCAGCCCTGGGTCCAGCACCGTGTTGAAGTCCCCCCCCCCCCCAATACCAAATTTCCCATCTCTAGGTCCGGGATGCGCCCCAACATACGCTTCATAAAACCCGCGTCATCCCAGTTCGGGGCATATACGTTCACCAGCACCACCGCCTCACCTTGCAATCTGCCACTCACCATCACGTACCTGCCCCCACTGTCCGCCACTATGGTCTGAGGCTCAAACAGTACCCGTTTCCCCACCAGTATTGCCACCCCTCTATTTTTCACATCTAATCCTGAGTGGAAAACCTGTCCCACCCATCCTTTCCTTAATCTGACCTGATCCGCCACTTTCAGGTGCGTCTCTTGAAGCATAACCACATCCGCCTTCAGCCTCTTTAGGTGCGCAAGTACCCTTGCCCTCTTAATCGGCCCGTTCAACCCTCTCACGTTCCACGTGATCAACCGGATTGGGGGGCCCTTTACCCCCCCCCCATCGTCGACTAGCCATCCCCTTTTTTAAACCAGCTCCTCACCCGGGTCCCACGCACCCGTTTGTCCCCCAGGCGGCGCCTTCCTGTCCTGACCATCCCATCCCATATCAGCTCCCCCTTACCCTCAGCAGCAGCAACCCAGTAAATCCCGCCCCCCCCTCTAGATTCCCTTCTAGCTTGATTGCTCCCCCCATATTGCTTCCGGGAGTCAGCAAACTCTGGCTGACCTCGGCTTCCCCCGTTTACCCTTGGCCTCCCTGCGTGTGGGGCTCCCTTCCTTCCTGCGCCCACTTTTCCCGCCACAATTTCCGTAGCGCGGGAGAAAATCCCTCTCGGCCCCGCCCCTAATGGCGCAGTTCCCTCTCCCCTTCCCTGTCCCCTTCCCCACCGGCGCCCACATTTCTTCGTGTCCCCCCCCTCTGGGGGTGGGGGAGAAAAATTCTCCCGTCCAACATTTTTACAGATAAGCCCTCCCCCTCTCCCCCCTTTACAATTCCTTGCCACCACCTCGCTACTTCTTTCCAAACATCCATTCCTCAAATCTCGTCCAACTTCTCTTCTTGAATAAATGCCCACGCCTCCTCCGCTGTCTCGAAGTAGTGGTGTTTGCCCTGGTGTGTAACCCACAGTCTTGCCGGCTGCAACATTCCAAATTTCACTTTTTTCCTGTGGAGCACCGCCTTGGCCCGATTGAAACTCGCCCTCCTTCTCGCCACCTCCGCACTCCAATCCTGATACACGCGGATCACCGCGTTCTCCCACCTGCTACTCCCTGTCTTCTTAGCCCATCTCAGGACCATCTCTCTGTCTCTGTAGCGGTGGAACCTCACCACTATTGCTCGCGGAATTTCCCCTGCCTTCGGTCTTCTCACGAGGACCCGATATGCTCCCTCCACTTCCAGGGGGCCCGTCGGGGCCTCAGCTCCCATTAAAGTATGGAGCATCGTACTCACATACGCCCCAACATCCGCTCCCTCTGACCCTTCGAGAAGACCCAAAATCCTTAAATTCTTCCTCCTCGAGCTATTTTCCAGGGCTTCCAGCCTTTCTATGCACCTCTTATGTAGTGCCTCGTGCGTCTCCGTCTTCACCACCAAGCCCTGTATCTCGTCTTCATTCTCGGCTGCCCTTGCCTTCACTCCACGGAGCTCCATCTCCTGGGTCTTTTGCGTCTCCTTCAATCCCTCAATCTCCAGCAACATCGGCGCCAGCACCTCCTTCTTGAGCTCCTCCACACATCGCCGGAGGAACTCCTGCTGTTCCGGGCCCCATACCATCTGGGCTCCCTCAGCCACCATCTTGCTACTCCCTTCTCTTCTCTGCCGCTGCTCCAGAGGATCCTCCGCAATCTGGCCACTACTATCGCTTCTTTCCATCCACACCCAGGGGGACTCCTTCCTTTATCGCCTCACACTGAGTTTGGCCGTAAAAAGTTTCCGTTGGGGCTCCAGATAAGAGCCCAAAAGTCCGTTAAAACGGGAGGTGCCGAAACGTGTGACTCAGCTGGTCATCGCCGCAACCGGAAGTCCTTTGAGGCTGTTTTAAGAGATAGATCTGAATCCTATCAGAACAATTGAAGATCTCCAGCTGAAGTCTTCATGGTTTGACTTTCAGAAACCAACTGAACAACCTCTGCTTTTCTGCTAAAATGCCTAGCTCCTCCCATTAGTTACATCATATTACTAACTGAACACAAAGGTCTGAACAGGAAACCCTCTTAATCCAAACAAATGTCCATTTGCCCAAGCTTTTACAATGCTCTAATTGCATCTCTGGCCCCCCCCAAAATCTTTTAAAACATGACATCAGCAGTCATATACTAACTCAGGCTTTCAACCTTACTGCAACAAATACATATAATGCAACAAATACATATAATACAATATATTATAAATTTATACATTCATCTCGTTTGGATGACAAAAGCATCTAGCCCAGCTTTTTAAAATGAATTAATGGGATGCAGATGTTGCTGGCTAATCCAGCTTTTATTGCCCGTCCCCAATTGCCCTTGAGAAGGTGGTGCTGAGCTCCCTTCTTGAGCTGCTGCGGCCATGTGGTCAGGTACACCCATGGTGCTGTTAGGGAGTTAATTCCAGGATTTTGAAAATGACAGCGAAGGAATGGCGATATATTTCCAAATCAGGATGGTGACTGACTTGGAGGGGAACTTCTAAGTGGCGATGTTTCCCTCTGTCTAAATCCTGTCCATGTAGGTGGTAGTTGTTGTGGGTTTGGAAGGTGATGTCTCAGGACTCCTGGTGAATTCCTGCAGTGCATCTCATAGATGGTGCACACTGCTGCCATTATGCATTGGGGGTGGAGGAAGTGAATGTTTGTGGGTGGTGTAGCCCCCTAAATTGGCCAACTCCCGATTCAAAATGGCGAACGGCAAAAGCTGATGGGAAAGTCAGCCAACAAGACAAAAACCAGCAGCTGCAGGTTTGCTGTGTATTTACAAAGAACAAAGAACAAAGAAATGTACAGCACAGGAACAGGCCCTTCGGCCCTCCAAGCCCGCGCCGACCATACTGCCCGACTAAACTACAATCTTCTACACTTCCTGGGTCCGTATCCTTCTATTCCCATCCTATTCATATATTTGTCAAGATGCCCCTTAAATGTCCCTATCGTCCCTGCTTCCACTACCTCCTCCGGTAGCGAGTTCCAGGCACCCACTACCCTCTGCGTAAAAAACTTGCCTCGTACATCTACTCTAAACCTTGCCCCTCTCACCTTAAACCTATGCCCCCTAGTAATTGACCCCTCTACCCTGGGGAAAAGCCTCTGACTATCCACATAAATTTTGCAGACTTACCTCTGCAAAAACCAGACAACATCGATACCAGCGACCATCAGCATAACAAAGTAACAGCTATCTGCATACTGATGAGCAATCCCCGGGAACAATAAGTAACATTTTTGACACACAAAGCAAAGCCAGACTCCTCGGCGCCAGCAGGAGCCAACACAAAGGAGGTGAACGAGCACCTCAACACCGCCCATCGATCAGGGAACCGCTCCAGTATTGGAGAAAATCGAACCAAGTGATTGGGACAAAGTCCAATCACTTGGGATCAGGTACAGGGTCCGCCCTGAAAGGTGGGAAGCCCCTGGGGACTAGAAGAGTTGAGCCCCAAGTTCAAATCGCTCTCTCTTCACTCTTCAGCAGCTCTCTTCACCGCTCTCTTCTTCCTGCCCAGGTCACCCAGCAAAAGGAACCAACATTGACCGTGACCGGTGCAGTGACTTCAGTGATCATCGAAATCGTAAGTCTTAATTCAACGCTCGCTACGAGATAGGCGCTCCTAGCTACCAATCCGTACCAACTTCGAATCCCGCAGACTCAGAACCCGAATGAAAGACCATTTGTTCCCCTGACCTGGTGGGCCAGTCCAAAGTTAAGTATCGGCCTGTTAGTTGTAGAAGTAGCTTAGACGTAGAATTTGTGCATGAGTAGCGATTACTGTAGAAAATAAATGTGCTTTGATTTAAATCTTACTAATCGGTGTATTGGGTTATTGATCATTATTCGGACTTGAACCTCGTGGCGGTATCATAAAGATACCTGGCGACTCGAGAGCAAAGGTAATAAAACAGAGCAATTGAACCAAGGAGAAAATCAGCAACATTATTTGGCGACTCCGCCGGAACCCGATCTAGAAGTGGAAAACTACTCCGGGAGAACCCAGAATTTGAATTAGAGATCCAATTGGAAACAGAAAACCACAAGTGTTCAAGCAGTTCTGATCAATACTCATAATTTGGAAGTGTGTGTATGCATGTGTAACGAACAGGGCGATAAGGTAAAACTGATTTTTTGTTGCGACAAAACTGTCGGAAGTTTGTATTTCGGAAAGTAGCGAAAGCCGTACCCGTATTTACAGCACCGCCTTAATACCCCGTCCCAAATTTGAAGAGCAGCATTCGGATAGGAAAGATGGCAATGCAGGCAATGCAGCGCCTAATGAACCCAGAGGAATTTGCGGTCGCAGCGACCAGCAGCAGTAGAGTGGGACAATGTCCCATTTGGGAGGAAGAGATCAAGAAATATCTCAAAGGGAAGGGATGGCCCCTTTGGAATGAATTCTGTGATAACGAGGAATCAGGTGCCGGGAGTATAGGACATACTTGGTGGGAGAACCTGAGCGAGATCCATAAAAAGAGCTTAGGGAAAGCTCGCAAGCCGATGGCAATCGTGTCCTGCTTGGCGCAATTGCGAGGCACAGAGGAGGTCATTAGGACGCTCCGGAAAGAAGTTGAGGGCATACATCGAATGAGTAAGGTCGATGTAAGCGAGATAGAAAAGGAGAATTTGGAATTGAGAAGGAAGTTGGCAGCAAAAGATGGAGAGGTGGAGGATGCCAAAAGGGCACACCAGTCTTGTCTGGCGCACTTAAGCAGCTTCCAATCTCAATATGAAAAGGCCTATCAGGACACGCAACGTGCAGTCCTGGTACGTGAAGAAACAGAAAAGCAGGTAGAAGCATTACAGAGACAGTGTAGCGATCTAAAGTGTTGCTCTTATTAGCCTTAGTTTTATTAGCTCTAATTCTGTCATCTTTGCTCACGAGTCGCCAGGTATCTTTCTGATACCGCCACTTGGTTCAAGCTCAAGTAATGATTAATAATACAGTACACCGCTTAGTAAATGTTAAATCAACGATCATTTATTATATACAGCAATAAATACTTATACAATTATACTACCTCGAGACTATTACCTACCACTAAAGGCCAATACTT
Source organism: Scyliorhinus torazame (assembly GCF_047496885.1). Lineage (NCBI taxonomy): Eukaryota > Metazoa > Chordata > Chondrichthyes > Carcharhiniformes > Scyliorhinidae > Scyliorhinus > Scyliorhinus torazame. Next base: position 127,866,311 of record NC_092721.1, read on the forward strand.
AACTGTGGTGATGGCCCACCAGGTCAGGGAAACGAATGGCTTATCGAATTGGGTCTGGCCTGCGGGATTCAAAAAGGCTGGTACGGGTCGATAGTCTGGAACACCTATCTGGTAGCGATCGCTGGAGTAAGACTTACCTGTTCTTTCGCCGAAGGGTCTCTAAGGTTGCGAGTAGGAGAAGAAGGTTGATCTGAACTTGGCCCCTATCTTTATAGTTCCCAGGGGCTTCCCGCCTCTCGGGGCGGACCTTGACCCTGGTCCCAAGTGATTGGACTTGGTCCCAATCACTGGGTTCGATATGCTCCAATAATGGGGCGATTCCTTGATCGGGGGTGGTCGTTCACCTTTCTTTGTCTCGGCCACTGCTGGCGCCGAGAGGTCTGGATCGGCTTTCAATTGCTAATTTGTAGCAATTGTTCCCGGGGATAGCCGATTAAACTGCAGATGGCTGGGTTGATGTGCTGCTAATGGTTGCAGGTATCGGTCTGGGCCGACTTCCCCAGAGCCGAATACACTGTTCTGTCGGCAGCTGTCCGTTTGAGTCCTGTTGGCTGATTTTCCCATCAGCCTTTTCAGTTCGCCATTTTACATCGGGGTTTGGCCAAATTAAACGTGAATCAGCCATTTTAGGTGGCTACATTAGGCAGCATTAAGAGCACTCCATGCTGCCACCACAGAACAAAGACAAAGCACGCTAGATCACGCAAAGTGCCGGAAGCAGATTGCAGAGCTGCAATCGCTGCTTTCAGTTCAGAAGGGTTTCCAGGAAAACTTTGGAGAAAAATTAGATCAGGGAGACGGCCCTGATTGGGAAGAATTTAATGAAACAGCGCAGAGATATGTTCAGGGAACATGTGCGCAGGGAAAGCCACAAAAAAGGAAAGCGCCCCAACCCCCCACAGAGCAGATAGTTCAAGCTCCAATTAACCCAGTCACCACCCACTGCACAGCCATATCGGACGATGCGGAATTTCTATACTCCACTCCCTTAACAGTGACCCAATTACGGGACACGTGCGATAAGATCACACCGTTCCTCCCCACCTCAGACCCCCACCATTTCTTTGCCACAGTTAAGCATCAGGCGACCATGTATGGCCTGGATGAGCGAGAGCATGTAAAGCTCACAGTTTTAAGTTTAGATCCTTCAGGAGCAGCAGCCCTTCCCAACCCACAGAATGTAGGAGGAGGCACCCTTGCAGAAATGCATACTGCAATCGGATATAACCGGGGTGGCCTCGTAGATGGCCTCAACAAATGTAGGCAAAAGAAATCCGAGCACCGCACAGCGTTTGCTGGACGGCTGTGGATCCACTTTGCAGCAATCTTTGGAGACTTAGACCGTACCCATTTGTCCCCAGACAACATGGCCAAATGGACCCGCATCCTTGTCTCCCATGCCACAGAAACAGGACAGAAAGCCTGCGCAAGTTATGATCCCTCAGAAGAGGCCCATAACAAGAAGTGGGTAGTGAAAAGATTGTCCCGCGCTTGGGAGCAATCTATACAAAGTAAACCCGCAGTCAAGAATCCCGAGGAAAAGCGGGCCGGAGCAGATATGCAGGCAGTAAAAACACACCAGACCCCTGCATGGGTGAATGAGGGAAAGAACAGCCCCCCACCCAAGTCACAGGAGTGTTACAACTGCGGACAGTTGTAAGAGAGTGCAATGCCCCTAAAAAGCCACAGAGAGCCCAGCAGACGGGCACCCTGAGTAAGAAAAAGACAGAGCCCATTCATAGTGTTAGCGCCCGTTCAGATCAGACAGACTTGACTGGAATGGACTGACGGTGTACGAGCTCCCCCAGTTGGGTCTGCGACACCCTTTGGGATAGGTCCGGACGACCGGTAGTTGCAGCGAAAATTCGGGGACAGCCCATCGAATTTCTCTGGTAAACAGGAGGGTCCCGCACCACAATAAATTCCTCCACCATGTTTCAAAAAGACACGTGCCCCACTACAGCCACCATCACCCTCAGCGGCTTTACAGGCCACTCACAGCAGGGATACATCACAGCCCCTGTACCCATTCAAATCGGTAACATTACCACCAAGCACCCCGTAGTTCGAGTTGACGTGCCCCACACAGCAGAACACATTCTGGGAATCGATTTCATGAATTCCCATAATCTTTCATTCGATCCAGTCAACCAGTGTGTCTGGAAGATGGCAAAATCCGCAAGACAAGATTAGCGTAGTAGGCGAATTTTGGTTCAACCCGACCACGCTTAGTACGGACAAGCAGGTTAGGGCGGTTCTGCAAACGAACAGGGCAGCATTCGCAACCCACAAGCACGACTGTGGACGGATGACTGGCTCCATACAAATAACAGGACCTGACCCTAGACCCCAGAAACAGTACGGATTTCCCCAAGAGGCAGCGGGAGAAATCTCCAAGGTAATAGAAAGCTCATTAGAGCAGGGCGTAGTTAGATCAGTAGCCTCCACTAATAATGCCCCGATTTGGCCAGTGAGAAAGCCCGATGGATCATGGCGACTGACCATCGATTACCGGGAACTCAACAAAATCACCCCCGCAGCAGCCCCCACAGTAGCCACAAGTCCCGAGACCATGCTCAAGCAGGGACTTAATTCCCGATTCTTTACGGTTTTGGACGTCAGTAATGGATTCTGGTCCATTCCATTGGCAAAGGCATGTCAGTACAAATTTGCCTTCACCTTTAAAGCACAGCAGTACATGTGGACATGCCTGCCACAAGGCGTCCACAACTCCCCCTCCATTTTCCACCGACAGCTGGCAAATAGTTTAGCCAAATTCTCTCGCCCCGAATGTCTGGTACAGTACGTAGACGACCTACTACTGCAGACAGACACCAAGGAAGAGTACATTGAGCTGCTGTCCGAACGCCTGGAACTCTTACACTCAATCGGTTGTACAGTCAACCCCACAAAGGCCCAGATTTTGGAAGAAAAAGTGATATATTTGGGAACAATTATCACACATGGTAAACGCGAGATCGAGCATAAAAGGATTGACTTGATTGCTAAATTGCCCCTTCCGCAGAACGTTTCAGCCCTCCGGTCGTTTTTAGGACTGGTTGGCTACTGCCGAAACCACATTGACGGTTTCGCCAGCAAGGCAGCACCCCTCTCAGACCTCCTAAAGAAAGGAGCCCCCTGGGAATGGCTTCCGCAGCATACGGATGCTGTGGACTCTTTAAAACAGGCACTCATAGCAGCCCTCGCACTACAAGTTCCAGACCCGCTTTCCCCTTACGCCATAGAGGTAGCGACCACAGACCGCACCCTTTCGGCCATGCTCCTCCAGGAACGGCACGACCAGTTAAGGCCCGTAGCTTACGCCTCCAGAATTTTAGATGCTGTGGAGCAGGGATTTTCAGCCTGTGAGAGGCACCTGCTCGCAGTATTTTGGGCAGTGCAGTATTTTTCATATATTACCGGACTGAACCCCATCACAATTCTCACCGAACACATCCCCACCCAGCTTTTACTGGACGGACGACTCAAGGACGGTACAGTAAGCCAGATTAGAGCAGCGAGATGGACCCTTCTCTTGCAGGGACGGGACATCACTGTTAAACGGACAAAGACGCACACCTTTTTAGCCGACAACTTACAGTCACCCGGAATCCCCCATGAATGTGAGATTATCTCTCCACACCACAACACAGGCCCCTTTATTGCTAAAACACCCCCCAGAAAGATAGGTAATTCAACCCAGAGGCCCCAGCACACGGACACGTGTGAGCCCATAAAGATCTATGTGGATGGATCTTCCACAGTCTTGGATGGGAAGCGCATAACAGGTTGCGGTATCTATGTCGAGGACGCGCAGGGACGCGCCCTTGAGGAAATATCGTAAAAACTTCCAGGCCACTTAGGCGCGCAGGCAGCAGAGCTCGTGGCCATCGCGTATATAGTGGAACACCCAGATTCCTTCCCCAGCCCAGCAGACATATACTCGGACAGCCTCTATGTCTGCAACAGCCTCACGGAATTTCAGCCCCTGTGGAAAGCAAGAGGATTTGTTTCCGCAGAGGGAAAACCCCTCCCCTCAGCCCCATTGCTCCGTCATATTTTACAGAGAGCCCAGAACAGGACTTTTGGGATAATCAAAGTTCGCAGTCACCATCGTTCCTCCCCCCCTGGAAATGTGAAAGCCGACGCACTTGCTAAGGCAGGTTCCAGGCATGGATATTTTTGGACACCCCCCGAAAGCGCACCAGTGAATGCAGTTCAGGTCTCACAGACAAAGATCGAGGATCTAGTGGAGGCCCAGAAGCAGGACAGCAATCTCAGGGAGATTGTAAAAGGAAACTATCCAGCACCCTATGAGAGGTTCAAAAATGCACTGACCACACATGACGGTGTGGTGTTAAAAGACACCCTTTATGTGGTTCCTGAACAGGACAGGAATCAACTGATTTGTTTGTTCCATGACGGTCATGGACATCAGGGAATCGATCCCACTACAGCCCATCTCAAGCAGCTTTGTTGGTGGCCGAATTTAAAGGATGATGTAAATCACTACATCGAGAATTGTCTTATCTGTGCCCAGAATAATCCGGACAGATATGCCAAAAAGGCTCAACTCAGCCACACCCGACCCGTTAATGGCCCCTGGACTAACCTCCAGATCGATTTTATAGGACCATTGCCCCCTTGCAGGAATGGCTATAAATATGTACTTGTGGTAATTGACACATTTACGAAATGGATGGAAGAATTCCCAGCCCGCACAAACACAGCAAAAACCACAGCCAAGGTTTTGACCCACCGCATCGTTACAAAATGGGGACTCCCCCGCAGCATTGAAACCGACCAAGGCTCCCATTTTATGGGACGTGTCATGCAGAACGTCCTCACGATATTTGGCATCGCCCAAAATTTCCACATAGCATACCACCCACAGTCGAGTGGTATCGTGGAGCGCTTGAATCGGATCCTAAAATCCACCCTCAGAAAAATGGTCCAGCAAAACAACACCACTTGGGACTCAGTCCTCCCTTTCGCGCTGATGTTTTTGCGTAACACAATTTCTACTTCCACAGGTTCCACCCCACACACCCTCATGACCGGACGTCCCATGAAAGGCACAGAATATTTGTTAGGTTTAGACTTGACTAGCCCCGAAGTGATGGCCCTCACACACGAGAAAGCAGTAAAGCAATTAGTTGAAAATGTTAAAACGGCTCAGCTAGCAGCCGCAGTAAAATTGGGCACCAGAAAGGAACAGAGCAAGGCTTGTTTCGAGAAGACTGTGCATGCGACTGAGAACAGTATAGGACATCAAGTTATGCTCTCCGTATATAACCCCAGCACATTCCTGTCACAAAATACTTGGGTCCGTACTCCATTGCGGATAAAGTAAGCCCTTCCATGTATAAAATAAAGTATCCCAACGGTAAGACTGCGTGGTTCCATATCAACCAGCTGAAGGCATACGGAACACAGTCTAACCACGCACACCACATCATGCTCAACGCAGCACACCACGCCCCACCCACAGCCAACGTAACCCTACCATCCCCCAACACGTCCAGCCCAGCCACGGACTCGACCTCGACTCCACCCCCGAGATATATACTCCCCCCCCCTGGAAACACCACAGACTGCAGCAGCAGAGACAGCGACTGTGACTCGGACGATAGCCACAGCACGCCTCCCTACTATCCCCATGCAACAGGACCCACACCCAGCGAATCCGACTACGATTCGAGTGATCCCTTCATGATCACTTTCCTAAACAAACCCCACCACCGACCACCTAACCAACTGACGACCCCGATTCTGTCCCCACACAACTAGACACCAATTATTAGCACCGAGATAACTCGTTCCGACTCGTCCGCAATGACAAGAGCGACCCCACCTGACACCATGCAGCCCTTTCAGCCCTGATACACTCAAGAGTTTGGCACCCGGGAGAAGATGACGACCTTGGGTCTGACTCCCAAACCGAGAACCCCTTTGCGACCCTGTTCGCAACCGAGAACTGAGGTGTCCAGATGATGTTTTAAAAGGAACCGCTTGGGAGAAGTGGTGTCCTTTCTGATGGAGCCTGCAGCATGTTTTATGTTGTTTGTAAGTTTGTTAAATGTTGTATGTCAGACAGGAACAATTTTTTTCACGGCCCCAAGCCTTTTCAGCCGAAACCTCTGAGAACCTGTCCGCACGCTTATCAGCAGAAACCTCTGAGGACTTGCCCACAGAGACTCACTATTGCCAGACACTAGTTCAGCGGAACTAGCTTGTCTGCAGAGACTTGTTACGGTACCAGACGCCCGTTCGTAACTGCTCTTCTGGTTCAAGGAAAGAACCACTACGGCATCCCCACCACGATGACTACATTTCTTGCCCGTTCTTGTCGGTTGCTCAGGCAGTGGAGAAATGGCTTGGGACCCGCCATGCCTGGGAACCCCCCCTCTGGTCAACTACACTCGGGTAGGAGAGACATGGCATTGGTAGCCGTCCTACCCGGGGACTCCATCCAACTCTTACCCATCGCGGCCCATACGCACCTCATTTTGTAAATTTTAGTTCAAAAAGTTGTGTTTTGTTTCAGGTAACCCTTAGGTTGCCAACCACATGCTATTTACATCCTGAAACATTTGGATGGTAAATTGCACAGTCTGCGAGACGGCTCGCACTGGTTCATTATTTGGAAGTGTGTCTTGTCCTAAAATTCGGTTTTTGAAAAAAAAAATGAGGGTGTCACACATAGTGACCAATTATAAAGGGAGCAATTGGCACTAACGGACAGACAGACTATCATACGAGATGTTAAACAAAGATAGTTACAGACACTATGCTTGTTTCCACAGAACTGCAGAAGCTCCAGGACCGGAGAAGAGAAGAAAAGAAAAGAGAAGAGCCATGAGGACTTCCTCCACATGGATCATCATCATAATAATGGACATTTGGTTGCAAGTGAACGCAAACCCCATGACGTCAAGCCCCCCAGCTGTTAATGTTTCACTTCACCACAGTACCCAGAGCCCAGTCACCAGCGACACCACACCATCTTGGTGTGCCAGGTTTATAACCTGGTACTCTATGTCATATGTAATAGAAACCGTAATAGTATTAGCGATACTCTGCTGCATCGTGCAGACTATGCGTCTAAGGAAATGGAGAAGGAGAGCCTACCGTGCTCGCACCCTGGTATATAGGATCAGATCCCCTATTTTCGGATACGACCAGACCCCCGACCCCCGCGAACTATAATAAAGAGCATTCATTTGCGGTTTTATTGTAAATAAAGAAATGTAAAGAACTGTTCATGAGCAAATTGTACGATCCTGAGCTTGACTGCCAAGCCAGGAAAAATGTGTATAAAATGCTATGATTTTGTCTGTATGGTTGAGGAAATTAGAATAATGAAATGTTTAAGTGAGTGTAGTGTATTAAGAATAGTTAGAGGTTCCCATTTTTTATTGTTTTGTAATGCATGTCCCTGTTTGACATAGCGCCCCTTAGAATTGTCAGGTAAAAATGTTTTGCATAGTTATGGTCAGTGTAGAGGCCATGAAAGGAGTGCCCCCCAGGTCAGGAATGGAAAGCAACATAGTTATGTGATCCTTCACGTTTCGTGTTAGGATCACAAGGAGGGTAAGTCGCCACCTAAATTGGCCAACTCCCAATTCAAAATGGTGAACGGCAAAGGCTGATGGGAAAGTCAGCCAACAAGCCAAAAACCAGCAGCTGCAGGTTGGCTGTGTATTTACCTCTGCAAAAACCAGACAACATCGATACCAGCGACCATCAGCATAACAAAGTAACAGCTATCTGCATACTGATGAGCAATCCCCGGGAACAATAAGTAACATTTTTGACACACAAAGCAAAGCCAGATTCCTCGGAGCCAGCAGGAGCCAACACAAAGGAGGTGAACGAGCACCTCAACACCGCCCATCGATCAGGGAACCGCTCCAGTATTGGAGAAAATCGAACCAAGCAATTGGGACAAAGTCCAATCACTTGGGATCAGGTACAGGGTCCGCCCCGAAAGGCGGGAAGCCTCTGGTGACTATAAGAGTTGAGCTCCAAGTTCAAATCGCTCTCTCTTCACTCTTCAGCAGCTCTCTTCACCGCTCTCTTCTTCCTGCCCGGTCACCCAGCAAAAGGAACCAACATTGACCGTGACCGGTGCAGTGACTCCAGTGATCATTGAAATCGTAAGTCTTAATTCAATGCTCGCTACGAGATAGGCGCTCCTAGCTACCAATCCGTACCAACTTCGAATCCCGCAGACTCAGAACCCGAACGAAAGGCCATTTGTTCCCCTGACCTGGTGGGCCAGTCCAAAGTTAAGTATCGGCCTGTTAGTTGTAGAAGCAGCTTAGACGTAGAATTTGTGCATGAGTAGCGATTACTGTGTATAATAAATGTGCTTTGATTTAAATCTTACTAATCAGTGTATTGGGTTATTGATCATTACTCGGACTTGAACCTCGTGGCGGTATCATAAAGATACCTGGTGACTTGAGAGCAAAGGTAATAAAACAGAGCAATTGAACCAAGGAGAAAATCAGCAACAATGGGTGCCAATCAAGCTGGATGCTTTGTCCTGGATGGTGTGAAGTTTCTGGAGTGCTGGAGGAATTGCATTCATCCAGCCAAGTGGAGAGTATTCCATCTCACTCCTGACTTGTGCCTTGTAGATGGTGAACAGACTCTGGGGAGTCAGGAGTTGAATTACTCGCTGCAGGATTCATGGCCTCCGACTGGCTACAAGAGCTCTTGTAGCCGCAGTATTTATATGGCTCGGGATTGTAAAGAGCAAGACTTCAACAAGGAGAGAGGGGTATAAAAAGCGAGTCATCAACAAGGAGAGCGAGGTATAAAGAATGAGACTTCAGCTGGAAGAGTGGGGTATAATGAGTGAGACATAAGCGAGGAGAGCGGTGTTTAAAGAGTGAGACTTCAGCAAGGAAAAGCACTAGAGTACTAGAAAACCACTCTCAAATGGATCTTGAGGCTTGTTGCTCAGGGTCTTGAAAAGCAACTGGGTGATACAGATATTAAAGTAGATTTCCCCCAGCTTTTTCAACATATAAAATAGGAGTAGGCCTTTCAGCCCTTTGAGCCAACTCTACCATACAATATGGTCTTGGCTGATCCTCTATCTCAACACCATACTCGAGGACTCTCCCCATATCTTATGACACTTTTATAGTCTAGAAATCTATCTATTTCCTTCTTAAATATATTCGGTACTGTGACATAGCGCCAGGGACCTGGGTTCAATTCGAGCCTTGGTTACACTGTCTGTGTGAAGTTTGCACATTCTCCCCATGTCTGCGAGGGTTTCCTCCGGGTGCTCCAATTTCCTCCCAGTCCAAAGATGTGCAGGTTAGGTGGATTGGTCATGCTAGAATTGCCAAAAATTCCAAAGAGGTGCAAGTTAGGTGGGGTTATAGGGATAGGGTGGAGAGTGCGCTTAGGTAGGGTGCTCTTTTGGATGGTCAGTGCAGACTTGATGGTCCAAATGGCTTCCTTCTGCACTGTAGGGATTCTAATGTTCTAGCTTGGCCTCACAGCCTTCCTTTTTAGAGAATTCCACCGGCTCATCATCCTCTGAGTAAAGAGGTTTCTCCTCATCTCAGTGTTAAATGGCCTACCCCCTATTTTGAGACTGTGACCCCCTTGTTCCAGACCCTCCAGCCTGAGGGAACAACATCCCTACATCCAGTCAGTCCAGGTCAGTCAGATTTTATACAATTAATTAGATCCTCTTTCATTCCCCCAAATTCCAATGAATACAGGCTCAGTTGGCGCAACCTCTCCTCATATGACAATTGTGGTAGGCTGGCCCCTTTAAGGGGTAATTCTTCGTAGGCCATGTGACCCGTGGAGGCAATGGGAATGCTACACACAAACTTGAGCCTATCCGGTGCAAGGGCGTGGACCTGATAGCTGGGTATCATCAGAGTAAGCCGTAAATCGAGGGAACTAGACCTGTGCTAGAATTGTGCTAATCTATACCATAATGTTCTTTTGTTAATAAATCACCATTGTGATTTAACACTGCCTCGTCACAGGAAACTTTGGTGGAGGAGCTTAAGGGCAATTGGGAGGACGAGCTAGGTGGAGAGATAGAGGCGGGTCTATGGGCGGACGCCCTAAGCAGGGTTAATACCTCCTCATCATGCGCCAGGCTCAGCCTGATACAATTTAAGGTAGTCCACCGGGCACACATGATAGCGGCTAGGATGAGCAGGATTTTCAGGCTAGAAGATAGGTGTGCGAGGTGCACGGGAAGCCCAGCAAATCATGTCCACATGTTTTAGGCATGCCCGAAGCTTGGAGGATTTTGGCAGGGTTTTGCTCAGGCAATGTCCATGGTGCTAAAAACACGGGTGGTGCAGAGTCCAGAGGTAGCGAACTTTGGAGTGTCGGAAGAGCCGGGAGTTCAGGGGGCAAAAGAGGCTGACGTCTAGGCCTTTGCCTCCCTGGTAGCCCGGAGATGGATCTTGTTAATATGGAGGGACTCGAAGCCCCTGAGTAGAGAGACCTGGGTTAGTGACATGGCTGGGTTTCTCAGTCTCGAGAAAATAAAGTTTGCCTTAAGAGGGTCAATGGTTGGGTTCACCCGGAGGTGGCAGCCGTTCGTTGACTCTCGGGGAAAATTAAAATGTCAGCAGACGCAGTATTCCAAGTGGGGGGGGGTCGGATTGTTGTTGAATGGTTGGGGTGTGTGAAGATTGAGATGGGGGGGGGAAATGTTTATTATACCATGTTGATGTCATTGTCTATGTTATTTTTATTAAAATTTTCAAATACCTTAATAAAAATATTTTTTAAATTGCCTCGTCACTTTACCTTGCACTACAACAATAGCGACAAGAATAAATCAATCTAGTCGAAGGAAAGAGGTCGACTTTTGAAAGGGGGAGAAAGAGTGGCCTCGCGGTGTTCTGAAAAAAAGTTAAAGAACTATCAGCAGTCGAGTAGCTAGCCCATTGTTCTGGAAAATTGACCAATTTGTTCCGGAAGTTGAAATTTGGGGCCGATATGTCAAAAGGCTTCGATACCTTTCACGGCAGAAGACAAGCAAAATGTTATATTACTTACAATTTGTGGCCCATAAACATATAACGTCATGCAAATCCTAATGTCTCTGGAGGCAGCAGACTCCAAGTTCTTTGATCAGTTGGTGCAAGTAGTAAGAGACCACTCCAATCCCCAACCTTCCATTAGTATGCAGCGCTATAAATTCCATACAGTGCATTAGAGGTCTTGGGGAAACAGAATCCGCTTTAGTAGCCAGACTTAGACAAATGTCAGAACATTGTAAATTTGGTCCATCGCTTAGATGATATGTTACTTGACTGGTTGGTCTGCGGGATCAATAACTTAAATATTCAGAAGAAGTTGCTGGCAGAAACCAAGATATCCTTCGACAAAGTGGATGAGTTTGCTCAAGCATTGAAAGTGCTGAACAAAGCACTTTTGAGCTACAAGGCGTGAAAAGTAAGCTAAATCAGTTAAGGCGGGATGTGGCAGCCACTCGAAGTACCTGGAGTGAGGATGCAGCGGAGCTTGAGAAGAGTGACCTGCAATCACAAAGTTTAGAGGCTTGTTATCATTGTGAAGGAGACCATTCCCAAGACAGATGCAAGTCTAGGAAATTCAGCTGTATACAGGCCATATAATAATAATAATAATCTGTATTGTCAAATAGGCTTACATTAACACTGCAATGAAGTTACTGTGAAAATCCCCATATAAGCCAAAGGCAGAGACAGTCAGGCTACTCTGAGGTCCCCCCCAAAAAACATCGGCGACTCCAGTGAATAAGGTTGAGGAAGACCCTGAAGAGACGTCCAAAGTTGATAAACTGAATATAGTTAAGCAAAGCAACCCCATTGCAATTGTCCTTATGGTTAATGGCCGTCCACTAAAGATGGAGGTCGATACAGCTGCGGCTGTCACTGCAGTAGGAGAGAAAATGTTTAGGTATCTACAGGGAGGCTGTAGCCTGTGAATCTCAGCAGTACATCGGCCACTTTAGCCATCTATACTGGGGAGGCACTGCAAATACTGGGATCGGCATCCATACTAGTAGCGTACCAACACCAGTTCACCCAACCACCCTTAATCATAATCAAAGAACAAAGGCCAAGCCTCATGGGGCAAGACTGGCTTAGAAAATCAAGTTAAATTGGCTGGAGATATTCAGCATCATGGCTGGGGTTTTCCAGGAACTTTTCCATAGAATTCCTACAGTGCAGAAGGAGACCATTTGGCCCATCGTGTCTGCACCCACCCTCTGAAAGAGCACCCTACCTATGCCGACTCCCCGCCCTATCCCCAGTATTCCCATTACCCTACCTAACCTGTACATTTTTGGACACGAAGGGCAATTATTTTGTGTAAATATCACTAGGTTTTCCAGAGAGAGTTGGGGTGTATAAAACTATGTAGAACCAGAAACAACGGCAAAATCTTTTAGAGCCAGGCTTTATGCTCTGCACCAAAAAGTTGAAGTGGCACTATCTGGAAGACCAGGGGTGATTACTCCAGTATAATTTTCAGAATGGGCAGCACCAATAGTCCCAGTGTTAAAGCTGGACTCCACAGTAAGGATTTGTGGCGATTACAAGGTGACTGTGAACAGGGCTGCTAAAATAGATGGATATCCTATTTCTCGGATAGAGGACTCATACACCAAATTGTCAGGAGGCCTCAAGTACACTATATAGGATCAATGCCATGTGGACCAGCAGCTCGAGTTGAGGAAGAATCAAGAAAGTCTGTCACCCTAAATACCCACAAAGGCTTATTCCAATATATGAACTTACCCTTCGGTATTTCATTTGCCTGTGTTATATTTTAGCACACAATGGAAAGCCTTTTAAAGGGGATCCCGAAAGTCATCGTGTATCTGGATGATGTACTAGTGAAGGGGACAACACCAGAGGAGCACAGAGCCAATTTGGAAGAAGTCCTCAGGACGTTTAAAGATGGGGTACATTCACTTGAGGACAAAATAAAGGCAATTAAAGGGGTACCAGAGTCAAGGAATGCATCTGAAATGAAGTCCTTTTTAGGGATGGTCAATTAGCAGCACGGTAGCACAGTGGTTAGCATAGTTGCTTGACAGCTCCAGGGTCCCAGGTTCGATTCCCGACTTGGGTCACTGTTTGTGTGGAGTCTGCACATTCTCCCCGTTTCTGCGTGGGTTTCCTCCGGGTGCTCCGGTTTCCTCCCACAGTCCAAAGATGTGCAAGTTAGGTGGATTGGCCACGTTAAATTGCCCTTAGCTAAGGTGGGGCTATTGGTTTACGGGGATAGGGAGGTGTGGGCTTAGGTGGAGTGCTCTTTCCAAGAGCCGGTGCAGACTCGATGGGCCGAATGGCCTCTTTCTGCACTGTAAATTCTATGATCTATAATCTATTATGGCTGCCTTTTACCCAACCTGACTACATGTTTTGGTGTCCCTACACCAGCTGCTGAAGAATCACCAACATTGGAAGTGAGAAGATTCCCCGAGGAAATCTTTCAACCAGGTCAAGCAGACCCTGCAATTGTCAGCCTTACGTGTCCACTTTAACCCAGACAGGCCTATAATAGTCATTTGCGATGCTTCACCTTATGGCATAGGTGCGATACTATCGCACAAGATGCAAGATGGCACGGAGAGGCCTGACACCTTTGCGTCCAGAAAATTGTCGGATGCCGACAGGAAATATTCCCAGATAGATAAGTTTGGAAGACATTTACACCGTAAGAAATTCCATCAAGGCTGACCCATGTTACTTGCCATTTTTTGTGAAGATAAACTAGACCCGCAAATAATAATAATAATAATCTTTAGTAGTGTCACAAGTAGGCTTACATTAACACTGCAATGAAGTTACTGTGAAAATCCCCTAGTCGCCACACTGGTACATTGAGGGAGAATTCAGAATGTCCAATTCACCTAACAAGCGCGTCTTTCAGGACTGTGGGAGGAAACCGGAGCACCCGTAGGAAACCCACACAGAAATGGGGAGAACGTGCAGACTCCACACAGACAGTGACCCAAGCCAGGAATCGTACCCAGGACCCTGGCACGGTGAAGCAACAGTGCTAACCACTGTGCTACCATGCACATCAGCCAGAGTGTAAAGTTGGGCATTACTGTTGGCCATGTATTCTTATACCTTTAACACAGACTGGGTACATAGATCTCAAATGCCAATGTTTTGAGCCGGCTTCCAATTCCACAAATGATATCTGAGCCCTTCATTCCACAGTAGATCGTCCTGGCCCAGAATATTCTCAACACTCTGCCTTTTTCATCAGCGGACAAACAGAGACCCGGTTTTATTGAAGGTAAAACAGATGGTTCTAATTGGCTGGCATTTTGATAAGTCAGAACAAATCAGACCCTATCTGCAGCATAGGGATGAAATTACCTGCAAAAACGGGATTCTTCTGTGGAGATGCAGAGTGATTGTGCCATCCACGGGGTGACAATCACTTCTCCAAGAACTGCACAGTGAGCATCCTGGCCAGACCAAAATGAAGATGCTGACCAGGAGCTACATTTGGTGGCCAGCGATCGACAAGGACATAAAGAGTGTGGTCAGCTGTTGTGAGCATTGCCAGACTCAGCCGACCCTTCCACCTGCAGCTAGATTGCTTTGGGATTTTCCTTAACCCTGTTAGCTAAAGATATTTCATGACCCCTTTCAGCCCTCTTTATTGCGCGTTTGAGATTTGTCCTACTTTCCCGATATTCCTCCAAAGCTTCATCAGTTTTAAGTCGCCTAGATCTTATGTATGCTTCCTTTTTCATCTTAGCTAGTCTCACAATTCCACCCGTCATCCATGGTTCCCTAATCTTGCCATTTCTATCCCCCATTTTCACAGGGACATGTCTGTCCTGCACTCTAATCAACCTTCCCTTAAAAGACTCCCACATTTCAAAAGTGGATTTACCCTTAAATAGCTGCTCCCAATCCACATTCCCTAGCTCCTGACGAATTTTGTTATACTTTGCCTTTCCCCAATTTAGCACTCTTCCTTTAGGACCACTCTCGTCTTTGTCCATGAGTATTCTAAAACTTACGGAATTGTGATCGCTATTCCCAAAGTAATCACCGACTGAAACTTCAACCACCTGGCTGTGATCATTCCCCAATACCGGTCCAGTATGGCCCCTTCCCGAGGTGAACTATTTACATACTGCTCTAAAAAAAACTCTCCTGGATACTCCTTACAAATTCTGCTCGATCTACGCCTCCTACACTACATGAGTCCCATTCAATGTTGGGGAAGCTAAAATCTCCCATCACGACCACCCTATTGCTCCTACATTTTTCTATAATCTGTCTACATATTTGTAGCTCTACTTCACGCTCGCTTTTGGGAGGTCTGTAGTGAAGTCCCAACAATGTTACTGCACCCTTCCTATTTCTTAGCTCTACACATATTGCCTCAGTGCTCGAATCCTCCATCGTGCCCTCCTTAATCAAAGCTGTGATATCATCTCTGACCAGTAATGCAACTCCTCCACCCCTTTTACCTCCCTCTCTATCCCTCCTGAAGCATCTATACCCTGGGATATTTAGTTGTCAATCTTGCGCTTCCCTCAACCAAGTCTCAGTAATACCAATAACATCATATTCCCAGGTACTAATCCAAGCCCTAAGTTCATCTGCCTTACCTGCTACATTTCGCGCATTGAAACAAATGCACCTCAGACCAGCTGTCCCTTTGCGTTCATCATCTCTTCCCTGTCTACTCTTCCCCTTAGTCACATTGAGTTTATTATCTAGTACCTTACTGGTTTTAGTTGCTGCCTCTTTACTGACCTCTAACTTCCTAATCTGGTTCCCATCCCCCTGCCACATTAGTTTAAAACCTCCCCAACAGTGTTAGCAAAAGCACCCCCTAGGACATTGGGATTGGAATTGTAAGTGAACTTAAGCGGGGTGGGGGGGGGGGAGGAATGCGGTAGCATGGCCCTTTTAAGGAGCAAGCTTTCATGAGCCACATGACCGCCCGGAGCCAATGGGAACAGAGCACGTGAACCTGAGTCTATCAACTGCCAGGATGTGAACCTAGGTAGCTGGGTATCATCAAAGTAAGCCTGGGAGTCAAGGGACCTAGCTAGACCTGTGTTGATCTATAATATAAAGCTCTTCTTTTGTCAATAAATCATTATTGTGATTTAACACTGCTTGTCGCTTTAACACATACTACAACAACAATCCTGCTACCCCAGTAATCAATCTGGTGAACCTTCATTGTACTCCCTCTATGCCAAGTATATCGTTTCTTAGGTAAGGAGACCAAAATTGAACACAATACTTTAGGTGTGGTCTCACCAAAGCCCTGTACATTGCAGTAAGATATCCTTGCTGCTGTACTCAAGTCCTCTTGCAATGAAGGCCAACATACCAATTGCCTTCCTATCACCTTACTAGCTCCTTACTGTAACTGTATGCTTGCTTTCATTGACTGGTGTACTTGGACACCCAGGTCCCTTTGTATGTCAACATTTCCCAATCTATCACCATATAAATAACACCCTGCCATTCTGTATCTCCATCTAAAGTGGATAATTTCATATTTATCCACATTATACTGCATCTACCATATTTACCCACTCACCCAACTGGTCTAAATCATCTTGAAAGCTCTTAACATCCTCCTCATCACTCACATTCCCACCACATTTCATGTCATCAGCAAAACTTGGAAATATGACATATTCCTGAGAGTGTAGATCACAAAAGTTGTATTTTTGCTGACTGATAATTATCACAGAGGTCTTTCAGAAATTACCAAAGTGGCAGCAGATGAAGAAGGAAACAATAGAAACTAACGAGATGGGTGCGATCCATTGGAAACCCTGCGCCTAAAAAACAGCTTGCCGTGGCACAGCATGGCCAATAGATGCTGGGAGACCCTGCTCTCAGGATCTACCCGGCTCACAACGCTTCGCGAGATCCAACGCGATCTCATGTGACATTGCAATGTAAATCCCTCCCATGAGACTTCCGGTTGCGGTGATGCGGAGCTAAGCCGCACGTTTCGGCAGCTCCTGCGACAACGGACTTTCGGGCTCTTTAGAGGAGCCCCAATGGAACTTTTTTTGAATTGATCCCGTGTGGGACGGTGTAGTAAGGTCCCCCCTTACGATATATGGCCGAGATCAGCGGTGGAGCGATGAAAAAAGAGGATCTGGAGCAACGACAAAAACGGGGGGGGAAAAGCAAGATGGCGGAGGGCGGAGAGCGAGCAGCATGGGGCCTGACCAGCAGGAGTTCCTTAAACGCTGTGTGGAGGAGCTGAAAAAGGAGGTGCTGGCGCCAATGCTGTTGGCAATCGAGGGGCTGAAGGAGACCCAGAAGACCCAGGTGGTGGAACTTCGTGAGGTGAAAGGCAAAATGAATGACAACGAGGACGAGATCCTGGGCCTGGCGGTAAAAGTGGAGGCGCACGAGGCGGTGCACAGGAGGTGGGCCGAGAGAATTGAGGTCCTGGAGAACAGGTCGAGGAGGAAGAACCTCCGGATTCTGGGTCTTCCCGAAGGAGTGGAGGGAGCTGACACCAGGGCGTATGTGAGTACGATGCTCCATGCGCTGATGGGAGCGGAGGCCTCTCCGACCCCCCTGGAGCTGGAAGGGGCTCACCGGGTCCTGGCGAGGAGACCCAAGGCTGATGAGCCGCCAAGGGCGATAGTGGCAAGGTTCCATCGCTTCGCCGACAAAGAAAGTGTGCTGAGATGGGCCAAGAAGGTGCAGAGCAGTAGATGGGAGAACCAGGATTGGAGTGCGGAGGTGGCAAAGAGGAGAGCTGGCTTCAACCGGGCCAAGGTGGTGCTGCATAAAAAAGAGTCAGGTTCGGCATGCTGCAGCCCGCGTGACTGTGGGTCACTTATCAGGACCAACACCATTATTTTGAAACGCCAGAAGAGGCTTGGACCTTTATTCAGATGGAAAAGCTGGACTCAAACTGAGGGGATGTGGTGGTGGGGGGAGATGTTGGTTGTATATGGGGTTGTAAATATGGGTAAAGAATATTTCATGGGTGGGATGATGGATGGGGATGTGGGTAGAGTTCTGGTTAAAATTCCTAAAATTTCCTTTTTTCTTTTCTGTAGACAAGGTGATGACGATGGGAAATGTGGGCGTCGGTGCTGGAGGGAGGTGAGACTCGGGGATGAGGGAACTGGGATAATGGCCGCAACAGGAGCTGCGCCACAGGGGGTGGGGATGGTTCAGGAATGCGCGGGCTTTTTCCCGCGCCAAAAGGGGGGGGGATGGAGGAAGGTAAGGAGGAGGAGAGACTCCCACACGGGGAGATCAACGGGAAGGCGGGGGAAGCCGGGGTCAGCAGAAGTCAGCTGACTCACGGAAGTAATATGGGGGGAGCAAAAGAGCTAGATGTGGATCTAGCGGGGTGGGGGGGGATTCTAGGGTTGCTGCTGCACTGTCCGAGGGGGAACTGAAAATGGAAGAGGTGGTCGGGACGGGGGTTCCCCGCCTGGGGGACTGGAGGGTGCGGGAAGCGCGAGCACGGGACTGGCCTAAGATAGGAGATGGCTAGTCGGCAGGGGGGAGGGGATAACCCCCCAATCCGGCTGATCACGTGGAATGTGAGAGGCCTAAATGGGCCGGTTAAGAGGGCCCGAGTGTTCGCGCACCTAAAGGGACTGAAGGCAGGCGTGGTCATGCTTCAGGAGACACATCTAAGGTGGCAGATCAGGTCAGGTTAAGGAAGGGATGGGTGGGACAGGTGTTCCATTCGGGGCTGGATGCGAAGAATAGAGGGGTGACAATACTGGTGGGAAAGCGGGTGTCGTTTGAGGCCAAGAACATAGTAGCGGACAAGGGAGGCCAATACGTAATGGTGAGTGGTAGGTTGCAGGGGACGGAGGTGGTACTGGTGAATGTATATGCCCCGAACTGGGCCGATGATGGATTCATGAAACGGATGTTGGGTCGTATTCCGGATCTGGAGGTAGGGAGCTTGATAATGGGTGGGGATTTTAACACGGTGCTGGACCCAGCATTAGATCGTTCCATATCTAGGACGGGGAAGAGGCCGGCTGCGGCCAAGGTGCTTTGGGGGTTTATGGATCAGATGCGGGGAGTAGATCCGTGGAGATTTGCCAGGCCTTTGGCCAGAGAATTTTCTTTTTTCTCCCTCGTACATAAGGCCTACTCCCGGATAGATTTTTTTGTTCTGGGCAGGGCATTGATCTCGAAAGTGGAGGGAACGGAGTATTCGGCCATAGCCATTTCAGACCATGCCCCGCATTGGGTGAAGCTGGAGCTGGGGGAGGAGAGGGACCAACGCCCGTTGTGGAGGTTGGATGTGGGACTGCTGGCAGATGAGGAAGTGTCCGGGAGGGTGCGGGGGTGTATTGAAAGGTATCCGGAGGCCAACGACAACGGGGAGGTGCAGGTGGGAGTAGTATGGGAGGCGCTGAAGGCGGTGGTCAGGGGAGAGTTAATCTCCATCAGGGCTCACAGGGTGAAGAAAGAGGGCAGGGAAAGGGAGAGGTTAGTGGGGGAGATTTTAAGGGTGGACAGGAGCTATGCAGAGGCTCCTGATGAGGGACTACTCAGGGAGAGACGAAGTCTCCAGACGGTGTTCGACCTGTTGACCACAGGGAAGGCAGAGGCACAGTGGAGGAAGGCACGGGGGGCGATTTATGAATATGGGGAGAAGGCGAGCCGGATGCTGGCACACCAGCTCCGTAAGAGGATGGCAGCGAGGGAAATAGGCGGAGTCAAAGATGGCAGAGGAACTACGGTGCGGAGTGCAGGGAAAGTGAATGAGGCTTTTAAGGCCTTTTACGATGAACTGTATAGGTCCCAGCCCCCAGGGGGAAAAGAGGGGATGCGGCGATTCTTGGACCAGTTGAGGTTCCCAAGGGTGGAGATGCAGGAGGTGGCTGATTTGGGGGCGCCAATTGGGGTGGAGGAGCTGGTTAAAGGACTGGGGAGTAAGCAGGCAGGGAAGGCCCCGGGGCCGGATGGGTTCCCGGTGGAGTTCTACAGGAAGTATGTAGACCTGTTAGCCCCGTTGCTGGTAAGGACCTTCAATTAAGCAAGGGAGGGGGGGACCCTGCCCCCGACAATGTCAGAGGCGACGATCTCTTTGATCTTGAAGCGGGATAAGGACCCACTGCAATGTGGGTCATATAGACCGATCTCGCTCCTTAATGATGCTAAGTTGCTGGCAAAAATGTTGGCCATGAGGATTGAGGACTGTGTCCCAGGGGTGATTCACGAGGACCAGACGGGATTCGTAAAGGGTAGGCAGTTAAATACTAATGTGCAAAGGCTCCTAAATGTGATAATGATGCCATCGGTGGAGGGAGAAGCGCAGATAGTGACAGCCATTGACCGGAGAAGGCCTTCGATCGGGTAGAGTGGGAGTATCTCTGGGAAGTGTTGAGGAGGTTTGGGTTCGGGTGAGGGTTTATTAGTTGGGTTAAGCTCCTGTATAAAGCCCCGGTGGCGAGTGTGGTCACGAACCGGCGGAGGTCGGAGTATTTCCGGCTGCACCGAGGGACGAGGCAGGGGTGCCCCCTGTCCCCTCTGCTGTTTGCATTAGCAATTGAACCTTTGGCCATGGCGTTAAGGGAGTCGGGGAAATGGAAGGGGGTGGTTCGAGGGGGAGAGGAACATTGAGTGTCGCTGTACGCAGACGACCTGTTGCTGTATGTGACGGATCCAGTGGAGGGGATGGTTGAGGTAATGCAGATCCTATGGGAGTTTGGAGACTTTTCGGGCTATAAGCTCAATGTGGGAAAGAGTGAGCTCTTTGTGATCCATCCGGGGGACCAAGGAAGAGGGATAGACGACCTACCGTTGAGGAGGGCGGAAAGGAGCTTTCGATACTTGGGGATTCAGGTAGCTAGGAGCGGTGGGGCAGTGCACAAACTTAATTTGACGTGGTTGGTGGAACAGATGGAGGAGGATTTTAAAAGGTGGGACATGTTGCCACTCTCGCTGGCGGGTAGGGTACAGTCGGTTAAAATGGTGGTCCTCCCGAGATTTCTTTTTGTATTCCAATGCCTCCCAATTGTGATTACTAAGGCCTTTTTTAAGAGGGTAAGCAGGAGCATTACGGGATTTGTGTGGGCGAGCAAGACCCCGCGGGTAAGGAGGGGGTTCTTGGAGTGTAGCAGAGATAGAGGAGGGTTGGCGTTACTGAATTTGGGTGGTTATTATTGGGCAGCCAACGTGGCAATGATCCGTAAGTGGGTGATGGAGGGAGAGGGGGCGGCGTGGAAGAGGTTGGAGATGGCGTCCTGTAAAGGAACGAGCCTGGGGGTGCTGGTGACGGCACCGCTGCCGCTCTCGCCGACAAGGTATACCACGAGCCCGGTGGTGGCGGCAACGCTAAAGATCTGGGGGCAGTGGAGGCGGCACAGGGGTGTGACGGGAGCCTCGGTGTGGCCCCAATCAGAGACAACCATCAGTTTGTCCCAGGAAGGATGGACGGGGGATTTCAGAGCTGGCATCGGGTAGGGATCAGAAGAATGGGGGACCTGTTCATTGACAGGACGTTTGTGAGCTTAGGGGCGTTGGAGGAGAAGTTTGGGCTACCCCCGGGAAACGCTTTCAGGTACATGCAAGTGAGGGTGTTTGTGAGGCGGCAGGTGAGGGAATTTCCGCTACTCCCGGCACAGGGGATTCAAGATAGGGTGATTTCGGGCGTATGGGTCGGGGAGGGCAAGGTGTCGGCGATATACCAGGAGATGAAAGAAGAGGGGGAGGCCTTGGTAGAGGAGCTGAAGGGTAAATGGGAGGAGGAGTTGGGGGAGGAGATTGAGGAGGGGCTATGGGCTGATGCCCTAAGTAGGGTTAATTCCTCTTCCTCGTGTGCCAGGCTTAGCCTGATACAATTTAAGGTGGTTCATAGAGCGCATATGACGGGGGCGAGGCTGAGTAGGTTCTTTGGGGTGGAGGACAGATGTGGGAGGTGCTCAGGAAGTCCGGCGAACCATGTCCATATGTTTTGGTCATGCCCGGCACTGGAGGGGTTCTGGAGGGGAGTTGCGGGAACAGTATCTAAGGTGGTGAAAGTCCGGGTCAAGCCAAGCTGGGGGCTAGCACTATTTGGTGTAGTGGACGAGCCGGGAGTGCAGGAGGCGAAAGAGGCCGGCATTCTGGCCTTTGCGTCCCGAGTAGCCCGGCGAAGGATCTTGCTAATGTGGAAGGAGGCGAAGCCCCCCAGCGTGGAGGCCTGGATAAATGATATGGCAGGGTTTATCAAGTTGGAGAGGATAAAGTTTGCCTTGAGAGGGTCTGCGCAGGGGTTCTACAGGCGGTGGCAACCGTTCCTAGACCATCTCGCGGAGCGTTAGATGAAGGTCAGACAGCAGCAACAGCAACCCAGGGGGGGACGGGGGGACATCGTTCGAGGGGGGGGGGGAAGAGGGGAGGGAGGGGGTGGAAGGGGGGTTCCGCTGGGGGGCATTTGAGCAAGAAAAGACATGAATGATCCGGAAACTGACACGTACGTGAAGATTCCAATGTACAAAGTTCTGTATCTTATTGACTTGCCATGTTCATGTCTTGCCACGCGAGTTCTTTTTCTTTTCTTTGTTACGGGGTGGGGGGGGGGGGGGGGGAGGGTTGTTTGTAAGGTGGAAAATATTGTTGTTGAAAAAGTCTTAATAAAAACATATTTTTTTCAAAAAAGTAAATCTCTCCCATTCTGAGCAGGATTACTTTTCAGCAAATCTGCATATTAGAGCGAGACAGCTAGTCTTACTTTAATGTGCAGATTCTGGAACTCCCTGAGGCATGGGATCTATCCCCTTTGCGTCGGAGACTTCAGGTGAGTGCCATTCAGTACTGATCGCCACAAACAGGGACCAGACCAAACGGCACACGTGGGGGTCTCCCAGGGGCTCGGAGGCCCCCAGGTGGATTCCCTTTGAGCAGGTTGGCACCAGCAGTGCCAGGGTGCCACCCAAGCAGTGCCACCTGGGTGCCAGTCTGGCACTGCCAAGGTGCCAAGCTGGCATTTTTGTGTGCTGGTGATCAGGCCGGACGTGCCCTGCAATGGTGTTGGGGGAGGTGCGGGGAAGCTGGGGACCCTCCCATAGCGCATTGGGGCTTTGGGGGGGGGGTGGGGGTGGTGGTCAGGTGTCACGTCAGGGGCCTCAGAGATTGCTGCACTGAGTAGTTTCGGTGAGCAGAGCTCCTCAGTGCACAAAACGGGGTTATGTGCGGCCTCAGCCATGCATTCCCCGGTTAGGCCTTTATCTAATACGGGTGCCATTTATAGCCACTTATTCCCTGGCACTGTGAGCACCGGGAAACACGCAGCTAAACGTGCTCGCTATGAGACTTGGTTCCCTTTTAAAAAAATTTTAGTGTACCCAATTAATTTTTTCCAATTAAGGGGCAATTTAGCGTGGCCAATCCACCTACCCTGCACATCCTTGGGTTGTGGGGGTGAAACCCACGCAAACACAGGGAGAATGTGCAAACTCCACACAGACAGGGACCCAGAGTCAGGATCGAATCTGGGACCTCGGCGCCATGAGGCAGCACTGCTAACCACTGCGCCACCATGCTGCCCTGGGACTTTGTTCCATTTTAGTTGAATTGCACCCAATGTATCTATATGTACTTAATGATGCTTCATTTTTTAATGAGATTTGTTTGACTGAAAATAGGTTGTATTCAGCTAAAAGCAAATTAATGGTTTTAATTGGTATCAAAAGTAAAACTTTCAGGAAACGTCATGATGCATGTTGATTTCATAAGAGTGCCATGGTGGAACTTGAGAAACATGTTGAGATTAGAATAGAAATTAAAATTGAGAATTAGACAAGTGGGGCTTTTAAATATATTGGTCCAGATCTTCTGATCAGGATTGGAAACCCCATTTCCAACCCTGATAAGACAAAAAAAATACAGTTACATTTGATATTTCAGGACAGTCTTCTGATGGAGGATCTTTCACATTCGACCCAATGCAGCAAATCTTGTAGAGAGCATTGCAGAGAATCCCCAAACCCCTTACACGTGTTTTGCGGCACTAGCTGCCATATTCTGGTAAGTAACGAGTTTAAATATCCCCAATCTACTTTGAAAACCAAAGAGAGAAAATAAATGTGAACTGAAATGAGTAAGGGGTAGAGTGAGTAAGGTAAGTGGCTAATGGGGTAGGGTGAGTAAGGCAATTGGGTAGGGTGAGTAAGGTAAGTGGATAGGGTGAGTAAGGTAAGTGGGTAAGGGGGTAGGGTGAGTAAGATAAATGGGTAGGGTGAGTAAGGTAAGTGGGTAGGGTGAGTAAGGTAAGTGGGTAGGGTGAGTAAGGTAAATGGGTAGTGTGAGTAAGGTAAGTGGGTAGTGTGAGTAAGGTAAGGGGGTAGGGTGAGTAAGGCAAGTGGGTAGGGTGAGTAAGGTAAATGGGTAGGGTGAGTAAGGTAAATGGGTAGTGTGAGCAAGGTAAGTGGGTAGTGTGAGTAAGGTAAGGGAGTAGGGTGAGTAAGGCAAGTGGGTAGGGTGAGTAAGGTAAATGGGTAGTGTGAGCAAGGTAAGTGGGTAGCGTGAGTAAGGCAAGTGGGTAGGGTGAGTAAGGTAAGTGGGTAGTGTGAGCAAGGTAAGTGGGTAGTGTGAGTAAGGTAAGGGGGTAGGGTGAGTAAGGCAAGTGGGTAGGGTGAGTAAGGTAAAAGGGTAGGGTGAGTAAGGTAAGTGGGTAGTGTGAGTAAGGTAAGGGGGTAGGGTGAGTAAGGTAAGTGGGTAGGGTGAGTAAGGTAAATGGGTAGGGTGAGTAAGGTAAATGGGTAGTGTGAGTAAGGTAAGTGGGTAGGGTGAGTAAGGCAAGTGGGTAGGGTGAGTAAGGTAAGTGGGTAGTGTGAGTAAGGTAAGTGGGTAGCGTGAGTAAGGCAAGTGGGTAAAGGGGTAGGATGAGTAAGGTAAATGGGTAGGGTGGGTATGGTGAGTATGGTAAATGGGTAGGGTGAGTAAGGTAAGTGGGTAAGGGGGTAGGGTGAGTAAGGTAAGTGGGTAGGGTGAGTAAGGTAAGTGGGTAAGGGGGTAGGATGATAGTTGGGTAAGCAATAGATAGGTTGGGGGTTAGATTGGGATGAGGACTGGTCAGGTGGGGGAGACTTATTGGGTGGTGGAGGCCATTCAGGTTGGGTAAGGGGGTGTCGGGGTGTAGTTAGGGCGGTAGTCAGGGGAGTCAGTGTGAGTGATTGGGGGGGTCAGTAATATAGTTACCCAGGTGTTATACCATGTTTTTCACTAATATTCCCGGGGTGACTATTCTGGTAAGTAAGTCAGAAGCGCTTGACGTCTCCAATTCTAACTCAAGAGTTGGAAACATTTTTGGAAGGTCCTAGGATCAGGGGAAATTGTCCATTGGAAGTTCAAACTTCCTAGGCAATTCTCATGGAGTGCTGGCATTGGGACCTCTAAGGGTTATGTCAGGTCGATTGAGCCAGTGGTTTAGCTATTCAGCAGTGTAAGTCTGGAATAACTTAAATCATTAATTTCATTTATTCCCATCCCAGTTAATTATACTAGGGTCACCACAGGAATATGACATTGTACACAGGAAGGTGCTGAAGTATGGCAGGCTGAAGAAGAGGAGCTCTATTCAGAACATGAGAATAAGTAAAAGCTGTAGCTGTTCTCTAACTTGAAGATAATATTGGTAGGTCTACACCATCCAGACTGCAAAAGTAGAGTTGAGGAAGTTTTGCAGATATTTGCATTTTTGGCGAGGACCGTGCCTGTTGAACTTGAGTTGGTTATGTACTGCTTGTTGGCTGAGGTTCAAGTTCAATCCGAGGAAAGGATCCTAAATTCATAACGAGGAAGACAAGAGTTTTGAAGGGCTTTGTGACTGAGACTGTTAACATATATGCTGAGTAGACTGCCAAGCCAATTTGTAAGATCTGCCTTAGTTGTACCTGCCATTTAATGAGTAATTTATATCATATAATTGATTACAATTTGCTGTTAATTCATGTTTAATTTATGATAATTCAGGGTTTTAGAGTACAAGTGTTTATCTAAGAATGTTTGCTTTGTGTGACTGTTGTATGGTAAAAAAATCCTTTGTTTAAACAATGGAATATTATGGCTTTGTTCTTTCAGTAAATAACTGGAATTTTGGATTTATTTTTAGTTTTGAAAGAATTTAGTGGTCTTGACTGAGATCATGGGCGGGATCCTCCGTCTCGCCGCACGCGCCCCCACCGGCAGTGGGTTTCTCCGTCCTGGCAATCTTTGACCAATAGGGTTTCCCATTGTGGGCACCCCCACGCCATCGGGAAATCTGCGGCCGTTGGTGCGCTGCCGAAAGTGGAAGTTTTGCCCTGGCAAAGATATACCATTATTGAGGCAGACAGGAATTTCAGCTTTTTTGGGTTCTGCTGTTGACTTCAAGGAGTAAAAACAACAACTGCTCAGGATCTACATTTTTCTACTTTGCTGATTTTACGAGACAAAATGGGAGTCTTTAGCACATTATTTCTACTCTTAATTTATGCACAGTAATACATATTGATGGAAAAGGGTTGTATTTCATTATAGATACATAGATACACAGAAGATAGGTGCAGGGCCTTTTGGCCCTTCGAGCCTGTGTTGTTTGTTATTAAAGTAACTTCGAGGTAAGGGTAGAATTTTCACTTTTAGTGCAAACGGAAGCTCCAATGCAAATTGTGCTCGTTTTGAAAACTGTTTTCTATCCTTAAACACCCTACCCTTAAACACCCTTACCTAGGTTACCAGGGTTTTTGCTTAAACACATATGCCTATCCCCGAATGCAAAATCAGCCATGAACCAGTGCAGTCAGACAATGTTGAAATTTCCCTCATATATTTAGAAGTGGTAATTTTTGGGTTCTGCTGCTGGGTTTATCACAAAGGGCAGTCATTATTTAATAGAGGTGATTGGGGGTCTCACCCACTCGTTCGAAAGTGGACAGGAAGTCCTGCGATTACTCTTTTCAGGAAGGCCCACCACAGACCTTCCCCAGAATCAAGGACACTGGGAACAGAAGTCCTGCCCACCAAAAGCCTGCCAGCCAATCAGAAACAGTAGTTTTTCATTGCTTGGCAGAACCACCAAGGAGGCAGTGTCTGCTGCTGGTACGACACCCATCAGAGGCCCAGGTTTGCCAATAAACCAAGCAACACATGAGTGATGGCACAAGATATTTGTGGGGGAGGAGGTAGGTTGGCAGCAAGGGCAGGGGAATGGATCTCAGTGGGATTCCCCTTCCTGATGCACTAAGTGCTGTTGAACGAGGGACCCCCGCCTCCCAGAAGACCATAAGCAACCCCGGCAGAGCTCATCTTTCTGGCTTCTTGCAGTCCCCTACCTGACACTGGGTGAATATCGGCCGACAGAATGAGGCCCTCAAGTGGGTATCAATTGACAGTGGGGCAGGAAAACTGTGCACAGGGCTTCCTGCCATGGATGTAATCAGGGAAGAAACAACAGGATCCGCACCCACAACACAAACTCTCTCGCCCAAGTAACCCCACCCCCACAGTCAAACTTGTCATAATTCTGCCAAAAGAGTATACATATTTAATCAAAGTGCCAATTAAACAAATTTGACGAGCCTAATACCAAGTTACTAAAATTCACTTTGAAACAATACAGAAAACTATTTCCTATTATAATATTGCGGAATCTTAGTGGTGAGTAAACGGAAATGATTTCATATGAATACATTCATTAACAGCTTCAGATTAGAACAATTAACAGCTATAGTTTTTTCGAAGCATGATGGAAAATTTGGTCAACATTGTAGGCATGATGGGGAGGTAGCCAATACCGTGGAAACCTAGCTGAGTTAAAAGTCATAAAACTTAATGGCCTTCACCAGATGGGTAAACAAATTTAAGGGTGATAAGAGTATAGACAAGCAGGCACTAGATCAAGACATCTAAGAGATTAATAGCCTCCACTGAGAATACAGAAAATGTGATGTATATATTAATAACAGAAGGTTGGTACCAAAAAGCTATAAATATGTAACACAGCCCTTGTATCAGGGACAGACACCCTGTAGAAGCAAACTGTTTCTCCCAGCATATGCTGCAATATGGTCCTTACTTGCTTGAATCTCACAGATGCAACAGCCGTCATTTTTACCACAACGTTTGTTTTGTAAATTCTAATGAAATCACATTTAGAAGTTTTTAACTCACCTTTCAGTTTTCTTGCGTCCAAGAGAAGCAGCTTCACTTTGAAAGCCTCTCCGAAGCCCTGCAAACAATATAATTAGCAGAAACTCCAACCGTAATTAATTCAATCTTGGGGCATGGCCAATTGTGTATGGGGTCTGCTTCTTTGTAATGTTTCAAAACTACTACCAAAGATTGCAGCAACTTGAGTTGTACTGAACAAAAGTAATGCTCAAATTTCATATTTTGCACTGCTTATGCGGATTTTGACCAGATTGCCCAGGAAAAACTAACAAATTTGGAGGAAACTCCAGGCAAGGCTATTACTTCATCATACTTGGCAACAATAGTACTGACTAACCAGCAAGATGCATATTTCCTTCAGTAGGTGACATGATCTAACAACTTGCAAAAATGAAAGGGAGAAAATAAGTGCTACAGCTCATTAATAAGTCTTGTAGTGTTTCTCGTTTTAGCCTTAGTTTAATTGCTTTTGTTCTGTCACCTTTGCTCTTGAGTCGCCAGGTACCTTTCTGATACCGCCACGTGGTTCAAGTCTGAGTAATGATCAATAATCCAACACACCGCTTAGTAAGAGTTAAATCAAAGCACATTTATTATATACAGCAATCAATACTTATACATTAATTCTACTTCTAAGCTACTTCCTACAACTAACAGGCCAATACTTAACTTTGGAAATGGCCCACCAGGTCAGGGGAATGAATGGCCTTTCGTATGGGTTCTAAGCCTGCGGGATTCAAAGCTGGTACAGGTCGATAGTCAGGAGTGCCTATCTCGTAGCGAGCGTTGGAGTAAGACTTACGTTTCTTTCGGCTGTTGTTGGAGAGAGTGAAGAAGGGTGCAGCCGGGAGAAGAAGGGTCGATTTGAACTTGGCCCCTATTCTTATAGTCCCCAGGGACTTCCCGCCTCTCGGGGCAGACCTTGTACCTGGTTCCAAGTGATTGGACTTGGTCCCAATCACTTGGTTCGATATTCTCCAATGCTGGAGCGATTCCTTGATCGAGGGGTGGTCGTTTACCTCTCTTTGTGTCAGCTCCTGCTGGCGCCGAAAAGTCTGGGTCGGCTTTGTGTTACTAATTTGTAGCATATTGTTCCCGGGATTGCTACTTTATATGCAGATGGCTGGGGTGTTGTTATGTTGATGGCTGCAGGTATCGATTCGGTCTGGCTTCCCCAGAGGCGAATACACTGTTTTACCTGCAGCTGTCTGTTTGAGTCCTGTTGGCTGATTTTCCATTCAGCCTCTTCCGTTCGCCATTTTAAATCGGGGTTTGGCCATTCTAATCGGGAATTAGCAATTTTAAGCAGCTACATTCCCTCCTTGTGATCCTAACGCGAACCGTGAAGGATCACATCCTGATTGTTACTTTCCATTCCCTGACCGGGGGGGGGGACACCTCCTACATGGCCTCTGCACTGACCATAGCTATGCACAAAAAATGTTAACTAACAATTCAAAGGGTGCTATGCCAGACAGGGACATGCATTACAAAACAACAAACTTGGAACCTCTAATTTGTCCTAAATATACTACCCTCGCTAAACATTCCATTATCCTACCTTCCTCAATTACACAACAAAATCACAGCATTTCATACAGTCTTTCCTGGCTTGGCAGTCAAGCTCAGGATCATACAATTTTTTTTGCTCATGAAAAGGTTTTTTACATCTCTTTATTTACAACAACAACAATAACCGCAGGTGAATGCACTTTATTATTTTATTATAGATCGTGGGGGTCGGGGGTCTGGTCGTAACAGAACATAGGGGATCTGATCCTATATACCGGGGTTCGAGCGCGGTAGGCTCTCCTTCTCCATTTACGTAGGCGTATAGTCTGCACTACACAGCAGAGTATCGCCAACGCTAACAGTGTTTCGATCACATAGGACAGGGAGTACCAGGTTATGAACCTGGCACACCAGGATGATGCAGTGTCGCTGGTGACTGGGTTCTGGGTACTGCGGGGCAGTGAAACATTAACGGCTGGGGGGTTTGAAGTCATGGGGTTCGCGGTCACGTGCAACCAAATGTCCATAAACAATATGTTGATCACGATGAAGGAAGTCCTCATGGCTGTCCTCTTTCCTTCTCTTTCTTCTCTCCTCTTTATTTTCTCCGATCCTGGAGCTTCTGGAGTTCTGTAGAAACAAGCATAGTATCTGTAACTATCTTTGTTTAATATTTGGTATACTAGTGTGTCTGTCCTTTGGTGCCAATTATTCCCTTTATAATTGGTCACTATGTGTGACTCCCTTATTTTTTTTCAAAAACAAATTTTAGGACACGGCACACTTCCCAATCATGAACCAGTGCTGATTTACCATCCAAATGTTCCAGGATGTAAATAGCAGATGGCGGGCAACCTAAAGGTTCCCTAAACAAACAAAACTTTTTGAAATGGAAAATGTCAAATGAAGTGCGTGTGGGCCGCGACGGGTAAGAGATGGATGGAGTCCCCGGGTAGGACGGCTACCAATGCCGTGTCTCCCCTACCTGAGCATAGTTGACCAGAGGGGGGGTTCCCAGGCAGGGCGGGTCCCAAGCCGTTTCTCCACTGCCTGAGCAACCAACAAGAATGGGCAAGAAATGTGGTCATTGTGGTGGGGCTGCCGTAGTGGTTCTTCCCTCGAACCAGAAGGGCAGTTATGAACGGGCGTCTGGTACCTTAACCAGTCTCTGCAGACAAGCTAGTCACTAGTGTCTGGCAATAGTGAGTCTCTGTGGGCAAGTCCTCAGAGGTTTCGGCCAAAAAGGCGTGGGGCCGTGAAAATGTTTTTCCTGTCGGACATACAACATTTAACAAACTTACAAACAACATAAAACATGCAGCAGGCTCCATCAGAAAGGACACCACTTCTCCCAAGCGGTTCCTTTTAAAACATCATCTGGACACCTCAGTTCTCGGTTGCGAACAGGGTCGCAAAGGGGTTCTCGGTTTGGGAGTCAGACCCAAGGTCATCATCTTCTCCCGGGTGCCAAACTGTTGAGTGTATCAGGGCTGAAAGGGCTGCATGGTGAGAGGTGGGGTCGCTCCCGTCGTTGCAGATGAGTCGGAACAAATTATCTCGGTGCCAATAGTTGGTGTCTAGTTGTGTGGGGACAGAATCGGGGTCGTCAGTGTAGTTCGGTGGTCGGTGGTGGGGTTTATTTAGGAAGGTGATCATGAAGGGATCACGTGGATCGTAGTCGGAATCGCTGGGTGTGGGGCCTGTTGCATGGGGGATAGTAGGGAGGCGTGCTGTGGCTATCGTCCGAGTCACAGTCGCTGTCTCTGCTGCTGCAGTCTGTGGGCATTCCGGGGCGGAGTGTATATTTCGGGGGTGGAGTCGAGGTCGAGTCCGTGGCTGGGCTGGACGTGGTGGGGATTGGTCGGGTTACGTTGGCTGTGGGCGGGGTGTGGTCTGCTGCGTCAAGCATGACATGGTGTGTGTGGTTCGACTGTGTTCCATAAGCCTTTAACTGGTTTATATGAAACCACGCAGTCTTACCATTGGGGTACTTTATTTTGTAAACGGATGGGCTTACTTTGTCCGCAATGGAATACGGACCCAAGTATTTAGGTGACAGGAATGTGCTGGGGTTATATACGGAAAGCATCACTTGCTGGCCGATATCGTACTCCGTTGCATGCACTGTCTTGTCGAAACAAGCCGTGCTCTGTTTCTTTTTGGTGCCCAATTTTACTGCGGCTGCTAACTGAGCCGTTTTGACATTAGCAACGAATTGCTCCACGGCTTTCTCGTGTGTGAGGGCCGTTACTTCGGGGCTGGTCAGGTCTAAACCTAACAAGTATTCTGTGCCTTTCATGGGGTGTCCAGTCATGAGAGTGTGTGGGGTGTAACCTGTGGATGTAGAAATAGTGTTACGCAAAAACATCAGCGCAAAAGGGAGGACTGAGTCCCAAGTGGTGTTGTTCTGCTGGACCATTTTTCTGAGGGTGGTTTTTAGGGTCCGATTAATGCGCTCCACGATACCACTCGACTGTGGGTGGTATGCTATGTGGAATTTTTGGGTGATGCCAAATATCGTGAGGACGTTCTGCATGACACGTCCCGTAAAATGGGAGCCTTGGTCAGATTCAATGCTGCGGGGGAGTCCCCATCTTGTAAAGATGTGGTGGGTTAGAATCTTGGCTGTGGTTTTTGCAGTGTTTGTGCGGGCTGGAAATGCTTCCATCCATTTTGTAAATGTGTCTATGACCACAAGTACATATTTATAGCCATTCCTGCAAGGGGGCAATGGACCTATAAAATCAATCTGGAGGTTAGTCCAGGGGCCATTAACGGGTCGGGTGTGGCTGAGTTGGGCCTTTTTGGCATATCTGTCGGGGTTATTCTGCGCACAGATAAGACAGTTTTCTATGTAATGGCTTACATCTTCATTTAAATTCGGCCACCAACAAAGCTGTTTGAGATGGGCTGTAGTGGGATCGATTCCCTGGTGTCCATGACCATCATGGAACAAACAAATCAATTGGTTCCTGTCCTGTTCAGGAACCACATAAAGGGTGTCCTTTAACACCACACCGTCATGTGTGGTCAGTGTATTTCTGAACCTCTCGTAGGATGCTGGAAACTTTCCTTTTAGAATCTCCGAGAGATTGCTGTCCTGCTTCTGGGCCTCTACTAGATCCTCGATCTTTGTCTGTGAGACCTCAACTGCATTCACTGGCGCGCTTTCGGGGGGGTTTCCAAAAATACCCATGTCTGGAACCTGCCTTAGCCAGTGCGTCGGCTTTTACATTTCCATGGGGGGAGGAACGATGGTGGCTGCGGACTTTTATGATCGCAAAAGTCCTGTTCTGGGCTTTTTCTAAAATATGGCGGAGCAATGGGGCTGAGGGGAGGGGTTTTCCGTCTGCGGAAACAAATCCTCTTGCTTCCCACAGGGGCAGAAATTCCGTAAGGCTGTTGCAGACATAGAGGCTGTCCAAGTATATGTCTGCTGGGCTGGGGAAGGCATCTGAGTGCTCTACTATATATGCGATGGCCGCAAGCTCTGCTGCCTGCGCGCCGAAGTGTCCGGGTAGTATCAACGATATTTCCTCGAGGGCGCGGATCCCGCAACCTGTTATGCGCTTCCCATCTAAGACTGTGGAAGATCCATCCACATAAATCTTAATGGGCTCACACGGGTCCGTGTGCGGGGGGCTCGGAGTTGAATTTCCTATCTTTCTGGGGGGTATTTTAGCGATAAAGGGGCCTGTGTTGTGGTGTGGAGAGATAACCTCACATTCGTGGGGGGTTCCGGGGTACTGTAAATTGTCGGCTAAGTAGGTGTGTGTCTTTGTCCTTTTCACAGTGATGTCCCGTCCCTGCAAGAGAAGGGTCCATCTAGCTGCTCTTATTTGGCTTACTGTACCGTTCTTGAGTCGTCCGTCCAGTAAAAGTTGGGTGGGGGGGTGTTCGGTGAGAATTGTGATGGGGTTCAGTCCGGTAATATACGAAAAGTACTGGACTGCCCAGAAAACTGCGAGCAGGTGCCTCTCACAGGCTGAAAATCCCTGCTCCACAGCATCTAAAATTCTGGAGGCGTAAGCTACGGGTCTTAACTGGTCGTGCCGTTCCTGGAGGAGAACGGCTGAAAGGGTGCGGTCTGTGGTCGCTACCTCTATGGCGTAAGGGGAAAGCGGGTCTGGAACTTGTAGTGCGGGGGCTGCTATGAGTGCCTGTTTTAAAGAGTCCACAGCATCGATATGCTGCGGAAGCCATTCCCAGGGGGCTCCTTTCTTTAGGAGGTCTGAGAGGGGCGCTGTCTTGCTGGTGAAACCGTCAATGTGGTTTCGGCAGTAGCCAACCAGTCCTAAAAATGACCGGAGGGCTGAAACGTTCTGGGGAAGGGGCAATTTAGCGATCGAGTCAATTCTTTTATGCTCGATCTCGCGTTTACCGTGCGTGATAATTGTTCCCAAATATACCACTTTTTCTTCCAAAATCTGGGCCTTTTTGGGGTTGACTTTACAACCAATTGAATGTAATAGTTCCAGGAGTTTGGACAGAAGCTCAATGTGCTCTTCCTTGGTGTCTGTCTGCAGTAGTAGGTCGTCTACATACTGGACCAGGCATTCGGGGCGAGAAATTTTAGCTAATCCATTTGCCAGCTATCGGTGGAAAATGAAGGGGGAGTTGTGGAATCCTTGTGGCAGGCATGTCCACGTGTACTGCTGTGCTTTAAAGGTGAAGGCAAATTTGTACTGGCACGCCTTTGCCAATGGAATGGACCAAAATCCATTACTGATGTCCAAAACCGTGAAGTAGCGGGAATTGAGTCCCTGATTGAGCATGGTCTCGGGACTTGTTGCTACGGTGGGGGCTGCTGCGGGGGTGACTTTGTTGAGCTCCCGATAATCAATGGTCAGTCGCCATGATCCATCGGGCTTTCTCACTGGCCAAATTGGGGCATTATTAGTGGAGGCTACTGATCTAAGTACGCCCTGCTCTAATAAGCTCTCTATGACTTTTAAGATTTCTCCCTCTGCCTCTAGGGGAAATCCGTACTGTTTTGGGGGTCTAGGGTCAGGTCCTGTTACTTGTACGGAGCCAGTCATCTGTCCACAGTCGTGCTTGTGGGTCGCTAATGCTGCCCTGTTCTTTTGCAGGACTGCCCCAACCTGCTTGTCCATACTAAGCGTGGTCGGGTTGAACCAAAATGAGATCCAATTGGAAACAGAAAACCACAAGTGTTCAAGCAGTTCTGATCAATACTCATAATTCGGGAGTGTGTGTATGCATGCGTAACAAACAGGGCTATAAGGTAAAACTGATAGATTGGATTGGATTTGTTTATTGTCACGTGTACCGAGGTACAGTGAAAAGTATTTTTCTGCGAGCAGCTCAACAGATCATTTAGTACATGAGAAGAAAAGGGAATAAAAGAAAATACATAATAGGGCAACACAACATATACAATGTAACTACATAAGCACTGGCATCGGATGAAGCCTACAGGGTGTAGTGTTAATGAGGTCAGTCCATAAAAGGGTCATTTAGGAGCCTGTGACAGTGGGGAAGAAGCTGTTTTTGAGTCTGTTCGTGCGTGTTCTCAGACTTCTGTATCTCCTGCCCAATGGAAGAAGTTGGAAGAGTGAGTAAGCCGGGTGGGAAGGATCTTTGATTATGCTGCCCGCTTTCCCCAGGCAGCGGGAGGTGTAGATGGAGTCAATGGATGGGAGGCAGGTTTGTGTGATGGACTGGGCGGTGTTCACGACTCTCTGAAGTTTCTTGCGGTCCTGGGCCGAGCAGTTGCCATACCAGGCTGTGATGCAGCCCGATAGGATGCTTTCTATGGTGCATCTGTAAAAGTTGGTAAGCGTTCCTGTGGACATGCCGAATTTCCTTAGTTTCCTGAGGACATATAGACGCTGTTGTGCTTTCTTTGTGGTAGTGTCGACGTGGGTGGACCAGGACAGATTTTTGGAGATGTGCACCCCTAGGAATTTGAAACTGCTCACCATCTCCACCTCGGCCCCATTGATGCTGACAAGGGTGTGTACAGGACTTTGCTTCCTGAAGTCAATTACCAGCTCTTTAGTTTTACTGGCATTGAGGGAGAGATTGTTGTCGCTACACCACTCCACTAGATTCTCTATCTCCCTCCTGTATTCGGACTCGTCGTTATTCGAGATCCGTCCCACTATGGTCGTATCGTCAGCAAACTTGTAGATGGAGTTGGAACCAAGTTTTGCCACACAGTCGTGTGTGTTCTGGGAGTAGAGTAGGGGGCTAAGTACGCAGCCATGCGGGGCGCCGGTGTTGAGGACTATTGTGGAGGAGGTGTTGTTGTTCATTCTTACTGATTGTGGTCTGTTGGTCAGAAAATCGAGGATCCAGTTGCAGAGTGGGGAGCTAAGTCCTAGGTTTTGGAGCTTTGATATGAGCTTGGCTGGGATTATGGTGTTGAAGGCAGAGCTGTAGTCAATAAATAGGAGTCTAATGTGGGAGTCCTTGTTTTCGAGATGCTCTAGGGATGAGTGTAGGGCCAGGGAAATGGTGTCTGATGTGGACCGGTTGCAGCGGTATGCGAATTGCAGTGGATCAAGGCGTTCTGGGAGTATGGAGGTGATGCGCTTCATGATCAACTTCTCAAAGCACTTCATTACGACTGAAGTCAGGGCCACTGGTCGGTAGTCATTGAGGCACGTTGCCTGGTTCTTCTTTGGTACCGGTATGATGGTGGTCTTCTTGAAGCAGGTGGGGACCTTGGAGTAGAATAGGGACAGGTTAAAGATGTCCGCGAATACCTCTGCCAGCTGGTCCGCGCAGGCTCTGAGTGCACGACCAAGAATCCCATCCGGGCCCGTTGCCTTCCGAGGGTTCACTTTCAGGAAGCCAATCTGACTTCGGAAGCTGTGATGGTGGGTATGGGTGAATTATGGGCTGCTGGGGCACTCGACAGCGGATTGTTGGTTACCTGCTCGAACCGAGCATAGGATGCATTGAGTTCATCGGGGAGGGGTGCGCTGCAGAGAGTCTGTCTGTGACTCTAGCTTGGTTTGATATTCTCTCTTGGCATCTCTGATGGCTTTGCGGAGGTCGTACCTGGATTTCTTGTATAAGTCAGGGTCATCTGCCTTGAACGCCTCAGATCTGTCCTTCAGTAGTGAGTCAATCTCACGAGTGAGCCATGGTTTCCGGTTGGGGAACGCACGTACTGCTTTCTTTGGCACGCAGTCGTCCACACATTTGCTGATGAAGTCTGTGACGGTAGTGGCATACTCATTTAAGTTGGTCGCTGAGTTCTTAAATATGGACCAGTCCACTGTCTCTAAGCAGTCACGTAAGAGCTCTTCTGTCTCCTCGGACCAGCACTGCACAACCTTCTTAGCTGGATTCTCCCGCTTGAGTTTCTGCTTGTATGCCGGGAGAAGGAGCACCGTCTTATGGTCTGATTTCCCAAAGTGCGGTCGGGGGATGGAATGGTAGGCGCCCTTGATTTTTGAGTAGCAGTGGTCAAGAGTGTTGTCGCCCCTGGTGGGGCAGGAGATGTGCTGGTGGAATTTTGGCAGTACACTCGAGGTTGGCCTTGTTGAAGTCTCCGGCTACTATGAACAAGGCCTCCGGGTGTTCTGTTTCGTAGTTGTTTATTACTGTATATAGTTCGTCCAGCGCCTTCCTCACTTCTGCCTGGGGTGGGATGTAGACCGCTGTGATAATGGCTGAAGTGAACTCACGTGGAAGATAATATGGGCGGCACTTCACGGTCAGGTATTCCAGGTCTGGGGAGCAGGAGGTCGCCAGAGTCGCCACATCCAAGCACCAAGAGGAGTTGATGAGGAGGCAAACCCCTCCACCCTTCGCTTTGCCTGATGATGCCGTGCGGTCCGCCCGGTGAATTGAGAAGCCTTCAGATTATATGGCTGAGTCCGGCGAGGTGGGGGTGAGCCATATCTCTGTGAAACAGAGCAAGCAGCAGATTTTTTGTTGCGACAAAACTGTCGGAAATTTGTATTTCGGAAAGTAGCGAAAGCCGTACCCGTATTTACAGCACCGCCTTAATACCCCTGTCCCAAATTTCAAGAGCAGCTTTCGGATTAATACCCCTGTCCCAAATTTGAAGAGCAGCATTCGGATAGGAAAGGTGGCAATGCAGCGCCTAATGAACCCAGAGGAATTTACGGTTGCAGCGACCAGCAGCAGTAGAGTGGGACAATGTCCCATTTGGGAGGAAGAGATCAGGAAATATCTCAAAGGGAAAGGATGGCGCCTTTGGAATGAATTCTGTGACAATGAGGAATCAGGTCCCGGGAGTATAGGACATACTTGGTGGGAGAACCTGAGCGAAATCCACAAAAAGAGCTTAAAGGGAAAGCTCGCAAGCCGACGGCAATCATGTCCTGCTTGGCACAATTGCGAGGCACAGAGGAGGTCGTTAGGATGCTCCGGAAAGAAGTTGAGCGCATGCATCGAATGAGTAAGGTTGATGTAAGCGAGGTAGAAAAGGAGAATTTGGAATTGAGAAGGAAGTTGGCAGCAAAAGATGTAGAGGTGGAGGATGCCAAAAGGGCTCACCAGTCTTGTCTGGTGCACTTAAGCAGTTTCCAGTCTCAATACGAAAAGGCCTATTAGGACACGCAACGTGCAGTCCTGGTACGTGAAGAAACAGAAAAGCAGGTAGAAGCGTTACAGAGACAGTGTAGCAATTTAAAGGCAGCATTAAGAGCACTCCATGCTGCCATCACAGAACAAAGACAAAGCACATTAGATCACGCAAAGTGCCGGAAGCAGATTGCAGAGCTGCAATAGCTGCTTTCAGTTCAGAAAGGTTTCCAGGAAACCTTTGGAGAAAAATTAGATCAGGAAGACGGCCCGAATTGGGAAGAATTGAATGAAACTGCGCAGAGATATGTTCAGGGAACATGTGCGCAGGGAAAGCCACAAAAGAGGAAAGCGCTCCAACCCCCACAGAGCAGATGGTTCACGCTCCAATTAACCCAGTAACCACCCACAGCACAGCCACATCGGACGATGCGGAATTTCTATACTCCACCCCCTTAACAGTGACCCAATTACGGGACGCGTGCGATAAGATCCCCATCTCAGACCCCCACCATTTCTTTGCCACAGTCAAACATCAGGCGACCATGTACGCCCTGGATGAGCGAGAGCATGTAAAGCTCACCGTTTTCAGTTTAGACCCTTCAGTAGCAGCAGCCCTTCCCGACCCACAGAATGTAGGAGGAGGCACCCTTGCAGAAATGCATACTGCGATCCTGGATGCGATCGGGTATAACCGGGGTACCCCGTAGATAGCCTCAACAAATGTAGGCAAAAGAAATCCGAGCACCCCACAGCGTTTGCTGGGCGCCTGTGGATCCACTTGGCAGCATTTGGAGACTTAGACCGTGCCCATTTGTCCCCAGACAACATGGCCAAATGGACCTGCACCCTTATCTCCCATGCCACAGAAACAGGACAGAAAGCCTGCTCGAGTTATGATCCCTCAGAGGAGGTCCATAACGAGAAGTGGGTAGTGAAAAGATTATCCCGCGCTTGGGAGCAATCTATACAAAGTAAACCCGCAGTCAAGAATCCCGAGGAAAAGCAGGCCGGAGCAGATATACACCAGAACTCCGCATGGGTGAATGAGGGAAAGAACAGACCCAAGTCACAGGAGTGTTACAACTGCGGACAGTTGGGACACTTCGCAAGAGTGCAATGCCGCTAAAAAGCCACAGAGAGCCCAGCAGACGGGCACTCTGAGTAAGAAAAAGACAGAGCCCATTCATAGCGTTAGCGCCCGTTCAGATCAGACGGACTTGACCGGAACAGACTGACGGTGTACGGGCTCCCCCAGTTGGGTCTGCGACACCCTTTGGGATAGGTCCGGACGACCGGTAGTTGCAGCGAAAATTCGGGGACAGCCCATCAAATTTCTCTGGGACACAGGAGGGTCCCGCACCACAATAAATTGCTCCACCATGTTTCAAAAAGACACGTGGCCCACTACAGCTACCATCACCCTCAGCGGCTTTACAGGCCACTCACAGCAGGGACACATCACAGCCCCTGTACCCATTCAAATCGGTACCATCACCACCAAGCACCCCGTGGTTTTAGTTGACCTGCCCCACACAGCAGAACACATTCTGGGAATCGATTTCATAAATTCCCATAATCTTTCATTCGATCCAGTCAACCAGTGTGTCTAGAAGATGGCAAAATCCGCAAGAGCCCCCACAACGCTCAACATAGAAGAGTACGCGAACAAAATTAGCGCAGTAGGCGAATTTTGGTTCAACCCGACCACGCTTAGTACGGACAAGCAGGTTAGGGCAGTTCTGCAAAAGATCAGGGCAGCATTCGCGACCCAGAAGCACGACTGTGGACGGATCACTGGCTCCGTACAAATAACAGGACCTGGCCCTAGACCCCAAAAACAGTATGGATTTCCCCAAGAGGCAGAGGGAGAAATTTCCAAGATAATAGAAAGCTTATTAGAGCAGGGCGTACTTAGATCAGTAGCCTCCACTAATAATGCCCCGATTTGGCCAGTGAGAAAGCCCGATGGATCATGGCGATTGACCATCGATTACCGGGAACTCAACAAAATCACCCCCGCAGCAGCCCCCACAGTAGCCACAAGTCCCGAGACCATGCTCAAGCAGGGACTCAATTCCCGATTCTTTACGGTTTTGGACGTCAGTAATGGATTCTGGTCCATTCCATTGGCAAAGGCATGTCAGTACAAATTTGCCTTCACCTTTAAAGCACAGCAGTACACGTGGACATGCCTGCCACAAGGCTTCCACAACTCCCCCTCCATTTTCCACCGACAGCTGGCAAATGGTTTAGCCAAATTCTCTCGCCCCGAGTGTCTGGTTCAGTATGTAGACGACCTACTACTGCAGACAGACACCAAGGAAGAGCACATTGAGCTTCTGTCCGAACTCCTGGAACTCTTACACTCAATCGGTTGTAAAGTCAACCCCAAAAAGGCCCAGATTTTGGAAGAAAAAGTGATATATTTGGGAACAATTATCACACATGGTAAACGCGAGATCGAGCATAAAAGGATTGACTCGATTGCTAAATTGCCCCTTCCCCAGAACGTTTCAGCCCTCCGGTCGTTTTTAGGACTGGTTGGCTACTGCCAAAGCCACATTGACGGTTTCTCCAGCAAGACAGCGCCCCTCTCAGACCTCCTAAAGAAAGGAGCCCCCTGGGAATGGCTTCCGGAGCATACGGATGCTGTGGGCTCTTTAAAACAGGCACTCATAGCAGCCCCCACACTACAAGTTCCAGACCCGCTTTCCCCTTATGCCATAGAGGTAGCGACCACAGACCGCACCCTTTCAGCCGTTCTCCTCCAGGAACGGCACGACCAGTTAAGACCCGTAGCTTACGCCTCCAGAATTTTAGATGCTGTGGAGCAGGGATTTTCAGCCTGTGAGAGGCACCTGCTCGCAGTATTTTGGGCAGTGCAGTATTTTTCATATATTACCGGACTGAACCCCATCACAATTTTCACCGAACACACCCCCACCCAATTTTTACTGGACGGACGACTCAAGGACGGTACAGTAAGCCAGATTAGAGCAGCTAGATGGACCCTTCTCTTGCAGGAACGGGACATCACTGTTAAAAGGACAAAGACGCACACCTATTTAGCCGACAACTTACAGTACCCCGGAACCCCCCATGAATGCGAAATTATCTCTCCACACCACAACACAGGCCCCTTTATTGCTAAAACACCCCCAGAAAGATAGGTAGTTCAACCGAGAGCCCCCAGCACACAGACACGTGTGAGCCCATAAAGATCTATGTGGATGGATCTTCCACAGTCTTGAATGGGAAGCGCATAACAGGTTGCGGTATCTATGTCGAGGACGCGCAGGGACGCGCCCTTGAGGAAATATCATAAAAACTTCCAGGCCACTTAGGCGCGCAGGCAGCAGAGCTCGCGGCCTTTGCATATATAGTGGAACACCCAGATTCCTTCCCCAGCCCAGCA
Source organism: Scyliorhinus torazame (assembly GCF_047496885.1). Taxonomy (NCBI): domain Eukaryota; kingdom Metazoa; phylum Chordata; class Chondrichthyes; order Carcharhiniformes; family Scyliorhinidae; genus Scyliorhinus; species Scyliorhinus torazame. The sequence goes on from NC_092721.1 coordinate 127,907,906, forward strand.
GACATATACTCGGACAGCCTCTATGTCTGCAACAGACTCACGGAATTTCTGCCCCTGTGGAAAGCAAGAGGTTTTTTTCCGCAGATGGAAAACCCCTCCCCTCAGCCCCATTGCTCCGCCACATTTTAGAGAGAGCCCAGAACAGGACTGTTGGGATAATCAAAGTTCGCAGTCACCATCGTTCCTCCCCCCATGGAAATGTGAAAGCCGACGCACTGGCTAAAGCAGGTTCAAGGCATGGATATATTTGGACACCCCCCGAAAGCGCGCCAGTGAGTGCAGTTCAGGTCTCACAGACAAAGATCGGGGATCTAGTGGAGGCCCAGAAGCAGGACAGTAATCTCAGGGAGATTGTAAAAGGAAAATATCCAGCTCCCTGTGAGAGGTTTGAAAATGCACTGACCACACATGACAGTGTGGTGTTAAAAGACACCCTTTATGTGGTTCCTGAACAGGACAGGAATCAACTGATTTGTTTGTTCCATGACGGTCATGCACATCAGGGAATCGATCCCACTACAGCCCATCTCAAGCAGCTCTGTTGGTGGCTGAATTTAAAGGAACATGTAAACCTCTACACCGAGAATTGTCTTATCTGCGCCCAGAATAATCCGGACAGATATGCCAAAAAGGCTCAACTCAGCCACACCCGACCCATTAATGGCCCCTGGACTAACCTCCAGATTGATTTTATAGGACCGTTGCAGGAATGGCTATAAATATGTACTTGTGGTAATTGACACATTTACGAAATGGGTGGAAGCATTCCCAGCCCGCACAAACACTGCAAAAACCACAGCCAAGATTTTGACCCACCACATCTTTACAAGATGGGGACTCCCCCGCAGCATTGAATCAGACCAATGTTCCCATTTTACGGGACGTGTCATGCAGAACGTCCTCACGATATTTGGCATCACCCAAAAATTCCACATAGCATACCACCCACAGTAGAGTGGTATCATGGAGCGCATGAATCGGACCCTAAAATCCACCCTCAGAAAAATGGTCCAGCAAAACAACACCACTTGGGACTCAGTCCTCCCTTTCGCGCTGATGTTTTTGCGTAATACAAATTCTACTTCCACAGGTTACACCCCACACACCCTCATGACCGGACGCCCCATGAAAGGCACAGAATATTTATTAGGTTTAGACTTGACCAGCCCCGAAGTGACGGCCCTCACATACGAGAAAGCAGTAGAGCAATCAGTTGAAAATGTTAAAACGGCTCAGCTAGCAGCCGCAGTAAAATTGGGCACCAGAAAGAAACAGAGCAAGGCTTGTTTCGACAAGACAGTGCATGCGACTGAGAACAGTATAGGACATCAAGTTATGCTCTCTGTATATAACCCCAGCACATTCCTGTCCCCAAAATACCCGGGTCCGTACTCCATTGCGGACAAAGTAAGCCCTTCCGTATATAAAATAAAGTACCCCAACGGTAAGACTGCGTGGTTCCATATAAACCAGCTGAAGGCAGATGGAACACAGTCTAACCACGCACACCACGTCATGCTCGACGCAGCACACCACGCCCCGCCCACAGCCAACGTAACCCTACCATCCCCCAACGTCCAGCCCAGTCACGGACTCGACCTCGACTCCACCCCCGAAATATACACTCCGCCCCGAAATGCCCACAGACTGCAGCAGCAGAGACAGTGACTGTGACTCGGACGATAGCCACAGCACGCCTCCCTACTACCCCCATGCAACAGGCCCCACACCCAGCGATTCCGACTACGATCCAAGTGATCCCTTCATGATCACCTTCCTAAATAAACCCCACCACCGACCACCGAACTACACTGACGACCCCAATTCTGTCCCCACACAACTAGACACCAACTATTGGCACCGAGATAATTTGTTCCGACTCGTCCGCAACGACGAGAGCGACCCCACCTGACACCATGCAGCCCTTTCAGCCCTGATACACTCAACAGTTTGGCACCCGGGAGAAGATGACGACCTTGGGTCTGACTCCCAAACCGAGAACCCCTTTGCGACCCTGTTCGCAACCGAGAACTGAGGTGTCCAGATGATGTTTTAAAAGGAACCACTTGGAAGAAGTGGTGTCCTTTCTGATGGAGCCTGCTGCATGTTTTATGTTGTTTGTAAGTTTGTTAAATGTTGTATGTCCGACAGGAACATTTTTTTCACGGCCCCACGCCTTTTTGGCCGAAACCTCTGAGGACTTGCCCACAGAGACTCACTATTGCCAGACACTAGTTCAGCGGAACTAGCTTGTCTGCAGAGACTGGTTAAGGTACCAGACGCCCGTTCATAACTGCCCTTCTGGTTCGAGGGAAGAACCACTACGGCAGCTCCCCACGATGACTACATTTCTTGCCCATTCTTGTCGGTTGCTCAGGCAGTGGAGAAACGGCTTGGGACCCACCCTGCCTGGGAACCCCCCCTCTGGTCAACTATGCTCAGGTAGGGGAGACACGGCATTGGTAGCCGTCCTACCCGGGGACTCCATCCAACTCTTACCCGTCGTGGCCTATACGCACCTCATTTTGGCAATTTTAGTTCAAAAAGTTTTGTTTTGTTTCAGGTAACCCTTAGGTTGCCACCCACATGCTATTTACATCCTGAAACATTGGGATGGTAAATTGCGCAGTCTGCGAGACGGCTCGCACTGGTTCATTATTGGGAAGTGTGTCTTGTCCTAAAATTCGGTTTTTGAAAAAAAAATGAGGGAGTCACACATAGTGACCAATTATAAAGGGAGTAATTGGCACTACAGGACAGACATACTATCGTACGAGATGTTAAACAAAGATAGTTACAGACACTATGCTTGTTTCCACAGAAAACTCCAGAAGCTCCAGGACCGGAGAAGAGAAGAAAAGAAAAGAGCCATGAGGACTTCCTTCACATGGTTCATCACCATAATAATGGACATTTGGTTGCGAGTGAACACGAACCCCATGACTTCAAGCCCCGCAGCCGTTAATGTTTCACTTCCCGACAGTACCCAGAGCCCAGTCACCAGCGACACCACGCCATCTTGGTGTGCCAGGTTTATAACCTGGTACTCTCTGTCATATGTAATAGAAACCTTACTGGTATTGGTGATACTCTGCTGCATCGTGCAGACTATGCGTCTAAGGAAATGGAGAAGGAGAGCCTACCGCGCTCGAACCGTGGTATATAGGATCAGATCCCCTATTTTCGGATACGACCAGACCCCCGACCCCCGCAATCTATAATAAAGAGCATTCATTTGCGGTTTTATTGTAAATAAAGAAATGTAAAGAACTGTTCATGAGCAAATTGTACGATCCTGAGCTTGACTGCCAAGCCAGGAAAACTGTGTATAAACTGCTATGATTTTGTTGTATGGTTGAGGAAGTTAGAATAATGAAATGTTTAAGTGAGTGTAGTGTATTAAGAATAGTTAGAGGTTCCCAGTTTATTGGTTTGTAATGCATGTCCCTGTTTGACATAGCGCCCTTAGAATTGTGAGTTAACATTTTTTGCATAGTTATGGTCAGTGCAGAGGCCATGAAGGAAGTGCCCCCCCCCCCAGGTCAGGGAATGGAAAGCAACATAGTTATGTGATCCTTCACGCTTCGCGTTAGGATTACAAGGAGGGAATATAGCCACTTAAAATGGCCAACTCCTGATTCACAATGGTGAACGGCAAAGGCTGATGGGAAAGTCAGCCAACAAGACAAAAACCAGCAGCTGCAGGTTGGCTGTGTATTTACCTCTGGAAAGGCCAGACAATATCGATACCAGCTACCATCAGCATAACAAAACAACAGCCATCTGCATACTAATGAGCAATCCCCTGGAACAATAAGCAACATTTAGACACACAAAGCAAAACCAGACTCTTCGGCGCCAGCAGGAGTCTACACAAAAGGAGGTGAACGAGCACCTCAAGGCCGCCAATTGATCAGGGAACCGCTCCAGCATTGGAGAAAATCGAACCAAGCGATTGGGACAAAGTCCAATCACTTGGGACCAGGTACAGGGTCCGCCCCGAAAGGCGGGAAGGCCCTGGGGACTATAAGAATTGAGCCCCAAGTTTAAATCGCTCTCTTCGTCTCCACCTCTTCGCTCTCTTCACGCTCTTCTTCCTGCCCGGGTCACCCAGCAACAACGAACCAACATTGACCGTGACCGGAGCAGTGAAGATCGAAATCGTAAGTCTTACTTCAATGCTCGCTACGAGATAGGCGCTCCTAGCTACCAATCCGTACCAACTTCGAATCCCGCAGGCTCAGAACCCGAACGAAAGGCCATTTGTTCCCCTGACCTGGTGGGCCAGTCCAAAGTTAAGTATAGGCCTGTTAGTTGTAGACGTAGCTTAGACGTAGAATTTGTGCATGAGTAGTGATTACTGTGTATAATAAATGTGCTTTGATTTAAACCTTACTAATCAGTGTATTGGATTATTGATCATTACTCGGACTTGAACCTCGTGGCGGTATCATAAAGATACCTGGCGACTCGAGAGCAAAGGTAATAAAACAGAGCAATTGAACTAAGGCAAAATCAGCAACAGTCTACATATAAAAATTTTTGTGTGCCCCATTTACAGAACATTAATAATGCATTAAAGGTGGTACTGAGAAGAGCAACATTGCAGATTCATGGGTATTCTTGCGTTTGGCCAGTTATGAGCAAGACAAAAAGTTTTGACATAATGTGTCTCTTTCCAGCAATATTCAAGTTCTGTACTACCATGTGTAAATTTATGTCTAAAATTCTGGGAGAGGACACAATCACTCTTTCTGGTGTTTTATTTACTTTTCCTCACTGAGACTGTGGTCAGAATTCTCCATCCCTGAGACTAAGGGCTGGATTCTTTTGTCCCGCCCACCACAAGAACGCCACGGGCGAGCCGCGGACAATGGAGATGTCCAGTGACTGCGTGCGGTATTCCCCGGTCGCCATGCAAATGTGGCCAGGGCAGGATTCGTGGACTTGCGCGACAGCATAACTGGCGCTGCACCTAGACCGATTCAGCGACTGTTGAGGGGCCAGCACCGGCGCCAATTGAAACGCAATCGATTCCAATGAGAAAAGATGCCAGATTCACGAATGACACTCATGAGGCTGACAAGCTGCAGCCGCATATACACGCTGCACTCCCCACACACATCATCCCAACCAACAAGATGGCAGCGAGGAAAGCGACACCTGTTTCATGGATGCTGGAGACCACCCTGGACGCTGATTTGGAGACCCTCCTGGACGCTGTGGCACCCTGTTCCCCTACCTGGGAAGGACGCTGCCAGTCACCGCTGTTTTTTAAAGCAAAACAATGTTTATTCTATGAACTCAAGTTAACCTTTTTAAAACGTACAGTGAACATCTTAGCAACCATTAATTCAAATACAACCCCCAAAGACTACAACACCAAGTAAACCTTTAAGCTTTCCTTTTAACAACATCCAGAAGACAGAAGAAACACCTTTCAACAGAAGCACATTAAGTTTACATTCACTACTGAGAACATTTATAATTCTGAATTCACCAAATGATCAAGAGATAGTCGTTTGATGGCAGAGAGAACAGCAGTACACCTGCTTGGTCTGGCTTCAGCTCCAACACTGAAAACAAAACTAAAACACACCCTGCAGCAAACAGCCTAAAACAAAAGGAAAAAGCTGACAGACAGCCCAGCTCCACCCACTCTCTGACATCACTGCAGTAGTAAACACCCATTTCTTAAAGGTACTCTCACTACAGATATTTATATACACACCCATTTATAAACACCCATTTCTTAAAGGTACTCTCACATGACAACACTCATAACCTGAACCACCCCCTCACTCGGAGGGTGTCCGAACCCACACCCGGCACCACCTGCCAGCACCAATACCGGCCGCGATGGCTGGGTGCCCTGGCCACTGAAACCAACAGCTCCCCACCCCTGGGCGTTGGACTGTCTGACACTGCCGTTTTCTGTTTCCCCTCCCAAGGAGAAGGCCGCCATAGCCGCCGGGAGCGAGAGAACACTGGAGGGGAACCACCAGACCTGCAGCCCCTGACTGTGGCTGAGCAGAGGGCCCTGGACATGGTTGGCGGCCCAGAGGAAAGGGAGGTCGACGGAAGATGGCTCTGGGTGAGGAAGTGAGATCCTGCTGAACTGTGGTTCTCCATGCCACGTGTGTCAACCCCCACCCTCATCCCCCCATCACCCTCACCCCACACCACCCTCACCCCCACATCGTCACCCCCACATCACCCTTACCCCCTTCACTACCTCCTCCACCCCAATCTCCCCTGGCCCGTGGTCTAATCATGTGTCTTGTCTTGTGTCTTGCAGGACCTGCTGGTGATGGTGCGGCTCCATCCGGTGTCCCCCGCCCCCAGCCAGTGCCACAGCCGGAGCCCCCATGTGTGCCAACCAGCGCTGAGGAGAGCAGCATGGACGGCAGCCCTCGACAAGAGACCCAAGACACCCCAGAGCCCGAGTCCAGGTTTGACACAGTTTTCCCTTCACATCCGTCTCCAACACCCTCTACCATCCCAGAGACATTCACCTCGGTTGTGTACTTAAGTGAGGAGCCTCAGGAGATAGCTCCGTTCGCACCCCATCCCATGGAGTAGCCCAGGGGCCACCAGGCACCCCGAGGGAGGAGAAGGTGATGCGGCCTGTGCCAGGGACTCCCACACGGGAGGTGCCGGAAAACTGCAGCGCCTCGGATTCCCCCATACATGTTGCACTGTGTCCCTGCTTGGCCGGAGTATTCAATGGTGTGCCCGGCTCGGCAGATCCTTGAATGACAGGTGCTGTTGGTTCACAAGAGGCTTCAACAAAGAACAAAGAAATGTACAGCACAGGAACCGGCCCTTCGGCCCTCCAAGCCCGTGCCGACCATGCTGCCCGACTAAACTACAATCTTCTACACTCATGTGGCACATCCTTGCACCTCCTCCTCCTCGTCTGTTGGATGGCTAGTTCTCCATCCTGGTGGCTGCCTCCTGTTCCTCTGGGGCAGGTTCCACGCTCCGCTGCTGCAGCTTCCTCCTCCTCGAGCAGCATCAGCTCGTACAGCCACAGGGCATCCCCCAAGGCTGCGGCGACTAGCAGGAAGGCCACCATTGCTGGTTGTATTCCAATATCCATTGTCTGCAGGGGGTGAAAGGCATGGTGCAAACCCCTGTGCCTAACCAGGTATCTGCCAGATCATGGCGCACCTGGCACCGCGCGGGATTGGGGGAGATCACCCGCTCCTGGTGGCCGTCAAGGTGAAGGTCGCCCTGAACTTTTACGACACCAGGTCCTTCAAGGTGCTGAGGACAAGGTGGGGACCTGCCCAGGACCTAACAGAGCTCGGCACACAGGTGCAAGCTGTCACGAAGGCCCTATATGCCCAGTCGGCATAATACATCCATTTAAATGTGGACCATGACCACCAGGCTACATTGTGCCTCCGGCTAGCACTGCGGGCTGTGCCCCCGGATGTCTTGCCCCTACCCCTGGACCTGTTGGAACTCTGGCACACCTTTGTGCTGCCAGGGGTACCATCTGCTGGCACTGCCCTTGCCTGCGGTATGCTCTGCAACCCCCCGTAGGGGCTACAGTGGGAGTTGCCCTGGGTGGGCCGCCTGATGCCCCAACGGTGGGTGGCAGCCAGTTGGGTGGCGGGGTTTATGGCGGAGTGTGGGGCACCCATATGGCCGGTGTCACTCTGCAGAACCAGGGCCAAGGTGGGTGTTCAGTGAGGTATGCAGCAGGATACCTGCCTTACAGGCTGCGACATGTCGATTTGTGCCTGGGCACCTCTGCAGTCCCATAGGGGGGTCGCCCTGGCTAGATGGCCCATTCCCCCATCATCCCCCCCCCCCCCCCTCCAGCCAGTGTCCGGCGCGGCAGCCCACAGTCGCACATTTCCGCTTCCTCCTCTCTCTCTTTTCTTTTTTTATCAAAGGCATTTTATTCAAACTTGTATCAAAGTCGGTTACAGCAAATAAACACCCCGGGAAACATTCTTCCCAAGAATCAACTACAGTTTGTACAGTTTCCTCCTTTTTCACCCTCCCCCTCCCCATCACCGCCCCCCCCCCCCTCCCCCCACGACGAACAGCTCCTCAAACACGGTCACAAACATCCCCCACCTTTTCTCAAACTCCCCTGCTGAGCCCCTTAACTCATACTTTATCTTCTCTAACCGCAGGAAGTCGTACAGGTAGTCGTACCATGCTGCTATCCCCGGTGGCGATGCCGACCGCCACTCCAGCAAAATTCGTCGCCGTGCAATCAGAAAGGCGAAGGCCATGACATTGGCCTTCCTCCTCTCCATGAGCTCCGGCTTCTCTGAAACCCCAAATATCGCCACCAAAGTGTCCGGGTCCATTCCCTCCTCCACTATCATGGCGAAAACCGCAAACACTCCCGCCCAGAATCTTCCCAATTTTTCACAACCCCAAAACATGTGCGTGTGATTCGCTGGCCCCCGCCCACACCTCTCACACTCATCTGCTACCCCCTGAAAGAACGCCCCTCTCTCTCTTTCAGTCACAACGGCAGTTTCACGATTTTTAAAAGCACAAGTGAACCTCAGGAATTCGGCCCATCAGACGTGGTGATGGGAGGAGGCCCCGGAGATTACCAGGTCGGGCCCACTAATGAGATTGAAACGGTGTTTACTGTACATGTGTTCCGGAATGCATTGATGCCATTGTCAAGGCGATTTCAGCGTTGCAGCAGATTCTCCGTCCAATCGAGTTTCCCGTATTTGGCATTGGCCGAAGGAGAATCCTGCTCTGCGTTTTCTGTATAGCTTTAGTAATATGGCCTCAAAAATTCACATTTAAAATAGAAAACTTTCAATGATATTACATTGTCTTTCTTCAAACTTTGATATTTATAATACCTGTAATATAAAGAGGGACTTAAAGATGACGGTAGCCTCAATTGTTTATCTGGATTTCTGCTTGCTTTACACATGTTTTTGCTATCTGGCAATAAGAATACGCTAATAAGAATTTTGTGATCTGTCAATGCCAGTTGACTTTGGCAAGATAGATTGATGTAGAGACCAGCATAAATTAGATCAAGGGAATTTCAGGACATCAGGTTGCACAAACTAATGTATTTGCATAACAACCATTGTACTTCAAGGCAATACATTGATCTGCTAATTTCTTATAAAATGAAGTATTTTTTCAGCACTCATGGCTATGGGCATGATACTCCGGTCTCATTACGCTCTCGCTCAAGTGTAACAATGTCAGTAAATAGCAGGAGAGGCCAAAAATGAGAACCAATAGTTCCCTATAGTGTATGGCTTGGACCAGGAGTGGGGCGATCAAAAAAGTGGCAGCGAAGCAAAAGAAGGTGCGAGAAAGGAGGACCAAGTTGGCGGCGGATGGAGACCAGGCAGCGTGGATGCTGTGGGCGCAGGAGCAGCAGGAGTTTCTTCAGCGTTGCTTTAGGGAGCAGAAAGCGGATCTGCTGGAGCCGATGAAGGCGTCAGTCGATAAGCTGCTGGAGACCCAGACAGCCCAAGGGGCGGCGATCCTGGAGGTCCAGCAAAAGGTCTCTGAGAATGAAGATGAGATCCTAGGCCTAGCGGTGAAGATGAATGTCAGGAGAGGTTCGAGGAGATGGAGAACTGGTCGAGGTGGAAGAATCTGCGGATCCTGGGCTTCCCGGAGGAATTGGAGGGGTCGGACGTGGGGGCCTGCGTGGTCACCATGCTGAATTCGCTGATGGGAGCGGAGTCCTTCCAGGGGCCCCTGGAGCTGGAGGGGGCCCACCGAGTGCTGGCGAGGAGGCCCAAGCCCAACGAGCCACCGCGGGGCAGTGCTGGTGCGGTTCCACCGGTTTGCTGATCGGGAGTGCGTGCTAAGGTGCGCCAAGAAGGAGCGGAGCAGCAGGTGGGAGAACGCGGAGGTCCGGATCTACCAAGATTGGAGTGCGGAGGTGGCGAAGAAGAGGGCCGGGTACAATCGGGTGATGGCGGTGCTGCACAGGAGGGGGGTGAAGTTCGGCTTGCTGCAGCCGGCGCGTCTGTGGGTCACCTATAAGGACCACCGTAAGGGGACTGAACGGGCCGGTCAAACGGGCCCGGGTGTTCGCGCACCTGAAGGGGCTAAGGCAGATGTGGCCATGCTTCAGGAGACGCACCTGAGGGTGGCGGATCAGGTAAGGTTGAGAAAGGGGTGGGCAGGCCAGGTGTTTCAATCGGGGTTGGATGCAAAAAATCGGGGGGTGACGATCTTGGGGGAAGAGAGTGTCGTTCGAGGCATCGAGCATCGTGGCAGACAATGGCGGTAGGTATGTGATGGTAAATGGCAAGCTGCAGGGGGAGCGGGTGATGTTGGTCAATGTATACGCCCCGAATTGGGACGATGCGGGGTTCATGCGGCGTATGTTGGGCCGGATTCCGGACCTGGAGACAGGGGGCCTGATAATGGGGTGGGATTTCAATACGGTGCTGGACCCGGCACTAGATCACTCCAGGTCTAGGACGGGTAGGAGGCCGGCGGCAGCCAAGGTGCTGAGGGGGTTCATGGACCAGATGGGAGGGGTGGACCCATGGAGGTTTGCGAGGCCAGGGGCCAGGGAATTCTCATTCTTCTCCCGTGTCCACAAGGTCTATTCCCGGATTGATTTCTTTGTTATGAGTAGGGCGCTGATTCCGAGAATGAAAGATACTGAGTACTCGGCGATAGCCATTTCCGATCACGCTCTGCATTGGGTAGACCTCGAGCTGGGGGAGGAGAGGGACCAGCGGCGCTTACAGGTGGAGTTCCTGGCGGACGTGGAGGTGAGCGGGCAGGTCCGAGGGTGCATAGAGAGGTACCCTGGAGGCTAATGACAATGGGGAGGTCCAAGTGGGGGTGGTCTGGGAGGCGCTGAAGGCGATGGTCAGGAGAGAGCTGATCTCCATTAGGGCCCATAAGAAGAGGAGGGAGAAGAGAGAGAGGGAGAGACTGGTGGGGGAGATGGTGAGGGTGGACAGGAGGTACGCGGAGGTCCCGGAGGATGGATTGCTTAGGGAGCGGCGCAGCCTCCAGGCCGAATTCGATCTGTTGACCACCAGGAAGGCGGAGGCGCAATGGAGGAAGGCGTAGGGGGGGCGGTATATGAATATGGAGAAAAGGCGAGTCGGATGCTGGCGCACCAGCTTCGGAAGCAAGAGGCAGCTAGGGAGATCGAGGGAGTTAAGAATGGGGGAGGGAGCATGGTGCGAAGTGGGGTGGGTTTCAATGGGGTCTTCAGGGACTTCTATGAGGAACTGTATCGGTCCGAGCCCCCACTGGAGGAGGGAGGGATGGGTCGTTTTCTGGACCGGTTGAGATTCCTGAGGGTGGAGGAGGGGCAGGTGATGGGACTGGAGGGGGGGGGGGGTTGGTCAAAGGGATAGGAAGCATGCAGGCGGGGAAGGCACCGGGGCCAGATAGGTTCCCGGTCCAATTTTGTAAGACGTATGCGGACCTGCTGGGCCCTCTGTTGGTAATTGATAGGGTAGAGTGGGGGCACCTGTGGGAGATGCTGAAAAGGTTCGGGTTTGGGGAGGGGTTTGTCAGGTGGGTTAAGTTGCTGTATGAGGCCCCGGTGGCGAGTGTGGCCACGAACAGAAGGAGGTCAGAGTATTTTTGGTTACACCGGGGGACGAGGCAGGAGTGTCCCGTCCCCTCTGCTCTTTGCGCTGGCGATTGAGCCCCTGGCCATGGCATTGAGGGAGTCGAGGAATTAGAGGGGGCTGGTGCGGGGTGGGGAGGAACATCGGGTGTCGCTCTATGTGGACGATTTGCTGTTATATGTGGCGGACCCGGTGGGGGAATGCCGGAGGTGATGAGGATTCTCAGGGAGTTTGGGGATTTCTCCGGGTATAAGCTCAATATGGGGAAGAGCGAGTTGTTCGTTGTTCACCCAGGGGACCAGGAGAGGGGGATTGGTGAGCTCCCACTAAAAAGGGCGGAGAGGAGTTTCAGGTACCTGGGGGTCCAGGTGGCTAGGAGTTGGGGGCCCTGCATAAGTTTAACTTCACGAGGCTGGTGGAGCAAATGGAGGAGGAGTTTAAGAGGTGGGACGTGCTGCCACTCTCCCTGGCGGGTAGGGTGCAGTCAGTTAAAATGACGGTGCTCCCGAGATTTTTGGTCCTGTTCCAGTGCCTCCCCATCCTGATCCCTAAGGCCTTCTTCAGGCGGGTAAATAGGAGCATTATGGGGTTTGTGTAGGCGCAGAAGACCCCAAGGGTGAGAAGGGTGTTCCTGGAGCGGTGCAGGGATAGGGGGGGTTGGCGTTGCCTAACCTCTATGGGTATTATTGGGCTGCCAATGTGGCGATGGTGCGTAAGTGGGTGATGGAGGGGGAAGGGCGGCATGGAAGAGGCTGGAGATGGCGTCCTGTGTGGGCAGGAGTCTGGAGGTGCTGGTGACGGTGACGCTGCCTCCAACGAGGTATACCACGAGCCCGGTGGTGGCGGCTACCCTCAAAATTTAGGGGCAATGGAGATGTCACAGGGGGGAGGTGGGGGCCTTGGTGTGGTCCCCGATACGGGGAACCACCGGTTTGTCCCATGGAGGATGGACGGAGGGTTCCTGAGCTAGCACAGAAAATGAAAATCGCTTATTGTCACAAGTAGGCTTCAAATGAAGATACTGTGAAAAGCCCCTAGTCGCCACATTCCGGCGCCTGTTGGGGGAGGTTGTTACGGGAATCAAACCATGCTGCTGGCCTGCCATGGTCTGCTTTCAAAGCCAGCGATTTAGCCCTGTGCTAAACAGCCCCTGGGCATCAATACCAGGGCAGGTATTAGAAGGATGGGGGACCTGTTTGTGGACGGGAAGTTCGCGAGCCTGGGTGAGCTGGAGGAGAAGTTTGGGCTCCCCCCAGGAAACACCTTCAGATATATGCAGGTAAGGGCGTTTGTTCGGCAGCAAGTGGTGGAGTTCCCACTGTTGCCGCCACGCAGGGTCCAAGACAGGGTGCTGTCGGGGGTGTGGGTTGGAGAGGGGAGGATCACGGCAACGTATCAGGTGATGCAGGAGGAGGAGGCTTCGGTGGAGGAGCTAAAGGGTAAGTGGGAGGAGGAGTTGGGTGAGGAGATTGACGAGGGGACGTGGGCGGATGCCCTTGGGAGAGTGAACTCTTTCTCCTCTTGCGCGAGGCTCAGCCTCATACAATATAAGGTGCTGCATAGGGCTCACATGACCGGGGCAAGAATAAGCCGGTTCTTTGGGTGCAAGGACTGGTGTGTTAGGTGCTCAGGGAGCCCAGCAAACCACACCCACATGTTCTGGGCGTTCCAGCGCTGGAGGACTTTTGGAAGGGTGTAGCGAGGACGGTGTATAGGGTGGTAGGTTTCAGGGTCAAGCCGGGCTGGGGGCTCGCAATATTTGGGGTGGCAGAGGAGCCACGAGTGCAGGAGGCAAAAGAGGCCAGTATTCTGGCCTTTGAGTCCCTGGTAGCCTGGCGAAGAATTCTTCTTCAGTGGAAGGATGCGAGGCCCCCAAGCGTGGAATCCTGGATCAACGATATGGCGGCATTTATTAAATTGGAGAGGGTGAAATTTGCCTTAAGGGGATCGGTGCAAGGGTTCCTCAGGCAGTGGCAGCCGTTCCTAGTCTTCCTGGCAGAGCGTTAGAAGATGGTCAGCAGCAGCAGCAACCCAGGGCGGGGTTTGTTCTTTTCTTTCTGTATTTTGTTGTTGATATTTTGTGAAAATTTGAATAAAAATTATTTTTTGAAAAAGAACTGATTTATATTAAATCATATATTCACTCTATATTAAAAGCTGATCAGAGCTGATGTTATATTCAATCATGTAATTAACCCTATATTAAAAACTGATGACTGATGAAGTCATTTATCTCTTGTAAACCATTACTTATCGCAATAATGTTTTTCAACAAATATTACAGACATCTTTGGAAGAGTCCAGATGCAGTGAACTCATTAAGTCTTGTGGCCTTGTCTGGGAATAAGCTTTGCCAACTAAGGGAGGATATCACTTGTCTAGTGTCCTTGCCACTATGGGGGCTAATGCTTGGCAAGAGACCATGCCAAGAAGGGAGGCTGGTGTTTTTCTGGAGATAGCTATCGGGGGTATCAACCTCGTATCTTTAGGAACAGGTGCCCTGCTGGACCTCCCTAGAAACCAAGGTCTTGCCGACCAAGAAAGAGACTGTTCTTTGTCTTGAAATAACTGGGGGTTCAATCTATTCTTCAGAAGCAAATGCACTGCAAAAACTCCTAGAACTCCCCAACTACAAAAAAGATATAAATGTTTAAGAACAAGCGACGAAAGTTAGAGTTTCGCTTGGAGAGCTGTTTAGGAGATTGCTGGTGTTTATTTGACCAAGCTGCTATCTCGACTCGTGGAGTTCTGTTCTTGATTGAGTATCGAACTCCGAGACTACAAGTCGATGTAAGTATGAGATGTTTATAGCTTAAGCAAATATGTAGTTAGGGAGGTCACAGGCTAACTCATCACATATCCTGTATTTGTCAAACTGTATCATTTATCAAAGATACTTGTATTACCCTTTTTTCTTTAAATAAATTGCGTATATATTTTACCATACAGATCCGTGTCTATTTTAATAAATAAGAGTGACATTTAACTAAGACTCATCATATTGTCACCCTTTGAGGCTATCTGAAGAGTTACTTGCCCATGCCTGGCTCTCAAGAATTAGAAATATTTAGTCGACGTTAAGGAAAAGATAGCCATCTAAGTCACAGTCTATCCTGTACACTGAAGGTAGTGAAAGCAAGGCACATTGTGGATACTATAATTAGAACTCCCAAATAGCGAGCCTTACATGAGATATTCACAAGACCTTGTCTGGTAGCTTACAACCTCGACTAATCGGGAAGATCTTAGATAGAATACTCCTCAACTGTCAGAGACACTGGGGGGGGGGGGGCAACCGGGTGCCAACCACTCACAGCAACACCATGCCAACCCCAGGATCGTGTGTACCTGTTCCGGGGGCAACCCTTGTCCCTGCCCGTTTTCCCCAACGACCACCACCGAATGCCGAGGCCTCCGGCCGTGCAGTTGAAGGCTATTGCTGATATGGAATTGGCAACCGTGGTTAAGTGAGCACTTCACACACCCCAAGTGATTCCCGTGGGTGGGCGGGTCATGTAGTATGTGGGAGTAATTGCCTCGAATCCCATTCAGACCACGATGCCTGGACACTGTGCTGGAACACTACGGGAGGCAACACCACACACATAGCAGCCAACATCCGAACACCTAGGGGATGGGACTCAGCTCCGGGGACACATCCACAGCCAGAGGGTGGGAGAGTGTTACGGGAAGACCAGCGCACGGTGACATTATGAGCAGGTGTCCAGGGTACAGAGTCTTGGGTCCGGTGAGTGAGGCCCGCTGCTGGCCAGAGTGGGGTGGGCAGGGCGTTCCAGGTGGGGTGGAGGGGGGAATCAATGGGGGATTGGAGGGTCCCAGGGTGGGAGCCACCGTTGTTTGTTAGTCTGACATCATCTCCCAATTCCTTAGATATTGAACGCTATATTGACAGGGATTTTGGATGCAAAAGTTGCCCTAGTGATATTGCTGCTAGACGATGTGGCCAGATGCTGGAAACGGCTGCAGCAGTGTCTGCAGATGCTCAAGACGGCGGACCATGTGCTGACCCCGTCCCATACCTTGAGGACCCAGCCACTCATCAGGCTAGGGAGGAATGCAGAGGGTGAGTCCCAGGACAGCCTTGGGTGTGCAGACGTCGCTGGTCGTTCAAGCAGATGATGGACAGTGTGCCGCAGGAGGCTCTGCCTCAACAAGGAGATGGTTCAACACCTGAGCCACGTCCTCGCGGACTTGTTACCACATGGAAGAGGATGACATCCGCTCCCTGTGGCCATCAAAGTCACTGCAGCTCTGAACGTTTACACCTCGGGATCCTTCCAGGACTCGAGTGGGGACCTGTGTGGCATCTCACAGGCCACAGCCCATAGGTGCATCCGACAGGTCACGAAAGCCCTGTATGCCCGGGCAGAAAACTACATTGTCTTTGAGATGGATCAAACTCAGCAAGATGCCCGGGCAAAATGTTTCTGCGCCATCGTCAGGATGCCCCAGGTCCACGGGCTCATAGATGCCACGCATGTTGTCCTGCACTCACCGGGCCATTTGAGGTTGGTCCGTGTTAACCGAAAGGGGTTCCACTCCCTCAAAATCCAGCTCCTGTGCGACCACCACATGAAAATAATGCACCTGTTTGCCTGCTTCCCAGGGAGTGTGCACGACAGCTACATCCTGGGGCAGTCGGTCATCCCCGTCCTCTTCTAGAGCACCCCAGGATGGGCGGCTGGCTCTTGGGGGATAAGGGGTATCCGCTGAGGACCTGGCTAATGACGCTAGTACAGAGGCCGGTGACCGAAGCGGAGACCCGATACAACGAGGCCCATGTGGCCACCCGGACTGTGATCAAGCGGTGCATCGGACTCCTCATGATGCGGTTCTGAGGCTTCGACCGCTCCGTTGGTGCACTCCAGTACACCGCCCGGAGGGCCGCCCGCTTTGCGGTGGTCTGCTGTGCCCTCCACAACCTCGCAAAGCAGCTGGGCAAAGTGCTGGAGGTTGGTGATGAGGAACATGTGGCCACCTCCAAGGAGGAGGACAAGGATGAGGAGGAGGCGCCGGACCAGTGAGCCAGAGAAGACACACCCAGAGTGAGGCACAGCGAAGAGTGAGTTTGGGAATTCGAAGCTGGGTGGGGAGGAGGTGCTTTTTATCCCTGGTAAGTGACAGGTAAGTAGTTTTTCTTTTCATTTGTCTATTTATTTATTTTTCTTTCGTTTTTTGGAATTGTAGTTGAAAAGTTAACCTAAGGTTTAAGACATGGCAGGAAATCACAGACCCATGTCATGCTCCTCGTGTGCGATGTGTGAGCTCAGGGACATGTCCACTAACCCCGGCTCCTTCACGTGCAAGAAGTGTGTCCAGCTGCAGCTCCTGTTAGACCGCTTGACGGCTCTGGAGCTGCGGATGGACTCACTTCAGAGCATCCGCGATGCTGAGGACGTCATGGATAGCAGGTTTAGCGAGTTGGTCACACCGCAGGTGAAAATTACTGAGGGAGATAGAAAATGGGTGACCAAAAGACAGGGCAAGAGTAGGAAGGCAGTGCAGGTGTCCCCTGCGGTCATCTCCCTGCAAAACAGATATACTGCTTTGTATACTGTTGAGGGAGATGGCTCACCAGGGGAAAGCAGCAGCAGCCAGGTTCATGGCACCGTGGCTGGCTCTGCTGCGCAAGAGGGCAGGAAGTAGAATGGCAGGGCTATAGTGTTAGGGGACTCAATCGTAAGGTGAATAGACAGGCGGTTCTGCGGACGCAATCGAGACTCCAGGATGGTATGTTGCCTCACTGGTACAAGTGTCAAGGATGTATCGGATCAGGTGCAGGAAATTCTGGGGGGGCAGGGTGAACAGCCAGCTGTCGTGGTGCACATAGTCACCAGCGATACAGGTAAAAAAGGGGATGAGGTCCTACAAACTTAATTCAGGGGGTTAGAAGTTAAACTAAAAAGTAAGACATCAAAGGTAGTAATCTCAGGATTGCTACCAGTGCCATGAGCTGGTCAGAGTAGGAATGTCAGGGTTGATAGGATGAATGCGTGGTTCGAGAGATGGTGCTAGAGGGAGGGATTCAAATTCCTGGGGCATTGGAACCGGTTCTGGGGGAGGTGGGATCAGTATAAACCGGACGGTTTGCACCTGGGCAGGACTCAAACCGATGTCCTAGGGGGGGTGTTTGTTAGTGCTGTTGGGGAGGGTTTAAACTAATGTGGCAGGGGGATAGGAACCGATGCAGGAAGTCGGAGGGAAGTAAAACGGGGCCAGAAACAAAAAGCAGTAAGGGGGAAAGTGTAAGGTAGAAAAGCCATAGTCAAAAATCAAACAGAGCCACAGTACAGGGTACAGTGACTGAGGAGTGTGAAAAGGGAGGTGGCCAATGCAGGATTGAGGGTGTTGTACCTAAATGCGCACAGTATACGGAACAAAGTAAATGAACTTGTTGCGCACATTGAAATTGGCTGGTAAGATGTTGTGGGCATCACAGAGATGTGGCTGCAAGGGGATCAGGGCTGGGATCTAAATATCCAAGGATATATGTCCTATCGAAAGGGCAGGCAGATGGGAAAAGGGGGCATTGTTAGTAAGGAATGAAGTTAAATCGATAGCAAGGAGCGATATAGGATCAGAAGGCACAGTATCTCTGTGGGTAGAGTTGAGGAATTGCAAAGGTAAAAAGACCATGATGGGAGTTATGTACAGGCCCCCTATCAATAGTCAGGCTGTGGGGCGGAAAATAAATTAGGAGATAGAAAGGGCACGTAAAAAAGGCAATATTACAATAATCATGGGGGACTTCAATATGCAGGTGGACTGGGAAAATCAGGTTGGGAGTGGATCCCAAGAAATAGAATGTCTAAGAGATGTTTTTTTTGGAGCAGCTTGTGACAGAGCCTTCTAGGGAACAGGCAATTCTGGATTTGGTGATGTGGAATGAGGCAGACTTGATTAAGGAACTTAAGGTGAAGGAACCCTCAGGGAGCAGTGATCACAATATGATAGAATTTACCCTGCAGTTTGAGAGGGAGAAGCTGCAATCAGATGTAACGGTATTACAACTAAATAAGGGTAACTACAAAGACATGAGGGAGGAGCTGGCCAGAGTTGATTGGAAAAGGAGCCTAGCAGGGAAGACAGTGGAACAGCAATGGCAGGAGGTTTTGGGGGTTATTAGGGAGGCACAACAGAAATTCATCCCAAGGAAGAGGAAGCATGCTAAGGGGAGGACAAGGCATCCATGGCTGACAAGGGATGTCAAGGACAACATAAAGGCTAAAGAAAAAGCATACAAAGTGGCAAGAATTAGTGGGAAACCAGAGGATTGGGAAGCCTTTAAAAGTGAGCAGAGGACAACTAAAAAAGCAATAAGGGGGGAGAAGATGAAGTATGAGTGCAAGCTAGCTAGTAATATAAAGGAAGACAGGAAGAGATTTTTTCAATATATAAAATGTAAGAGAGAGGCAAAAATAGACATTGGACCACGAGAAAATGTGGCTGGAGATGTAATAATAGGAAACAAAGAAATGGCAGACAAACTGAATAGTTACTTTGCATCAGTGTTCACGGTGGAAGACACCAGTGGGATGCCAGAGCTGCAGGAGAACTAGGGTTCAGAGGTGAGTGCAGTGACCATTACTAAGGAGAAGGTTCTGGGGAAACTGAAAGGTCTGAAGGTGGATAAGTCACCTGGACTGGATGGACTACACCCCAGGGTCCTAAAAGAGATCGCTGAGGAAATTGTAGAGGCATTAGTGATGATCTTTCAGTAATCACTAGAAGGTCCCAGAGGACTGGAAGGTGGCTAATGCAACACCACCTTTTAAGAAGGGAGGGAGGCAGAAGACGGGAAATTATAGGCCGGTTAGCCTGACTTCGGCCATTGGTAAAATCTTAGAGTCTGTTATTAAAGATGAGATCGCGAAGCACTTGGAAGTGCATGGTAAAATAGGACTGAGTCAGCACGGCTTTGTCAAAGGGAGATCGTGTCTGACAAATCTGTTAGAGCTCTTTGAGGTGTTAACAAGGAAGTTAGACAAAGGAGAACCAGCGGACGTGATTTATTTAGATTTCCAGAGGGCTTTGACAAGGTGCCGCATAGGAGACTGTTAAATAAGTTAAGAGCTCACGGTGTTCAGGGTAAGATCCTGGCATGGATAGAGGATTGGCTGACTGGCAGAAGGCAGAGAGTGGGGATAAAAGGGTCTTTTTCAGGATGGCAGCCGATGACTAGTGGTGTGCCTCAGGGGTCTGTGCTGGGACCACAACTTTTTAAAATATACATTAATGATCTGGAAGAAGGTACTGAAGGCACTGTTGCTAAGTGTGCAGATGATACAAAGATCTGTAGAGGGACAGGTAGTATTGAGGAAGCAAGGGGGCTGCAGAAGGACCTGGACAAGCTAGGAGAGTGGGCAATGAAGTGGCAAATGAGATACAATGTGGAAAAGTGTGAGGTCATGCACTTTGGAAGGAGGAATATAAGCATAGACTATTTTCTAAATGGGGAAATGCTTCAGAAAGCAGAAGCACAAAGGTACTTGGGAGTCCTTGTTCACGATTCTCTTAAGGTTAATGTGCAGGTTCAGTCGGCAGTTAAGAAGGCAAATGCAATGTTAGCATTCATGTCAAGAGGGCTAGAATACAAGACCTGGTATGTACTTCTGAAGCTGTATAAGGCTCTGGTCAGACCCCATTTGGAGAATTGTGAGCAATTTTGGGCCCCGTATCTCAGGAAGGATGTGCTGGCCTTGGAAAGGGTCCAGAGGAGGTTCACAAGAATGGTCCCTGGAATGAAGAACTTGTCGTATGAGGAACGTTTGAGGACTCTTGGTCTGTACTCATTGGAGTTTAGAAGGATGAGAGGGGATCTTATTGAAACTTACAAGATACTGCAAGGTCTGGATAGAGTGGACTTACAGGAAAAACTAGAACCAGGGGACACCATCTCAGATTAAAGGGACGATTCCTTAGAACAGAGATGAGGAGGAATTTCTTCAGCCAGAGGGTGGTGAATCTGTGGAACTCTTTGCCGCAGAAGGTTGTGGAGGCCAAATCGCTGAGTGTCTTTAAGACAGAGATAGATAGGTTCCTGATTAATAAGGGAATCAGGGGTTATGGGGAGAAGGCAGGAGAATGGGGATGAGAAAATATCAGCCATGATTGAATGCCGGAGCAGACTCGATGGGCTAAGTGGCCTAATTCTGCTCCTATGTCTTATGGTCTTGTGGACCAGCAGGGGCTGGAGGATGAGTCTGGGAAGGAACCTGAGGCCCAGCCAGAGGCTGCAGGACAGGCAGCAGCGGGTGAGGGACCAGCAAGCACAGAGGGCCAGGGAGGCCACATTCTCGCCCGATTCACAGAGGACTTGTCTTGGTCCGGCATCCCCCCACTCCCATTTTCCACCCTGCAGGGAATGTGTCACGTCACTCCAGTGTGTTAGGACCATGTCGGCACTGTCAGCAGGTCACTGTCGAAGGCAGGGGGCTGATGATAACCCGCAGAGGGCTGAGCGCTAGTGTTCCCCAAACTATGCCATAGTCTTGACTCCTGCCTGTCTGCTGAGTGCTCGTTCACACCCATCACCTGCACGTGGAGTGCCCGGGGATGGGAGATGCCTGGAGAGATGGGCCAGGGGTTTGGAGATCAGCCCGCATTGCAGTAGAAAGTGACAGAGGCATCATACTGGTTGTGCACAAGTGTGTTTAATGTGTTATAAAAGTCCCCACTCTCCCAATGGTGTCACCCACCACCCTCCCAACCCCCACCCCTCCCCACCTCACCTACCCCCACCCCGTCCGCCCTCTGCCGGTGCTCTCAGTGATCCTCGATGTTCTTTGCCTTCCTGGCTCTACCACTACATCTTGGTGTTTCCCCAGGATGCACATTCGAGGTAGAGGCAGCCAGCTGCTTACCTCGTCCCGTGGCCTTCGATGCCCCTGGCGGGCGTCCTGTGAGGGCTCACTTATCGGCGGCACATGTCAGAGTGGTGGAACTCGGGGGAGCTGGTGGCCACCGTCGCCACTCCATGGGATGGGTCCAGGTTTGCACCCAGCATCCCCCTCCTCCTGGTCGGTGCCCCTTGGTCCCCGGGGTTTATCTTGGGATGGAGGGGCAGCTGGTCGAGCCCCGGCTGCCCCTGTATCATTTGACTCTGCCAGCACTCGTGGTTCTCCATAGACTGCACCATCATGTCGACGCCCTCGGTGATGCTCCACAGTGATTGGGACATGACCTGCAGCAGCTTGGCAATGCCCACCTGCAACTGGGACAAGCTCCGCAGCGTCTTCGCCATGCCCATCTGAGACTAGTCATGGGATGGATCAACGCCAGCCTCCCAGGTTTCGATCCATTGCAGTTCGCCTATCACCGCAACTGGTCGGCAGCAGATGCTTTCTCCCTGGCTCTACACTCAACACTCGAACATCTCAACAACAAGGACATGAGACTGCTGTTCATAGACTACAGCTCCGCCTTCAACACCATTATCCCGACAAGACTTATAACCAAACTCTGCAATCTTGGACTTAACCCCTCACTGTGCAGCTGGATCCTTGACTTCTTCACCAATAGACTGCAATCTGTCAGGATAGGCAACAGCACCTCCTCCACAATAATCCTCAACACCGGGGCCTCGCATGGATGTGTGCTCAGACCTTTACTGTACTCCCTATACACACACGACTGTGTGGCAAGATTTAACTCCAACTCAATCTATAAATTTGCAGATGATACGACTGTGGTGGGTCGTATCTCAAACAACAAGGAATCAGACTACAGAAGGGAGATAAATCACTTGGCTGCATGGTGTACCGAAGACAGCCTCTCTCTAAATGTCGGAAAGACCAAGGAACTAATCATCGACTTCAGGAAGCGTAGCACAACCCGCCCCCCCCCCCCCCCCCCCCCCCCCGTCTGCATCAATGGCTACGAAGTGGAGATGGTCGATAGGTTTAAGTTCCTGGGGGTCACCATCAGGAACAGTCTGGCCTGGTGCACTCACGTTGATCAACAGTCAAGAAAGTCCAACAACGTCTCTATTTCCTACGCAAGCTAAAGAAATTCGGCATGTCTGCATCGACTCTCACAAACATCTACAGATGTGCCATAAGAGAGCATCCGATCCGGCTGCATCACAGCTTGGTATGGCAACTGCTCGGCCCAAAATCGCAAGAAACTGCAGAGCGTGGTGAACTCAGCCCAACGCATCACACAAGCTTGCCACCCGCATATTGATTCTGTCTACACCTCCCGCTGCCTAAGGAAGGCAGACAACATTATCAGAGACCCCTCCAACCCAGGCTTTGCCTTCTTCCAGACCCTTCTATCAGGCAGAAGATATAGACGTCTGAAGACCCGCACATCCAGACATAGGAATAGCTTCTTCCCCACAGCTACTAGACTCCTCAATGACTCTCCCTCGGACTGATCTGTTCCCTGTAAAAACACTATTTACGAAGTCCTATGCTGCTCTTGCTCATGTATTTGCTTTGTTTGGCCCCTTGTTCCGCACTGTAACCAATCATTGTTTGTCGATGTACCATTTGTCAATGTACTATATTGATTATTCTTTTTTTGTCTACTATGTACATACTGTGTACGTTTCCGTGGGTGCAGAAAAATACTTTTCAATGTACTTCGGTACATGTGACAATAAATCAAACCAGAGTGGACATGTCCCACAGAACCTCATCAAGGTCAGTCTGGTACTGGGTCACAACCCCCAGCGAGTCAGATCATCTGCCGATACCCTCAGCCACGGCCAACACCGACTGCGCAATGCCTTAGATACCTTCACTAATTGTGGCGAGGTCGTGCACCAGGCTCTCCAATGCTGTCGCCACCCTAGCAGCGTTGGCCTCGGTGCCACACATTGCCAGCGACGTCTCCTCCGCCCGTAACCTCTGGGACTCCTCCCAGCGGCTATGGATCTGCTGAACTGATGCTGACATCTCCCTCTGAATGTCCTGGCTGCTCCCTATCATCTCCATCAGCTCCGGGTACCTCTGTACCACAGGCTCAGTATCAGGCTGGGACCCAGCTGGGTCCTGGGATCCAGCAGACCTCCAACTGCTGTCTCACCTGGGGGTTCCTGCCTCCATCTGATGTGCATCATCAGCAGTGTGGTGCACACCAATTGTGTCCCTGAAGCCTGTCCACTAACATGTCCCACTGAGATGTGTTTATCTGCGCTGCTGGAGAGTGGGGATGATACTGAGTTGCATCCTCGGAGCTCTCCTCCGAGGTGGTCTCGTGTGAGGCAGGAGAGAGTGTCACCTGGGATGGGCTGGCGCCGTCGGCTGGAGGGCCTGCGGGAGAATGAACATTTGGTCAGTGGGAGGGATGGGTCAGTTAGTAAGGTAATAACAACTCACGTTTGACAGGTCCCCGGGTGGAGCCTGGCGGTTCCACATGTCTGCGGGGTTCGCCAGCCTCCGTGTCGGTTACCGCCTTGTCCTCGGCCACCCCAGTCACCTCCAGGGCAAGCTCCTCGAAGGAGGTGAGGATTCTTAAGTACAGCACCTCTCCACCAATCGGCCCTCTCCCTACGATTATGGGAGAGCTTTTCCTGAGGAGACAGAGGGGGCATCGTTCGCCACACATGTGGTTCACAGTGGTGGAGGGGTTGTGGAGGGAGGGTTGGAGTGGGGGGTTGAAGTGAGGATTGGGGGGGTTGAAGGGTTGAGGGTGGAGGGATGGCTGAAGGGGGAGTGGGGTGGAGGGATGGTTGGGGATCGCATGTGAAGTTGGATGCTCCCTTGGGGGGGGGGGGGGGGGGGGTGGCATTGGTGTCTACTCACCCCTGCTGCCTGGTTTAGGTCATTGACCTTTTTCCGGCACTGGAGGCCAGTCCTCCTGGTAGCACTCCCTGAGCTCACAGCTGCCGCCACCTCATCCCAGGCAGCACTGGTTGCCCTGTGGCTCACATCCAGAACCTGCGGAGGAACAGGACATCCCTCCTAGCCTCCATCTAGTAGCCTCCTCAGGTCAGCATCCCCGAATACTGGAACCGGTCTCCTCGGTGCCATTTTTGCGAGCTGGCTGGGGTTGGCTGAGGAAGTGCAGCTTAAGAGTTGCTCGACCTTATTAACGGGGGACTGGCGAGCGCGGTCCCGACGAATCAACTGGAGGGTCTTCATTTGCGATGAGAAGCCCGTGAGGCCTCCTTAAGTGGGCCAATTAATGTTGAATTGCGTTGCCGGCCTCGCTGGGCCAAGCGCCGGGAAACCCGCGTCAATTCCCGCTTGCTACCACACTTAGAATGTTTTCCGGCAAATTACGCTGTAAAATGGCTGACTCCCGATTAGAATGGCCAAACCCCGATTTAAAATGGCGAACGGAAGAGGCTGATGGGAAAATCAGCCAACAGGACTCAAACAGACAGCTGCAGGTAGAACAGTGTATTCGCCTCTGGAGAAGCCAGACCAAACCGATACCTGCAGCCATCAACATAACAACACCCCAGCCATCTGCATATTAATCAGCAATCCCCGGGAACAATTGATACAAAATAGACACACAAAGATGACCCAGACCTTTCGGCGCCAGCAGGAGCTGACACAAAGTGAGGTAAATGACCATCCCTCGATCAAGGAATCGCTCCAGCATTGGAGAATATCGAACCAAGTGATTGGGACCAAGTCCAATCACTTGGAACCAGGTACAAGGTCTGCCCCGAGAGGCGGTAAACCCCTGGGGACTATAAGAATAGGGGCCAAGTTCAAATCGACCCTTTTTCTCCTCTCCGCACCCTTCGAGACCCTTCTGCAAGAGAATGTATGTTTTACTCCAACGATCGCTACCAGATAGACACTCCTGACTATCGACCTGTACCAGCTTTTGAATCCCGCAGGCTCAGAACCCATTCGAAAGGCCATTCGTTTCCCTGACCTGGTGGGCCATTTCCAAAGTTAAGTATTGGCCTGTTAGTAGTAGGAAGTAGCCTAGAAGTAGAATTAATGTATAAGTATTAATTGCTGTATATAATGAGCGTTGATTTAACTCTTACTAAGCGGTGTGTTGGATTATTAATCATTACTCAGACTTGAACCACGTGGCGGTATCAGAAAGATACCTGGCGACTCAAGAGCAAAGGTGACAGAATTAGAGCAAATAAACTAAGTCTAAAACGAGCAACAACGCCCTATGTTACCTCTGTTAGATCTTGAAACCGCTCTCTTTTCCAGTTTATTTACATAGTAATGGTCAGAGTGAAGAGACTGATATGTATGATTTAAAAATCCTTGCTATCGATAATCTTTGGGTTCTGTGGTCACAATCCAAATGGGAAACGATTGGGTTCCCTGTGCTCCTGGATAATTCAAAAAGCCGCAAGGTTTGAACATGTTCCATTTGTTCCCTGCAATTGTTTTCAGTAATATTCAAATTAAAACCTTTTCCAAATCAGCATAAATGCAGGAAATGTGTGCTCTTTCATCCTTTTCACATGTTAATGACAGTAAGAAGTCTTACAACACCAGGACTTACAATGGTAACTCCACATCAAGGCTACCATCGACACCGCAAAAAGCCAGCTCAAAGTGTAGCCGTCAAGAAGACCGCGCATATAGACACTGACATCAAGTTTCTACAAACGGCATCTCCACAACATGTTAATGAGCTAAGTGGCATTTAGTAGTGAAAGTGAGATTTAGTAGTACAGAACGTTGAGTATCGTCAAAGCTTTTTATCTTGCACTCATAACATTCGCAAGAATTGCAAATATAAAGAGAACTATTTATACTTCATGAGAATGCTGACTGGTTGACAAGTGGATTCTGATTGGTAGAGGCATTGCAATGGACAATGCATCAGTTAACTGATGACTGACAATTAACTGCCAAGCTTTGTTTAAATTTAAACCACACAGGTTGAATCTGATTGGTCAAGGCATTGCCCTGAGGGATGAACCAGAGCATGGCTGTCACCTATTTTGTTCATTTGAAACAGGCATAACATGTGTACACGTTTCTTCTGTCTGTAAAGAACAGGGCTCTGTGTATTAATATATGAAACTTCTAGCATATGTAAGTGCCACATCTCGAGCTCGCCTGATAATCTTAAATTGGTTGTCAGTTTAATTCTTTGAACAATCGGGATTGTTTAGCAAATGTTGTCCCATTGCCAAATCACATCTAAAGTTGGGAACTGCCTTGAGCTTTGCAAGAACAGGCTGGTAGGGTACAGACAGTACTTTGCCTGTTGCAAACAACTAAAGGAACGTGGGGTGGGATTCTCCGGTTGCCGAAATCATGTTCGGCGATCGGCCGGAGAACACCCGTTTCTGACCAAATCTGGGGTGGCACCGCTTTTGCGATGCTCCATCCCCTCCAAAGTGACGTAAAGACGTTGCCTGAGGCCCCCCCCCCCCCCCCCCGCCCGATGCTCCGCACCCGACCGTCGGGTTCTCAACGGCGTGGGTCTCACCCGTCGGGAACCCAGAGTGGCGGTTGCGAACTCAGTCCAGCGCCGCCACTGTCGGGGGAGGGCCGTTTCGCGGCAGGAGGGGGACTTTGTCTGGGGCTGGAGCACTGTTGGGGGCTGGTCTGGAGCTCATGAGTGGCCAATGTGGGGCACTATTTCGCAGGCCGGGGTCCGCGAGCGACCGATGCCATATTGCCGACGCAGCCGCTGGAGGCCGCCGTCGTGCACATCCGCGGCCACAGACCTGGCAATTTTCCGGGACGTATCGGCAGCTAGAGCAGGGTGCTTGGATTCTAGCCTCCAACTAAATGGTGGATCGGTGGCAGTTTTGCGCCGAATCTTCGGTCGTAAAACACCACTGTTCCCACGCTGGCGTGAGGACATAGCCTCACAATCAGAAAATCCAGTCCATGCTGTTTGATATGACTTGGCAGTTTTTGGAATGTACGGCCTATATATCTAGCATCACACCAGCACTGAAATTCATACATCAGTTACTCATTTGTGTGACAGGCAGAATGCCTTTCTGGTTTGACAACAGTATCCTGTTATTGGCGACCATCACTTATGTTGCTACTGAAGTATCAGCGTGAAAAGGCTAGCTTCACCTGTTGCTCAAATTGTTCACTTTTATATCCTTCCAGGGTTAGTCGGAGGTAGACAGAACTTTTCAAGATTGGAAGTGGCAGTTTTAAGCCCATTTAGGAGTTTGCACAATATACAGTGAGCAATTGTAAGATGAGAAGTTTCATTACGTCTCTTTTTTCAGCAATTCTTCAGTGGGATTTGGCAATTGTAACTCTGGAGCAGAGCAAATTAGGGGAAATTCATAGTGACCTTATTGTATATAACTGTAAGTCAATTGTGCATTAATATCCATGGATAAAAACATTACATCCATTCTTTCACCATAGTTACATCAGGATCTTCCAGGAAATTCTGCACGATCAATTTTTGTGCTGCTGGAGCCAGTGAGCTGTGGAATGCAACAGTAAAATGATTAATAATTTAATCTGTAATGTCAAACTGGATTCTGGATGAAATGATGGAATATCACCTTTTCGGATGTTTTGCTTGTGGCTAGTTATCTCCCTCAGAAGATTAAATAGGTGTAAAGTGTAAAGAGTCCAACATGGAGCAAATTATCCATACCAATGGAAGGAACAAACTTGATGCAATCAAAGGACTATTCTCATTTTGTATTTTAATAATTTCAGAATGGCGAAACAAAATCCTTATTCTTGTAGCCATTGAAGTATTACAAATAGGAATTTAAATAATTTATATTTAGTTCCGATTTGTGGCATGCAATTCCTAGTTTTTCTTCCAAGTCACTCACCACCCTGACTTGGAAATATATTGCCATTCCTTCACTGTCACTGGGGCAACATCCTGGAACCACCCCCTCCCTAACAGCACAGTGTATTCCACCTCAAGGATTGCAGCGGTTCAAGAAGGCAACTCACCACTACCTTCTGAAGGGCAACTAGGGATAGGCAATAAATGCTGGCTTAATCAGCGACGTCCACATCCTGTAAATTAAAAAAAAAAATTGATTTCAAGAATTTATTTGCAGTTGTACTTTTTTTTAAATAGATCATTTCATCCACCTAGCTCCTAGTGGGCTTGAACCCATAATCACAACATTCCTCACAAATGATAATGGAAATATTTACACTCTTAGAGGGTGCTTATTTGTGATATTGGAATTAAGACAAATTAAATGGGCATATGCTTAAAAATTGTCTGCAGTTTTTGTTGATCACAAGTAAATCTGTATTTTGTATCTATACATCTATTAATTTTTTCTCTCCATGTGACATCCACTAACACTGCTAATTTGTGAATTTCAGGAAAAGTGACAAAACATAATTAATAAATCATAATGCAAAGTAATCAAAATAGCATTGCATTGATTCATTGCATTGATTCAATCATTATGAAATTGTAAGCTTAATTGTAAATGGGCACAAATGGTCAATGCAGTAAAGAAAACACCAGCATAAAGTTCAGAATCCCATTCAGTAGAAACAGAATTCTACATAGTCACTCTCGCATTAATCACTGTCCTACCCAATACCCACCTTTCAGTAGGAAACACTTAAAATTAAATGGAATTTGCTAGCAGCTGAACTCCCCTTTCTCAACTGTAACCTTTCAAAATTAGTTATTTTTATAAATCTTTTAAAATTTGATTTTCCTCAAATATAAACAGGCAAATTCATTGGCAAGTACAGGTTTATAAAGGAGGCATTACCACACAAAAATGGAAGATCCAGAAGAGTAGCATGTGTAATTCTAGGGCAGAATTGCCTCTGATTTGTGCTCACGATGGGAGCAAGAATCTAGAGGCGATTCATTATTCCTTGCCTTGAAGGCGGGGACTGAGAGGGATTCCATCGGGAATCCTGCCATCTGGCCGGCATTTTGAGTGGGGGACCCGATAGCGAGGTCCGATGGCTGGACCACATACCCCCCTTCCCAATCACCCCACAACATTCCCCTGCCCCAACCAAGTGATTTCCTGGGTCACCGCTCTTCTCCCCCACCACACTACGATGGTGACCCGATCCCCACCAGAGACCCTCCATTGCAGAGAGACCCCCACCAGAAACCTCCCATAAGAGAGACCCCACCAGAGACTCCCCCATAAAAGAGACCCCCACCAGAGGCTCCCATTACAGAGATCCCTGCCTGGAAGCTGGAGAGCAGTCGAGAGAGAGACAGTGAAAATTCACTGCTTTAAAACTCACCTGTGCAATATACCTGCTGGCTCAGGCAGAGAAAGAAGCACCTGTAAATTCCGAGAAAGCGAAAACCACATCAGCTGGGTTTAAACTCCATCGGGGGCTGGTTTCTCTGACCCCCGATGCCAAAATCGCGTCCGGCGACGGGGTTGAAAATCCGTTTTGGCGCATAAAATTGGAACCGGCGGCAGTTTTGCGATTCTCCTCCCCCCTGAAAATTGGCGTACTCCCCGTCGAGTATCCACCGCCTCAGGCCATTGCCTGAGGCCCGCCCCACGATGCTCCGTCTCCGACCGGCCTAATTCCCGACGGCGAGATTCTAACATGGTCCCACCATCTGTGATCCTCACGTGGCGGCTGCAGACTCAGTCCGGGACCGCCACAATCGGGGGAGGGCCGATTGGCGGGCAGGGTGGCTTCATTCGGGGCTTGGGGCAATGTGTGCAGGCGGTCAGGGGTGCGCGAGCGGCCGATGCAGGGCACTATTTCGGCGGTACAGGTCCACGGGCTGAGTCTGCCATGCAGCATGGTGCGGCCGCTGGAGTCTGCCGTTGTGTGCATTCGCGGCCTCTGACCCGGAAGTGCGGGGGCCCGTATCGGCAGTTAGAGCTGCGAGCTCTACGACAGCTGCCTGCTAGCTCCCAGCAAAACAGGGAATCTGTGGCCTTCTGACGCCAGCTTTCCTGCCGTAAAAGACCACAGTTTCCTGATGGCGTGGGGACATAGTTCCAAAAACAGAGAATCCAGCCCCAGATTTTAGATCTGCAATGCTTTCCTTCACATCAATGGGAATGGGTTTTACTAGGCTGTGATTGTCAGTGCACACACAGCCAGCTGACTGGATTATTTAAATTCACTTTCCTTCATACCTTGAAAGACCCTCAAGTCCCCAGCTGTGAAACTAACCCCAATGTTTATAAACATCTAGCTATAATTGATAGCTCTTGGACCACATCAAAGGCTGTGCTCTCACTCCTTTTTTCTCTGCCCAAAGCACTTAACTGTCTCTGTCTGGACTGCTCTTTAGCTTTTCGGCAGGGGTCTCTGTAATGGGAGGGGGGGGGGGGGGGTTCTGGTGGGTGTCTCTCTTATGGGGAGTCTCTGGTGGAGGTGTTTGTAATCGGGGTCTCTGTTGGGGGGTCTCTCTTATGGGAGGACTCTGGTGCAGATCTCTGAAATGGGTGTCTGTTAGAGTGGGGTGGGCAGGATTTGCATTGTGGGGGAGGAGGGGGACTGTCCAAGAAATTTTGGAGGCAACTCCCTTGGTCCACTGCAAAATCCACCACGCCAGGGCCATGCTGGGAAATACCTGCACTAATTCGCACCTATGTGAATCCCGGCCCAGAGAATTACACAGTCTTGGAGAATCCAGTGCCTAGCCCGTTAATAGGATGCAAATGGGTCAATTTGACTTTGCATCCTCGATGCCGCCGCCAGCAGGAGACTGGAGCATCGGAACGGGATCAGCACCCCGTTTTTTTGGTCAACGCTGGATTCTCCGTTGCATTGAGAACTCTGCTACTGGCGGTGGAGAATCCAGCCCTTAATCTTTAAAATGAAGTCTATTTAACTATGTAAAGTTAATAATAATTTCCACTAAAACCTCCCCAGCTTACAAAATATATTTTTTTAATGCATTTTCAGAGCATAATACACCCACAGTTACTCTAAACTGGAAATGGATGAGCAGTAGCAATTAAAATTCCTAAAATCATGCCTAAAAGTGAGATTTTCCACAACAGTTTTTATTGAACTCATTTCTCCATAAACAAATATTTCATGGGAGCAGATTCATCATCATATCATTTATTTATTTCACAGACACACCTATTCTCATGTATTGAACAATTATAAATTAAGTGTCCATTATGGATCAAATATTTTTCATATCACATATTTACACCTTAAAACAGCTATGCAATTTAGCTGTTTAATTACAAATTTACTGAAACAGTACCAGTTATGGACTGTATTGCCAATAAGAGTAGGAGATGGTTGATTTTTAAAAAAACACCAACAAACCTTCAAGCAGAATACCTTACTATTTCTAATTTGATAATACAAACCACATACTGGCAAATGAAGTCTAAGTATTACATAGCATAAAAGCAGCAACCAAGATGCACTATGATGGCACAAGTATTTCCGTAATGCTAAAGGTAATTGTGGAGCAATACAGTATAAGATTATCCAACTGAAATTCAAAAATTACCTTTTTTGATGTTTCATGTTGAAGAAGATATTTCAAAATATTGACATGCTTTTACTAAAGATGGAGTCTGTGCTTGTTATGTGTGTCTTTTTCCAAATTTGCACAAGTAAATCATGAAAATGGAACAATCAGCCAGCTCAAATGCTTTTCCACCTTCTTACCTAATCTTTTTCAAGACTTAAAAGTTGATTGTGAATCTTAAGCTGAATTTATATTGCAGCTATTGGTCTCAGACTGATTGTGAAGTGAATGTGCAGGCGGTAGGGTAGTTATGAAAATGAAAATTGCTTATTGTCATAAGTAGGCTTCAAATGAAGTTACTGTGAAAAGCCCCTAGTTGCCAATTGCTCACCCCTTTAGGCAATAATGAGGTTAGTCACAAAGAAGCACAAGGTATTTGTGCATTGGGAATGTCCATGTATTTTTAAGATGCTACTTTACACTAGGCTGAAGTCATAATGCAGCAAAATGTGATTAAACCAATACAAATCGGTGGTGCTTCAGTATGTTTCAGAGCCAGATCAGGATCTGACTCCTGAGCTGTACTGCCACTTCTGCATCAATGAGTTTTCACATCAACAAAAACCAAGAACATACCTGTATCCTTTGTGTTCTCATGGGCCAAACATATTGAGAAATTGTCATAGATTTGCTTAAGTGAACTTATCATTCCATACTTAATTGAGAACAAGGGGCACTCCAATCACATGCATTCAACTTGAGTCAAATCCCACTGTTACCAGTATATTCTAAAAATCACTTATATTCTATTAGTATCCAAATCTTAACATACATCCTCTACCCAGCCTAATGAAGCTCTCCAAAATAATTGGTGCTACGATTAGCCACTTCTACTATCAGCATATCAGAACGCTACTTCATACAAGTGGTGCAAAAATAAATTTAATTTACTTTACTGTATTTCACTTTAAATAAAGCTTACTTTTTATCGACTTTACTAAACTGGGTGAACTGTAGTCGACAAATTGCTAATATTAAATTATAGTGTTTTTATTATTAATACCAGATAACTCAGAAAATTAGCCTTTATACATCATGTTGCTTTGTGCATATATCTGTCTTGGTGCTCTTCCACGTGATCACCATAATTGGTGCTCTTTCATTCTTCACAACTCTTCTCAGAACCAGCTCCAACAGAACTATCATCTTCATATTTTCTCTCTATGCTGTCTTCAGAAGATTTACTGCAACAATCATATGCTTTTCCACCAGATCCTTGACGGGTTCGGCAGCGTGCTCCAGGTTGGTACAACTGCATAGCTGGACGGTCCTGTACAACCAAAACCAGAAAAAGTGGTACAGTGCAAAACCCATGTGGCTGTATTGAGATACATGTTTATAAGCACTGCATATTGCAATTCTTTACAGTGTAACAATGTAATCTCAAGGATAGGAACATGAGAAACTCCATAAGATATTTTTTTCCTGCACATTATTATTTTGTAAATAAACTGAACTACTAACATAGCCATCAAGATTATAATTTGTTGAAGTCATCTGTTGAGCTGAAGACTAAATTACTAGTTAATCTATGAAAAGAACAGGAAAGCGGTTTATTTTTCGATTTAAATTTTCAACGATTTTGCAGCTGTGAAGCTCTGTATGTACTACCTCTCCATTCCATGGTTTCAACTACTGTATGGGGTCACTAATTATGGTAACATTTCACTCTATAAAAAAATAGGGCAAATGAGGGAATGAATGACTAATTAAATGTTCACTAATATTGCCAACGGCAAGTACACTTGGGATTTTTCTTCGCCAAAAGTGTTGTCATAAAATTCCTAACCTGACTCACTCATTTTAAATTGAATTTTACAGTGAAGTCTCTTTTTACAGGACATAATTTTATAAGATGAGAATTAATTTTAGACAAATGCTGAAGATTTTTGCATTGCTTCCTATGGCTAAGAAGTTCAACGTTCAAAACATGCCATTAGATAGATAGCATGACTTCTAAGCACCACAAGTTGTAAAATAAACTGTTTCTTAATATACTGTAAATGACAACAAAATTGCTGAAATCTCAGAATTGATCAGATTCATAAGGAAAAAGTATAATTAAATGAATGCAAAGATTTATTTTTATTTGACTTTGATGCCACATGTTAATATTTGTATGAGCAATTCTAATGTTTGGTGACTTATATGTATTAGATCAGACTAATAGTAGAAATTTGAAGTGGTAGGGAATTTTCCTGAAAAGAAAAACTGCCACTAGAAATGGGTTGGGGAAGGAGTTCGATCTGCTGGTGTGACATCAGGGTTATCCTCCAGTGTGATCTGAACCCATTTTCCTGGATCATGTTCAATTATATATTAAACAGCATTCTCCCAGTGGCATTGCCACTCTTTGGTGCAGGTTATGAGGAGGAAAATGACACCATGCAGTTGTAGAAAACTCACTGCAGCACCTAAAAATGGACTGGCTAGCTTTACAAAGGGAAACTGACCCTTATGATATTGAATGTGCCCAACACCCAAGGTGGAATTCAGAGGACACATTTGCGAAGTTCTGCTTCCTAAGAGTCAAGGAAAATCCTTCTTTCTGTCTCCTGCCTCCACAGCATTCCTAAAGAGGAAACTTACATTTATATAATGCCTTCCATGACCACAGGTTGTCTCAAAGTGCTTTACACTCAATAAAGTATTTATTTTTAAGTGTAGTCATTGTTGCCATGTTGGAAATGTGGCAGCCCTGCCAGGAAATGCCTTTAAACATCTGCAAGTACGAGCCTTCCTGAAAAAACAGCCTTTCCGACGCTGCCGCCACTGAGGATACAGGACAGGGTGGTCTCCGGCACCTGGGTGGGGGAGGGGAAGGTGTCGGATATCTACCAGGAACTACAGGAGGCAGAGGATACCCGGTTGAGGAGCTCAAGGGCAAGTGGGAGGAGGAGCTAGGTGAGGAGTTGGAAGCGGGTCTGTGGGCAGAGGTCCTGGGCAGGGTTTAGTCTTCCTCATGTGCCAGGCTCAGTCTAATTCAATTTAAGGTGGTCCACCGGGCACACATGACGGCAGCGAGAATGAGCAAGTTTTTTGGTGTAGAAGACAGGTGTACGAGGTGCAAGGGCAGCCCAGCAAACCATGTCCACATGTTTTGGGCATGCCCGGAGCTTAGAGAGTTCTGGCAGGGGTTCGCGAGGACAATGTCCAAGGGTCTTAACACACGGGTGGTGCCGAGTCCAGAGATAGCGATCTTTGGAGTATCAGAAGACCTGGGAGTTCAGGGGGCGAAAGAGGCCGACGTCTTGGCCTTTGCCTCCCTAGTAGCCCGGACACGGATTTTATTAATGTGGAGGGACTCGAAGCCCCCGAGTGTAGAGACTTGGGTTAACGACATGTCTGGGTTTCTCAGCCTCGAGAAAATAAAGTTTGCCTTAAGAGGGTCTAATCTAGGGTTCTCTCGGAGGTGGCAGCCGTTCGTCGACTTTCTCGGGGAAAATTAAAATGTCAGCAGCGGCAGCAATCCGTAGGGGGGGGGGGGGGCGGGTGAGTGCTTCATTGGGATGGTGTGGGAAGACTGAGTCACGTGGGGTAATGTCTATTTAATTGTTATTGTATATTCTCTTTTTGCACTATGTTAATGTTCATTCTATTTTGTTTTGTTATTATTGTTACTACTGTTTTATTATGAAAAATTCTGCAAAACCATAATAAAAAATTTAAAAAAAAAAAGGAAATGTGGCAGCCAATTTGTGCACTGCAGGCTCCCACAAAGTGCTGAATGATAATAGCCTGATAATCTACTTTTTTTGTGATGGTAACGGATACTGGGATAACATTTGGGTTTTTTTTCAAACTAGTGTCATACGACCTTTTACGTCCACCTGAACTGGGCAGAGCAGGCCTCAGTTCAATTTCTCATCCGAAAGATGGTCTTCTTCCTTGTATTCTACATTGGTGGTACCAGTGTTAACTGAGGAAAACAGCTAGTGTCAGAACAGGCAATGGGTAGACAGGCAGCCAGTAGCTGTAGTAGTGGGGCAATGAAGACCTTTGTGGTTGATCTGAATTCTGTGAGAAGCCTCCTTGCTCTAATTTCTTTAACTCTCCTTACCAGGAGAAGTTACTTTCATATGTCTAATTCAGAGAAAATCTTCCTGCAAATCTTATCTCAATGCCCCATGGTTGCATCCCTAATTTGGTAACATTTTACATAATGACTTAAAATATCATTAATACATGCATTGACAGCTTTTCTGACTGCCTTAAAAATATTCAATGATGAATTGGAAAAATACTTTTTGGAAGTCTCTTTTCCCCTCCTCAGGAATTTTTTTATCAGTTCTTGGCATCAATCCAAAATGCCTCATTCCTGGTAACCACCTCACCTTGTGCAACAAACTACTCGCCATTATGTTAATGTAGTGTGGCTGCTTGGGGTGGGGAATTTGCTATAGATACAGGGCTGATGGAACGCTCTGCAGCTCTAGGGTCTGCCCACCTTTCTCCAGCATCTTTTCGGGTCATGGACCCTTTTCCACTTTGACAGATTTTTCACGTTTCTCTCCTCCACTTGCTAATCTGGTGCAACTATTGACTCTTTCACTTTACTCCCGTTTTGTGTCTTTTCTTGTCCCATTAACATCCTCTTTAGCCTTGTGCCACCTACCTTTCTGTAATGTTATCAACTCCTGCTCTCCAGACTATCAAATACATTTCCTTTACCTTGGCCAAAATTCTCTGGTTGTTGCAATTCAATTTTCCTGCTGGCAGCATAGCCACGCCAGCAGATTTCGCCGTGGTGCAGGGTGGTTACAATGGAAATCCTATTGACAATTGGCGGGGAGATAGAATCCCACTGCCAACGAACGGCAGGTGGCCGAGAAACACGCGGCTGGCGGACAAGAAAATCCTGCTCCCCCTTCTATTTCTCTAACTTTGCACTTAGTTCAAAACTATTCATCTCCAAAATCTTGCAGTTCTGATCAAAAGTCACTGACCTAAAAAGTTAACTATTTTTCTCTCCAGATGCTGCTTGATCTGCTCTGTTTTGTGTTTTTATCTTTGATTTGGTCTTCAAATTTTCTCCTTCCTAGATCAATGTTAATCTTAATTTCTCCTGTTTGTGAAGTGCCTTATGACATTTTATGTGTTAAAAGTGTCATCTAAATGTATTCTTCATTGAAAAAGGAGGAAAGAACTTCCGGTGACGACCATGGAGTGAACGGTCGCACATTTGGCAGCTCCCGCTCATGATAATCTTTGTGTAGCTTTTAAGCCGGATTGTTGCAGGAAATTTGTAGAGAAAGGGTGTAGAAGCGGAACAGAAGAAAGGGGCCCCAGTTTATGGAGCTGTGGCCCAGAAGTCATCGTAAAAGAACAAACAAGGCGGTGGTGGCGAGTGAGGAGCGGACAGTCCGCGTGTGTGGAGATGGCGGACGAACAGGGTCGGACCCCGTCAGCTCAGTGGTCTTCTTAAATGAGAAGCTCACCCAACAACAGAAGGAGAGTGCGGAGGACCTGGCCCGGACGGTGGACTCGATCAAGGCAGTGGTTGACTGCTTGGAGACGAAACTGGCAGCCCATGGTCAGGCGATCCAGAGGTTGGAGGAGCTGGCGGGAGAACATGAGGACCAGTCCACCTCGATGGCAGCAGAGATTGGGATGCTGCGTGACCAGCAGAAGAGGCTGCTGGAGAAAGTGGAGGATCTGGAAAATTGTTCTCGGAGGCAGAACATTCAGATTGTGGGTCTGCCGGAGGGAATCGAAGGATCAGACGCTGGTGCATATGTGGGGGAAGCTGCTGGAGAAGCTGCTTGGGGAGGCGCGTTTGATCGACTGCTGGAGGTGGTTAGGGCCACAGGGCACTGATGCGCAAGCCTCGGGGGGGGGGGGGGGGGAGAGATGAGCCACTGAGGGTGATGGTGGTGCGATTAAATCGGTTCCTGGACAAGGAACGTATTATGAGGTGGGCCAGGTAGACGAGGTGATGTACGTGGGAGTATGTTGAGATCCAGGTGTATCAGGACCTTGGAGCAGAGCTCGCAAAGAGGAGGGCGAGCTTTAATAAGGTCAAGTCGGTCATGTACAAAAAGGGCATAAAGTTCGGGCTACTGTACCCGGCCCACCTATGGGTGACCTATGGGCGCCGGGAGTGGTACTTTGGCTGTCGGAGGAGACAGCCGACTTTATGAAGGAGAATAGACTGACAGGAAAAGGAGGATCTTGAACTTTGACTGAGGAGAACTGAACTATGTTTTGTAAAACTTTGGATCTGTGCTGTTTGGACTTGTTTCGGGAGTTTTGCTTGTTTTTTGCCAGTTTTATTTCGGTTCGGTTTGGGGTTAGGCTGGTATATAATGATTTGTAAAGGGAGGAGGGATGGGCCTTTGTGCTCGGACCTTGGGAGGGATTGTTTGTTTGTTTTTGCTTCTTGCCTTTGTTTCAACTTTGCACTAAGAGCGGAGGTGGGGGGGGGGGGGGGGGGAGAACCAGTGGGGGGTTAGATGCTAGGCGCCATGGGCGGCGGCTGCCGGGCTAGCTGGGGGCTAGTTCACAGAAGCAAAGTGGGGGGTGAGCTGAAGACCGAGGGGGGCGGGAACTAGACTGCTGATGGGTAGGGGACTTTCAAAGTGGGGTTGGAGGAGGGTTGATGACGGTGGTTGTCCAAGGGCTGGCCGGGGGAGGTGCATGACATGGGCCGCATACTGACCTAGGGGAGGTTATGGTTGATCGGCGGGGGCTGGGGGGGGGGGGGGGGGTGCGCCTCCCGACCAGGCTGGTCACGTGGAACGCTCGGGGACTGAATGGGCCAGTCAAAAGAGCCCGTGTGTTCGCGCACTTGAGGCAACTGAAGGCAGACGTGGCCATGTTGCAGGAGACACATTTGAAGGTGGGGATCAGATTAGGTTGAGGAAGGGATGGGTTCGGCAGGTGTTTCATTCGGGATTAGACTTCAAGACGAGAGTGGCAATCCTGGCCATTTAACTGGTGGCGTTCGAGGTGGGGAAGATAGAGGCGGACCCGGGAGTAGATATGTTATGGTTAGTGGGAGGAGTGGCCGTGGTATTGGTAAATATATATCCCCCAAACTGGGATGATGTTGAGTTTATCAGGCGAGTGCTAGGGAAGATCCTAGACCTGGATTCATATCGACTGATTATGGGGGAAGATTTCAACAAGGTCCTGGATCCGAGGCTGGATCGGACGAGTTCCAGGTCTGGGAAGGTATCAGCTACAGCAAAGGAGCTGCGGGGGTTTATGGAGCGCATGGAGGGGGTGGATCCATGGAGATTTGGGAGGCCAAGGAGTAAGGAGTTCTCATAGGGGCTGGTATAGCACAGTGGGCTAAACAGATGGCTTGTAATGCAGAACAAGGCCAGCAGCGCGGGTTCAATTCCCTACCGGCCTCTCCGAACAGGTGCCGGAATGTGGCAACTAGGGGCTTTTCACAGTAACTTCATTGAAGCCTACTTGTGACAATAAGCTATTATTATTATTATTATATCCTACTCCCAGGTACACAAGGTATATTCCCGGATAGATTTCTTTGTGTTGGACAAAACGCTGATGACTGAGCTGGTGAATGCTGAATATTCAGCAATTGTGGTGTCAGATCACGCCCCGCACTGGCTGGACCTGCAAGTCAACAAAAGAAAGGCTCAGCAGCCGCAATGAAGGTTAGATGTGGGGCTGTTAGCAGAGGAGGAGATGTGCGAGCGGGGGAGGGAGGCCATTCGGGGATATATAAAGATCAACGACACAGGCGAGCTTTCGGCGGGGGTGGTGTGGGAGGCACTGAAGGTGGTTATTAGGGGGGAACTCATCTCAATTCGGGCACATAAGGAGCAGACTGAGCGGGCGGGGTTGGACAGGCTGGTAGGCGAAATTTTACAGGGGGGCAGGAGGTATACGGAGTCTCCGGATGACGGGCTTCTGAAGGAGCATCAGAGACTGCAGCTGGAATTTGGGCTCCTGTCCACAGGTAAGGCGGAGGGACAGCTGAGGAGGATAAAGGGGGCGGTGTATGAATATGGGGAAAAAGCCAGCAGGATGTTGGCACACCAGCTGAGGAAACAATAGGCGGCGAGAGAGATTGGGAAAGTAAAAGATACAAAGGGAAGTTGGTTTTGAATCCGGTGGGGGTGAATGATGTGTTTCGGGAGTTTAACAGTAGATTATATAAATTGGAATCCACAGCCAGGGAGGAGGGTAAGAAGCCTTTCCTGGGGGGACTGGAGTTCCCGAGGATAGATGAGGAGTTGGTGGAAGGTTTGGGAGCCCCAATTGAGCTTGGGGAGGTAATAGATGGGTTGGGGGGGCGATGCACTCGGGTAAGGCCCCGGGACCTGACGGATACCTGGTTGAGTTCGAGAAAAAGTTTTCCGGGTTGCTAGGGCCACCCCTGGTAAAGGCTTTTAATGAGTCCAAGGAGCTGGGAGTTCTCCCCCAACTTTATCGCAGGACTCGATCTCCCTTATTTTGAAGTGGAGTAAGGATCCGTATCGACTGATCTCCTTATTGTCAAAGATTCTGGCCATGCGCATAGAGAATTGTGTCCCGGAGGTAATAGAGAGGGCCAGACAGGATTTGTGAAGCGACGACACCTGACGTCCAATATTATATGGCTCCTAAATGTGATAATGATGCCTGCGGAGGGGCGCGAGGTCGAGGTGGTGGTCGCCATGGATGCAGAGAAGGCCTTTGATCGGGTGGAGTGGAGGTACCTGTGGGATGTCCTGGGAAGTTTTGGGTTTGGTGAGGGATTCGTGGATTGGATCCGGTTGCTATATCAGGCACCGGTGGTGAATGTAAGAACCAACCGGGTCCGGTCTGTGCACGGGGACAAGGCAGGGATGCCCACTCTCCCCACTACTGTTTGCCCTGGCCATAGAGCCTTTGGCAATGGCGCTGAGGGCATCAAACATTTGGCAGGGGATAGTGTGGGGGGGGGGGGGGGGGGGGGGGGGAGAGAGCATAGGGTCTCGCTCTATGCGGACGATTTGCTCCTGTATATAACAGACCCGTTGGGGAGGATTGCAGGAATTATGGGAATACTGGAGGAATTTGGCCGGTTCTCAGGTTACAAACTAAACATGAGCAAGAGCGAGTTCTTCGCGATCCAAGCAAGGGGGCAGGAAAGGAGACTGAGGGAGATGCTGTTCAAAGTGGTGGGAAGGAGTTTTAGGTATCTAGGGATTCAGGTGGCAAGGGACTGGGGTCAGCTTCATAAATTAAATTTGGGCAGGGTAATTGAGCAAATGAAAGGGGACTTCCGCAGGTGGGACGTGCTCCCACTGTCATTGGCGGGGAGGGTACAGACTGTGAAAATGACAGTCCTCCAGAGATTGCGGTTTGTGTTTCAGTGTCTCCCAATCTTTATCTCCAAGGCATTTTTTAGGAAAATGAGCATGGTGTTCTTGGGGTTTTATATGGGCTGGAAAAGCCCCGAGGGTTAAGAAGGCCCTTCGTGAGGGGGGGTCGTGGGGAGGTGGGCTTGGCCCTTCCAAACTTCATTAATTACTATTGGGCGGCTAATATTTCAATGGTTAGGAAGTGGGTAGTGGGGGAGCGGTCAGTGTGGGAGCAGAGGGGTCAGTGTGGGAGCGGGTAGAGGCGGCATCCTGTAAGGGTACGAGTCTGGAGGCTCTGTTAATGGCACCTCTGCCGTTCTCGGCGGCTCGGTACTCCACAAGCCCAGTGATAGTGGCAAGCCTGAGAGTGTGGGGGCAATGGAGGCAGCATATGAGACTGGAGGGGGCGTCGGGTGTGGTCACCGATCTGTGACAATCACCGGCTCGCTCCGGGGAGGCTGGAGGCAGCAGGCAGGGATTGAGAGATTTGGGGATCTCTTCATTGGGGAGGGGTTCCCGGGCCTGGAGGAGCTAGAGGAGGAGTTTGAGTCGCCGGGTGGGAACGGATTTCGGTACCTGCAGGTACGGGACTTTGTCCGGAGGCAGGTTCCAAGCTTCCCTCGCCTCCATCTAAGGGGACTACAGGATAAGGTGATGTTAAAAATAGGGGTTGGGGAGGGTCTCGGAAATATATAAGGAATTGATGGAGTGGGAAGGGGAGGTGAAGAGGAAGTGGGAGGACGAGTTGGGGGGGGGGGTGGTGTTGGAAGTCGGGCTATGGAAGAAGGCCCTGTAAAGAGTCAATGCATCCTCGTTGTGTGCCAGGCTCAGCCTGATCCAGTTCAAGATGGTCCACAGGGCTCATATGACTGTGGTCCGGATGAGTAGGTTTTTTGAGGAGGTGGAGGACAGGTGCGAGGTGCGGGGAAGTCCGGCGAATCATGTACATATGTTCTGGGCGGTGTGCGAAGCTGAGGGACTTTGGCAGGGATTCTCAGATGTCATGGCAGAGGTCCTGGAAGGGAGGGTGACTCCGAGTCCAGAGGTGGCAATATTTGGAGTATCGGAAGATCCGGGAGCCCAGGGGACGAG
The DNA here is from genome assembly GCF_047496885.1 of Scyliorhinus torazame. Taxonomy (NCBI): domain Eukaryota; kingdom Metazoa; phylum Chordata; class Chondrichthyes; order Carcharhiniformes; family Scyliorhinidae; genus Scyliorhinus; species Scyliorhinus torazame. Next base: position 127,950,240 of record NC_092721.1, read on the forward strand.
AAAGGCTGACGTTTTGGCCTTTGCCTCCCTGGTGGCCCCGAGACGGATTTTCCTGGGATAGAGGGACTCAGAGCTTCCAAAGTCAGGGGTGTGGGTCAGTGACATGGCAGAGTTTCTCAGGCTAGAGAAGATTAAGTTTGCCTTAAGAGGTCCATTACAGGGGTTCACTCGGAGGTGGCAGCCATTCATCGACTTCTTTAAGGAAAACTGACTGTCAGCAGAAGGGGGGGGGGGGGGGGAAATGGGGGGAAGGGGAGGCATGGAAGTGGAGAATAAGGACAGGGAATCTAATATATGGGTCGCTAGGAGTTAGGGCGGGGGGGAAGTTGGGTATGTTACTGTGGGGTTTTTGCGTGTGTCGGACTGCTCTGCTAGTTAGAGTGTTGATATGTTAAAATGTTAAAATAATAAATGCCTCAATAAAATGTTTCTAAATAAAAAAGAAAAAGGAGGAAAGTAACTAGAATAATTAACAAGTTTTATTCTTGACCTCTGCTGCTTATTCTGTTCATAGAAGATATCGGAGAGGGAGTTTCTGATCGTATTATAACACTTTTTGATCATACAAAGTTGTGTAGTCAAGTGACAAGCTAAAGAATGACCTTGTCCAATTCGTTGTTGAGAGGTGAAATAAGCTAAGTCAAATTGACTTGAATGTGGATAAATGTGAGGTAATGTACAATGACACAGGAAACACTGGTGCGCAATGTATAGATGTCCCTTAACAAAGAAAATGATTTGGGTGTGATTATTAACCATTTACAGGAAATTTAAAAAAAGCAAAACTCTCATTAGAACTTTAATCCTTTATTTGAGTGTATTTTTAATACCACTAATTCTATTTTAAATACTTAAGTAATATTTATTTTTAGCCACCTTTTTTCAAAATTGACCAGCTTTACAGTTTTTCATCAGAACTCATTCTTCTGACATCAGGGGTATTAGCCTGGTGACTCTTTTCTGCACTGCCTCAGGGCTAGAATATCAACTATGAACAAATCTGATCACAGCACTCAAGGTGCAACTTTCCCATAACATTTTACAATTTTAGCATGCACCCTCTGAATCTCTTTGTTATGCTAATTGCTTCTCTAGTTATTCAACAAATTAAGAGCCAAGTCTATTACTTCTTGATCTCTATTAACTTCACCATTAGTTAACACCAAATAATATGTAGATTGTCCACGTGTACTATATTTCACACTTAAATCCATACTGAATTTCACCTGTTACTGATGTGTTTTTAATTATTTTATTTTATACAATTTTATATTGTAGGTCTTTGGATGCAAACACCACAATGAATAGACTGGAAATTAATAACCAGAATTCATCAGATGGATAAAAATGAACTGGAATGATTGGGACATCATTCTAATTCTTGCCTTGTCACACTGACAGCAGCTGTGTGCATATTTTAGAGGTGAGAAAGCCAGTAGGAGAAAAAGCTGGCATCCACGATACCTATCTATTTGGAGTGCATGAAATCGGGAGTGGGAAGTTCCCACAAGGGAAAAGAAGAAATATTAAAGGCTTGAAAGGACAGAAAGAAAACACAATTAAAGTATATGGAGAAAAACAAACAGAGTACAATCTGTGGGAACAAGAGAGGAGTGAAAGAAAGTGAGAGGCTGAATGGCAGAACTGGGATAGGGACACAGCAAGAAAGAGCCCAGTTTGCAAGAAAAGAACGAGACAGCTACTCGTGAATGCTCGGGATATTGAGCTGAGTTTGGCCAAATCATAGAGTCTGCAGAAAAAAAGTACCTATAGAAAGTGAGCAGCAGTGTTAAGAGAGAAGGGTATTATTCTTTAGAGGGACCAAAGAAGCCAGCTGAAAGCATTTAAGTCCCAGAAACTCTGCATAGAAGCAAAATGACATACAAAAGTTGAGAAAAATGGTAAGCAAAAGTAAAAAGAAAATGAAATGAAATTGCATGAGGCAGGATACAACCATGCAATCAATTTGGGATGGCTGCCTCACCAATAGTTGACTCAGATAATTTTTGGGGGGTTGGGGAAGAGAGAGAAAACAGCCGAGGGCAAGTATTTGCCAGTGGTGGCTTGCAGCAGCACTGTGCAATTACGCTCTACATAAAAGTGTGAAAACGAAATTAATTTGTTGTGGCAGCCAGCCATCCTTTTAAGGCTAGTAATTAATAACCTTGAACAGAACAGGCACCGCCATTATTCTGCTCCAAGCAGCCAGATTTTGAATAGGGATTCTCAAAACAGGTATTAGGCTCCTGATTTGCATTTTTTAAATAATAATCTTTATTGTCACAAATAGGCTTACATTACACTGCAATGAAGTTACTGTGAAAATCCCCCAGTTGTCACACTACTTTTAAATGAGCGTAGCATTTGTTTCAGGCAGGGATACCAACAAACAATACGGTGGCACCCTTAACGCAGGCATACACTGTGTGTGGGCTGGCGCATCTTGAAAATGGTCGTTCTGCACACATTGTTCACCCAAGAAATAGGTACAAAGATTATTTTTCCACCTATGGGTCACAAATACAATATGTTGGGGCACTCCACTCAGCAAATCCTCTACTCTTACATAAATCCCCTTTATGTACCTGCTTTTCTTATACTTCGCACAATTTATTTATCCTTAAATATCGGGCGTGATCTTCCGGAAAAATTTCCAAGTGTTATGGCAAGTGGGAATTGCTGCAAGTTTCCCGGCGCCTCATGGGCTTCTCGCTGCAAATAACACCTCGCCAGCTGATTCGCTGGGAACGCGCTCACCAGCTCCCCCACTAACAAGGTCGAGCAGCACTTAAACTGCACTTGCTCAGCCAACCCCAGCCAGCTCGCAATAATGGCGTTAAGGAAACCAGCCCCAAGATTCGGGGACGATGACCAGGGGAGGCTCCTGGATGCGGTGGAGACCAGGAGGGATGTTCCGCCGGGGGCCCCGGAGGGTGAGCTACAAGGCAGCCAGTGCTGCCAGGGATGAGGTGGCGACAGCCCTTAGTCCCAACAGTATGACCAAAAGGACTGGCCAGCAGTGCAGGAAAAAGGTCAACTATCTACACCGGCAGCACGAGTAGGGAAACACCAACGGCTCCCCCCCACCCCCCAGGGAGCATCCACCCCCAACTCTCCAAGTGACCCCCAGTCCTCCCTCCCCCTTCTCCCCCAACTCTTCCTTCACACCCCCTCTCCCACCACTGAAACACGTGTGTGGCAACGATGCTCTCTCTGTGTCTCCTCAGGAAAAGCTCTCCCACAATCGACGGGAGAGGGCCCAGACTGGCGGAAGGGCGCCGGACTTGAGAATCCTTACTTCCTTCGAGGAGCGGGCCCTGGAGGGCGGTCACCAACGCGGAGGCTGGTGGACGCCGCAGAGGTGAGGAACCACCGGGCTCCACCGAGAGGACCTGTCAAACTTGAGTAGTGGTTGTCTTACTGACTGACCCGTCCCTCACACTGACCCCATGTCCATTCTCTTGCTGGTCCACCAGCCGACGGCACCGCCCATCCTGACTCAGAGGAGAACACCTCGGAGGAGAGCTCTGAGGATGCCACCAAAATAGTCACAGCTGTCATCCCCACCCTCCACCAGCGCAGATACACACATCTCGGTGGGACATGTTGGTGATCAGGCTCCTGGGGCACAATCTGGTGAGCACCACACTGCTGCTGATGTACATCAGGTGGAGGCAGGAACCCCCAGGCGAGAGAACAGTTGGAGGTCAGCTGGGTCCCAGCCTGATGCTGAGCCTCGGGAAGTGGGTTACCTGGAGCTGATGGAGATGATAGGGAGGGACATTCAGAGGGAGATGTCAGCATCACTCCAGCAGATCCATAGCCCCTTGGAGGATTCCCAGAGACTACGGTGCAGAAGTAGATGCCAGCAATGAGTGGCACCGAGGCCAACACTGCTAGGGTGGCGACCACAGTGGAGAGGCTGGTGCACAATGTCAGCACCATGGTGTCCAAGGTGTCGCGCAGTCAGTGACGGGCATGGCTGAGAATGTCTGACTCGCTGCGGGATGTCAGTCACTGAGGAGCCTTGCTGAGGGCATCGACACCACGGTGTGGGACATGGGGAACCACCAGGGATGGCAGAGCCAGACGATGCTGGGGTAGCGGGGCTCGAACGAGCTGCCCCTCTGTCCCAAGGTGAATCCCAGGGCCCTATGGGCACTAATTGGGAGGAGGGTTCCCCCCCGGACCCGTCCCATGGAGTGGCGACGGTGGCACCAGCTCCCCCGAGTTCCACCCCTCTGATGTGGCCCCGTCTCACAGGCAGCATACGGGGCAGGGTGGCAGGGCTGTGCATGTGCCGTTGACAAGTGAGCCCGGGCCCTCCGGCCCCAGAGGTCACCCGTCAGGGGCATCAAGGGTCATGGGACGAGGTAAGCAACTGGCTGCCTCAACCTCAGATGTGCATTCTGGGGAAACACCAAGATTATAGTGGTAGAGCTAGGAGGGCCAGGCACATTAAGGATCACTAAGGGCACCTGGGTAGGGGGAAGGGGTGGGGTTGGGGGCTGTCGGGGGTGGTACTATCGGGAATCGGGTATTGAACAGCACATTAAACAGCCTCCAGCCGCGGATATGTCCCGGAGCTGTGTCCCAGCCCCTGGGTGTTCAGATGTTGGCTGCTGCGTATGTCGTGTTGCCTCCCACAGTGTTCAGGCACAGTGTCCAGGCATCAAAGTGCGATGGGAATGCTACGCAATGACTCCTTAATCACTCAATTCCCTATTAACGATAGCCTGCAGCCGCGCAGCCAGAGTCCTCAGCTGTCGGTGGGGCTTATGGATGATCGGTGGGGCAGACGGGCAGGGACAAGGGTTGCTGCAGGAATGGGGTTGGGATCCAGGGGTTAGCATGGTGGTGCCGTGAGCGATTGCCTCCTCCACAGCGCCCCCCCCAACCTCCCAAGGCGGCCCATCTCTGCAGAGGGTACCCCACCCCCCCACCGAGCACTGAGGTGGCAAGCCCAGCACATCCAGGCTCTTTGTCTGTGAGCAAAGATTGCTACTCACCCTCTCAGCCCCCTTCCGCCAGGTTCACATATTTCAAAAGGAGTACTAATCAGCGCCAGCATGGGGAGTCCGCTAAATGACAGAAGGCCTTTGGATATGAGGTGGTCTCGTTGATTGTATGAAAATGAGGCTTATGTGGTGATAACTGGTTTCTCGCCACGCTACAGTGAAATCCCAATTTTGCCTATGGGAACGGGCCGGATGCATCGCAAAATGTTTGGAGCCGGCACGGATCTCGTTTTTGACCTCTCCCACTATTCACCGGCCTCGTTGCGCTTGTGCACGAGTATAACGAGTCGGAGGATCGTGCCCAATACCTCAAATATCCCATTACATTAAGCTTACAGAGCAGCAGAATTTTGTCAAAGGTTTTTTAAAAATAAGTATATAGGTAGGCCATGCTGTTAAGGCTTTAAACAGTCTACTTCAGATGTCACTTCCTCAAAAATATAATGGGTTAGTCAGGCAGAATCCCATCCTTTATAAACCATGGTGGCTGCTAATTAAAATCTCAGGCAGGTAATCTTCAAGTCTCCCAAGACAATCAATTCCATCATTTTGCTTGGTATTGATGCAAAGCTTATTTGCCTGGCTCCATATTAATACCTCTTTTTCATAAAGTGATATCACAACAGCTTGTTTCAAACCTCACCAATAATCAATTTCCTCATAGTAGCCGTCATGGACCTCATAAGATCTTATCCCTTGCCCATCTTAATCAATAAATATAATCAACCATAAGGATTTGTTAGTTTTGAGCCCATTTTGTCTAGGACTTCTGATTGCTGCTAAAATAGTTATTTTCCTGGATTTATTATTAAATCGGTAGGCCAGCTATTGGGGACTTTGCCACTAAATAGCAGGAAGTAATTATTGAATATATTTTACCTAACAGAAGCAGTTTATAAGTGTAACCCCTGCAACTCCTCAATGTGTTTTGAGACAATCTTCACATATGGATCTTCCCATATGGCTGATGTCTATCACCACAACTCTCCTATCCACTTTCATAGCCTTTATAGTCTTTCCTGTAAGCATGGTACTCTAGCTCTGAGTAAGCAAATCATCATTTTATACACACTATTTATTTCCTTGAGTAACAAAATTCCTTTGGCTAAAATTTGTGTGCTATATATATATATTTGCTGTAACTATTTTTTTGTTATTTCTTCTTACCTGTCCTAATTTGTTATTACACTATGGCCACAGTATGCATTCATTCATTTAACTTCCTGAGTAACTTTGGTGGCCTCCTTTCCTCAGTAATAAGTACCCCTTTATCCTCAATTTCCTTCAACATTTACCTGCTTAAATTGGTGATTCTTTATTTGCGTGTATTGATCCTCACCCCTCAATTCCGGTGAATTATCAAGGTCTGGTACTAGCACATCCACTTCATTGACCTGTGGTGACTCGCAAAAAAAGCCACAAATTACCTAGTAGCCTTGCATAATGCCTTCCAAAACTGCAATCCTTTTTCAAATGGTTTGATCATCAGTCTCAATAATTCTTTCCCATCTGTTATATCTAGTATTCCTATGTTCACTTAGCCACCTGCTTCCCACAGAATTTGTCCAATATTAACCTAAAAGCTTTGAATTGTAGTAGAAAAAATATTTCCATTCAGATTTCACCAAGAAATCCAATAAGTAACTCAGAAGAAATTGGAACTCAATACCACAGGGAGTTGTTGAAGCAAGTAGTATAGAGACATTTAAGGAGAAACCAGACAAACATATGAAGGAGAAGGGAACAGATGATTGATATTAGGTTTAGATGAGAAAATCTGGGAGGAGGCTGAAGTGAAGCATAAACAGAAGCATGGTCTGGTGAGGCCAATGGTCTGTTTCTGTCTAATGTATTTATCAAGGGGAAAAGTTTCTCTGGTACTTTATGAGCTGAAGGGCATGGGAGGGAGTCACTGCCACTATCACCTTGACAAAACCTAATTAGGCCTGTCTTGGAGCCACAACCATCGAGATGCCTTCAGCTTTAACCATACTTCCAAAGGAAGACAGCATTCAGCTATTGGAATTTGGTGATGTGGCTGTGAGAAGGGAAGAAATAAAAGAACAAAAATAATATTAAATAAATATTAGAAACACGTACAGAACACCTAACCACTCTCCTATGTCAACTTTGCATGACACCAGAAATGCATAGGGTTCCAGTGGAACCAGTTTCTGACCAAAATTCCTCCCACACCTAGGTAATGCAGTGCTAGTACAAAAAGAAGAATTTCTAGCCAAATCTTTTGCTTTGTATTTAAGTATCATTTGTTTTTTTAATGTGCTGATGATTTCATAATCATCATCAGATAAAAACTCTGCCTTGACTAATATTTGTAAAGTAATTTTTGGTAGAAAATGGCAAGTACTTTACATTCAAATCTATGGGTGGGATTCTCCATCCAGCGACGCCAGAATTGTGAAGCACAATTGGGCGGAGAATCGCGCGTCAGCTGAAAATTGAGGCCGGCGCCAGACGCCAAGCCCAACGAATACCATGCTCTGGTGTCTCGACAACGGCCTGAATGCATTTTACGTTGCATGTACAGTAAACGAGAAAGGACATGTTCCCAATACTAGCAGTGCTGGCTGGGGGGTGACCGTGACCAAGAGATGGGCCATGGGGTTGGGATGTCCAGGCACGGACTATCATTTGCGCGGCCTGCAAAGCAGCCATCTTGCTGCGCACCGCACTGACTGCCCACCGTGGCCCGTGTTTACGACACCGGCCGCGTGGGTGCACCCCCCTCCCCACCATCCACAACCAGGCGCCACTCTGTCAGCAGGGCATCATGCGGCACAACCAAGGGGGACGCTCACAGTAGCTCCTAAGGAGGGTGCCGGACGGGGGTTGCAGGGCGTACCACTGGCATAGATTGCGCAAGCCACTGTTACCCCTGCTGGCAGGGACAGGTGCCGGGGCTAGAGGCCCCCAAGGTGCCGGCCGCTGACAGGAATAGGGATACGGTGCAGAGGGCAAAGTGCCAGGGGAAATGGCCAGGGATGTGGGGATGGCCAGGGGGAGGATATGGGGGGACAGGGGCTGCATTGCAGGCTGGGGCAACCATGTACCGTGTAGCCCGTTGCCCTGGTTGGGCATGGGGTATGCACCATTCTAACATGTCTGCCTTTCACCTCCTGCAGACAATGGATTTCAGAATCCAACCAGGAATGGCTGTCATTTGCCTTCCGCTGCAGCCCTGGGGGATTCACTGAGGCTGTACAGGCAGGAACTGCTCGGGGAGGGCTGTGCCGCAACAGAGCTTGCCTTAGAGGAACAGGAGCCAGCAGATGAGGATGTAGAGCCAGCCGTACAACAGGCCAAGGAGGAGGTGGGAAGGCAGCGCCTGTCCTCCGAGGACCTGCTAGACCGGGCATGTCATCGAAGACTCCAGCTAAACAGTGGGACCGTACAGTATATCTGCCAGATCATGGCACACCTGGGACCGTGGGGTTATGGGAGAGGACACCCACTTCCGGTGGCAGTCAAGGTGATGGTCACCCTGAACTTTTTCATAACAGGCTCCTTCCAGGTGCCAAGTGGAGACCTGACTGGGATCTCACAAAGCTTGGTGCACAGGTGCATCTGTGCCGTCACGAAGGCATTATATGCCCGGTCAGCACAATATATCGGCTTCAAAAGGGACTGAGCCCACGACGATGCCAGAGTTGCGGGGTTCGCCGCCATCGCTGGGATGTCCCACGTCCAGGGAGTGATTGACGGGATGCATGTCGCTCTATGAGCACCGGCGCATGAGGGGGTGGTCTTTGCAAACTGAAAGGCTTTCCACTCCATGAATGTGCAGCTGGTGTATGATCACGAGATGTAAATCACGAGAGGCAGCATGCACGAAGCCCTTATCCTGGCACACTCGGTGGTTTCTGACACCTACGAGGCGCATCCCCAGGTGAGGGGTTGGCTTTTGGACGACAGAGGTTATCCATTGCGGTCGTGGCTGATGAGGGCTTTCTGGAAGCCACAGACCAAAGCTGAGGCCCGCTACAAATACACCCATGCATGCGATGTGAGGTGGCTGACCTGGAGGCCCTGGTCCGTGCCCACCTTCAATTGCCCCCCTCCCATTTGCAGTCAGCCCAGCCCAACCCTGCCCACCCCTCACACCCTTCTGACAGAGCACCGAGGCAGGTTGGAATGATTGTGACCAGGTGAACATGTTTTAACAGGTTTGTGCCCTAGCTCCTAATGCTATCCTGTGTGCTGCTCCTATGCCAACTTAACTGGTGTCCAACTTTCTGGCATCACGGAGCCTAACGCTCCGTTCTATGTGTTTCCCCAGGCGGTATATCAGGATGGAGGTGGCCTGCTGCGATTCCTGCCCTGTGACCTGGGTCTCCTTTGGTGGCTGCCCTCTGGAGCGACCGAGCTGGACAGACCCGGCAGTCTTTCAGTTGTCCCGGCTGACATGGTGCCACCCTGTTCTGCCCTGCCCATTGGATGTGCCAGGGACAGGAGGGGGGGTGGAGGGGGGTGGGGGGGGGGGGGGGGGGGGGGGGGGGAGTCTGCGTCACTATGGTGTTCCGGCACCTCCCCTGCGAGGGTCACCAGCATGGACCCCTTCACCCCCTCCTCCCTCGGTGCACGATGGCCCCTGGGCTAATCCTTGGGACAGGAGAGTGGCCAGATTGAGCTCTAGGGGCTCCCCTGCCACTTGGCGCAACCAGGCCTGGAGGCTCACTCTCGTCTCGACAAGGGTATCAATGCTCACGGCTATGGAGCACAGGGACCATGCCAGGCCCCTCTGTGACTGGCACAACACAGCCACGCCCGGACAATTCCATCGATGCCCACAGCCATGACCCATTGTGACTGGGCCAAGCTCTGGAGCATCGTTGCAATGTCCAGGTGGCCCTGGTACACAGTTGCCTGTGGCAGGGTCGCACTGGCATGTACCTCATCCACCGCCCGCACAGTGACCCAGGTCTTGGACATCTTCATCCATGACCAATACCTTCATCCTCAAGTCCTCCACAGCGGACGCCACCCGGTCAGTGTTTGCCTGGGTAGCACGCATAGCCGGCACCACCTCCTATCCCATCAGGCAGTTGGAGGCGCCGGATGGGTGCTGACACCCCCTCTGTAGTCCCTGGCTCTGTGTCTACATCTCCAGCATCGATGGGACAACCCTTTCCAGATGCTCAAGACCAGTCTGAATGGCAGTTGGACTCTGGGATCAGGCCGCCTTCCGACCGTCTGCCCCCTCGGAGGTTCTTACCTCCATCTGATGTACCACTGCACGTGTGTGATGCACACGAGATAGTGCCTCAGGAGCCTTTTCACTCCAGGTGAGTGTGTCTGGAATGGGGGAGGGTATCGGAGACAGCTGTGATGCAAAGTCGATGTCGTCCCCGGACTAGTGCTCTGGGGTGTTGCGGGTTGGCGTTTGGGGGCCCTACTGTCCGGTCCTGCCTCGTTGCTCAATGTGTCCTGGGGTTCTGGGCGGGCGGCACCAGAAGGGCCTGCCTTATCACCAAGTGATCATGCAAGACATGATGCATGACGCATGGTTGTATTGTCGGTGGAGTCAGTGGAGGGGTGGTATGGAAGTGGTGTCAAGCATGCCATAGGAACACAACTCAGTGGGGGCTCACTTGATTCCGATGCCAACCTCTACCTCGGCAACTACCCTCTCTCTGGGCCCGCTGACCTGGTCCAATGCCCGCTGCTCTGTGACAGTCCACAGGTCTGGCAGGCCCCCTCCCAGCCTTATCTTTCCCCCTGCGGTTGTGCGTCACCTTCTCCTGATCATATCATAGAATTTACAGTGCAGAAGAAGGCCATTCGGCTCATTGGGTCTGCACCGGCCCTTGGAAAGAGCAGTGTACCTAAGCCCACAACGCCACCCCATCCCCACAACCCAGTAACCCCAACTAACCTTTTTGGACACGAAGGGCAATTTAGCATGGCCAATCCACCTAACCTGCACATCTTTGAACTCTGGGACGAAACCGGAGCACCCGAAGGAAACCCACGCAGTCACGGGGAGAAGGTGCAAACTCCGCACGGACAGTGACCCAATCTAGGAATCGAACAGTGCTAACCACTGTGCTGTCGTGCCCCCCACAGTTCTTTCAAATTCTCTCTGGAATAGGACTTGGATTATCACCTTCTAACTAGGAGCACTACCAACTGAGTCAAGCTTGCATATCTGTTCCAACAGCTGCCATTCTATAACCAGACTCACTCAATGTGGTTTTCAGGATTCCAAAGAAATGTTCTCATCTCCATGCTGACAGCGCAAACTTTTATAGGTTTGAGGGGCTGAGAACTCACACATGTTTGCATTCTTCATGTAAGGACTTCAATGGTCGATGATGGCAGGCTATTTCACTGGCATCACAACCAAGCCTAGCCATCTACAATCTCATTTTTCTAATGTATAAGATTATAGTGGGAAATCTTTGTTAATTTTACTTCAAACGCTCACCTAATACACCATGTTAAGTAATGGGTTAAGAGTTTAGTAATGCATTAAGAGACATTGCAATTAGTTGTCTCATTTCGTTTAAGTATCCAATGATTGACACTGATATGTAAAGGGGCTACAGCTGGCCCTTGTGTCAGGTGGCGTGTTGTTAAGAGTTTTGTGCAGAGGCTCTGGAAGTGAAATAAATGGTGTTTGGTGAAAAGGAACAGGACTATTGACTCTTCATACAATGGTAACTAAAACGTATAACAATGGTAGCAGAGGATGGTTGCTGTGCAAATGTGAAGGTTTGAAAGATACAACTTTTCCTGATCAAACCAAGGAGTGAGTGAGAAGGAAAAAAAAGATACATGGCTAAACCCAGGATAAAGATGGCTGGCTATGACTATCCTCCCTTATTTTCTGAAAGGGAATCGTACGACCAATGGAGAAGTGCAGTAGTTATGTGGACTAAAGTAACTGCTTTGGGAAAGAGAAAACAAGATATGGCATTGGCTCTTTCTCTATCTGATGACAGTAAAATCCGAAACAAAGTGCTTTCTGAGCTGGAATTGGAAGAGTTAGACTTAGAAGAAGGTCTGGAGACTCTATTACAATATATGGATAAGATTTACAAGAAAGATGACTTATTAAGTGCGTATGAAGCATGATCGGAATTTGATAAGTTCCGGAAAATAGAGGAATTCTCCATGGAAGACTATATAATGGAATTTGGCAGACTATATAAAAGGCTGCAGAAACTGTAGCCACCTGAGTTGGCCAAGTCCCGATTTAAAATGGCGAACGGCAAAGGCTGAAGGGAAATTCAGCCAACACAGGCAGAAACCAGCAGGTGCAAGTTTGCTATGTATTTAACTCTTCAAAGGCCCAGACAGCATCGATACTAGCAGCCGTCTGCATAATAATGTAGCAACCATCTACATACTAATAAGCAATCCCCGGGAACAATAGCAACATTTGGGACAAACAAAACTAAGCCAGACTCCCCGGGGCCAGCAGGAGCCAACACAAAAGAGGTTAACGGACACCTCAAGACCGCCCATCGATCAGGGAACCGCTCCAGTATTGGAGAAATCGAACCAAGCGATTGGAACGAAGTCCAATCACCTAGAACCAGGTACAGGGTCCGCCCCGAAAGGCGGGAAGCCCCTGGGGACTATAAAGTTAAGCCCCCAAGTTCGAATCGTTCTTCTTGACCGGGTCACCCAGCAACGCGAACCAACATTGACCGTAACCGGTTCAGCTGCCGCCGAGAGACCGTAAGTCTTAAGTCAACGCTCGCTACGAGATAGGCGCTCCTAGCTATCAATCCGTACCAACTTCGAATCCCGCAGACTCAGAACCCGAACGAAAGGCCATTTGTTCCCCTGACCTGGTGGGCCAGTCCGAAGTTAAGTATAGGCCTGTTAGTTGTAGAAGTAGCTTAGACGTAGAATTTGTGCACGAGTAGCGATTACTGTGTATAATAAATGTGCTTTGATTCGAATCTTACTAATCGGTGTATTGAGTTATTGATCATTACTTGGACTTGAACCTCGTGGCAGTATCATAAAGATACCTGGCGACTTGAGAGCAAAGGTTATAAAACAGAGCCAATTGAACCAACCAAAAGTTAGCAACAAAACACAACCTGGAATTTCTACAGTCTGTGTTGGCCTTTAAATTACTTGACTGTGCTAGAGTGAGCAACATGGATAGGCTCCTGGTTTTGACAGGAGTTCAGTTTACGGGTGAGGATACCTTATTCGATCAGATGACATAAGGTTTAAAGAAGTTTCTGGGGAAACATTCGATTCCGATGGCTCTGATGACTCACATAGGTCAGTCTGCGATAAAGCAGAATATGGAAGACAGGATGGTGAAATTGTACGGCGACGAACAGGGCCCAAGACTATAGAAGGAGATCGAGACAAGGAAATTATGAAGACAAAAACCCAGTTAGAACTTACAATAGGAAGATGAACCCCAGAAATGCACGGGGCATGATAAATCGATGTTTTCGATGTGACTCTCAATACCATTATGTCTCCAACTGTCCAAAACGTTATGATAGAGTGTTTGAAGCAACACATGACACGGAAGAGTCAGAAGAGGAAAAAGATAGTCTTCAGAGAGAAGACATTGTCCAATTAACAAGCAGTTTTACGCCAGTAATGAGGGTGTTGGTTTCAGAATCCTTCAATTGTGCTGTATTGGACAGTGGTTGCACATCTACTGTGTGTGGAATTGACTGGTTAAAATGTTACCTGGACTCCTTGAAAGCTGAAAGTCGTAACAAGGTTAAGGAATTTGAAAGTTCCACAAGTTTCAGGTTTGGGGATGATAATACTCTGAAATCGCTGAAAAGAGTGGTGATCCCTTGCAATATTGCCGGAGTGAATCATTTCATTAGCATGAATGTTGTATCAAATGAGATACCTTTGCTTCTGAGCAGACCATCGATGAAGAAAGCACACATGAAACTGGATATGGAACAGGATAAGGCAACAGTTTTTGGAAAGATGGTGGACTTACAATTTACACAGTCGGGACACTATTGTATTCCATTACTGAAAAATAATATTTCAAGTAGAGTGGTTAAGGATGTGTTAATGGCAGTTGAAAATGGGACTTCTCGCTGATAAGAAGCTTGTTGTATTAAAACATTTATAGGCAATTTGCACATCCGTCTCCTTGGAGGCTGAAAAATTTATTAAAGGATGCAGGGGTAAGGGATGAAGACTATACTAAACTGATAGAACAGGTTAGTGATTGCTGTGAAGTTTGTAGGAAGTACAGAAGGACACCAGCTCGACCGATAGTAACCCTACTGATGCGCAATCAATTACTCTCGAGACAAGGTGAGTCATAGCTAATAGGCTTTAATCAGCTAGAACTGTTCCCAGCAGCTTCGATACAGAAAGTGAAGGCTGCTGGGACAGATAAGTGTCTTTTACCCCGCCTCTCAGGGCGGAGCGATGTACGTTAGCCAGTGGCAGATTCCTGGGTCTGGCCAATGGTCATCCACCTCTCAGGTACCGCAATACCTGGTATTACCACATTCACCCCCTGTTAAAAAGGAATCCGGCGGGGTGATGGCCAGCGTAAATGTCGCCTTTCACATGGTAGGACCAGGTATTGAGGTACCGTGATGTCGAGGGTGATAGAAAAGTGTTCATGGTGCAGCAATCAGTCGATCGGGTGGCCTGGTCGTCCTTCTGGAGCGTCTGAGCTTCGGCGGTGATCCTGATGAGGGCCCCAGCGGTTGCGACTCCAGGAACGTGGTGTCGTCCTCCCAGGCAGCTTCGTCACCCCTAGACGGCACTGTTGGGGCGAAAAGTGGGCAGGGGGAGGGGCGCCTGCAGGGGGCGTCGGTGCTTGTCCGTGCCTGGGTAGGGGCGGCGGCAGTACTGACCCTCCGGTCAGGTGCTGCGGGGAGAGTGGGGGTGGGGGCGGTCGTGCAGGTGCGCGTGGGACTCCGGCGGGTGCCAGGTCTCGAAGGGAAACCGTGTCTTGGCGGCCGTCAGGGAACGCTACATAGGCGGACTGGCGGTTGGCGTGCAGCAGGTGGACCCTTTCGACCAACGGGTCCGACTTGGCCCTCACATGTCTCCGAAGCAGGATGGGTCCGGGTGTCGCCAGCCAGGTTGGGAGTGAGGTCCCAGAGGAGGACTTCCTGGGGAAAACAAGGAGACGTTCATGAGGTGTCTGATTTGTGGTAGTACAGAGCAGCGACCGGATGGAGTGGAGGGCGACCGGGAGGACTTCCTGCCAGCGGGAGACTGGGAGATTCCTGGACCGGAGAGCCAGCAGGACGGTCTTCCAGACCGTTCCGTTCTCCCTCTCAACCTGCCCGTTTCCCCGGGGGTTGTAACTGGTCGTCCTGCTCAAGGCGATGCCTTTGCTGAGCAGGAATTGACGCAGTTCGTCGTTCATAAAGGAGGACCCCCTATCACTGTGGATGTACGCGGGGAAACCGAACAGTGTAAAGAACCCCTGGAGGGCCTTGATGACGGCGGTTGTGGTCATGTCTGGGCAGGGGATGGCGAATGGGAACCGAGAGTACTCGTCAATCACGTTCAGGAAGTACGTGTTGCGGTCGGTGGAGGGGAGGGCGGCCTTGAAATCCATGCTGAGGCGTTCAAAGGGACGGGAAGCCTTTATCAGGTGCGCCCTCTCTGGCTGGTAGAAGTGCGGTTTGCACTCCGCGCAGATTTGGCAGTCCCTGGTGACTGTCTTGACCTCCTCGATGGAGTAGGGCAGGTTGCGGGTCTTGATAAAATAATAGAAACGAGTGACCCCTGGGTGGCAGAGGTCCTCGTGGAGGGCTCGGAGGCGGTCCACTTGTGCGGTGGCACAAGTGCCGCGGGACAGGGCATCACGAGGCTCGATCAGCTTCCCGGGACGGTACAAGATCTCGTAATTGTAGGTGGAGAGTTCTATCCTCCACCGCAAGATCTTGTCGTCCTTAATCTTGCCCCGCTGTGCATTATCGAACATGAAAGCAACCGACCGTTGGTCCGTGAGGAGAGTGAACCTCCTGCCGGCCAGGTAATGCCTCCAGTGTCGCACAGCTTCTACTATGGCCTGGGCCTCCTTTTCGACCGAGGAGTAGCGGATTTCGGAAGCATGGAAGGTGCAGGAGAAGAAAGCCACGGGCTGGCCCGCTTGGTTGAGGGTGGCCGCCAGAGCCACGCCGGACACATCGCTCTCGACCTGGAAGGGGTGGGACTCGTCGATGGCGCACATCGTGGCTCTTGCATTGTCTGCTTTGATGCGGCAGAAGGCCTGGCGGGCCTCCGTCGACACGGGGAAGGTTGTGGACTGGATTAGTGGTCGAGACTTGTCTGCGTAATTGGGGGCCCATTGTGCATGATAGCTGAAGAAGCCGAGGCAGCGCTTTAGGGCCTTGGGACAGTGAGGGAGGGGGAACTTCATGAGGGGGCGCATGCGTTCGGGGTCGGGGCCTATGACTCCACTTCACACTACGTAGCCCAGGATGGCTAGACGGTCGGTGCTAAACATGCATTTATCCTTATTGTAGGTCAGATTAAGGATATTTGCGGTCTGGAGAAATTTTCGGAGGTTGGTGTCGTGGTCCTGCTGGTCATGGCCGCAGATGGTGACGTTATCGAGATACGGGAACGTTGCGCGTAAGCCGTACTGGTCAACCATTCAGTCCATCTCACGCTGGAAGACCGAGACCCCATTCGTGACACCGGAGGGAACCCTTAGAAAGTGAAAGAGCCGCCCATCTGCTTCGAAGGCAGTGTCCCCATTACGGAGGGGTAGCTGGTGGTAGGCAGACTTGAGATCCACCGTGGAGAAACCCTTGTATTGCGCAATCCTGTTTACCAGGTCGGCTATACGGGGGAGAGGGTACGCATCCAGCTGCGTAAACCTGTTGATGGTTTGGCTGTAGTCGATGACCATCCTATGTTTCTCCCCGGTCTTTACCACCACTACCTGAGCCCTCCAGGGGCTGTTGCTCGCCTCGATAACCCCTTCCCTCAGCAGCCTTTGGACCTCCGACCTGATAAAGGTCTGGTCCTGGGCACTGTACCGTCTACTCCTGGTGGCAAAGGGTTTGCAATCCGGGGTGAGGTTCGCAAACAGGGAAGGCGGGTCGACCTTAAGGGTCGCGAGGCCACAGACAGTAAGGGGGGAGATAGGGCCGCCGAATGTATAGGTCAGGCTTTGCAGATGGCACTGGAAATCCAGCCCAAGGAGGGTGGTTGCGCAGAGGTGCGGCAGAATGTACAAGCGGAAATTGTGGAATTCCCTGCCTTGGACAGTGAGGTTCGCTAGGCAGAACCCCTTGATCTCCACCGCGTGTGACCCGGATGCCAGGGAGATCCTTTGGTTTACGGGATGGGTGACAAGAGAGCTGGTCTTACCGTGTCGGGTGAACAAAGCTTTCTGTGCTCCCAGAGTCAATCAAGCACGACGTCGCGTGGCCGTTGATGGTGATCGTTGTAGTAGCTTTCACTAGCATCAGGGGCCGACTCTGGTCCAGAGTCACCGAGGCCAGCTGCAGTAAAGGAGAGTCCTGGTCGGGCAGCATGTAGTCGGCTGTGCTGGGGGCCTAAGGCCCCATCCAAGATGGCGTCAGCCATGGGTCGCACATGGAGTCCGGGGAAGCAGAAGATGGCGGCGGCGAGGGACAAAATGGCGGCGCCCACCCATCCAGCGTGGTGGCCGGGGGGCAAAATGGCTGCGCCCGTGGATTGCAAATGGCCTGGGGATAGGAGGGCGGCGGTGGGCTTTGGACAGCCAGGACCTGAACAAAAGGCTGCCGATAGTCGCTGGAGACTGCGGCCACAGCGCGGGACTGGCAGACCCCGACATAGTGGCCCTTCTTGCCGCACCCTTTGCAGGTGGTGGTGCGGGCCGGGCAGCGCGGGCGGGGATGATTCGCCTGCCCGCAGAAAAAGCAGCGTTGGCCGGAGGCGATAGTTGGCCGTCTCGTCGCGCAGGTTTGCGGGGTTAGGGGATAGGTCTGGGGGGCTGCCGTTACGGGGTGCCACGCAGCCCAGGGGGGCACCGCGCATCCGGGGGCAAAAGCCAGCACGGTTTTATACGCAACGTCCATAGACCCCGCCAGGGCCCGTGCCTCAGTAAGTCCCAGTGTGTCCATTTCTAGGAGCCTTCGGCGGATATCGGGAGAAGTCCTACCTGCCACGAAAGCATCCCTAATCAAAAGGTCTGTGTGCTCGTTCCCCGAAACTGGGGGGCATCCACAGTTCCGGCCCAGCACTAGCAGTGCCCGATAGAAGTCTTCCAGTGTTTCTTCAGGTCTTTGCCTTCTTGTTGCCAGCAGGTGACACGCGTAGACCTGGTTCACAGGTCGGATATAATGTCCTTCTAGCAGCTCGATAGCTGCAGCATAATTCTCCGCCTCCTCGATCAGAGGGTAGATCTCAGGGCTGACCCGTGAGCGTAGAAGGTACATTTTCTGCCTTTCCGTGGGGGTGTCGGTGGCCGTGTCGACGAAGCTCTTAAAACACGCCAGCCAATGCTTGAAGATAGCAGCGGAGTTGTCCGCGTGGGGGCTGAGCTGAAGGCACTCCGGTTTGATACGGAGATCCATCTTTCACTGAAGTAATAGCTGATTAAATTGATGTGCAATCAATTACTCTCGAGACAAGGTGAGTCATAACTAATAGGCTTTAATCAGCTAGAACTGTTCCCAGCAGCTTCGATACAGAAAGTGAAGGTTGCTGGGACAGCATCGGCTCTTATACCCCGCCTCTCAGGGTGGAGCTATGTATGTTAGCCAAAGGCAGACTCCTGGGTCTGGCCAATGGTCATCCACCTCTAAGGTACCGCAATACCTGGTATTACCACACCTACCTTTGGCCAGGGATTTTAACAACATTGTGGCTGTACCTTAAGATCTGGGATAAGGCCATTTTTCCAAAAGGACAACTACCAAAAGTTGGTACAAAGGTGACATACTTGCCTGAAGGGTCTAGTCAATGTAAGGAAGCAATTGTTATTAGAGCAGGGAAGACCACTGGAAAGTATAAACATTGGTTGAATGTACAGTATTCAGGGGAGGGAGTTAAGACAATGGATTGGGAACACGAAGTTCAAAAATGGAGGTCACAGGAACGCGGTATCAGTTCTGATAGTACATCGGTTAGTGAACAGGTCCGCAGGAAAAGGTCGAGAATTTTGAAAGGACATCCCACAGCAGATCGGAAAGATCAAGCAGTAGCAGTATAGAACAAGTTACCAGGCGGGAGAGGAGACGTAGTTTATCAAGATCTCGGAACATGAGTAGGACTACGAATACTAATAGGAGTAGAAGCCCACATGCACGTGAGATTTTGGTGGCTTCCAATAAATTATATGAAAAGTTATCAAAGATGCTAAACAGCAAGAACTGCATATTTGGAGTGAATTTGGGGTATACACGGAAGTACCGGATAGGGGACAAAGAGCTCTGTCCCACAGATGGATTTGCACGGAAAAGGTTCTTCCGGATGGAACTTATAAGGCAAAGGCCAGGCTTGTGGCAAGGGGATTTGAAGAAAGCTGAGAAGATCAGGATTTAAGGGTAGATTCACCTACAGCAGGAAAGGTTAATTTTAAAGATCTTCTTTTCGCCACAAAGGCATGGGAATGCAAATCTATAGATATGAAAGCTGCCTTCTTGCAGGGGCATCAGCTCCAGAGAGACATTTTTCTCCGTCCTCCTAAAGAAGCAGCTAACACAGAAGGGGTATTCTGGAAGTTGAACAAATGTGTATGTGGTTTAAATGTTGCATCTAGAGTCTTGTATTTTTTGGTAAGGTCAGTTTTGTTAAAGTTAGGCCGTTACCAGTTGAAAGTAGATCCGGTAATGTTTTACTGGCACTATAAAGGGAACCTTTCTGGCATCTTTATGATGCATGTCAAATAATTTTTGTGGGGTGGGACTAGTGATTTTGAAGCTTTTGTAATCTCGGTTTGAGGAAAGAATTCAGGGTTGGAAGTCAGACTTCCGGTGCATTTAAATGTATTGGACTGGAAATCGGACAGACTAAGTTAGGGGCAACTTTACGTCAGCAATCGTTTTTGGAAAGCATCAGCCCAATAGCAATTAGTCGTGGCCGGGTTTTCACAAAAAGATGCAAGGTTTCAGAGATGGAAAAAGAGCAACTGCAAAGTTTAATTGGGCAACTGAATTGGTTAGGTAGACAGACTAGACCGGACGTGAGTTTTGATGTCTTAGAGTTGAGTACAAAAATGAATGTTCCCAAAGTGGAAGACATAATAAGAGCAAATAAAGCGTTTGGCCAAACTAAAAATGCAGGAGTGTGTTTTGAGGTTCCCGGTTTTAGGTGACCTTAGGAACTTGAAATTCATAGTTTATAGTGATGCATCCTATACAAATCAAGCACAGGAGGTTTTATAATTTTCCTCTTGGGGAACAATGGTAAATGTTGTCCTCTTGTGTGGGAAACAAAAAAAATAAGGAAAGTGGTCGAAAGCACTTTGGCTGCTGAGACGATAAGCTTTGTAGAGGCGATGGATATGGCCTTTTATATATCTCAGATATTGACAGAAATTTAACTTTTGGATATTGTTAATGAAGGGTGCCTGTTTCTGTGATTTCTTTTTCCAAAAAAAAAAATTGAAAAAGAAAAGGAGGGAAATTACGTGTGTGTTTTTGAGTTTCTTTAAATTTTGTTTTCACCTAATTATTTTTTTCTCCAAGGAAGGGGAGACTGTTAAGTAATGGGTTAAGAGTTAAGTAATGCATAAAGAGACATTGCAATTAGTTGTCTCATTTAGGTTAAGTATCCAATGATTGACACTGATATGACACCTTGTGTCAGGTGGTGTGTTGTTCAGAGTTTTGTGCAGAGACTGTGGAAGTGAAATAAATCTTGTTTGGTGAAAAGGAACAGGACTATTGACTCTTCACACAACGGTAACTAAAACGTATAACACACCATTGTGATCTATTTCTGACCATTTTCTAGATTGGCTCTTATATCTTTGAGATTGGCTTTCCACTGACATCCAGGACAAGTCTAGAGTCCCACAAGTACCTGGATTATAGCTCTTTCCACTCAATCCCTTGCAAGGATTTCATTCCGTTCAGCCAATTTCTTCATCTCCATTCAATTTTCTCTCATGTTGCCACCTTTTACATGAGCATTTAAAATCTAGGCTGGGTCCGCGGGGGTACAGAAAATGGTCAGTGTGAGGCAGTCGGACGCGGGGAGCACAGGACATGGGCAGTTAGGGGCCTGTGTTCGTAGGGCACCCGGCTATGGCGTGAGGTATGGGTATTGGCATGCGGTGTAGGGTGGGTTTGGTCAGCCTCTGGGGCAGGGTACAGGTGCGTAGGATGGGGTTTGATGCCAGGGCATGGCACTGGTTTCTCACCCCGGCCGCGCTGAGGAGGTTGTGTAGCTTTGTACGACACTGCTGGCCGGTTCTGGCGGTGGGGCCCCAAGGCCTCTGCCACCTGTGCCCAGGCCCAGTGTACAGGCAGCAGCCTCCTTCCCAACCCGGGGAACCGGGTCCCCCACCTCTCATCCACGGCATCCAACAGGGTGTCGAGTTTCACTTGAGCAAAACATGGCGTGGTATTATAGGTATTACGGTAACTGATAGGCTAAAGCACCATTGGTGGAAACTGTATGCTTTCCATTGGTTAGAATGTATGATAGCTCCGCCCTGCTAGGCAGGGTATAAGAACCCGTGCCGCCCCGCCCCAGCAGCCTTCGTTCTGTACCCGAGCTGCTGGGGGAAACATCTAGCTTATTAAAGCCTTCAGTTGGACTACAACCTCGCTTTAGTGGTCATTGATCGTGCATCAATTTAATAAGCTAGTTTTTTAAGAAGAAAGGATGGAGCTCCGAATCAAGCCGGAGTGTCTGCAACTTAGCCCCCACGCGGCGAACTCAGCGGCCATCTTTAAGCACTGGCTGGCGTGCTTTAAAGGGTATCTCGGGACAGCCGAAAACGCACCCACGGGAGAGCAGAAACTGCACATCCTGCACACAAGGGTGAGCCCGGAGATTTACACCCTCATCGAGGAAGCGGAAGACTTTGATGCAGCAATAGAGCTGCTAAAAGGACACTATATTCGCCCGGTAAACCAGGTCGAAAACGCACCCATGGGAGAGCAGAAACTGCACATCCTGCACACAAGGGTGAGCCCAGAGATTTACACCCTCATCGAGGAAGCGGAAGACTTTGATGCAGCAATAGAGCTGCTAAAAGGACACTATATTCGCCCGGTAAACCAGGTCTACGCCCGGCACCTGCTTGCAACAAGGCGACAAACCCCTGGGGAAATCGCTGGAGGAATTCTACCATGCACTCCTGGTGTTGGGAAGAAGCTGCAGCTGCTCGCAGGTTTCGGCGAGCGAACACACGGAACTCTTAGTCCGGGACACTTTTGTGGCAGGTATGCTATCTTCACAAATCCGCCAGCGTCTGTTAGAAAAGGACACCCTGGGTCTCAGGGAGGCACGGGCCCGTGCAGGCTCCCTGGACGTGGCCTCCAGGAACGTCCGCGCTTACGTTGCGACCGCGCGGCAGCCCCGTGGGCAGCGTGGAACCCCTCCGTGGCCGACCCTGACACTTCCCCCATAGGCCTGCGCTGCAAGGTGGCCTGGCAACCCCGAGGGGCCCCGCTGCTACTTTTGCGGGCAGGCCAAGCACCCCCGCCAGCGCTGCCCGGCCCGCGCATCCACCTGCAAGGGATGCGGCAAAAAGAGCCATTTCGTGGGGGTATGCCAGGCCCGTGCGGTTGCCACGGTCTCCGGCGGCGAATGCGGACCGCAACCACAAACCTCTCCACAGGCCCCGTGCGGCCAGTGGTCGCCGCCATCTTCATATTCCAGGGCCACGTGCGGACCCCGGGAGCCGTCATCTTGTTCCGCGGACGCCACGTTGGAGGGCCGCCATTTTGTGCACCCCCAGCCATGTGCGACCAATGGGAGCCACCATCTTGGATGAACCCCCAGGATCCCAGCTCGGCTGACCACGCACTGCCCGAAGAGAACTCTCAACTGCTGCAATTAGCCTCAGTGACTCTGGATCAGTCTTGGCCTCAAACACTCTCAACTGCTACGATGACCGTATTCATCAACGGGCACGAGAAGTCCTGCCTAATCGACTCTGGGAGCACGGAGAGCTTCATACACCCGGACACGGTAAGGCGCTGTTCTCTCCTCATCTACCCCATTAATCAAAACATCTCCCTGGCTTCCGGTTCACACTCAGTGGAGATAAAGGGGTTTTGTGCAGCAAACCTCACAGTCCAGGGAAGGGAGTTCAAAAATTTCCGTCTCTACGTCCTTCCCCACCTCTGCGTGGCTACACTCCTGGGTTTAGAATTCCAGTGTAACCTTCAAAGTCTGACCTTCAAATTTGGCGGCCTTATACCCCGCCCTTACTGTCTGCGGCCTCGCGACCCTTAAGGTCGACCCGCCTTCCCTGTTTGCGAACTTCACCCCGGATTGCAAACCCGTCGCCACCAGGAGCAGACGGTAGTGCCCAGGACCGGATCTTTATTAGGTCAGAGGTCCAAAGGCTACTGAGGGAAGGGGTCATTGAAGCCAGTAACAGCCCCTGGAGAGCTCAAGTAGTGGTGGTAAAGACCGGGAAGAAGCATAGGATGGTCATCGACTACAGTCAGACCATCAACAGGTTTACGCAGCTGGACGCGTACCCTCTCCCCCGCATATCCGACCTGGTAAACAGGATTGCGCATTATAAGGTCTTCTCCACGGTGGATCTCAAGTCCGCCTACCACCAGCTCCCCATCCGTACAGGTGACCGCAAATACACTGTCTTCGAGGCAGATGGGTTGCTCAACCACTTCTTAAGGGTTCCCTTCGGTGTCACCAACGGGGTCTCGGTCTTCCAGTGCGAGATGGACCGAATGGTTGACCGGTACGGTTTACGGGCAACATTCCCGTATCTCGATAATGTCACCAACTGCGGCCATGACCAGCAGGACCACGACACCAACCACCGAAAATTTCTCCAGACCGCTAAAATCCTTAACCTTACATCCAACAAGGATAAATGCGTGTTTAGCACCGACCGCCTAGCCATCCTCGGCTAGGTAGTGCGAAATGGAGTTAATAGGCCCCGACCCTGAACGCATGCGTCCCCTTATGGAGTTCCCCCTCCCTCACTGCTCCAAGGCCCGTCCCACAGCTTGTCCCCTGTCGATAGAAGCCCGCCAGGCCTTCAGCCGCATCAAAGCAGACATTGCAAAGGCCACGATGCACGCCATCGACGAGTCCCTCCCCTTCCAGGTCGAGAGCGATGAGTCGGACGTAGCTCTGGCGGCCACCCTCAACCAAGCGGGCAGACCCGTGGCCTTCTTCTCTCGTGCCCTCCATGCTTCCGAAATCCACCACTCCTCAGTCGAAAAGGAGGCCCAGGCCATAGTAGAAGCTGTGCGACATTGGAGGCATTTACCTGGCCGGCAGGAGATTCACTCTCCTCACGGACCAACGGTAGGTTGCTTTCATGTTTGATAATGCGCAGCGGGGCAAGATAAAAAACGACAAGATCTTGCAGTGGGGGATTGAACTCTCCACCTACAACTATGAGATCTTGTATCGTCCCAGGAAGCGAAACGAGCCTCCTGACGCCCTGTCCCGTGGCACATGTGCCACCGCACAAGTGGACCGCCTCCGAGCCCTCCACGAGGACCTCTGCCACCCGGGGGTCACTCGCTTTTTCCATTTTGTCAAGACCCACAACCTGCCCTACTCCATCGAGGAGGTCAGGACAGCCACCAGGGATTGCCAAATCTGCGCGGAGTGCAAACCGCACTTCTACCGACCAGAGAAAGCGCACCTGATAAAGGCTTCCCGTCCCTTTGAACGCCTCAGCATGGACTTCAAAGGCCCCCTCCCCTCCACTGACCGCAACACGTACTTCCTGAACGTGATTGACGAGTACTCCCGGTTCCCATTCGCCATCCCCTGCCCCGACATGACCGCAACCACCGTCATCAAGGCCCTCCATAGCATCTTTGCACTGTTCGGGTTCCCCGCTTACATACAGTGATAGGGGGTCCTCCTTTATGAGCGACGAACTGCGTCAATTCCTGCTCAGCAAGGGCATCGCCTTGAGCAGGACGACCAGTTACAACCCCCGGGGTAACGGACAGGTAGAGAGGGAGAACGGAACGGTCTGGAAGACCGTCCTATTGGCCCTACGGTCCAGGAACCTCCCAGTCTCCCGCTGGCAAGAAGTCCTCCCGGATGCCCTCCACTCCATCCGGTCACTGCTTTGTACGACCACCAATCAGACACCCCACAAACGTCTCCTTGTCTTCCCTAGGAAGTCCTCCACTGGGACCTCGCTCCCGACCTGGCTGGCAGCACCCGGACCCATCCTGCTCCGAAAACACGTGCAGGCACACAAGTCGGACCTGTTGTCTAGAGGGTCCATCTGCTCCATGCTAACCCCCAGTACGCCTACGTGGCGTACCCCGACGGCCGACAAGATACGGTCTCCCTACGGGAGCTGGCGCCCGCTGGAACCCCACGCACATCCCAGCCACCAGTCCCACCCTCCCCTCCACCGCAGCACCTTACAGAAGGATCGGTCCTTCCGCCGGCCCCGTCTAGGCCCTCCCACCCACCGACACCCCCCCGCAGGCGCTCCCTTCCCAGGTCAACCGTTTTCCCCACCTGCACCGTCTAGGGGTGCCGAAGTTACCATGGAGATCGAAGCCACGCTCCCAGAGTCACAGACGCCCGAGCCTCCACCGGAGTCACCACCGAAGCTCCGACGATCACAGAGGACGACCGGGGCCCCCGATCGATTGATTGCTTCATTTTAATTGTAAACTGTAAATATAAACCATCAAATGTACATAGCTATCAGAATTGTAAGAAGTTACTAAACACTGTACAGAGGTATTACGGTACCTCCATAACTAATTATACCACGTTGCCATGTTTTGTAGTTTCAGGTCACCACCCCCGCCGGACTCTTTTTTAACAGGGGGTGAATGTGGTATTATAGGTATTACGGTACGTGATAGGCTAAAGCACCATTGGTGGAGTAGCTTTCTATTGGTTAGAATGTATGATAGCTCCGCCCTGCTAAGCAGGGTATAAGAACCCATGCCGCACCAGAAGCCTTCATTCTGTACCTGAGCTGCTGGGGGAAACATCTAGCTTATTAAAGCCTGCAGTTGGACTACAACCTCGCTTTAGTGGTCATTGATCGTGCATCACATGATGCCACTCTTCAGGGTGCCACCTTCTTGGCTGGAATGCGTGCGTGTGGGGGTATAGTGCTTATATGCGGCAGCAGCTTGTAAACCTCTCGAGTGCCAATCCCGACCCCAGCAAATCAGATGTCATTTTGCAAAAGAATTGCACTAGTTCCAGGTGGCGCTGGTGCTAATGGATCCTGAAGTGCCAGGTCTGCTTTCGGGATTGTAGAACACCACTGATTCAGTCCCGGCATCGGCACTTAGTCTCTGAAATGGAGAACACAGCCCAACTTGTTTTGCTCACATGAGGACAGGAATTTCAGCTGCTCATCCTTTCTTGATTAGCAATGCACTTCTGATCAAGTTAATGCCGACTCCCTTTCTTAATCATTGCTACCTTACTAAGTATTCTATTCAGTACTACTCAGTCAGTTAAAATTTCTAAATTTGGTTGCACTGTTCTTTGTCATACTTCGGTGGCATCTGTAAAGCTGGAGATTTTGCTTACAATCAATCACCATGCAAGTTGGGATGGATGTTATGTTTCAGTCAAATGTCTGATAACTTAAACCTATACATTTTAATATATTTCCAGAAGAGTCTGACAATCACTTTAAATATTTTGTACAACTGCCTGCTTGATTAAATAATAGCGCGTCGCTCTGTTAGCAAACTGCACACCTGAGCAGGGGGTGAAAATTTATGAGAAGCTAGCATAAATTAAAGTTAGCCTGCATTATTTAAAGTCACCTCTTAAAGGAGAAGTGCATTTTGGCTGCAGTAGGTTCTGGAGGTTGTTGTAAAAGTGAGTTTTGACCTGAAGAAGACACCGGAATGCCACAACATGGCAGAAAGTGGGCTCCAAGATTTTCCAACACTGTAAGGAGGCCTTGCTACGGGAGGTGGGCAGGGGAGTAGCCATCTTTCCAACAGGGACCCAAAGGCCCTCCAGACAAACTTTGTGAAGGTACTGGGACTAATTATCCACAGTAGTCAATACTAGCAGTCTAGCCAGGAGAATCTGCTCTGCTACAAAAAGGCCAATTACCTCAATATGAGTAGTCAGTGTTTGGGGGGCAAATGGAAGCAAGAATGGCTGCATCCCCATTTCCCACAGATCAGATGGTGCTCGCCATTATTGAAATGGTTATGAATGAGGCTGCGGGCAGTAGTGGGGCTCAAACAAATCTAAAGTGATGGTTTGCTCTGACCTAATCCTCCTTCTCACATCCTAGTTACACTTCATCTCTCAATCTTTTTCTGATTTACAAACAACAGATGGGGTAAGCATGCACCTTTTGTTTTCCTCCATCCTCCTCTCACCACAACTTTACCCATATGCTTTTTCTCCTTTCAGGTGCCCAAGAACTGCAACCTGACCAGGTCGTGAAGGAAGAGAAATCAGACAGAAGAGCAGGAAAAAATGTAATGAAGAATAAACACTGTAAATCACACTCATCCTCACAGTCACCAGCCCAGATACTGATATTTATTTTACACTGAGAAAGATGGGCTGTAGTCAGGGCAGAGGCTAAGTGTAACAAAGGTGCTAGCTTACCAAGGGTAATGATGGACTTGAGTTCTGCTGAATTTCGATGACGTGGCCTAAAGAAGAAGACTAATTGGTATGTGAAATAGTTGAGTTCATTGGTAGGCCTGCCAGAAAGCCTGTGAGCAATATCAGAGAGCATGAAGGAGTCCAGTACCAACTCAGCATAGGGCTTTGATCAGAGCTTGAGTCCATTCTCTGTAGCTTGGAAATGATGGTCAAATTTATGAAAACACTTTCAGGATCATCTACAATATAGAGTCTTATGGATGATGTTTCAGCTTCTATTGCAGCATAAGCAGACGCTACCCAACACCTGAGTGTTGCAATGGAAGCTCAGACTGAAGCTGTGGAAGCTAGGATGCTAAAATGCCATCCCCAGGGAGTGGCAGCAGTTCTACAGAGCCCAAAGCTGCTGATATCTCTCAGGATGACTGTCATGATATACACCAGTATATCATGGTGCAGATACACACACTGATGGACACACAGCAAGACCAATCAACACACACAACACCGTAGCCAATTACCAGTTAGAGCACACTCACTATAAAGACAGGGGGCATCAGAGTTCCCGCTCATTCGGGATGCAGCCTCCTACAAGGACAGAGCTTACAGCTGACAGCACAGGTCCTCACCATGTGCTGAGTGCATAGACTGGTTTGGACAGGCATAGGTCTTTCGTTTAATCTAACATCGTGTTAACCCACAGTGAAAGTGTGTTCAACAATTTGTAACTTAATAAAATAGTGTTGCACTATTTTAAGTGATGGCGGCCTGCCCACGGATCCAGAACACCCAACACATCATGATACCAGGAGTTGAGGGATATTAGAACTTCGTAGACCTACCTGCAAGTGATCTGCCTTCCACCAGCATACAGTCATCCTACAAAATGCACAGCGTCTGCCCCCGCCGCCGCTCCGCATCACCGGTAACCTGGGGGCCAACTGGAAGATATTCAAACAACGCTTCCAGCTCTACCTGGAAGCCACAGACAGTCCGGGAAGATGCCTCGGACACCAGGAAGATCACTCTCTTCCTATCCACGGTGGGGGAACATGCCATCCACATTTTCAATTCTCTCACCTTTGCTGATGAAGATAAATCAAAATTCAAGACGGTCCTCCTCAAGTTTGACACTCACTGCAACATAGAGGTGAATGAAAGTTTTGAGCGCGATGTATTCCAACAGCGTTTACAGGGTAAGGATGAACCTTTCCAGTCCTTTCTCACCCACTTCCGCATCCTTGCGCAGTCCTGTAATTACAGGCCCACCTCCGACTCCATGATACGCGACCAGATCGTTTTCGGTGTTCAGTCGGACCCCCTACGCCAGCAGCTCCTCAAGGTACAGCAGCTCACCCTTGCGCCCGCCATCGAGACTTGCATGCTACACGAACATGCCACTAGTCGGTATTCCCACATTCAAGCGGCTGAAAAGACGCGGCAAGGTCCCCACGAGGCAGAATGGGTCCAAGCAATCGAGCAAGTCCAGGGCCTCAGCCTGGATGAGGGCGGCCATTTCACGCGCTTTCCGCGGACTCCCGCGCTTGTGCGCACCGAACGAGGGGACGGCAACGTTGACGAACGTACTGCGCAGGCGCGCACCACGTATGGCCGCACCACGCATGCGCGGTGGCGCAGCGAACGTACTGACGCTACAACGTGCAGCAACTGTGGCTCCGCCCACTTAAAGCGGCAATGCCCTGTCAAATCCCAACAATGCCTGAGATGTGGCAAACTTGGACACTATGCTGCTTTATGCAGATCAGCTCGGCCTGCCAATTCGTATCGCTCCGGCCAGACTCGCAGGAATGTCCGGGCCATTCAACGCACGGTCACCGAGTCCGATGCGGACCTACTACCCGATATTGACACCGAGGACCCGAAGACACCTTTTCGAATCGGTATTGTTACAAAAAACATGGGTGTCCCCGAAGCAAAGAATCTAGCCTCTATCGGTATACAGCATCGATCCAGACGATGAGTGGTGTGCCACCCTTACGGTCAACCGGTCCCAAATACGATTCCGCCTGGACACTGGTGCCTCCGCCAATCTCATTGCGCGGTCTGACCTCCAAAGTCTTCGTGTCAAACCTCCCATCAGCCTCCCAGCCTTAGATTATAATGGCAATGCCAGTGCTGCCAGCAGCTCATGTCAGCTCGAAGTGA
Source organism: Scyliorhinus torazame (assembly GCF_047496885.1). Classification (NCBI taxonomy): domain Eukaryota; kingdom Metazoa; phylum Chordata; class Chondrichthyes; order Carcharhiniformes; family Scyliorhinidae; genus Scyliorhinus; species Scyliorhinus torazame. The sequence goes on from NC_092721.1 coordinate 127,980,107, forward strand.
CGCACAAGTCACGCAAAGCCATCCTTCCCTTTGAAATCGTGGGCTCCTCGAAAGCCTCCCTGCTTGGCGCGCAGTCATGCAAGCTGTTGAACCTAGTTCAGAGAGTTCACTCTCTTTCTCCTGCTGACGGTCTGCCTTTCAGGACACCGACTTCAGGGCGCAGCTCAACGCCATTATCAACCAGTACCACGAAATCTTCGAGGGCATGGGCACGCTCCCGTACACCTACAAGACTTTATTAAAACCGAATGCCACACCTGTGGTGCATGCACCTCGCAGAGTCCCAGCACCCCTTAAGGACTGCCTCACCTCCAGAACCAAGGAGTGATTTCCAAAGTCACGGAACCGACCAACTGGGTCAGTTCCATGGTATGTGTAAAAAAGCCTTCCGGCGAATTGAGAATTTGCATTGATCCCAGGGATCTCAATCGCAATATCATGAGGGAGCATTATCCAATTCCCAAGCGCGAAGAGTTCACATGTGAGATGGCTCGCACCAAGCTCTTCACCATACTTGACGCCTCAAAAAGATTCTGGCAAATCCAGCTCGATAAATCCAGCAGGAATGTTTGCACATTTAATACCCCCTTTGGCAAATATAGTTACAACAGGATGCCGTTCGGGATCATCTCTGCATCAGAAGTGTTCCATAAGATTATGGAACAAATGATGGAAGGCATTGAAGGTGTTCGCGTCTATGTCGATGACATAATCATTTGGTCCACCACCCCGCAGCAGCATGTTAGTCACCTCCAGCGCATATTCAGACGTATACAGGAGCATGGCCTCCACCCCAACAGGGCCAAATGCTCTTTTGGTCAGACAGAACTTAAGTTCCTCGGGGACCACATCTCCCAATTGGGTGTGCAGCCGGATGCGGACAAGGTAGCTGCCATCACAGTTATGAAAACACCAGAGGACAAGAAGGCGGTCCTCCGATTTCTGGGCATGGTCAATTTTTTAGGGAAATTTATCCCTAACCTCGCCTCATACCACGGCTCTTAGGAACCTGGTCAGGAAGACGACAGACTTCCAATGGCTCCCTGCCCACGAGCGCGAATGGAGACAACTCAAAGCAAAACTGACCACGGCCCCGGTCTTAGCTTTCTTTGATCCAGCAAAGGAGACCAAAATTTCGACCGATGCCAGTCAATCCTGCATTGGGGCAGTGCTCCTTCAACGTGATGAAGCCTCATCATGGGCCCCCGTTGCATATGCGTCACGTGCGATGACCCCCATGGAGCAGCGCTACGCGCAGATAGAAAAGGAGTGCCTGGGCCTTCTGACTGGTGTGGTTAAGTTTCACAATTATGTCTATGGACTTCCTCAATTCACCGTCGAGACCGACCATCGCCCGCTGGTCAATATAATACATAAAGACTTAAACGATCTGACGCCTTGCCTCCAGCGTATTCTTCTCCAGCTCCGGCGATATGACTTCCAGCTGGTATACACCCCAGGCAAAGACCTCATCATTGCTGACGGTCTCTCCAGGGCAGTCAACACTCCATGTGACCCAGCGGGATTTGTCTGCCAGGTTGACGCCCATGTGGCATTCGCGGCCTCCAATCTACCTGCCACGGAAGAACGCCTCGTCCACATTCGCCACGAGGCGGCGGCTGACCCCTTGCTACAGCGTGTCATGCGCCACCTAACAGACGGGTGGCTCAAGGGCCAATGCCCTCAGTTCTATAATATCAGAGATGATCTGGCGGTAGTAGACGAGGTTCTTCTAAAACTGGACCGCATTGTCATTCCGCATAGCATGCGCCAACTTGTCCTGGAACAACTACACGAGGGCCACCTTGGCGTGGAAACGTGCCGCCGACGGGCCCGAGAGGCAGTGTACTGGCCCGGCATTAATGAGGACATAGCCAACACAGTGCTCAACTGCCCCACTTGTCACCTCTTCCAGCCGGCCCAACCACGTGAGACCCTGCAGCCCCATGAGTTGGTCACGTCACCATGGACCAAGGTGGGCATCGACCTGTTCCACGCGCTAGGTAGAGACTATGTCCTGATCGTGGACTACTTTTCGAATTACTCGGAGGTGATACGGTTGCACGACATCACCTCGTCTGCCGTCATTCGTGCATGTAAAGAAACATTTGCTCGACACGGCATCCCGCTCACGGTTATGCCGGACAATGGCCCTTGCTTCGTCAGCCAGGAATGGTCCAACTTTGCCAGGCGGTACAATTTTGCCCATGTGACATCCAGTCCCCTGTACCCCCAATCCAACGGCAAAGCGGAAAAGGGAGTACATATAGTCAAACGGCTCCTATGCAAGGCTGCCGATGCTGGGTCCGATTTCTACCTTGCCTTGCTGGCCTATCGCTCCGCCCCACTGTCCACTGGCCTGTCGCCAGCCCAGCTACTCATGGGTCGTATCCTGAGGACGACAGTGCCGTCCATCCATGTCCCAGACCTCGACAACGTTCCGGTCCTTCGCCGGATGCAGCTGTCTCGTGCACAGCACAAGGCGGCTCATGACTCCCGTGCAGCTGATCTCCCTGCTCTGGCTCCAGATGACAACGTCCGCGTCCATCTTCCAGATGGGGGCTGGTCTGCGACCGCTGTTGTCCTTCGGCAGGTGGCCCCCCCGCTCGTTCCTGGTTCGTCTACCGGATGGCTCTATTCTGCGCCGCAATCGACGCGCCCTTCGTCTCGTTCCACGCTCACCACATGATCCTCCCCTGTCGCCTCGCCCTCCTGCTGACCCTGCCACGGACTATGCCGAGCTCCCTGTCACTCTGCCCCCCCCTGACTCTGACGCAGTCCAGCCCGCTCCTGAACCGGCGGCTCTCGATTCAACCTTGAGGCGGTCAACCAGAATTCATCGCCCACCTCAGAGACTTAATTTATGAACTTTGCGGACTTATAGACTCTCTGAATTGTTTCGTTGCTTTGTTTAATCGTTTCCCTGGTTTGTATATAGTGTTGATCTCGTTATTCTTGTTGCATACTGCTTTTCTGAACCAGGCGCCTTCCCATGTAAATAGCTTAGTTCTCATGTACGTAGTCCTGTAAATATGTCTTCGCACCCCACACGTAGTTAGGACCATTCTCACCATACATCATTTATTGCCACACACATACATTCTTTTATAAAAGGGGGATGTCATGATATACACCAGTATATCATGGTGCAGATACACACACACTGATGGACACACAGCAAGACCAATCAACACACACAACACCGCAGCCAATCACCAGTTAGAGCACACTCACTATAAAGACAGGGGGCATCAGAGTTCCCGCTCATTCGGGATGCAGCCTCCTACAAGGACAGAGCTTACAGCGTACAGCACAGATCCTCACCATGTGTTGAGTGCATAGACTGGTTTGGACAGGCATAGGTCTTTCGTTTAATCTAACATCGTGTTAACCCACAATGAAAGTATGTTCAACAGTTTCTAACTTAATAAAATAGTGTTGCACTATTTTAAGTGTTGGTGGCCTGTATGTGTTCATCGGATTCAGAACACCCAACACATCAATGACAGCATGTCCTCCCATCATACATTCCCTCCAGTGCCCTCCCTATTGCCTGTCAGCCTGTTATTCCAAGCAAAGCTGGCGTGGTCCAACGTCAGGCTTTCTCGGGCCGGAGCTGCTCCAAGGACTGATCCCACCTCCCGGAAACACCTACCAAGTGTGCAATTGATGATGCGGCTCTAGGATCGGGCTCAGGAGCCACACAAGAACCCACAGAATGCGTAACACAGAGTTTCTTAGGTGGACAATCATACTCATTACTGAGTGATCGCCGAAGAATATGGAACAAAAAGTAAAGGTTGAGGGGCTGGATTCTCCATTATTGGGACTATGTCCCCACGCCGCGGAGGTAGACCCACAAAGGAGACCCCCCCGATCGGCCGCATGCTCGACACTCAAACCCCGCATGAACATTTCCCGGCCTCCTAAAGGCCCCTCCTGACCTCCGATCTGCCCGCCCCCAACCAGGGTGGCTGGGGACTCAGTCCGCAGCCGCCACGCGTGTATCTCGACCGGTTGGACCAGGTTAAATCCACGCGGTCAGGACTTCGGCCGGTCGGGGGTGGAGGATGTCGGAGCAGGCCTCTGGCAATGGCCCCAGGTGGCTCGCCGTACTCCCCGGTGTTCGCTTTTCAGTGCCCGGAGAATTGGCGAAGCGGCGCCGGTCCCGGTTTCTGCATCAAACTGGATACTCCGCCTCAGTGTTGCCCGTGATTCTGCCGTCGGGGTGCGGAGAATCCAGCCCGAGCTCTTTTTAACCAGGGTTCCATTCTGGGATCTTCCCGTCCTGCTATAACACCAACTGGGATCATAATAGAGCCTACTGTCAATAGGACAAACATAAAAAATGATTTTCAACTCCGCCTTCACTGCACCAGTGCAGCCTTCGGTCGAATGCGAAAGAATGTGTTTGAATACTAGGACCTCAGACTCGCCACCAAGCTCAATTCTACAAAGCAATCGTGATAGCCACCATTCAAATATCACATTGGCACACCAGTGTTAGTCATAGAATCATAGAATCCCTACGGTGCAGAAGGAGGCCAGTCGGCCCATTGAGTTTGCAGCAACTCTCGAAACAGCACCCTACCTAGGTCCACTCCCCCACCCTATCCCTGTAACCCCACCTCACCTTTGGACACTAAGAGGCAACTTAGCTTGGCCAATCCTTCTCACCTGCATATCATCGGACTGTGGGAGGAAACCACAGAACCTGAAGAAAACCCACACAGACACAGGGAGAATGTGTAAACTCCACACAGTCACCAAGGTCGGAATCGAACGCAGATCCCTGGTGCTGTGAGGCAGCAGTGCTAGCCACTATGCCACTGTGCCGCGATTATTCTCGCTCAGGCCAACATCCCCAGCATTGAAGCACTGACTGCACTTGATCAGATCAGCTAGGCAGACCACATCGTCCTGATACCTTGCAAGTGGTTCCTGAAACAAGCGCTTTACTTGGAGCATCGACACAGCAAGTGGGCCCATGAGGGCAGGGGAAACACTTCAAGGACATCCTCAAATTTTCCTTGAAAAAGTGCAACATCCCTACCGACACCTCGGAAACCCTGGCCCAAGACCAGCTGAAGTGAAGGAAAAGAATCCAGGAAGGAGCTGAACACCTCGGGTTTCATTGCTGAGAGCAAGCTGAAGCGAAGCTTCAACAGCAAAAGGAAGTGTGGTAACCTGTGCACCCCACCCACCCCTCTTCCAACCACTGTCTGCCCCACCTGTGACAGTGACTACATTGGACTCCTCAAGCCATACGAGAGCTAATGTTTAGTGTGGAAGCAAATTATCCTCGACTCCAAGGTACTGCCTAAGATGAGAAGAAGATTAATGGCATTGCTGGCATCAAATCATCATTACATGCTGATTGATGTCACAATCCATCTCACTCTGCATAGTTCTAGTGGACATACCTTTCCCAGAGCTATATCCTCCCCAAAATGACATTTGATATGGTCAGCGACCGACTTATGCATGCATGCGTCAGATGCCATTTTCAAGGCAAACTACACTTATAGCACCAAAGATCCAGGTGCAATGGAGCTGTAAAACAGCCGTGATAGCTTTTCAGTAAGCAAGAATACAGTGATAAAAGTTACCCACTTATCTCCGAAGTCGTACAATTACCTGGAAGCTGTGCTGTTGAACCCAAAGAAAATATGGAATATAAAAAGCTAGAAATGTAACAACGCTGAAATGTAACTTTTACCAGCATACAAAAAAGATGAATAAACAGTTCTACGTTATATCACAGTTTTTAGATTTTTATATGAGATATTTATTCTGTTTAAACATCAGTGGACGTTCCTGTAAGTGGACTTAGTATCGCCTACAATCAATACATATTATTACTGTCTAGTATCTAGATAAATTGCATCATTATCTCAACAGAAACCCTTATTCTTTATACTGACTACTGGAAGGTATCACATTCTTCTTTTGAATTCTCCTCCATGGTTGATGAACTGGATAAATAATCTTGCCAATTTAAGATGGAGACTTAAGCTTATAAATAATAGTGAGCTATATTGTTCAAATATACTCCTAGGGCAGCACGGTGGCACAGTGGAGGTCGGCACTGTGGCACAGTGGTTAAGACTGCTGCCTCACAGCTCCAGGGTCCCGGGTACTATTCTGGCCTCGGATGACTGTCTGTGTGGTTTCCTCTGGGTGCTCCGGTTTCCTCCCACAGTCCAAAGATGTGCACGTTAGGTGGATTGGCCATTCTAAATTGCCCATTAGTGTCCAAACGGTTAGGTGGGGTCACTAGGTTACGGCAATGGGTGGAGTCATGAGCTTAAGTAGGGTGCTCTTTCCAAGGGCCCGTGCAGACCCAATGGGCCTCAAGGCCTTCTTCCACACTGTAAATTCTATGATTCTATGATAAAAACAGAATTTGCTTCCTCTCTAAATAAGGGTCCTATAACAGAAGGCCACTTAATTGCTTAACTTTTCCTGGTTAAAGACATCGACAGGTTAAAATACACAGGCAATTCCTGGCGACAAAGTTCACAGAAATTCTGACTAAGTGTCCTTCAATAAGAATTGCCATCAAAAGTCTATAAGCTCACATTCCTGTCCACCAAGCTATTCATCAACAAGGGCTTCAGTTAATCAAGAGGCCTACCTTATTTTTAAAGAATTCAGAAATGGCTGTCAAAATCAGTTAATAATTCTAGATTGAGATATATCCTTTGATCCATATAACCAGGACTCCAACACTCTGCCTCTTTTCAATGCTTATTGTGAGCATTGAATAGAATGACAACGTAAAGTTAAGTTATTGCAAAGAGAATAATATCTGGCAAATGCATTAAATATCTGACATTTGGTGAAACTCATAGAAAGTTGTGAGACTGGCCCTGTTATACAGTGTAGAAACTTGAGCAATATCAGGAAGAGAGGTTCAATGATTGGATACAAATGAAATACGGCTGCTGAGATGGACATGTGGAATCACAAGAAAATACAAGATTAAGAGACCAGTACATCAGGGGATCAGTGAAAATTATGGAAACATCGAAGTAGAGATTAAAATTGTATGGTCATCTGTTGCGGAGAGAAAAGAAAGAAATGTGGTAAGGTGTGATGAACATAGGACTACCAGGGCAGGCTCCGGGGTCCTGGGGGGGGCGCGGGGCGATCTGGCCCCGGGGGGTGCCCCCACGGTGGCCTGGCCCGCAATCGGGGCCCACCGATCCGCAGGCAGGCCTGTGCCATGGTAGCACTCTTTTTCTTCCGCCTTCGCCATGGTCTTCACTATGGCGGAGGCGGAAGAGACCTCCTCCCCTGCGCATGCGCGGGGATGCCATGAGCGTCCGCTGACGCTCCCGTGCATGCGTCGCCCGGCGAAGTCCTTTCGGCGCCGGCTGGGGTGGCGCCAAAGGCCTTTCCCGCCAGCCGGCGGAGCGGAACCGCTCCGGCGCGGGCCTAACCCCTCAAGGTGAGGGCTCGGCCCCTCAAGATGTGGAGAATTCTGCACCTTTGGGGCGGCGCGATGCCGGACTGATTCGCGCCGTTTTTGGCGCCGGTCGGCGGACATCGCGCCGATTGCGGAGAATCCCGCCCCAGATGTGATGACCAGGCTGAGGGGCCGGGAGGGCATCTGAGCCTCCGGGTGGTCATGGTCAGTCAGTGTCCCTGGCACCCTGACAATGCCAACCTGGCACTGCAGGGCTGCAAGATTGCACCTTTGCCAGGGTGCTGGGGCAGTACCTGAGTGCCAGGTTGGCACTGCCAAGTGGGGGGAACCTGAGGGAGGCCATGCCCATGAAAGTGGGGAGGTGAAGGGGGTATGAAGAATGGGGGATGAAGGGGAGGGTGCTGAAAGGGGGGGGGGAACTGAAAAGGGGCCCTCAGCGACTCTATAGCGGGGTATGCTCACTTGAGGGGGAGGGGGAGCAGGGACGATACCCCAATGCCTATGAGGATGGATAGATGAGGGGCCGAGTCACCCTCATGCCTGGTTGGTGTATGTGAGGAGGTGGGGGTCACGTGGACTTTTAGTGATGGGGTGTGGGGAGAGGGGGCAGGGAGGTTGCCCATGTCTGCGGGGAAATCAAAGATTTGGGGTGTTGGCCATGTCTGCTGGGGTCACAATGTCCATGAGTGAGGGTATGAGCCATCCTCAACTCACTTTGAGATATAGCACCCTTTAAAAATGGCACCCCGATCTCTGAGGAGCCGGCCTTGTCCGCAACTTTAGTTCCCCACTGCAGAAAAAAATTCAAAGCGTGGGATTTTCCAGTGAGAAACTCCCCAAGCTCCAAACAATGACTAAGTGTGGGTAAGTACTAGTCTGGATCTGGCCCGGAGAAGATGGAGGACGGTGATCAACCAGCCCCAAGTTAAAAAAGAGAAGCCAAAAGAAGAAGGAAACAGCTGAATGTGCTGTCTACTGTACCCCCTCCCTAAACCTATAATGCTATCATTCTAATTGTTTTGTTTGTAACATTGAAATCTGGGTTGCTATAGCACCAGACAATTGTCTGTCCAAAAATAACAGTTACCCTGTGTTACCCATGTCTAAGCCAATATTCTACCCAGGAACATCATTTGTCCTTTGTTTCATTGCTCTATTATAGCCATTAATCAAAATGTTCCTGCATAAACAAATATGTAATGCTAAGGGCTGGATTCTCCATCCCGTGATGCCCAAAGCACATTTCCCGATGGGATGGAGAATTGGGCATCGGGGGAAAATCGGGATTGGCGGCGGGTGCTGAGACGAACGTGATCCTCCGACCCCACCCCCCCCCCCCCCCCCTTGCGGGCGCCGGGACTGATGTTCACAACCGCATGCCAGTGGGAGGATGTAAGTTTAAAAAAAAAAAAATTTAGAGTATCCAATTCATTTTTTCCAACTAAGGGGCAATTTAGTGTGGCCAATCCACCCATCCTGCACATCTTTTTGGTTGTGGGGTGAAACCCACGCAAACACGGGGAGAATGTGCAAACTCCACACAGACAGTGACCCAGAGCCGGGATCGAACCTGGAACCTCGGCGCCGTGAGGCAGCAGTGCTAACCACTGCACCACCATGCTGTCCCGGGAGGATGCAAGTTACCCATTTGCATCTATTTAGCGGGCCCGGCACCCTATTCTCCAGCCATCCGTGATTCTCCAGTCCCCTAGGCGGGACATCACGTGAGCGCGCACCACACCTGGTATTTACCAGCGTGACCCTGACGTAGTGGACCTCACGGTGGGACCAGGAATTACGTGGGTACGGATCACTTCTGGTATTTACCAGCATGGCCCTGATGTGAGGACCTTGCGCTGGTCCAAGGGGGTCACTCCTTATGGGAGTTGTCTGCAAAGTCCATCCGAGGACCATCCTCCAACCTCCACCCCCCCCCCCCCCCGCCCCGCCCAACAGTGCACTACCTGCCTGCCCCTGCCCTACCAGCTCCCCTTGGGGCCCCATTAATTGTGAGACCCCACCAGGGACCCCTTAATAGGGAGATCCCCCGACAGACCCCCGTAACTGAAGGACCCCTCCCCCAGAGACTCCCTTCTTGAAGGAACCAGCACACAGAGACCCCCCTAACTAAAGGGACCCCTCTACGTACACCCCTAACCAAAGGGACCCCCCGACGAAAGGGACCTCCACCACAGACATATCCCTCCCCCTAGCTACCCCTTCCCCCTCCTTGTGATTGGAATGCACTTGGTGATTGGAATGCACTTAATTCTCTTTGATGTGGTTGATGTTTGTAAACATTGGGGTTTCAGCACTTAAGAGTCACTCATCTGTGAAGGGAGATGAATGAATCAAGGCTGCAGCTGGTTTGTGGGAGCTATCACAGCCCATTACAAGAAAGGAATGAATGGCTTACAGCTAATGGATCTGAGGGCATGAAGCACATGTCACAGCTGTTTTACTTTGAGGAACAGACATTTGGACCTTCCAGGTAAGTGTTAATGCTGTAATTGTTTTCACTGCCACTGTCTGGACTGCTCTCTAGTTTTCAGACAGAGGTCTGTTTTGTGTGTGGGGGGGTCCCTTTTGTCAGGGTGTCCCTGTGGACATTTCCTTTAGTCAGGGGCTTCTCTGTGAGTTGTGCTTTTCGTTAGGGGTCTCTGTGGAGGGGTCCCTTTAGATAGGGATCCCTGTGGGGGGTTCCTTCAGTTAGAGGGTCTCTATGAGGGGTTCTATCAGTTAGAGGGATCTGGGGGGGTTCCTTCCGCTAGGGAGTCTCTATTGGGTGTTCCTTCAGCTAGGGGATATCTGTGGGGGGGTTCCTTCAGCTAGACGGCACCTGTGGGGGTGGGGAAGACTCTGTCAGGGAGGCCCTGGGGTGGGGGTGGGGGTGAGGGGGGGTGGTAGAGCGTCAGGCCACCGCCGTACTTGGGCGACAACCAGGCAATCCAGGGGGGGGGGGGCAGCCTGAGTACTTCGCTATCGGGCCTCCCGCTCAAAATGGTGGCCCGATAGTGGTCGTATTCCTCGCCATGCATTAATTTGCATGGCAAGGGATATGGAATTGCTTCCTGATTTGCGCTCCCAGAGGGATTGTAAATCGGTTTCAATTCTCCTCTAGTGGGAGAACATAGTCTGCCAAACAGAGAATCCAGCCCAAAGTGTTTTTGTTTCATGCAATATATTAGTAGCATCTTCAAAAGCGATAAGCTCCCTTTCATGAATCCATGCTGACTGTGCTAAACAAGTTATGGGTTTTCAAACATTTTCAATCAAACTAATTTGTAATTGTTACATATTATGGCAAACTAATTAAGTATAAGAGAGACTCCCACAACGTTACAGAAGGGTCTGGTACCTCGTTTGACCACTCCATTCCTCACATCTAAGGGCTTCCACGCAAATGTTTTTCTTCCTGATTATTGTGGAACAGTCATTATGATGAAAGCAATGTCACACTCTGGAAATACAGGAGTGACTGGGGGGTGGCAGCCAATTTCTCTACTCTGAAAATCACACCGTCTAAAACTGCAAGGTTTCTGGGAGCCATCAGAAAAAAAAAAATTTGAATTTAAATTATGCCAAATTTAGTTGAAAAATTAAACCACTTATAAATAACTCACAAAACCTAAAGAAATTAATTGTTATTTTATAAAGTGAATTCACATGAACCTATTGATATGAACATGGTTAGCTCTATAAAAGCAGAAGAGTATGAACAATTACATGCTATGACCCCACAAATACTTTCTTACTGCTGTATGAACTAGTTTTTTCAAGACTGTATATTTTAACTATTTTCTGATTGATTCTTTGTTTTAACTTTTCATAATATACCAGCTTCTTCATTTTCCTCACATTCTAATTTAGTTTGGTTTATAGTTCTTTTGAGTTTTAAAAATATGATAAATGGCACAAGTCTACTGAAAGCTTTGTTTGTATTTCTTCTAGAATAATTCTTCAAAAAGCACCTCTTGGAAGTGGAAGTGCCATGGATATAAATATGGAACTATCTTTCCAAACCACCTGTGATATCAAGTACACGGTTGAGAGATGATTGAAGAGACTTTGTGCAGTTACAAAAACCTTCAATATGATACCTCCTTAGTAAGTTCGCTAAATCCATGTACCAAAAACAATCAGAGGCATTCTTGCTTATAGCAAAAACTTAAAGCCTAGTTAAAATTCAATTGTTTCATTTTTTAAAAATGTTATATTTTGAATACTTGCTTTTACCCATTATTTTCAGAAGCAGGTTATTTTCATAAATATTGAACTGAAAGTGCGAACATCATAAAGCTGATATCAGGAATTTCAGTGACATTGGGACAATAGGTCTACACTCTGCTCTTTTTTGTTAACTTCTCTAAGTAAGTTAAACCTTTCACGTGGCATGAACCTTCAGAAACTACTACTTATAAAATTATTTCATTTTTTTAAATTAACTTTTGAAATGCCAACTCCATTTCTGTAAGACTGTCAATTTTTAAGTCAATGTTTTATAATAAACTGAACATAGTGAAACAAAAATAAACATTTGAATAACTTTTTTTTATCCTCTCTTAAATAATAGTTTTAATGTAGTACTTTAAAAAAATACAGTGTATTGAAAAAGCACAACACAATACATGTTAATGCTAGATTTTGTCCATGCTTCAAAAAAACATTTGATGTCTAATTTTATGTGCGTAGTTAATTTTCTGTATTTTAGAACATAGGGCTTGAATATCCACTCCAATTAATGTTGCCAACACCATAGTAGCTAGAAAAAATGGTGACAGGTACCTTATTCCTTATCCGCTCTCTTTTAGATCCCATGTCATCATTTTTGTCTTCTTTACCCAGTTTGTCTATTTTCTCAGTACTGAACATGTAGCTCAGGCTGTCTCCCTTCTTTTCTCTTTCCTGTCCATGTTCCTTCCCTCTTTTTGTTTCTTCTTCTTTTGTTCTCATAGCCCTCTCTACTTCATAACGCTCTTTTTGCTTTCTGCGCTCATCCTCACGTCGCCTCTGTCGCTCTCGTTCTCTTTCCCTTAATCTTCTTTCCCGTTCCCTTTCCTTACGTTCTCTATCACTATCGTTTGGTTGTCTATGTAAAAAAAATTAGAAAATTACTTTGGTTTCTTTTTCAATGGCTGCGTACAATGGCATGTATTTTTAATAATTCTATTAAAGTAGTTAGCAAATCTATATGGAGCTCAATTTTTACAAAAGTAGCTATCAGATCATATTAAAATCCTGAAGATTATTTTATGCCTGTACTTGGTTCGAAAGCAATGTGAAGCTTCAACATTGAGCAATTTACAGCCATGAATAAACTAAAGAATGCCTCTATATATTTTAATGTAACAGTATATTGTAACCAGAACAATAATAGACTGAATGACTGATTAATTAATTAACTTTAATGGCAATAAAAACCAAGTGGATTGTATAATTGTTGACTGCTCCCATTTTACGCCAGCTCTTAAAATTATTCCCTCAGATTCAACAAAAAGAGCTATAAATTTATTTTAATTCATTTCAGGTCAATAACTTTCAATTTTAATTTGAGAGAAGATAGATTATGACTAATTGTTGATGGCTAACTGTTAACTGTTTCACACTCTCTGAAACGTTTCTGATATGTTTTATTTTGTTGTCTGCAGATCGCTCTGTTGATATTAACAGAGGAGAGTCATTTCCAGATTAGTTGCAAGTAAACAGAAAGCTTCAGTTATTTAAGTGTAGCAATTTTTGATATTCATAAAACATATGTTATCCATCATCCGTTTGTCTCCTTTAGTGAGCTAAATTATTTGTTAAATAATCTTGTACCTCTTGCATCTACTTGTTTTTTGTTAGTAAAAACATCTGCAGCTTTTGTCCTAACCATATCATGGTATTGAGCAAAATGTTTTAATCATATGTAAATAAACATGTATAACATTTCTATTGCTACCCTGAAAAACAAGCAATGAGGAATAAATATGCTATTGAGAAAGTGGTAGAGGAAATACAATGATCAAAAGAAATTCTGACCAAATAAAAGTTGTAGTTATTGGTATTAAAGAAAACTTTGTGTTACATATGTAATCATGCTTGTAATGTTAAATTGATTATTATGCTGACAGCACAACTGTAAAAGAGTGACTGATAAAAATAACTGAAGCAATTTTCAAGATATTTCTCTGGGTAAAATATTTTAAATATATTCAGCATAAATGTCTAATTGATATGAGAAGATAAATGTCATTGTGTGGGGAAATATCGAGCAGCAGGCAATGAAAAATTTAACAGTACAGTCACATGATAAAAACTGCTGTTGTAACTCACTTATCTTTGATATCCTTCTGTGCAATCTCTGGCCGTTTTCCTTGCATGTTTCCTGGACAACATAATTTTTCCCATTTTCCGTCACCATCTTCTGCTTTCTCCTTCCATTTGTCGGAGTCCTTTTCTTCCTCTTTATCAGCCTTTTTCAACAACTAAAGATTACAATACAACTTAATGATATAAAAGGTAGATTCTAAAACTGTTACCTTTTGGGGCCATTTTAAACCTTCATATCCTCAATTATTTTGGCTCTCATACCTTAGACCAAGTTCATAGGTGACTGTCAATTCCACAAACCTTCAATGGAGTGCCTATCCTTACCTTATGCTCGAGATAACATTTTAATGAATACATACCCGAGCAACAAACATCAAATCTTGTCTGGCAATTGTTCTTATGTACCGGACAATTTTATGCTTCCATAAGATTTGACGTCAGCAGAGCATGGCAGAGGGTCTCATCTTTAAAGTTTGAAATGTAAAGTAAATTTATACAAAAAATGAACAAGTGAATAATCTAACAGTCTCATCAATACTCTCCAATTTTCCAACAGTCTTTCTATTAAAATCCTTTGTTCCAAATGTTTTTTTAAATTAAAGGGGCAGTACATTGTACCTATTTCTACTGGAAGTTATCGCCTAGCATTCTATAAAAAGTGGCTCTAAGAGCTACAAATTGCTTATTCTTTATTTTAGGTCAATTACTTTCATATTTTTTAATTGAAAGAAGCAGACTTAACTGTTCAGCACTAATAATTTCACAATGAATCATATTGGTTCCTCACATGGTTTTAATATATGAGGAAATCAATGGCTGAATGGATAATACAAAGGAAATTCATGGAAGATGTGAAAGGCTTCACTGGTTTTGACCTGAGCCTCTACTTTCTGACCTGAGCCTCTATTTGCTGCTTTCTCCTTCCATTTGTCTGAGTCCTTTTCCTCCTCTTTAGAGGCTCAGGTCAAAACCAATCTTATTGAAACATGTCAAACAGGTTTGATGGTAGCTTTCAATAATTTTGATCAACTCACTTTGCTCTTCATCTAGTGAATCAGTAATTTCTACTGCTACATTTTTTCCAAAATCATCTGACAGAAGATCAAAAAAGTAGATACACTACACTTATCAATGCCTCTTGGTTACCTCTTGTTGCTATGTTTCTGCTTCAAAACTGCTGGTTAGAGGCAGCTTGGAATGCGACAAATAATATGGAACCCCTGTGACAGTGTGAAGTTTCACTCATTGGTATAAATGGTACAATCCACCCAAACCCGGTGGTGCCCAGTCCAAAGTTTTTTCCAACCTTCAGTTATAAAGCATCAAAAGGAAGAAGAGAAAATACACCAATAAGTGTAAAGGTATCACTCTTTCCCCCAAAGAAAATTGGAATCAATTCAGCAGAATATGAAAGGAAAGTCGGCATAGTTTCTCTCCCCTTTTTTTTGAGAGAGAGATGATTGGTGGTGATTTAATCTGAGGGTCACCACACCTCATGTGAGGGGCAAGGTTGGGAAGGTGGGCCTTCATGGATAAACTCAGCCAGTACGGGAATTGAATCCGCAATGTTATCATCATTCCACATCACCAGCCTGTCCAGCCAACTGAGCTAATCAGCCACTGAATATACTTTTCTTTTGAATCACAGACTTTGGGGATCTGGGTAGCTCATGAGTTAGCATACCTCTTTTCATCTCTAGAATTGGAGCTTTATTCCAAAAGGGATGAGATGGGGCGGCACAGTTGCACAGTGGTTAGCACTGCTGCCTCACAGCTCCAGGGTCCCGGGTTCAATTCCAGCCTCAGGTCACTGTTTGCACTTTCTCCCCGTGTCTGTGTGGGTTTCTTCCGGTTGCTCCAGTTTCCTCCCACAGTCCAAAGATGTGCAGGTTAGGTGGATTGGCCATGATAAATTGTCCCTTAGTGTTCAAATGGTTAGGTGGGGTCACTGGGTTACGGGGATAGGGTGGAAATATGGGCTTAAGTTTTTTAAAGATATATAAAATTAATGTATAAGTTAAATGCAGGTAATATTTCCTCCACTAGACTATGACAACAATGTGTCTTAGCCCTAACCTGCAACCTAACTGGAGAAAATTTCCTGTGTTACATTTGTTCCATCGACTTTGTGTAACTATTGTGGGATAAATGTAATTAAGAGGAATTTCCTACTCTCCTGCAGGCATTTTTATTTCCCTTATTAAACAAGCAGTTCAACTTGGGAAACAGACAGAGGCAGTTGGTGCTTTCTTTTGGTGTGGATGGAAGCTAATTGGATTAAGAGAACCTACAGGAGATGAGAGTCAATTAGGCCTGCCTTTCAACCTGAGAAAATATTGGGCTGGACTATCCATTTCAGCAGTTAAGTGCTGGCGCCAGTGTAGCATATGTAGTCTTACCAGTCCCAGAATCGGTGAGGGGCTAGCACCGGCACCGGGAGAAACTCCTGGCTCCGTGCCGAAAACGGCCGGGTCTCTGGCCGCGAATACGCACGTCTGATGACCTGCAGCCATACAACATGGCACCAGCCGTGCGTGGACCCAACCCGCCACCCGCGACCCCACAGCCCACCCCTGGCTACCCCCCACCTGTCCCCCCAGAACTCATGGAAGGCCCCCCTGGCCAGTAGCACGGATCCCAGCAGAGTGTGGTGGTGCTGGATACAGTCCGCAGCCACCATGCCAGTTTCCCGCACGACTGAGACCACACGTGTGCCGAGCTGTCGGAACTTGGCCCATCGGGGGCAGAGCATCGCAGGAGGGCGACACGACAACGCCATTTCGGAGGGGGCAGAGCCTGGCTGACTGGCGTCAAACCGGCGCTGGCATTGATTTTATCGTCGGAGTCGATTCTTCGCCCGATCGCCGATTACGCCCATTAACTCCATAATTCACCATGTGGAATGTGGTGGGGCCAACCTCAGTTTGGATTTTGTGAGGGAAAAGCAGTTGGAAGATTTGTTCTAGCTTGCAGCTAATGGAAGTAATCTACAGTGGTCCTCACAGAGCCTTGTGGTAGAAAGCAGTCAGCAGAGTTAACATGAAAAGCTGTTGAAAGACAGTTGGGTACCTGTTGGTCGTGAGGGCTGTAAAGAAAAGGTGGAGGGTCATGTAGCCAAAAGGCTAATGGAAGGAACCTCACAATCTTACCTCGGAGGATAATTGCAACATTGAAGAAAATTAAAGTGAATTCCAGAGGGCTGCAGCACGTCTTCGAGATTCTGTAAGATAAGGGAGCTCTTAGGGTGGGGAGGTAGGGAGTGCGAGGGGAGTAAAAACTAGAACTGAATTTATAACATAAGTCTTTATAAGCTATAGTGTTAAGTTAGTGGTACTTGCATTGTCTAAATTCTCTTTATATACAATAAAGTTTAGTTTTGTTTAAAACATCTTGTGGCATTTCTGTTGTGTAATTGCTGGGTGTTTAGATTTCTTGTTTTAAAACTTTACCGGTCCCAACGCTATTTTGATATTTCTCCTCTAAATCTTTCACTGCTATATTCTCTTTCGAGTGATAACCTCGATCATCTAGTGTTCCTCTGACCCCATAACCCAAGTACAATGAAACAAGCTGCTTCCATGTGTTCTAAATTTTTACATGAAACAAGGTTGTGCACGAAATATAGTTAAATCTGTGAAGAATTTCTTCCAAAAGGAATGATTCTCAAAACAATCTTGGTCACTGCAGGACTTTCTAAACACGGTTGCTCTTATTTTAAATATGGCTTCTGTTTTTCCAGGTTAGATCCTGAAATAGTAAAATGAGAAGTGGAGGATTAAATAGAATATTCTAATTTTTTAAAAGGCTTCTCGGAATGCTCAGTGAGTGATCCAGCGAATGAGGCCAAGAAGGGCCAAGGATTAAGTTCCGAGAGGAAATCAGGGTTAATAAATAACTAACAGTCTAAATAGCTATATGTACATATAAGTTAGGGATAGGCTCAGCTGTAATGTCCTTGCAGTCAAATAGCTTGCTGAAACTCTCATAGAATTCCTACAGCACAGAAGGAGGCCTTTTGACTCATCAAGTCTGCACCAACACGCCAAAGGAGCACTCTACCTAGGCCCACTCCCCCACGCTATTCCTGTAATCCCGCACATTGATCATGACCAAGCTACCTAACCTGCACATTTTTGGACACTAAGAGGCAATTTAGCATGGCCAATCCACCTAACCTGCACATCTTTGGACCGTGGAAGGAAACCGGAGCACCTGCAGGAAACCCACGGGGAGAAGGTGCAAACTCCACACAGACAATCACCCAAGGCTGGAATCGAACCTGGGTCCTTGATGCTCTGAGGCAGCAGTGCTAACCACTGTGCCACCATGCTGCCTTAAACCTAAATAGCCACAGAGCAAAGAATCAATGGAAGGTCAACAGTGAACTATAGACAAGGGGAGAATTTCTGCCTTCATATAGAAAGTTACCAAACTAAAAATAAACCAAGAACTTTGTGACAGTGCAATGATCTGTTTCAATTCAACATTTAACATTACAATTAAAACATATTGCACAAGTTTATATTGCATTAAAATTATGTTTTCAAATAAATTATATAATTGTCAGGCCAATATACAATATAAAAGTGAGGGAATACCAGTGAGTAGCACAGTTTAACCACCTCAAGAGATGATTTCCCTGAGCTACTGGGCATTAGTAGCATAAATGATTGACCACGAAACATAATAAATTTTGGTTACTCCATAATCCTACACACCAAAACCAGGAGAAATATTATCTTTTTAAAGATGTTGGTACATTGAATAATCTATTATTGCAAAGATATGAACCTTAATTTTTATTTCTTCTTTTCTTTCCTTCTCTGCTAATTTTTTCTGTTTTTCCACTTCTTTCCTTTTACGCCTTTCTTCCTCTCTACGTTTTCTTTTTTCTTCCTCTCTCAGACGCTTTTTTTCCAGCTCCCTCCTTCTCCTTTCTTCTCTTTTCTCCTCTCTGATTCGCTGTAATGTAATAAGTTCAACTGAATAAAATACCAATTTTAGGACCAAGTGCTAAAGTTTATAATAAAGAGAGTTTAAAAAGTAATGGTCCACCTGTTTTTCAAGCTTCTTGTTCTTAATATACTCCAGAAGTGGTGTGGTTCTCCTGGCTGGGAATAAGGCAGGAATCAAATTTAGTTTTCCAAACCAATCCATTTTTCATCACTCCTCTAAAATGAAATATGTTGGTACAGCTTAAAATCACTCAAAACTATTCATGCAAAACTGTACTGATATTACATGTCTTAAAGGAGTCTCACCATTAGTACTTCTTTCAAAAAACATCAATTCTGGTTAACTTCAATATCAGTAGGTTTTGCTCATTTCTGTTCATTTTTTTTAAAGAGTAAGTACATCATTAAGGAAGCCGTTCTGTTAATTATTGACCACTGATGCTTTGAATTCACCCAGTTAACATTGTGGTCTCAAACTGACAATACTGAAGCAAGTGCGATTATGCAGTGGTTCAGTAGTCACAGTCGTGACTTTAAAGCAACTGCGCACCTGTGTTCTTGTAGACACGCAGCTGCTTCCAAGTTCTGCTTACACCTTTAAGTTCCTGGCTATAGACATTCTCCAGTGTTAGGAATTGATCTGTACCCACTAGCAATGCAAAAAAAAAAATTTCAGGCTGTACATAGAAACCAAGATGTGGAGTAATTAATGAGCCCAACACTGCAAGGAATCACAGAATTCACAGAATGGAAGGATGCCATCCAGTGCACTATGCCTGTGCAAAGTCTACTGCCTTAACTAGAACTATCTACTGTCATTCCATTTCTTTGCCCTTTTTCTGTATTATTTAAAAATAAGAATCATAGATTAACACATATAATTCAAACAATCCAACTGTTAAAGACACTAACAAAGGACGATAAACAAAACTGTTCACAGGTCAATGCAAAATTTTTAATGATTAGTTGACAACAGACAAATTTATGTATTCAATTAGCAGAATGATACGGCCAAAGGTCACAGTAGATATCCAAACTGCCAAACAATTCACAAAAAAGGCAGTTATTCTTTTCAGTATATACAGATTTGGTTATCTGGTTTAATGATGATGAGTACATCTTAATCCGGTCTTAGTGAGACATTTGGGTCACAGCTCAATTCATGAGTTCAGAGCGTGGCTCGTTAATCCAATACGAGAGACAGATGTAACTATATTCAATAATCTTTATTGTCACAAGTAGGCTTACATTAAGACTGCAATGAAGTTACTGTGAAAATCCCCGAGTCGCCACATTCCGGCACCTGTTCGGGTACACGGAGGGAGAATTCAGAATGTCCAATTCACCTAACAAACACGTCCTTCGGGACTTGTGGGAGTAAACCGGAGCACCCGGAGGAAAATCACGCAGATACAGGGAAAACGTGCAGACTCCGCACATACAGTGACCCAAGCCGGGAATTGAACCTGGGATCCTGGAGCTGTGAAGCAACATTGCTAACCACTGTGCTACCGTGCAGCCCATATACTAGCATGTATATAGCACTTTACGTGGCCTTGCATTACCCCCTAGCGCAGGCAATGATGCGTAGTCCCTGTTGTAAAATTTATGAATAGGCCAGAAAACTTGGTTTAGTGATGTTGGTTGTGAGCTAAATGTGGCTGAGGATACTGGTTAACTGCCTCTTCTCCAAATAGTACCAAAGGATCACATCCACCCACGGGTAGATGGAGCCTTGTTTTAATGTCTCATCTCAAAGACGCACCTCTGATTTTGGGGGCATTCTTTCAGTACTTCACTAAAGTGTCAGGCAAAATTAATTGCTCCAGCTGCTGGAGTGGAACTTGAACTTGTGATTTTCCAGCTGAGATTCTCCACAAAGCTGACACCGATAGTATTAAGTTGTTTTTAATTCCAACCTGTTTGCCAGCTTATTTTACTCTTTGTTTCCACCCTTCCATCCCATTCAATGTAAATACACTGCATCTCAAAGCATCATCTGGTTTGCTGGATGGCATTCAACCACCTACATTTGTACAAGCTGCTCCCAAGTTGATCCACATTGATCTGTAAATTCTTTACATTTCCTTTCACTATGTCCTTGCGTTGCTTGAACTCTCTCCCAAAGGAACATTTGATCTCTTTCTGATATTTAGGTATTCCTGGTCAGCCTGTCATTAAAGACATTCTCCAGATGAGTGCAAAGCAACTGAACTGAGTTTTGATATGCATGGTTTCAATCTTGACAAGTCAGACTATGCAAAGACCTGCGTGTTTGAAAACTTGTCTTGCCATCCAATGTCGCCAATGTTGCAAATACTGAGGAATTGGAAATCCTCAAGGTCTATGGTTGTCTCTTAAACTCAGTTATAAACTACCTTGTAACATAAGCCTGTTTGTGACTTTTCAGTTTATGTTCATCCTGTATGGGTATTCTGAGAAAAGCAATATTTGAGTAAATCTTCCTCAGTCTTTCCTGAGGTAGTCTAATTGCTGGACTGAACCCAACTGTGTTTCCTCAATTAACTCTGATGCAAATACTGTGAAAGTAATGCTTGCTGGAAAATATCTTAAAACCGATGGATAGATTATAGATCATAACTGTAGAAGAACATTTCTTTATGAGGGTCTTGTCTAATGGGTGAGCCAATAGCAACAACACATTTTTTCTAATCTTTTCAAATTGAACAACTTTCTGTTATGAATGATATGTGCCCTATGTCAGAGGTCTAATCTAGTGGCTGATAGAGAAAACATCAAATCCTGTTCCATTATTTATTTGGCCCCCATTATTTAGCCACAAACTAACATTTGTAAATGCCAGGATTGGCAAATTTAGTCAGGAGTTTCCGCAGTACGTAGCAACTTATAGATAATAATAATAGCTTATTGTCACAAGTAAGCTTCAATGAAGTTACTGTGAAAAGCCCCTAGTCGCCACATTCCGGCGTCTGTTCGGGAAGGCCGGTACGGGAATTGAATCCACGCTGCTGGCATTGTTCTGCATTACAAGCCAGTTGTTTAGCCCACTGTGCTAAACCAGCTCATAATGAGGAGCAACTGAGATGTTCCCACAGTCAAAACAATAAACCTTGGGCGGGATTCTCCGTTTCTGACAAGCAGAATTCGTGGACTTTCATGACAGCAAAACTGGTGCCACACCTGGACCAATTCCCCTACTGTTAAGGGGCTAGCATCGGCACCACGTGGAACACAATCGATTCTCATGAGAAACGGTGCCGGATTCGCCAGTTTCGTGATTGACATTCAGGAGGCTGACAAGCTGCAGCTGCATATACATACTTCGAGCTGGATTCTCTGCCGGCGGGATGTTTTGCCGGTAGCCCGGGGGTTTCCTGATGGCGTGGGGCTGCCCCACAATAGGAAACCCCATTGACCGGCCGGCGTAACAGAGCATCCCGCCGGCGGGGTGAAATAGAAATATGGCACGCGGGGCGGAGAATCCAGCCCATCATCCCAGCCAACAAGATAGCAGCGAAGAGAGCAGCCCCAAGGTTCACAGATGCCGAGCTGGAGACCCTCCTGGACCCTTGCCTGGGAAGTGGGCTGCCAGCCACTGGCGTTCGCCATGCCTGGGCACAGGTAGCAGAGGCGGCCAGCGCCATGGGCAACATCGTCTGGACCGGCCAGCAGTCCCGCAAAAAGCTGCACGACCTCCTCAGGGCTGCCAGGGTGAGTAGACAGCACTGTGCCCCTGGCACCAACTCCACCCCCCCCCCCCCCCCCCCACCCACCCAGACGATGGACGAACCCCCACCCTGCACCACATACTGGCACCCATACCAGCCGCCATGGCCAGGTGCCACTCTGCAGAACCAGGGGCCAAGTTGGGTGGTCAGTGGGTGTGCAGCAAGATGGTTGTCTTGCAGTGCGTGGTAATGGCGGTCAGTGCCTGGGCAGCACCCCTGTCCTGTGGCGTGGGTTACCTCAGCTACTCAGCCTGTTCCCCCATCACCCAAGTCCCCTCCCCGGCCCTGGCAGGGCACACTGCCCCCCGCCCCACCACAGCCTGCCCGGCCAGTGTCCAGCCTGGCAGCCCACAGTCGCTCCTCTCTGTGTTCTACCTCCTCTCTCTCTCCCTCATCAGCCACGACGCCGGTTTCACGATTTTTAAAAGAACAAGTGAACCGCGCTGTTGGGAAATCGGACAATTGGAGGAGGAGAATCGCGGAGGCCCCAGAGAATACCAGGTCTGGCCCGCTAATGATATTCAAATTATATTTACTGTACATGCATTCCGGAACGCATTGATGCTGCTGTCGAGGTGACGGAGAATTGGGATTTGGTGTCAAACCGGTGCCCGCCGCGATTTTGGCGTCACAACCTATTCTCCGCCCAATTGCGTTTCCCGATTCTACCATCGGCCAACGGGGAATCCCGACCCTTAAGTTCGTACAATCTGACAACATGGATGTCATAGTCAAACCTAAGGTAGCCAGATAGATTTCCTATAACTGAGTCACAATAGAGACTTCCGGTGGCAACCATGGAGTGAGTGGTCGCACATTTGGTGGCTCCCGCCCGTGGTGGACTTTTTGGGCCTTTTCACCGGATAACAGTGGAGCTGAGTGTTAGTAAAAGGTGCAGGAGGGGTGGAAGAAGAGAGTATCCCACCGTTGTATGGATTCGTGGACCAGAAGTGATCAAAAAGGAGAGAATAAAGGTTGAAAGTTGATGTGGAGCCTGCGACACAGGGGAAGATGGCTGAGGGTCAGGGTACGAGCTTGCCGGCCCAGTGGTTGATGGATCAGTTAATGAGCTTCCACCATGAGAAGGTTGCCCAGCAGAGGAAGGAGAGCTTGAAGGACCTGGCCAGAGTGGTGGATCCAATAAAGGCAGGGATTGACCGCATGGAGATGAGGTTAGAGGCCCAGGGCCAGTTGATCCGAAGATGGAGGATGCAATGGGGGAGCACGAGGAGCAGCTTGCCTCGATGGCTACGGAGATGGGGTTGATGAGAGATCACCAGAGGAGGCTGCAGGACAAGGTGGAGGACTTGGAGAATAAATCGCACAGGCAGAACTTGAGGATCGTGGGTCTGCCGGAGGGCAGCGAGGGAGCGGACCCCGGTGCATATGTGGCACGAATGTTCGAAAAGCTGCTGGGTGAAGGAGCTTTTGCTCGGACCTTGGAGGTGGACCGGGCACACAGGGCACTTATGAGGAAGCCACAAAGAAATGAGCTGCCGAGGGCAATGGTGCTGCGATTGCACCGATTCCTGGATAAGGAACAGATTCTGAGGTGGGACAGGCAGACGAGGCACTGAACTTGGGAAGGCAGTGAGCTGCGTCTCTATCAGGACCTGGGTGCAGAGCTGGCCAAAAGGAGGGCAAGCTTCAATAAGGTGAAGACGGCCCTCTTTAAGAAGGGGGTGAAGTTCGGCATATTATACCCAGCGCGCTTGTGGGTAACATACAAAGGCCGGGAACTCTATTTTGGGTCACCAGAGGAGGTGATGGAATTTATTAGAGACAATAGACTGGCAGGGGAAGGAGGACATTGAACTCTGGAGGAAATGTTCCTATTTTGTATTTTGGTTTATCTTCTGGTTTGTATGAACCACTTTTGCACTATATTTGGGGCCGTTGCTCTGTTAGGGTTTGTTTGTGTTTGATGGAGGATGGTGGGTTGCTCTTTTCTATGTGCTGGGTGGGGATTGTAAAGTTTGCATTGGGAGGTTGGTTGAGGAGGGGGGGGAGGGGAGAAGGAAATCAATGCTAGGCGCCATGGGCAGGGGCTACCAGGCTAACTGGGCGGGCTAGCTCACAGACGCGCAGTGGGGGGATAGTAAGTGTGTGGACGGGGTTTGGGACTGCAGGGGAGGGACTGTTGAAGGGGGGCATGGTGAGGGTCGAATACGGTGGGCGCCCGAGGGCGGGCCTGAGGGAGTGCGAGACGCGGGCTGGAGGCTGGCCCAGGAAGGGTTCTGATTGATCGGCAAGGGGGGGGGAGAGGGCGGGGTTCCCCCCGACCAGGCTGATGGCATGGAATGCTAGAAGGTTGCATGGGCCAGTCAAGAGGGCACATCTGAAAAGTTTAAAGGTGGATGTGGCAGTGATACACGAGACACACCTGAGGGTGGTGGATCAGACCAGGCTGAGGAAGGAGTGGCTAGTGCAGGTATTCCATTCGGGGCTAGATTCCAAAACAGGTGGGATGGCGATTTTGATTAATAAGCGGGTGGCGTTCGAAGTGGGAAGTATAGTGGCGGACTCGGGGGGCATGTACATTATGGTGAGCGGGTAGCTGGAGGGGTGCCGGTGGTGAACATTTATGCACCGAACTGGGATGATGTAGAGTTCATGAGGTGAGTGTTGGGGAAAATCCCTGATTAAGACTCGCATCGGGTGATTATGGGGGGGGAGGGGCTTTAATACGGTTATGGATCCAAGATTGGATCAGTCGAGTTCGAGGACAGGGAGGGTGACGGCTGCTGCAAAGGAACTAAAAGGGTTTATGGAACACATGTGGGGGGGGGGAGGGAGTAGATCTGTGGAGGTTTTGGCGGCCGAGAGCTAAAGAGTACTCATTCTTTTCCCATGTACCCAAAGTGTACATTGAGTACTCGGCGATAGTAGTGTCAGATCATGCCCCGCACTGGACGTACGGGTGAGTAAGGAGGGGGGCCAGCGCCCGCACTGGAGGTTAGATGTAGGATTATTAGTGGAGGAGGTGTGTGTGTGGGTGAGGAAAGTCATTCGGAGATACATGGAGATAAATGATACGGGGCAGCTACGGTATGGTAGGCGCTGATGGCAGTGGTGAGAGGAGAATGTATCCTTATTCGGGCACACAGGGAAAAGGTGGAGCGGGTGGAGATGGATAGATTAGTGAGGGAGATTCTCCAGGTGGACAGGAGGTACTCGGAGGCCCCGGAGGCTGGGTTGTTGAAGGAGTGGCAGAAACGGCAGACGGAGTTTGGGTTGCTATCCACAGGGAAGGTGGTGGGGCAGTTGAGAAAGACAAGAGGTGCGGTTATGAATATGGGGAGAAGGCTAAAAGGATGCTAGCACACCAGTTAAGGAAATGGGAGGCGGCGAGGGAGATTGGGAAAGTGAAGGACAGGACAGAGGGTTGAATACGATTCTGGACCCGGTGGGGGTGAACGGGGTGTTTCGAGACTTCTACAGGAGGTTACTAGAGCCAGAGTCCCCAGCCGGGGTGGGGGGGATGAAGCAGTTTTGGAGGGATTGGAGCTTCCAAGGGTGGAGGAAGAGCTGGTGGAGGGCCTAGGCACCTCAATTGGGCTGCTTGAAGTGGTAGAGGGGCTGGATGCGATGCAGTCGGGCAAAGCCCCAGAGCCGGGTGGGTACCTGGTGGAATTTTATAAAATGTTGTGTGGCCCTTGCTGGTAAGGGCGTTTAATGATGCTTGGGAGCGAGGGTACTCCCTCCGACGATGTCACAGGCCTCGATCTCTCTCATCCTGAAGTGGGATAAGCGCGACGTGTAGGCCAACTCCCTTCCAAATGTAGAAGCCAAGCTGCTGGCCAAGATCTTGGCCTCGAGAATAGAGGATTGTGTGCCGGGGTGACAGGGGAGGACCAAACGGGGTTTGTGAAGGGCAGGCATTTAACGGTGAACATTAGAAGGCTGGTAAACGTGATCATGATGCCCTCCGAGGGAAGGGAGGTGGAGGTGGTGGTCGCCATGGATGTGGAGGGTTGGTTGAGGTGGGAAATAGTTGGTGGGAAAGGGGGGGCAGGGGAGCTGTGTGTGTAGGCCAGGTTGGCTGGTGGTTGGGTGGGCATTATCTGTTCTGTTGTTTTTTCCCTCTTGAAAATTGTTGTTAAAAATTATATATTTTTATAAAATATTTTTTAAAAATATAACTGAGTCACAATTTGGGACAGGTGCTTTGCCAAACTTAGTTTGGTTGATCGTTTTCTTATTTTTCCAAAAAATTATATAATAGCAGTTAGCATTAGGTTTCGGGATTTATGGAATGGGCAAGAAATAAAGACAAAAATATTCAACAGGAAGAGGGAATTTTCAGTAATTTGAAAGGGGATCTGGACCAAATGGGATGGAAGCAAAGAATGGTGGATAAAAGCATTTGAGTACTGAAAGGCATTCAAGGAGGAAATTGCTTGCGTATAGACTAAACACATTCTTGGATGGGGTAAGACAGGGTATCCAAAGTTACATTCCCTGGATGATTACAAATTTGAGATTAAAATGAAACGGAAAAAGTAGCTTTATGATAAATGCTAGCTGAATACAAGTACAGAGTAGAATTGAAAAAGGAAGAGGAATAAAGTCAATGAGAAAAGATTAACATTTACCATAAAAGGAAAACTGAAGTATTTAATAAACATATAAAGAGTAAAAGGATAAAGAGTAAAAGAATAGTCAAATAAAGTTGATGATTAGAGATGAAAAAGAAAATTAATTTTGACGGCAAAGGGCATGGCCAACCTGCGAAATGTGTATTGTGCATCTATCTTCTCAAAAAAAGTGCTTCCAATGTCACAATGAAAGACGAGGGATGGGGTAGAGAAATTGGATAGGGTATGAACAGACAAGAGGTAATTGGAGATTGACAGTGCTCCAAATTGGGAAAACCTTCATACTGGATGGAATGCATCCTAGGTTGCTGAGAGAAATAAGGGTGGAAATAACAGAGACTCTGTCCAGAATCCGCCTTGGATATGGGAGTTCTGCTGTAGGACTGGTGTGTTGTAAGTATTACACACCTGTTAAAAAAAACACATCAGTCAGCCTAATGCTGATTCTGGGGAAACTTTGAAACCATAATCTGGGAAAAAATTGATTGTTACTTGAAAATACATAGCTAATGACTTCCGGGTGCGGCGATGACCAGCTGAGTCGCACGTTTCGGCAGCTCCCTGTGAAACGGACTTTTGGGCTCTTGATAGGAGCCCCAACGGCAATTTTGACGGCTAAAAACACTGTGCGGTAAACCAGAAGGGAATCCCCCCTGGATACGGATGGAAAAAGGAGGAGAAAGTGGCCAGATTGCAGTGGATCCTTTAGAACAGCGGCAAGGAAGGCAAGCAAAAACCAAGGTGGCGTCGGAAGGTGGCAGTTTAACATGGGGCCCTGAACAACAAGAGTTCTTGAAATGCTGTGTGGAAGAGATCAAAAAGGAAATGAAGAAAGAGCTGTTGGCCCCGATACTACAGGCGATCGAAGGGCTAAAGGAGGAACAAAAGACCCAGGAGCGGGAGCTTCGGGTCGTGAAGGCAAAGGCAGCCGAGAATGAGGACGACATACAGGGCCTGGTGGTGAAGACGGAGACGCAGGAGGCACATCAGAAACGATGTGTGGAAAGGTTGGAGGCACTGGAAAACAACGCAAGGAGGAACAACCTGAGGATTCTTGGTCTTCCTGAAGGTGTGGAGGGAGCGGACGTCGGGGCATATGTGAGCACGATGCTGCACTCGTTAATGGGAGCGGAGGCCCCGGCGGGTCCATTGGAGGTGGAGGGAGCATACCGAGTGATGGCGCGAGGACCGAGAGCAGGAGAAATTCCCAGAGCCATAGTGGTGAGATTCCTCCGTTTTAAGGATAGAGAAATGGTCCTTAGATGGGCGAAGAAAACTCGGAGCAGTAAATGGGAGAACGCGGTGATCCGCGTTTATCAAGACTGGAGTGCGGAGGTGGCGAGAAGGAGGGCGAGCTTTAATCGGGCCAAGGCGGTGCTTCATAAAAAGAAGATAAAATTTGGAATGCTGCAACCGGCAAGACTGTGGGTCACATATCGAGGGAGGCACCACTACTTTGAGACGGCGGATGAAGCGTGGACTTTTATTGTGGAAGAAAAACTGGAATGAGCGGGTTATTAAAAAGAACGTTCGAACAAAGTGGTGGGGCGAATGTGGGGGGCAAAGAGGGGTTTTATGTACTAATCCTGCGATGTGGTAACTTTTCTCTCTCCCACAGGTGGTGATGGGGGGAGGAGGGGAGGTGGAGGAGATGGGGCGTTGGCCATTGGGGGCGGGGCCAAGGGAGAAGCGCAGGCTTGGTTCCCGCGCTATGATAATCATGGCGGGAATAGAGAAGCAGGAAGGAGGGGGCGTCGCACGGTGCGAGCCGAGGTCACGGGGGGAAGCCGAGGTCAGCCAGAGTTTGCTGACTTCTGGGAGCAACATGGGGGGAGTAATTACGCTAGCGGGGGATCTAGCAGGGGGGTGGGAGGGGGGAATTACTGGGTTGCTGCTGCTGGGGAGAGGGGGGAGCTGGTATGGGAGAGGATGGGCGGGGGGGGCACTGCCTGGGGGAGATACAGCTGCGTGGGAACCGGGTGAAGAGCTGGAAAAAGGTGATGGCTAATCGACAAGGGGGCGGGGTAGGAAGCCCTCCAACTCGGCTGATCACGTGGAATGTGAGAGGGCTGAACGGGCCGATAAAGAGGGCACGGGTACTCGCACACCTTAAGAAATTAAGGCAGATGTGGTTATGTTACAGGAAACGCACCTGAAACTGATAGACCAGGTTAGGCTACGCAAAGGATGGGTGGGGCAGGTGTTCCATTCGGGGCTAGATGCGAAAAACAGGGGGGTGGCTATATTAGTGGGGAAGCGGGTAATGTTCGAGGCAAAGACTATAGTGGCGGATAACGGGGGCAGATACGTGATGGTGAGTGGCAAACTACACGGGGAGACGGTGGTTTTGGTAAACGTATATGCCCCGAACTGGGATGATGCCAATTTTATGAGGCGGATGCGAGGACGCATTCCGGACCTAGAGATGGGAAAGCTGATAATGGGGGGAGATTTTAATACGGTGTTGGAACCAGGGCTGGATAGGTCGAAGTCCAGGACTGGAAGGAGGCCGGCAGCAGCCAAGGTACTTAAAGATTTTATGGAGCAGATGGGAGGTGTAGACCCGTGGAGATTTAGCAGACCTAGGAGTAAGGAGTTCTCGTTTTTCTCCTATGTCCATAAAGTCTACTCGCGAATAGACTTTTTTGTGCTGGGTAGGGCGTTGATCCCGAAGGTGAGGGGAACGGAGTATACGGCTATAGCCATTTCGGATCACGCTCCACACTGGGTGGACTTGGAGATAGGGGAGGAAACAGGAGGGCGCCCACCCTGGAGAATGGACATGGGACTAATGGCAGATGAGGGGGTGTGTCTAAGGGTGAGGGGGTGCATTGAAAAGTACTTGGAACTCAATGATAATGGGGAGGTCCAGGTGGGAGTGGTCTGGGAGGCGTTGAAGGTGGTGGTTAGAGGGGAGCTGATATCAATAAGGGCACATAAAGGGAAGCAGGAGAGTAAGGAACGGGAGCGGTTGCTGCAAGAACTTTTGAGGGTGGACAGACAATATGCGGAAGCACCGGAGGAGGGACTGTACAGGGAAAGGCAAAGGCTACATGTAGAATTTGACTTGCTGACTACAGGCACTGCAGAGGCACAATGGAGGAAGGCACAGGGTGTACAGTACGAATATGGTGAGAAGGCGAGCAGGTTGCTGGCACACCAATTGAGGAAAAGGGGAGCAGCGAGGGAAATAGGGGGAGTGAGGGATGAGGAAGGTGAGATGGAGCGGAGAGAGTGAATGGAGTGTTCAAGACATTTTATAAAAAATTATATGAAGCTCAACCCCCGGATGGGAGGGAGAGAATGATGGGCTTCTTGGATCGGCTGGAATTTCCCAAGGTGGAAGAGCAGGAAAGGGTGGGACTGGGAGCACAGATCGAGGTAGAAGAAGTGGTGAAAGGAATTAGGAGCATGCAGGCGGGAAAGGCCCCGGGACCGGATGGATTCCCAGTCGAATTCTATAGAAAATATGTGGACTTGCTCGCCCCAGTACTGACAAGGACCTTTAATGAGGCAAAGGAAAGGGGACAACTGCCCCCGACTATGTCTGAAGCAACGATATCGCTTCTCTTAAAGAAGGAAAAGGACCCGCTACAATGCGGGTCCTATAGACCTATTTCCCTCCTAAATGTAGATGCCAAGGTCCTGGCCAAGGTAATGGCAATGAGAATAGAGGAATGTGTCCCGGGGGTGGTCCACGAGGACCAAACTGGGTTTGTGAAGGGGAGACAGCTGAACACGAATATACGGAGGTTGTTAGGGGTAATGATGATGGCCCCACCAGAGGGAGAAACGGAGATAGTAGTGGCGATGGATGCCGAGAAAGCATTTGATAGAGTGGAGTGGGATTATTTGTGGGAGGTGTTGAGGAGATTTGGTTTTGGAGAGGGGTATGTTAGATGGGTGCAGCTGTTGTATAGGGCCCCAGTGGCGAGCGTGGTCACGAATGGACGGGGATCTGCATATTTTCGGCTCCATAGAGGGACAAGGCAGGGATGCCCTCTGTCCCCATTATTGTTTGCACTGGCGATTGAGCCCCTGGCGATAGCGTTGAGGGGTTCCAAGAAGTGGAGGGGAGTACTTAGGGGAGGAGAAGAGCACCGGGTATCTTTGTATGCGGACGATTTGCTACTATACGTGGCGGACCCGGCGGAGGGGATGCCAGAAATAATGCGGATACTTGGGGAGTTTGGGGATTTTTCAGGGTATAAATTGAACATGGGGAAAAGTGAGTTGTTTGTGGTGCATCCAGGGGAGCAGAGTAGAGAAATAGAGGACCTACCGTTGAGGAAGGTAACAAGGGACTTTCGTTACCTGGGGATCCAGATAGCTAAGAATTGGGGCACATTGCATAGGTTAAATTTAACGCGGTTGGTGGAACAGATGGAGGAGGATTTCAAGAGATGGGATATGGTATCCCTGTCAATGGCAGGGAGGGTGCAGGCGGTTAAGATGGTGGTCCTCCCGAGATTCCTCTTTGTGTTTCAGTGCCTCCCGGTGGTGATTACGAAGGCTTTTTTTAAAAGGATTGAAAAGAGCATCATGGGTTTTGTGTGGGCCGGGAAGACCCCGAGAGTGAGGAAGGGATTCTTACAGAGTAGCAGGGATAGGGGGGGGCTGGCACTACCGAGCCTAAGTGAGTATTATTGGGCCGCTAATATTTCAATGGTGAGTAAGTGGATGGGAGAGGAGGAGGGAGCGGCGTGGAAGAGATTAGAGAGGGCGTCCTGTAGGGGGACTAGCCTACAGGCTATGGTGACAGCCCCATTGCCGTTCTCACCGAGGAACTACACCACAAGCCCGGTGGTGGTGGCTACACTGAAGATTTGGGGACAGTGGAGACGGCATAGGGGAAAGACTGGAGCCTTGGGGGGGTCCCCGATAAGAAACAACCATAGGTTTGCCCCGGGGGGAATGGATGGGGGATATGGAATGTGGCAAAGAGCAGGAATAACGCAACTGAAAGATCTGTTTGTGGATGGGAAGTTCGCGAGTCTGGGAGCGCTGACCGAGAAATATGGGTTGCCCCAAGGGAATGCATTCAGGTATATGCAACTGAGGGCTTTTGCGAGGCAACAGGTGAGGGAATTCCCGCAGCTCCCGACACAAGAGGTGCAGGACAGAGTGATCTCAAAGACATGGGTGGGGGATGGTAAGGTGTCAGATATATATAGGGAAATGAGGGACGAAGGGGAGACTATGGTAGATGAACTAAAAGGGAAATGGGAAGAAGAGCTGGGGGAGGAGATCGAGGAGGGGCTGTGGGCAGATGCCCTAAGCAGGGTAAACTCGTCGTCCTCGTGTGCCAGGCTAAGCCTGATTCAGTTTAAGGTATTACACAGGGCACATATGACTGGAGCACGGCTCAGTAAATTTTTTGGGGTGGAGGATAGGTGTGCGAGGTGCTCGAGAAGCCCAGCGAATCATACCCATATGTTTTGGTCATGCCCGGCACTACAGGGGTATTGGATGGGGGTGACAAAGGTGCTTTCAAAAGTAGTAGGAGTCCGGGTCGAACCAAGCTGGGGGTTGGCTATATTTGGGGTTGCACAAGAGCCGGGAGTGCAGGAGGCGAGAGAGGCCGATGTTTTGGCCTTTGCGTCCCTAGTAGCCCGGCACAGGATATTGCTAATGTGGAAAGAAGCCAAGCCCCCGGGGGTGGAGACCTGGATAAATGACATGGCGGGGTTTATAAAGCTAGAGCGGATTAAGTTCGTCCTAAGGGGGTCGGCTCAAGGGTTCACCAGGCGGTGGCAACCGTTCGTCGAATACCTCGCAGAAAGATAGACGGAATGGGAAAAAGAAGGCAGCAGCAGCAGCCCAGGATTGGGGGGGGGGGGGGGGGGGGCGGGGGGGGGAGGAGGAACCAGAAGGACTCTCAGGGTTGTTAATATATACTGTATAGTATGTATAGGTCGTTGCTACAGATAATTATATATTGGACTGTTAAATTATATTTTTGGAGAGTGTTACTTGTGACAAGGCAGTTGCCAATTAGGGCTAGTTTTCATTTTTGTTATTTATTATTTATTCATTTTTTGTTTATAAAATAGGTTATTGTTATTTGTGTTGTTATAATATTGTGTAAAGGATGCACAATGTACTGTGTTGGTTGACCAAAAATTTTCAATAAAATATTTAATTAAAAAAAAAGAAAATACATAGCTAATGAATAACTTAATTACTTAAATTAATTTAAATAAATTGGGCGTAAAATACTTTGGCATGATTTGTAGTCATGAAGGACATTATATAACTGCAAGGTTTCTTTCTAAACTACTTGTTAGTTCACAAGCTACAGTATTGTGTCCAAATCTAGAACCACACTTGTAGGAAGGATGTTAAGACCACAGAGAGGATACAGAGGAGTTTAACTTGAATGACACCAGGAATGAGGGATTTGATTATGTTGAAAGATTAGGGAATCTGGGATTATTTTTCTTAAAGCAGAGAAGGTTATGGGGAAATTTAATGGTAGTGTTCAAAGTTACAAAAGATAGAGTAAGTAGGAGAAACTATCTCCACCGGCTAGAAGATCATTAACAGAGATATGGGGCAGAATTCTCCGGTCTCGGACCCCAAAATCGCGTTCGGCGATTGGCCGGAGAATCTCCGTTGGCGCCGAAATCGGGGGGGGGCACTGCCCCCTCCAAAATGGCGTAATCGCGGCATGCCGTCGGGACAGCCTCAGGCCAATAACATGGGGCGCATGTGCGCTTTATTTTCTGGAATCCAGTGTGGCGGCTGCGGACAGCGCTGTCAGTCGTGGGGGAGCCGATCCACGGGGGGGGGGGGGGGGGCTTTGGCGAGGCTGGGAGCATTGGTGGGGAATCGTAGCGGGCCTGGCCAAAGGGGTGCACCATTTGGCACGCCAGATCCGCGTGCGGCCGGCGCCATGTTGTACGGCTCAGCCGCTGCAGGTCGCCGCCGTGCGCATGCGCGGCCATGGACCTAGCAATCCTCCGGCCATATCCACAGCCCCCCACCGGACGGAGGATCGATGCCGGTTTTGCGCTGTTTTTTCGGGCGTAAAACACCACTGTTCCCACGCCGGCGTCAGCACATCGTCTCCCAAAAGGAGAATCCAGGCCAGAGATTTACAGGCAGAGCCAAAACAGAGGGGAGATTAGAACACATATTTTGCACCACAAGTTGCTATGATCTGGAATGCACTGCCAGAAAGGCTGAAGATGCAGACTCAATAGAAACTTTTAAAAGAGAATTAGAAATAGACTTAAAAATAATGTAGGCATAGGGGAAAGAGTAATGGTGTAAGACTAATTGGATAGCTTTTTCAAAAATCCAGCTCAGACACAATGGGCCACACATAACATATGATTTTGAGAATAAACAAAAAATTAAAACATTTGTAGAGTATAGTAACTCAGTATGTTGGGGCCCAAATGTACTGGGATGCAGAGTTGTAAAATATGATTGCCCCGTTGGTAAATTACAGGCATTACTTATGTCACTTAAGGAAGATGGTACAGTGTTGTTTACAGTATTAAAAATTTGCTAAATATTATAAGATCACCATTCATTATGCTTATCAGTGGATTAGTAAATATGCTGTAAAGGAATATTAATGAATGCCAATAATGCTTCTTGAAAGATTTAAAGTAACCTGGGTCCACCGACTTTACAGAAATCACCAAAACTGTGGCTCTCAGCCATCAAGTACTGGATTTCCAGCAGGCATACACATCAAGATGTTAAGTGAATAGAGAAACAATTTAAAGAGAAAAGTCTGAAAATCTGTCAAAAGAAACAATAAAGTGAAATATGTCAGCAAAGAAAAAGCTGAGATATCTGGCTTAACTTAGACAGAGATTACTTAATAGAGCAGAAGAACCAAGGGGCCTTTGCATTTCTTTGGGTTAGAAATTTGATTTAAAATCTCTCATTTTCAAAACCTTTTTTGGAATAAAATAAATACGATGCATGTAAGGGCCAACTCAGCTAAATTTGTTTCAACTCAAGTCTGACAAGCTATTGCTACTGAGTTAATTATATACTGCAGTAAAAATATATGAAACAATTTTGCTAGAGATACAAAAATAAGTTTTTAAAAAATGCTAGAAATATAACCTGAAAATCACCATCAGACTAACCGATCAGTTCCCTGGTCTTTGCCTCAATCTCTCCCAGGAGTGTCTCTGGGTTGGCTGCAATTTTCTCTTCATCTGCACAGTAACTTTCCAGGAACTTTTTGTACTCAGGATCTATAGTTGCATAAAAAAAAAAGATATTCAATTACTTATCGAGCTTAAAGCAGATTTTAAAAAAATTATCCATTTTCATCATGAACTGAAGGCCTGCCTTTAGTTCATTTATTTGCAGAGTTTTTAAATGGAACCATCTTTATAGGGTCCCCCACTGCATCCAGCACTCCTGACAATGCTCCACACTCGCATACCCTGGCAATTCTCACACCCCTTCAGACACTTTCCATATTCCCCCCTTATCGCACACCCATCGTTCACGACAAATTTCCAATACAGCTCAACCCCCAAGCCCGACAATGCTCACTGCACAATCCCCAACAAAGTTCACCTCTTCCGGCAAAGCTCACGACCTCTCCCCCGACACAGCTCACTCCTCTCGACCATGCTTGTCCTCTCACCCACAAGTTCAGAGAGAGTTCAGAGAGAGCTCACCCCCTCTCCTGACACAGCTCAAACGCCCATCCTAAGACAGATCAACCACAAGTATCCCTTCCCCATCCACTGACAAAGTTCTCAACCTGCAATTCTGCAACCGCCCCCCCAACCCTCACACTATGACACTGCTTACCCAACTCTGTTCCAACATCAGTTGGATTAAGGAACCAGAGATTCCAAAAGATGAGCGTGAACATTGTTGGGGTGGGAAGGAGTTCATCTGTGTCGAGGGAAATCGAGCTGTATCGTGAGGGGGTGGAGCAGTGTCGTGGGTGTGGGGTGAGTATGGTGCAGATAGGGGTGAGCAGCGTGTGGAGGGGTTGCCATGGTGCTGGAGTGCTTTGACAGTCCACCTGATTTACTTTAGTTGAGCTCTCAAGCATGTTTTACACCTGCCAGGAATGGCTCTAAATAAATCAATGTAAATACCAGGATTTGCTTAGGGCAAGCTACCCGAGCTTATGTGATGACAGGTCCAGTGGAGGCAAGAGCTCCGACTGAACCAGGGTCACAGCCTGAGGATTCCGGGTAAACCATTTCGGACAGACATAAGGAGACACTTCTTCACACGAAGAGTGGTGATCCTGTGGAATTCATTGCCACAGGAAGTAGTTGATGCTAAAACTTTGAATATATTCAAGAGGCGGCTGGATATAGCACTTGGGGAGAATGGGATCTAAGGCTATGGGGAGAAAGCAGGATTAAGCTATTGAGTTGGATGATCAGCCTTGATCGTGATGAATGGCGGAGCAGGCTCGAAGGGCCACAAGGCCTCCTCCTGCTCCTATCTTCTATGTATCTATGTATCTCTGAGGTATCAGTTCCTTGATCCAGCGTAAATCGACTTCCTGGAA
Source organism: Scyliorhinus torazame (assembly GCF_047496885.1). Lineage (NCBI taxonomy): Eukaryota > Metazoa > Chordata > Chondrichthyes > Carcharhiniformes > Scyliorhinidae > Scyliorhinus > Scyliorhinus torazame. The sequence goes on from NC_092721.1 coordinate 128,016,628, forward strand.
CTTATAATGCTATGGCAATCCTTAATAGCAGCAAACGTTTCAGTGTTCGTTGCTTTTGGGATTAGAAGATCCCAATATGACTTGGGACCTTTTATTTCTTTATAGACACTAAATTTTGTTGTTTTTTGATATGCATCTAAGTTTTGGAAGCTGACAAACAAAAGTCTATTCTGCCCAACAGCAGCTTTGATTAGTGGCTGAATTATTTATCAGGTAACTCAAGTAATTCATAGTGGCTGAGATCATGAATCCTATTCAATTCCAAACCTCCAACCTGATTATCATTTTGAATGACATGGTCTAGAATAAATACATGGATCAGGATTCTGAGAAGGGGCAACAATAATGACTGGTTCCAGTTCTTTGATTTAAAGCCATTTTCTACGTGTGAATTATTTGGGACTGCCTGAGCCCAGCTAAAAGATTCAGCTATTCCAACTCCAAGTTAATACTTCACGTAAGAAGCTTCAACTTTGCATTGACATATAGGTCAAAACACCTTGGTTGTGATAGAAGGGGGGGGGGGGGGGGCACAATGGGACAGTGGTTAGCACTGCAGCCTCGCAGAGCAAGGGATCCAGGTTAAATTGCAGTCTTGGGTGACTGTGCGGAGTTCGCAAATTCTACGTGGGTTTCTTTCGTCCCACAGTCCAAAGATGCGCAGGTGAGGTGGATTGGCCATATCTTTTTATTAAAACAGTAAAAGATATATACAAGGCCAAACGGTACATACACTAATTTTGTGTTGGAGAAACAGGGTACCCTCCCTCAGTACCAGCATACGGGGAAGGGGGGTAGGGTACTCTGATTATTAAAACAGTTCACAACACAGTTGTACTAAAAACCAGCACTAAACTTTGCGCTGGAGAGGACAGATACCCTCACCTCTGTACCAACAAAAGGGAAAGGAAGGGGTGGTGGTGGGGGGAGAAGGGAAAGGAGGGTGGTGGGGAGGGAGCGAGTCGGGGTGCTGGTGTAGGGGGGGGGGGGTCCCTGCTAAATTGCCCCTTAGTGTCCATAGATGTGAAGGTTAACTGGGGTTACGGGCTTTTGGGGATAGGTCAGGGGAGTGGGTCTCGGTAGGTTGTTCTTTTGGAGAGTCGGTGCATACCCAAGGGGCCGAATGGCCTCCTTCTGCACTGTAGAAGATCTGTGGTTCCAGTTCCATAGATCAAGCATAGCAAGCTTTTCAATTACAGTAAAATATCCTGTTTCACATGCCGGCTCCCATCTATTCACCTGTTCAGCATTAAATTCATTTCTTTGTTGGTTTATGGCCAGAGGTTTGGTCTAATAATGTGAAAATTCAATCATGTAAGCCGCACATGGCACATTCAAGGAAGTCATAGCAGTGGCAATGGTTCTCTGTGCTACTCCCAGTTCTTGCTGTTCCTTACCTCAGCACACAAAGGCATATTCTGGCTTCTAGGGGATAGGGAGCCACTTGGGGAAGTAGTGCGTGACTTAATACAAGTAATATATCTGGGAAACCCCCCACATCGTCATACTAATAATAATAATCTTTATTAGTGTCACAAGTAGGCTTACATTAACATTGCAATGAAGTTGCTGTGAAAAGCTCTCAGCCACCACATTCCGGCGCCTGTTTGGGTACACAAAGGGAGAATTCAGAATGTCCAATTCACCTAACAGCACGTCTTTTGGGACTTGTGGGAGGAAACCGGAGCACCCGGACGAAACCCACGCAGACACAGGAGAAGGTGCAGACTTCACACAGGCAGTGACCCAAGCCGGGAATCGAACCTGGAATCCTGAAGCTAACCACTGTGCTACCATGCTGCCCATTTAACAGTGACCTTGGGTAAAATGTTTAACCTGCCCTCTGTAATACTGGAAACACGTGGTCTGAAGAAACCAGTGACATCAGAATATTGGAGATACAGCCCTTGCAAGGTTAAATCATCCTCCTAAAACAAAAGTAAAATCTTTCAAGATAATCTTTGGGAAAGTCATGAGGGAAATAATCCACAATGGTTGGTATAGAAAGGAAGGTGGATATTAATAAATACCATCACTGGGGTTGTTCTCCTTGGAGCAAAAGAGACTGAGGGGAGTTTGATCAAAGTGTAGAAGATTGACAGGAATAGCTAAAGTAGGCAAAGGAAAACTCTACCCCTTAGCCATAGACAAAGGAACATAGATTTACAGTTTTGGGCAAGAGATGCAGGGAGGATGAGAGGAAGGAACGTCTTACACAGTGAGTGGGAAGAATTGGAACTCGCTGCATCCAACAGTGGTGGAGGCACAGATGATTTCAAAAGGAAATTGGATGGATAGTGAAATAAATTAGCAGGGGTATGGGGATAAAGCAGCTGAATGGGATAGACTGAAGTGCTCTGCAGTGAGGAGACATGGACTCAATGGGGAATGATCTCCTGTGCCACAATGATAATTTGTGGGTAGCACAGTGGTTAGCACAGTTGCTTCACAGCTCCAGGGTCCCAGTTTCGATTCCCGGCTTGGGTCACTGTTCGTGCGCTGTCTGCACGGTCTCCCCGTGTCTGCGTGGGTTTTCTCCAGGTGCTCCGGTTTCATCCCACAGTCCAAAGATGTGCAGGTTAGGTGGATTAGCCATGATAAATTTCTCTTAGTTGGGTGGGGTTACTGGGTTATGGGGTTACGGGGATAGGGTGGAGGCGTGGGCTTAAAATGGGGTGCTATTTCCAAGGGCCGGTTCAGACTCGATGGGCCGAATGGCCTCCTTCTGCACTGTAAATTCTATGATGCTGTGAAGGGAAAACATTTCAGCAATTAGTTTTGCAAGTTTGGTCATTTGCAGTTTCTTTTCCCCTTTGCTACTCAACAATTCAAAGCAAACACTTTCATCTAATCAGACCTACAGAGGCTAGTAACAGGACAGAAACTGGGTTTGTCATTGATACTGGTTTTGCCATCCCATATAAACTCAGCCACAATATTAGCATAATGTTTTGGGGTTTCCAGATCAAATGGCAGGACTGGGGGAATAACAGAAGTCACTAAAAAAAGGATTACAAATTAAAAATATCCCAGTCGGGTTCAGAATAGTTTTAATTCCGGTGGCTTCAGCATCTACGGAATGGAAAGGAGAGCTGAGCAGGTTGCCCAACATTTCGCCACTGCATACCACTGATGTCTCTGACTCAAACTGGAGGTCCTGCTATAGTATTTGAGGGATTGAAATGCTGATATTGGTGAGATTAGCCAAGGACAGAAGAGAGAAGACTGCTTCTCAAACCTCCCCCAGTGCCTCTGAAACAGCTGACAACCTCTCCTCCGCCCTTCGAGACAGCACAACCCTCTCCACACTGACAAAGCTCTCAACCTGCACCGCAATTCTGATATTGCTTACCCAACTCTGTTCCAACATCAATTGGATTAAGGAGCCAGGGATTCCAAAAGTTAAAACAGGAGAGGGATGGGAGTGGATTGGTAACATTTCTGGGGATAGACGAATGTGGCCAAGACGTGAGCAGGTGTATTCCCTCATGCCTGAAGTCAGTGCCCAAGAGGTTCAAAGAGAACCCGTTGGCACGGTGGTTAGCATTTCTGCCTCACAGCATCAGGGACCCAGGTTCAATTCCAGCCTTGAGTGGTTGTCTGTGTGGAGTTTGCACATTCTCCCTGTGTCTGTGTGAGTTTCCTCCAGGTGCTCCTGTTTCCTCCCACAGTCCTAAGATGTGAAGGTTAGGTGGATTGGCCATGCTAAATTGCTCCTTAGTGTCCAAAGATGTGGTCAGGTGGGTGACAGGGATAGAGTGGGGATGGGCCTAGGTAGAGTGCTCTGACAGAGGGTTGGTGCAGACTCAATAGGCTCAATGGCCTTCTTCTGCGCTATAGGGATTCAAGGATGCTACCTCAGGTGGGCAGGGAATGTAAGTGGCATAACACTAGGCTTCCCAGCATTCTCCAGCACCACACTTCTCAGAACAATGCAAACAGCTCCACCTTTCCTCTCTCTCTAGGCACCACCTCACATCCTCATCTGAACATCCAACATTCACAATCACCCTCAATCTTTATACCAGCTAGGCCTCAAAGACACTCCATAAATGCAGTCCTTCTCTCCTCCCCACTCAATCCATTTCTCACACTCATCTCTCTTATTTTACCTCCTTCCAGGTGACAACACAGAACTCAATGCCAAGAAATGGAAGGGGGAGGGGTGCACTGGTTGGTGCTTCAGTGAGTGTCACCTTTATGATCACTGGAAAATGGATATTCACCTGCTCTATTGGTCCAGAAGACTGCAAATGTTAGCAACAACCTACTGTGAAAACCCAAGCCTCCTGAGGCACTGGTGTTCACATACCTTGAGAGAGAGCTGACCCTCTTCTTGTAGACCATGTCAGGAGTACCACTCAGTCAAAGAACAAAGAACACTACAGCACAGGAACAGGCCCTTCGCCCCTCCCCCAAGCCTGTACCGGTCATGATATCGTCTTAGCCTCAGCACTACCTAGTGTCGGGGGCCCGGACAGGATCCCTGGTCGTGCACTCAGAGCCTGCGTGGACCAGCTGGCAGAGATATTCGCGGACATCTTTAACCTGTCCCTACTCCACTCCAAGGTCCCCACCTGCTTCAAGAAGACCACCATCATACCGGTACCAAAGAAGAACCAGGCAACGTGCCTCAATGACTACCGACCAGTGGCCCTGACTTCAGTCGTAATGAAGTGCTTCGAGAGGTTGATCATGAAGCGCATCACCTCCATACTCCCAGAACGCCTTGATCCACTGCAATTCGCATTCCGCTGCAACCGGTCCACATCAGACACCATTTCCCTGGCCCTACACTCATCCCTGGAGCATCTCGAAAACAAGGACTCCTACATTAGACTCCTACATATTGACTACAGCTCCGCCTTCAACACCATAAGCCCAGCCAAGCTCATAACAAAGCTCCAAAACCTAGGACTTGGCTCCCCACTATGCAACTGGATCCTCGATTTTCTGACCAACAGACCACAATTAGGAAGAATGAACAACAACACCTCCTCCACAATAGTCCTCTACACCGGCGCCCCGCAAGGCTGTGTACTTAGCCCCCTACTCTACTCCCTGTACACACACGACTGCGTGGCAAAACTTGGTTCCAACTCCATCTACAAGTTTGCTGACGATACGACCATAGTGGGCCGGATCTCAAATAACTACGAGTCCGAATACAGGAGGGAGATAGAGAATCTAGTGGAGTGGTGTAGCGACAACAATCTCTCCCTCAATGCCAGCAAAACTAAAGAGCTGGTAATTGACTTCAGGAAGCAAAGTACTGTACACACCCCTGTCAGCATCAACGGGGCCGAGGTGGAGATGGTTAGCAGTTTCAAATTCCTAGGGGTGCACATCTCCAAAAATCTGTCCTGGTCCACCCACGTCGACGCTACCACCAAGAAAGCACAACAGCGCCTATACTTCCTCAGGAAACTAAGGAAATTCGGCATGTCCACATTACCCCTTACCAACTTTTACAAATGCACCATAGAAAGCATCCTATCAGGCTGCATCACAGCCTGGTATGGCAACTGCTCAGCCCAGGACCGCAAGAAACTTCAGAGAGTCGTGAACACCGCCCAGTCTATCACACGAACCTGCCTCCCATCCATCGACTCCATCTACACCTCCCGCTGCCTGAGGAAAACGAGCAGCATAATCAAAGATCCCTCCCACCCGGCTTACTCACTCTTCCAACTTCTTCCATCGGGCAGGAGATACAGAAGTCTGAGAACACGCACGAACAGACTCAAAAACAGCTTCTTCCCCACTGTCACCAGACTCCTAAATGACCCTCTTATGGACTGACCTCATTAACACTACACCCTGTATGCTTCATCCGATGCCAGTGCTTATGTAGTTACATTGTATATGTTGTGTTGCCCTATTATGTATTTTCTTTTATTCCCTTTTCTTCTCATGTGCTAAATGATCTGTTGAGCTGCTCGCAGAAAAATACTTTTCACTGTACCTCGGTACACGTGACAATAAACAAATCCAATCCAATCCAATCCAATTCCTCTATACACATCCTATCCATGTATTTGTCAAGATGCTTTTTGAACGCCGTTAATGTATCTGCTTCCACAACCTCCCCTGGCAGCGGGTTCCAGGCATTCATCACCCTCTGTGTAAAAAACCTGCCTTGCACATCTCCTCTAAACTATGCCCCTGGTGACTGACCCCTCCATCCTGGGAAAGAGTGCCTGCCCATCCACTCTATCCATGCTCCTCATAATCTTGTAGACCTCTATCAGGTCGCCCCTCAACCTCCATCGTTCTAATGAAAACAGTCCAAGTCTATTCAGCCACTCCGCATAGCTAACACCCTCCAGACCAGGCAACATCCTGGTAAACCTCCTGTGCACCCTCCCCAAAGCCTCCACATCTTCTGGTAGTGTGGCGACCGGAATTGTACACAATATTCCATGTGCGGCTGTACCAAAGTTCTATACAATGTTATGGGCCAGGGTTTAGAGAACCCCAAAGTGTATCATGGAGTTCACCTGACCCACAACTTTTAATAGATTGTGGTATGGGGAGCACATGGCCCACTCTACAGGTGTGGTACAGCAGAAATGGAAAAGTATTTTTTTAAAGCAAAACAATGTTTATTCTATGAATTCATGTTAACCTTTTTAAAACATACAGTGAACATCTTAGCAACCATTAATTCAAATACGACCCCCAAAGACGACAACACTAAGTAATCCTTTAAGCTTTCCTTTTAACTTCCATAAGACTTAAAAAAGAACTTTTAACAGAAGCACATCAGGTTAAAGTCACTACTGAGAGCAGTTATTAGTTTTAAATCACCAAAGGATTGATTTACAATTTTTAGATTATAGAGAGAGAGATAATACCCCTTCTGGCTGTGACTGCAGCTATCCAGCTCTGAAAACGAAACTAAAACACATCCTGCGGCAAACAGCCTAAAACAAAAGTAAAAAGCTGACAGATAGCCCAGCTCCACCCACTCTCTGACATCACTGCAGTAAAAAACACCCATTTCTTAAAGGTACTCTCACAACAGATATTTATATACACACCCATTTATAAACACCCATTTCTTAAAGGTACTCTCACATGACAACAACTTGCCAGTTTTTATACTCGATGCCCCGTCCAATGAAGGCAAGCGTTCCATATACTTTCTTGTCCACTTTTGTTGCCACTTTCAAAGATCTGTGGACCTGTACACCCAGATCTCTGTGATTTTCTATATTCCTGAGAGTTTTGCCATTTCCTGTACATTTCCCCTCTCTGTTAGACCTACCAAAATGCATTACCTCACATTTGTCCAGATTAAATGGCAATTGCCATTTCTCAGCCCAAGTCTCCAACCTATCTATGGCCGGCTGGATCCTCTGACAATCCTCAACATTATCTGCCACTCCACCAACCTTGGTGTCATCCGCGAACTTACTAATCAGACCAGCTACATTTTCCTCCAAATTGTTTATATATACTACAAATAACAGAGATCCCAGCACCGATCCCTGTGGAACACCACTAGTCACAACCTTCCATTCAGAAAAACATTGTTCCACTGCTACCCTCTGCCTTCTGTGACAGAGCAAGTTCTGTATCCATCTTCTACCTCACCTCTGATCCCGTGTGACTTCACCTTTTGTATCAGTCTGCCATGAGGCACCTTGTCAAAGGCTTTATTAAAGTCCATGTAAACAACATTCACCGCCTTCCCCTCATCAATCATCTTTGTCACCTCCTCAAAAAACTTGATCAAGTTAGTGAGGCACGACCTCCCCTTCACAAAACCATGCTGTCTATCGCTTATGACTCAATTTGTTTCCAAATGGGTATAAATCCTGTCCCTGAGAAATCACTCCAATAATTTACCTACTACCAACCTGAGGCTCACCGGCCAATAGATTCATGGATTATCCCTACTACCTTTCTTAAACAGCGAGCTGCATTTCTGTGCGCATCTATCTTGTGGAGTACCATGTGGTTAAGGAGTGGTGGCACAATGATTAGCACTGCTGCCTCACAGCGCCAGGGACCCGGGTTTAATTCCGACCTCGGGCCACTGTCCGTGTGGAGTTTGCATGTTCTCCCCGTGTCTGCATGGGTTTCCTCCGGGTGCTGCAGTTTCCTCCCGGTCCAAAGATGTGCAGGTTTGGTGGATTGGATATGCTAAATTTCCCATACAAGGGGTTACAAGGTGGTGGATTGGGCCAAGGTTAGGATGCTCTTTCAGAGGATTGGTGCAGACTCGATGGGCCGAACGGCCTCCTTCTGCACTGGAAGGATTCTATGGTTTTATAAAGTCAGCTGGTGCTGTTGCCGTTTTGGCTACTGCACCTGGTGCTGTTGCTTCTCCTGTTCCTGTTCCTTACCGAGATACAGGGTAGAGCTGAATAAGCTGCTCCAATGCTGTGGTGAAGATGGATATCAGGAATGTGCAGATCAAAGTGAGTGAGCTGACTTCCAAGATGGAAATCAGCTGTCAAACAGCAAGAACACACTCTCAGAAGAATGCTGTGAGCAGCAACCTCTCAACTAGACAATGTAGCAGTCATTCAGTTTCACTGATTGAAGCCTTTCCAGCCTGTCGAGTTCACTTAAGAATCACTCCCTTGCATTGTTGACCCAAACAGGCTCCGGAAAGCAAGGAAAACCCTTGCGTTAATTTTTAAAGCCAAAATGCATGGTTAAATCCTGAGTCAATTGCCTCTTCGCATATGTTAATGACATACCGATAGCTGTAAAGAAGATACCACCCTGCCTTCACCTGCAAACTCGCTAGGTTAAACTCAGAATTGGTGGGAGCGTGTCGGATTCCAAATCCAACATCACTATTCAAACATGCCTGCCTTTAGCAGTTAAAATTCTGCACTTCAATTTTATTCATCTGACTGGGCCAATTTAATCAGTCCCAATGCACATTGATTGATGGCGATTGATTATGATAGCATTAATGATCCTATGCAGCAGTTTTCATTTCCTATTATTTTGCAAGAGGCTCAAACATAATCAGATTGTTTTTTAAATTATTTATTCAATGGATTTGGGCTTTGATGGCTCAGCCAGCATTTATTGTCCATCCTTAATTTCACTTCAGAAGGTGGTGGTGAGCTGCCTTCTTGAACTGCTGCAGTCCATGTGTTGTAGGTACAACCACAGTGCTGTTAGGGCGGGAGTTACAGATTTTGACCTAGCAACAGTGAAGGAATGGGGATATGTTTCCAAGTCAGAGTGGTGAGTGATTTGATGGGGAACTTCCAGGCGGTGACGTTTCTATGTATCTGCTGCCCTTGTCTTTCTGGACGGTAGTAGTCACAGGTTTGGAAGGTGCTGCCTAATAAGCCACAATGAGTTCCTGCAGTGCATCTTGTAGATGGTGCACACTGCTGCTGTGCATCGGTGGTCAAGGAAGTGAATGTTTGTGGATGGAATGCCAATCAAGCAGGCTGCTTTGTCCTGGACGGTGTCAAATGTGTCAATTGTTGGAGCTGCACACACCCAGACAACGGGACAGTAATCCATCACACTCTGACTTGTGCCTAGTAGATTGTGGACAGGTTTTGGGGAGTCAGGAGGTGTGTTACTCATCACAGGATTCAGGGTGTATGACCTGTTCTTGTAGCCACAGTATTTATATGGCTAGTCCAGTTCAGTTTCTGATCAATGGTAACTCCCAGGATGTTGTCAGTGGGGATCCAGTGATGGTAATGCCATTGAATGTCAAGGAACGAAGGTTACGTTCTCTATTGTTGTAGATGGTCATTGCTTGACATGTGTGGTGTGAATGTTACTTGCCAAGTATCAGTCAAAGCTTGGATATTGTCCAGGTATCATTGCACTTCGACATGGACTGTTTCAGTACCTGAGGAGTCATGAATGATACTGAACATCGTGCAGTCATCAGCGAACATCCCCACTTCTTTTTTCCCCCCAAAATTTAGCGTACCCAATTAATTTTTTCCAATTAAGGGGCAATTTTAGCATGTCCAATCATCCTATCCTGCACATCTTTGGTTTGTGGGGGTGAAATCCATGCAAACACAGGGAGAATGTGCAAACTTCACACGGATAGTGACTCAGAGCCCGGGATCGAACCTGGGACCTCGGCGTGTTGACTGCAGTGCTAACCACTGCGCCGCTGTGCTGCCCGAACATCCCCACTTCTGATCTTATGATGGAAAGAAGGTTGCTGATGAAGCCGCTGAAGATGGTTGGGCCAATGACGTTACCCTGAGGAACGCCTACAGTGATGTCTGGGGGCTGAAATGACTGGCCTCCAACAACCACAACTATTTTCCTTTGTGCTAGGTATGAGTCCAACCAGTGGAGAATTTCCCCTGATTCCCAATGACTCTAATTTTACCCGAGTTCCTTGATGCCATTTTCTGTCAAATATGGCCTTGATGTCAAGGACAGTCACACTCACCTCACCTCTAGAGTTCAGCTCTTTTCTCTATGTTGGAGCCAAAGCTGTAATCAGGTCAGGAGTTGAGTAGCCCTGGCAGAACCCAAACTGAGCATCAGTGAGCAGGTTATTAGTACCACTTGATAGTATTGGCAATGATCATAAGACCATAAAAAGCCCAGCAGGCATAGGAGCAGAAAAAGGCCATGCGGCCCATCGGGTCAGCTCTGCCATTCAATTACCCTTGATTCCCTTACAGATGAAAAATCTGTCTATCTCAGCCTTGAACATACTCAACGACCTAGCCTCTACAGCTCTCTGTGGTAAAGAATTACATGGTAGCACAGTGGTTAGCACTCGTGCTTCACAGCTCTAGGGTCCCGGGTTTGATTTCTGCTTGGGTCACTGTCTGTGCGGAGTCTGCACATTTTCCCCATGTCTGCGTGGGTTACCTCCGTGTGCTCCGGCTGCCTCCCACAAGTTCCGAAATACGTGCTTGTTAGGTGAATTGAACATTCTGAATTCTCCCCGTGTACCCGAACAGGCACTGGAGTGTGGCGACTAGGGGATTTTTACAGTGACTTCATTGCAGTGTTAATGTAAGCCTACTTGTTACAATGATAAAGATGATTATTATTATTCGATTCACTACCCTCAGAGAAGAAATTTCTCCTCCGCAGTCTCACGGCGCCGAGGGCCCAGGTTCGATACCGGGCTCTGGGTCACTGTCCGTGTGAAGTTTGCACATTCTCTGTCTTAAATGGGTGACCCCTTACTCTGAGATAATGCTCTCTGGTTCTAGATTCTCCCACAAGGGAAAACATCCTCTTAGCTTCTACCCTGTCAAGTACCCTGAGAATCCTATATGTCTCAATTAGGTCGCCTCTCATTTTTCTGAACTCCAAACGAGTACAGGCCCAACCTACTCATAAGAAAATCCTTCCATACCCAGAATCAATTCAGTGAACCTTCTCTGGACTGCCTCCAATGCCGGTATATCTTTCCTTACTGATGAGCGAGAGTAGACTGATGGGGCAGTAATTGGCCAGGTTGGGTTTGTCCTGCGTTTTGTGTTCAGGGCAATTTTCCACATTACTAGGTAGTGCTGGAACCGCTTGGCTAGGGCAAATTCTGGAGCACATGTCATCAGTGCGATTTCCAATATATTGTTGGGGCCCATAATCTTTGCAGTTTCCAGTGTCTTCAGCCGGTTATAGATATCACGTGGAGCGATCAAATTAGTTTAAGACTGACATCTGTGATGCTGAGGACCTCCGGAGGCCAAAATGGATCATTCACTCAGCACTTCTGGTGAAGATTGTTATGAATGCTTCAGTCTTTTAGTTTGCACAGATCGTGCTGTGCCCCCCTAGCATCGAGTAAGGGGATATTTATCCCAATACTCCTCCAGTGAATTGTTTAATTATCAAACCTTATTCATGACTGGATGTGACAGGATTGCAGAGCTTAGATCTGATATGTTGGTAGTGGAATTGCTTAGCTCTCTCTATCACTTGATGCTTATGCTATTTGGCACCCAAGTAATCCTGCGTTGTAGCTTCACGAGGTTGATATCTCAGTTTTAGGTATGTTTGGTGCTGCTCCTGGAGCGCCCTCCTACTCTCGTCTTGAACCAGGCTTGATCCCCTGGCTTGATGCTAATGGTAGAGTGGGGGATATGCCGGGTCATGAGGTTACAAATTGTGGTCGAGTACAATTCTGCTAGTGTCAAATTATTGCTGTATCTTAAACACACTGCTATACAGAAAAAAACATGCACTCAGAAGTCCAAAGCAATGTTAGAACAATGAAGTGAATACATTTACAAAGGAAACACCTAATGTTCAATAATCCTTGGGGATATTTTGATGGCATATTGTGAATACAGTGCAGATCCCTATTCTGTCACCAGACCCGGAATATATTGCAGCAAGGACAATGGAGTCACCCTGCTCTTGAAGAAGTCAATTGGTAAACAATTTTTCTTTCACAACATAGGATTTTAATAGGTAGGGAACTGCTTTGATGGAATTTGTAAAATACATCATGAACGTCTGTGGTTCTTTTTATTAATGCTAGTCTTTTTTACCTGACTTCATCAGATGTTATATGACACTTTCTTCTCTATCTGCGATATGTCATTACAAAACAGATCTTTGCCTCATTTAATTTTTTTAAATTTGTAAATTGTTTTGCTAGAAGTAGCAAGGGGTTAAAACCCAAAATCATATAGCTTATTTCTGAACAAAAAAGCCACTAAGTCAGACATCAGACCTTGGGTTGCTGTTGAAATTGCAATAGAATTTTCATGGTGTTAATTACTTAATTAGCCAGAGTCACCATGGTCAATCACAAGCAGTTTGTTCATCATTGGTGTTGTAAATCTATTTAATATTGGTAAGAAAAGTAAAATATTTTATGAATGGCCATTGATCAAATGCATTTGAGAGAAAAGCAGTCTTCTATTGCTCTTTTGTTTCTGTATCGTGCCAAAGGAACTGAATTTGTATATCTATGGAAAACCTCTTTTATTAGAGAATCAATATCAGCCTTTCAGGCAACAGAGATCTCTATTTTAAGAAAGTGGCTGCCTGAGAAACTAGGCTAGATTGTAAATTGTACTATGCTCCAAAATGTAAGAAGCGTACTTATATTTTAAAGTGAGTGTGAGTGACGCCTCCATTATTTTATGTCTCAAGATTGATAGCAAGATGTATAATCCATTGTTTTATACTATTTACTGTTTATTTACATATTCTATTTAAATAAAACCATTCATTGGTTCATACCCTGCAATTCAAGTTAGTAACAATGAGTATTGAGGCCCTTTCAGACAGAGAAGAATCATATGATGCGGTCTGATACATTCCAAGATCTGGTGTAGAGAGTAAAAGTTCTCTGTTTATGATCCCTCCATCTTGCTATTGCTTACCTAGACATTGGGCAGATAAAGTTACACTCTGGATCGTAGGGGACATGAAGGCCACTTACAGAATGGCCGGAGATGCTGAACCCAAGGAAATATCTAGCGTAAAAACCCAAAAACATGACAAGTATTTTAAAATTTATATGCAAAATGTTTTAGACAAATTACTTTTTAAATAAGTCTGACAAAAAGTCAGAAGCAAGTCATACCATTTTACGTCTTATTAAATATTGTAATTCACAAGATAGGTACAGATGAGGAACGTCATACAATCCCCCATCATGGCATGATTTGAGAGGTTTTGCCTCCATTACTCCACCTGCAAGTCTATTTAATTTGTTGATCATCATTTGTGGAAAAAAACCTTTCTGACATTAGTCCTCTACTGTTACTAATTTGAAATTATGTCTCCTTTGTCTTATTCTCAAGGTTCAGCCCTGATGTAAAGTTTAAGATTTTTCTTTACTACACCATGTACTGAGTTACGTATCTCAAATATTACCACCATTTCTGGCTGGAAAGACCAAATTTCTCCTTATACTTCTGATGTTAGGTTGTGGTTCTTCTTTGATCTGCAACCAGGACTTGAATATTTCCCTTACCTGTGTTACAACTGCACACAGTAGTCAAAATGTGATCTGCCAGAGCATTAAACAGTTTTATTAATTTGCATTCTACACTAATATCACTAATGTCCTTCAGGGAAGGAAATCTGCCATCCTTACCCGGTCTGGCCTACATGTGACTCCAGACCCTCACAGTGATGCGGTTAAACTCTTAACTGCCCACCTCTGAAATGGCCTAGTAAGCCACCCAGTTCAAGGGCAATTAGGGATGGGCAACAAATGCTGGCCCAGCCAGCGACACCCACGTCACAAGAACAAATTTTTAAAAACAATTTTGGCTCTGTGGGCAGCATTCGATTAGTTTTGTCACGATTGCTGTGCTGCAGTGATTAAATGAAAAAGTCTTAAATACAGTCTTGACTGTACTCTGCTACTATTTCAGCTTATGAAGGTCCTAAATAGTTACCTTCTTCGATGCTCCCAGATTTTGCATCTTTCTTTTTGAGTTTCCTTTTAGAAATTTTCTGAAATGGAGCAAATTCAACCACAGCAGGGTATTCCTGGCCTGGAGGTGTTACAATCACAAGAACAATATAGTTCATTGTTTACATAAAGGTACAGCTAAACCAGAATTATTCTTTAATAATGTCAGCATTTCATTTTTGTGCAATAGTAAATTGAAATAATCAAAATATGACTGGCTTACAGATGACGACTAAATTGTAATTTGTTATACAATTACACCACACTTCGATTTGGTCTCCATGGTCCAAAGTGTGTGAGACATATTTTAACTGTCAGACATTTCCAACTTTTAGACTGAAATCCACTTTATCAGATTGAAATGCGATTCAGCTTGATGTAAAACTCAGAATTAATCTTTCTTCGTAACTTCTATGACATCAATAAATGCAATAAGTCTCACTGAACTGCTCAAGCATGTTTATCTTTTTTTGATGAATTTCATGAATTTCTTTTTTTTTTTAAAGAATTTTTATTCCAAATTTTCAACTTTTTTAATTTTACAACATTTGCCAATGCAAACAGAAGGGGGGACATGGGGCACCCCTGCCTCGTACCCTGTGCAATGAAAAATACCCTGAATTCAAATAATTCATGCGGATGCTCGCCATCAGCTCCTCATTCAGCAACTTCACCCATGCCACAACCTTCAGCCCAATCCCAAACTTTTCCAACATTGCAATCAGATAACTCCACTCCACCCGATCAAACGCCTTCTCCGCATCTAATGCCATCACCACCTCCAACTCCTTTCCCTCTGCTGGAGAAAGCCCCACATTCAGAGCCGCCTCACATTCAATGACAACTGTCTACTCTTAATAAACCCCGTCTGAACCTCCCCAATCACCTTGGGAAGGCACATCTCCAACCTTAATACCAGCACCTTTGCCAATATCTTGGCATCCACATTCAGCAGAGATATGGGCCTGTATGACCCACACTCCACCGGGTCCTTATCCTTCTTAAACAGCAACGGGATGATGGCCTGTCCCATCGTTTTCAGCAAGATCCCCTGACCATCGCATCCTCGAACATTTCCACCAGCAACGGCGTCAGATTTTCCTTAGATATCTTGGAAAATTCAACCAGGAACCCATCTGGCCCTGCCACCTTCCCCACCTGCATCTTTCCGATGCCGCCTTCACTTCCTCTACCCCCACCGGCTCTTCCAACCCCACTTTCTCCACTTTACCCAAGCTCAGGCACTCTCACCCCTGAAATATTACTTTCTGATGGCAACATGATTAAAAATCCAGGATTCAATCAGACGAGGCTGAGGAAGGGATGGATGGGCAGGTGTTCCATGAATTTTGATCTGAGGTTGAGAGGGTTAGTGATTTTGATTAACAGGAGGATGGCTTTTACAGCAGCCAGTATTTTGACGGACCCTGGGGATGGTACGTCATGGTGAGTGGGGTGCTGGCGGGTGTGCCGGGGATTTTAGTGAACATATATGCACCATGTTGGGACGACACAGACTTTATCAAGGTGTTGGCAGCCACCCCCAAACTTGAATCACATCAATTAATTATGGGGGGAGATTTCAATTACATATTAGATCTGATGATGGACAGGTTGAGACCCAGGTCTCTGTGGATTTCTGGGGCGACAAGGGAGTTGGCAATGTTCATGGAACAGATGGTGTGGTTTGGGGGGGGGGGGGGGGGGGGGAATCCATGGAGGTTTAATCATCCGGGGGGGGGGGGGGGGGGGGGGTGGAATCCATGGAGGTTTAATCATCCAAGGGAGAGGGAGTTTTCCTTCTTCTCAGACATGCACCTGGTTTACTCTCGAATAGACTTCTTTGTGGTGGAGAAAGAATTACTCTCGAAGGTGGTGGGGGCTGGGTACTCGGCAATTGTAATATCGGTCCATGCTCCACATTATGTGGATGTTCGATTGGAGATGGGCCGAGCCCAGTGCCCTCTGTGGGGGTTAAATGCATCGCTCCTTACATATAAGGGGTTTCATTAAACGGTAGCTTCAGCCATCAGGAACTACGTAGGTGGTCGGAGGGTAGGTAATCTTGCACAGGGCCTACAGGAATATGGTTGGCAGCGCGGAAAGGCAGAGGTTAGTTGGAGGTGGATTGGCAGTACTCCACCGCCCTTACGGTGGAGTTGTTAATGGAGAGAAATAAGCTACAATTGGAGTTTGAGCTTGAATCAACTAGGAAGGTGGTAAGCCACCTTCACCGTTTGTGAGGGACATTTTATGAGCACGGGGATAAGGCGAACTATCTATTGGCTCATCAGCTGAGACGGCACGCAGCCACACGGGAGATAGCCCAGGTTAAGGATTAGGGGAGAGGGCTAGTTATTGCTCCGGACAAGATTGGTGGTGGAGATAATGAAAGGCAGGAGTTGGAAGCACTATTGGGGTTGGAAGAGGTTATGGATTGTATCAGTTCCATGCAATCGGGAAAGACACCGGGACCGTCTAGTGGAATTCTGTAAGCAGTTTGCGGCCTTATTTGCGCGACATTTAGGAGAGATGTTCAATGATTCTCTGTCAAGGGAGCTGCTGTTGGCCACTTTGGCACAGGCGTCGATCTCCCTGACCCTGAAAAAGGACATGGATCCCGTACAATGTGGGCCTTACAGGCCTATTTCACTGTTGAATATTGATGCTAAGGCTATTAGCTAAGGTTCTGGCGAAGCATCTGGTGGGGTGCTTGCCAGACGTGATCTCTGAGGACCAAACAGGGGTTGTCAAGGGCAAACAGTTGTCGACCAACATTGAGACTTTTGAACATGGTCCTATTGCCCTCTATGGGGCAGGTGCTTGAGGTAATCATCTCCATGGATACGGAGAAGACTTTTGATCGGGTGGAGTGGAGGCGCCTCTTCGATGTCTTGGTATGATTTGGGTTTGGACCAACATTTATCACTAGGGTGCGATTGTTGTATAGTGGCCCTACGGTTACAGATCACAGTCACAGATATTGGTTGAGAGGCTGTAGATATAAAACTGAGATGAGGAGAAACTACTTCTCGCAGAGGGTGGTGAATTGATGGAACGCGCTGCCCCATAGTGCAGTGAAGTCTGAATCATTAAATGGTTTCAAGAAAGAGACAGATTTATTTCTGATTTTAAAAATGGGTTAAAGGGATATGGGGAACAGACAGGGACGTGGATTTGAGACCAGGAAGAGATCAGCCATGATCTGATTAAATGGCAGATCAGGCTCAAAGGGCTGAATTGCCTACTTCTGCTCCCAATTCCCATGTTCCTATGTACGAATAGTGTCCGGACCGATGCAGTGAGCTCAGGGTATTTCCAGTAATGTAGGGGCACAAGGCAGGGATGCTCGCTGTCCATGTTGTTGTTCGCAGCAACAATTAAGCCTTTGGCCATCATGCTTAAATTGTCTGGGGAGTGGAGAGGCATTGGAGGGGGAGTGCGAAGAGCAAAGGGTGACCCTTTATGCAGACAATTTGTTGTTGTACATTTCTGATCCTCTCACTAGTGTGGGAGGGATAAAGGAGCTATTGAAGAAGTTTGGATCCTTCTCAAGGTTCAAACTGAATGTAAGCCAGATCAAAATCTTCCCGGTGAATCTCCTGGAGAGCAGGGTAGACTTAGGGAGACTGCCGTTTAAGCTGGCCAAGACGAAGTTGAGATATTTAGGGATTCAGATGATGCATGACTGGACTCTGTTACACGATGAAACTTGGCTAATCTGGTACAGGGGATGACGGGGAACAGAAAGAAATGGGATGCCCTCATGCTTTTCTTGGCGGATAGAATGTAGACGGTCAAAATGAACGTTTTGCCGAGGTTCTTATTTGTGTTCCAGTGTCTCCTGATTTACTTCCCTAAATCTTTTCTCGTTAGGGTTTTTTTCATTCATAGAATTTACAGTGAAGGAGGCCATTCGGCCCATCGAGTCTGCATCGGCTCTTGGAAAGAGCACCCTACCGAAGCCCACACCTCCACCCTATCCCCATAACCCCTTAACCCAGTAACCACACCCAACACTAAGGGCAATTTTGGACACTAAGGCCAATTTAACATGGCCAATCCACCTAACCCGCACATCTTTGGACTGTGGGAGGAAACCGGAGCACCCGGAGGAAACCCACGCACACACGGGGAGGACGTGCAGACTCCGCACAGACAGTGACCCAAGCCAGGAATCGAACCTGGGACCCTGGAGCTGTGAAGCAATTGTGCTATCCACTATGCTACCGTGCTGCCCCAATAAGTTGATAAGTTAATCTCAGCCTTTGTCTGGGCAGGTAAGACTCCCAGAATTTGAAGAATCTTCTGCAAAGAGGGCAACAATCGGGCGGGCTGGCGCTACCGAATTTAATGTTCTATTACTGGGCGGCGGCCATTGGGAAATTGCGAGGGTGGTTTGAGGAGTCAGGGTCAAGATGGAGGTGGATGGAGGAGGCCTCTTGTGTAGGGTTGTGTCTAAGGGTGTTGGTTATGGCCCCTCTTGTTTTCTCTGCCCAGGTTCTCAACGTGCCTGATGGTGGCGACCTACCTAAGAGTCTGGAACCAATTTAGGCAGCATTTTAGATTAGGGGCCATGTCATTACTGTCACCAATTTGTGGGAATCATAAGTTTGCGCCATCAGGGATGGATGTAATGGACAAGGTTTGGAGGAGGGAGGGGGTTGAGAGGTTCAGGAATTTGTTTGTGAAGGTAGGTTTGCGGGACTGGAGGAGATGGTGGAGAGATTTCAACTCCCAAGGGTGAGTGCATTTAGGCATCTGCAGGTGAGGAACTTTGCTCGTAAAGAACTGACTTCGCTCCCCCAGCTGCCGAGGCCTACACTGATGGACAGGATGCTATCTCGGGATGAGGTAAGGGAAGGGAGACGGGAATAGCACCTTTAGAGGAGATAAAGAGGAAGTGCGAAGAGGAACTGGAACTGGGGCTGGAGGGAGAGGTGTAGAGTGAAATTTTGCATAGGGTGAATTCCACCTCTTCTTATGCCAGGCTGAGCCTGATTCAGTTTAAAGTAGTTCATAGGGCACGCTTGACTCGAGTGCGCACGAGTGGGTTCACCCCCAGATTAGAAGACAGGTGTGAGCATTGTTTAAGGGTGCTGGCAAACCACTCAAATTCTGGTCTTACCCCAACCCAAGCTGGTTGGGGTCTGGGTCTCGGTTTTTGAGACCGTGTCGGAGATTGTGGAGGTTTGACTGGAGCCGTGTCCATTGGTGGCGATCTTTGGGGTGTCGGACTCGGTGGAGCTTCTTGAGGGGAGGAAGGCTGATATGTCTTGGCCTTCGCCTTTTTGATAGCCCGGAGACGAGTCCTGTTTGGATGAAGGTCAGCAGTGCCACCTAAGGCCTCAGCATGGTTGGGGTACTTGGCAGAGTTCCTGAGATTTGAAAAGATTAAGTATACCTTGAGAGGGTTGGAAGAAGGGTTCTATTCTAGGTGAAAGCCATTCATCACCTTCTTTCAGCAACTGTTCGTGGCCAGCAGCTGCCGGGGGGGAGAAGAAGCAAAGAGCGGGGGAAGTCGGGCCGAGGCGGGGTAGAGGGTTTCGGGTTTGCTACTTTTACTTTGCTGAGATAAAAATGACTAATTGTTTGTATTATATTGAAACGCCTTTGTATGTGAGAATTTGGCAAAGTTTGGAAAAAATATATATTTTTTTAAATCCTGGATTCCAATGGGTAAATATTTGGTGCAGATAATAATCCAACCTAATGTTGTTTGGCGCAAATATTATTGTGCAAGTTGCTGTCGGGTGAACTTTGTAGAAGATGTAAGTCATGAGAGGTTCCTGTGAAAAATAGGAAATATGGATTGTTTGATCAGTAATTAAAATTTATTGCATCTTTACCTTTATTATCAATGAAGATATATCCATCAAATCGGTCTCTGAAGAGAATTATGTCATCAGGATTTTTAAAATTGATGTAAGCTCTAGAGAACAGGTGGGGGTAAAGGCTGCATGCAAAATAAAAATATACAGTTGATAATATCATACTGATAATACAAATGTATGCAGTAAACAGTTTGAATAAAAGTGATAGACAAGTAAAAGAACCCAAACATTTATGAACATCTGCAAAGATCATTAGTAATAAACAAGAAAAATCCATTCAATTGCTTCTAACTCATCTGCCCTTTTACTTAAATCTACTGAGGGCAATTGATGAAAACAGAAATCAGGCGCGATCTATCGGCTTCACCGCACCCGACTCAGGACGTGACGAGGCTGGTAAATTTCGCGAGAGGCCTCTCTATAACTTTTAGTACAGAGATGGAATTTTTTTCAATGGAGGATAAGTGAAAACCCCTGGTGGGAGGCTGGTGACAAATTTGTATTGTCACTGGACTAGTAATCCAAAGACCCAGGGTAATGCTCTGGGGACCCAGTTTCGAATCCCACCATGGCAGATGGTGAAATTTGAATTCAATAAAAGTCTGGAATTTAAAGTCTAATGATGACCATGAAACCATTGTCAATTGTTATAAAAATCCATCTGGATCACTAATGTCATTTAGGGAAGGAAATCTGCCAGCCCTACCTGGTCTGGCCTACATGTGACTCCAGATCCAATGCAAAGTGTGGTTGACTCTTAAATGCCCTCTGAAATACTACTCAGTCCAAGGGCAATTAGGGATGGGCAATAAATGTTGGCCCAGCCAGCGATGCCCACATCCCGTGAATTAATAAAAAATGTTTTAAATATCTAAAGTGATTGCAATTCAATCAGTGGTCTGTGTTTATTAATAAGGTCAGAGGTGGAAGTGAGAAAACACTCAACAGTGGGTTAGCCATTTGAGTTACTTGGAGGAGATGAGATGTCTACAGTTGGCTTCATAAGGGATAAAATTATTCAAATTGCTTCCCAGATCAAGGAAAATATGGGAATGGGAGATAACAAGCTTTAATCTCTAGCTGGGATCTATTAAGGTGCCATGTTGCCATCATGACAGATTGCAGGTTTTGGAATTAATCTGTGCATTTTCTCACAGAAGCAGTTAATTGGAGCTTGGAAGGAACTTTGAAAAACAATGAAAGAAATCTGCCAGGAGCTGGAACCAGAAGCAAAAGGGCTATCAGAAACAAAGGGTGATGTTTGACCTTGTAGTCATTGAGGAGGAAAGCTGTGAAACCCATGTGAGAATGGGGGTGTCCACAATTGTGAGGTGTTTATGGAGAGTTGGGTGCTAGTGGAAGGACCTGAAAAATCTCATAGCTTGGAAAAGAGCAGAAATACTCAGGGGACTCAAAGAGAATTACTGAGAGCTATGATACAATTTAGATTGGTCCCATGAGAAATGAAGGAATCCTCAAGATCTTGTCAAGTATAGTGGAACACTTGGGTGGAAATAAAAATAGAATGAGAAGCGATCTGTTTAGATATTCAGGCTTGAAGAGTAAGTATTTCTGAAATACTTAGCGAGTTTCTTTGGCTTCTCCATGGCATGTTTCTCAGAGGTGGGAGGGAGTCTGCTGTTGGCCAGCATCAAGATCTTCTTGTCCCACTGCTATCAATGGGATTTCCAATTAATCCACCCCAGGCTGCCAGGAAACCCACAGCAGGGATATGTCATCAGTGGAAACAGAAGATTCTGCCAGCATGAACAGCTGGAAGATCTTGCCCATAGTGTTAAGATGGTAGTACTTGTTTTGTTTACTACTTGTATAGTACAAGCTTTTGTTTGAAGCATGAAACTTTATGACGTAATTAAGTTGAGTTCAAATTTACTTTTAAAGTTACTAGTCTCCCTTGAGATCATAACAATATTTAGTCTTTGAAAACTATTTGTTCAGAGCAAGCAAAACAAGCAATAAATTTGTACAAAGCAATAGCTATGTCATAGCTGCAGTCCTGTGTGCCAATCGGACACCCCATTCTAGAAAGGCACTAAAGTCAGAGAGAGCTTGCATAAACGTAGTACCTTTCACAGCCTCTGAATGTTCTAAAGCACTTTACAGCCAATTACATAATTTTAACATGTAGTCGCCAATGTAATGTAGAGAATGTGGAAAACAGTGGGCGGAATTTTCCATTTTGAAACCGAGTGCCGTAGTGGGTAATTCTGGTGGCGGCCTTCGTGCTGCCCAAGCAGCAGGAACTTGCACCTAATTCCATGCTTGGAAGCTCATTAATTGTACAAAGGCACGTATTGGGCAGTTTGTCCACCAGCCATCAGCTGGCAGGTTCGAAGGTCCTGGCGCCATATTTAAATGCCAATCCAACACATACCATCTCACTGTCTCCAGCCCACTCATCTTCACGAGGCCGTCACAGATGTCTGGAAGGCAAAAGCAAATGGCGAGCAGCCTCAAGAAGATGACTAAGCCTGATTCAGCCACCGGGCCTTCCATGTCTTGATCTGAGGAATCTGAGTAGACAGGCATGTCCTCTACCCAAGGGATGGCACAACAGCCTCGCCTCTCCTACCTGGGAGTCCATCACCCAGAAGGTCAATGCAGCTAGCAACACTCCTCAAAGTGCCATCCAATACAGGAAGACAATGAAAGATCTTGTCCACTCCAACAGGGTAAGTCATCCTTCAACTCCCTCCAGTATTAAACTCTCATCATGGCATCATATACTAAAACTGCTATTCACTTCACTGATGATATCCATTAGGAGGGGACACATATCAACACTCCAACACTCCAGTCTCAAAGAGACTTTCACATCACCAACATCCCATTTATCATGTTGTTCACACTCCAAGTTCTGGCCCTTCTTGGGAGAGCTCATAGGAGACAAGCATTTCACCCAACCTCTGCTCCATCCCCTCTGATCATGTCTTTCTTGTGCCTTCATACAGGCCAAGGTGTCACACAACAAACGTGAGCGAGCCCAGATCGAGGAAGGGATGGCAAACATCATTGTTCTCATCGATTTTGAGGAGGCTGCAGCCAATCTTGCTGGGGAGGACAGTGATCACTCCTGTGGGGAAGAGGAAATTGGCCTCTCCCAACAACCTCATACGGATTCACAGCTCCATCATTTATCAAATCCTGACAATTACACTGATTCAGTTATATGCCATATGCTCAAAAATGAAAACTCTTATATTTTCTCGGCACAAACAGATCGAGACCCTTCACACAGCTTAGAGCACTTATGGAGCACCTGGACCATTTCCAAGGGTGAGGTGGCTCTCAAAGCTCCATCACAGCACTTACCTCCATCTTAAAATCGCGCAGAGAAAAAAAAAGATGCAAACCTAGGTCTGGCATAGTACTAGATTAGACTCGCAGTCCCTTTCTGGAGAACACATCACTGAAAGGCCTCAGCAGCAGTTGGAGGCTGGGACAGCAGAGGTCTCTGGCACTCATAGGACTGCTGGAGACCAGTCACCCACTCAGTCCCAGTCAGATGATAAGCCTCTGAAATGCTGGAGATGCAGCGGAATATTAGGCAAAGATTCGAGTCACTCAGTAGAGTGAACGATGGATGGGTCTGTCCACCTTCTGTCTGACGCTGTAGCTCCAACATGTGAATGCCTTCAGGTTCCCATGGGAAGGTTGGCGACCACCATGGAGGCTTTAGTCGAGCAGGTCTTGCCCTATTTGCAATCGGTCCAGCACTCCACCAGCACCCTGGTGGGCATCATCAGGACGTAGGCAACGTGGGACAAGGCACTGTGATCTCCCTCCAGGTGCACCAATCCTGCAGGAGTCAGTCCGGGACCCGAGGAAGGCTGAGCATCAACCAGACACCCGGGGGCCTCCGCTCAAGGGTGTATCAGCTGCTCCATAGGGTGTGGCAGCAGCTCACAATCCCTTCTGCCTGTGTCCACACCCATCCAGGCACGCAGGCCACCAAGGGTGCTTCTGCCTATAAGCAGGAGACCCTCATCAGGCTAGGGCCCTCTCTAGGCCTCGGGCCAATAGAGGATATCTACCAATGTTCTCACAGGCAGCAAGATGCAGCACTCAGCAGGCTGCCTCGATCTCTGCTGCAGATGTCAGCGCTGCACCAAGACTTAGCGGTAGGGTTAGGAAAGTTTAAAAAATTTGGTGTCACCTCTGTTTCACTGGCATGCTATCACTGTAAATAAATTGTACTTTTGTGAATTAATTTGATGGGTATATGAATGTTGTGGTCAAGTGAAGGAGTTGAAACTTTGTACTTTGGAATCTTATTCATAGAATCCATAGAATCGCTGCTTGTAGAAGGAGGCCATTCAGCCCATCAAGTTTGCATCGAACCTCTGAAAGAGCACCCTACCTAGTGTAATTGAAAATATGGAAAGAGGTGTCATTTGAAACATGGAAGTCTGGCAATATCTGGTCTGAGAGAAACATGAGAGAATACAGGGCAAGATCCCACAAAGGGTTAACAGCAGCTGCCAGGAGAGGATTGTAAAATGCAGATAGCCTTAGTCAAACAGGATTTTTGTATGAAACTAAAAACAATGTTTCACACCTTCATTGAAATTAACTATCTTAGTAAGCAGCTGGAAAGGAAAGGATGAGGTTCAGTTGAATTTGGTGACAATTCTCGGTGTGAAATTCTGCTAACACCAAGTAAATTAAAGAAAATTGGAGATTATCAGTCTACGAGAAACATAATTTAAAGCTAAAATCAGGGCATAGCAGCCGAGCTAAAATAGCTAATACATCTAAGGAAGACTAGAATTTAAAGAGGAGGCAGAGTCAGCTCAGAGATAGCCAGCAGAGTCAGCTGTCACAGCTTGGTACATGGGAAAGATAGGACATAGCAACTGAACTAACCAGCGAATGCATCTAAAGAAGACCAGACTTTAAAGAAGATAGATTGCCAAGTTGGACCTGAAGGTCCCTTCAACCAACCAGAAGGATCCAGAAGCAAGATCTTTTTAACTTTCTGTAAAGACAGTAATTGCAGCTTTAAAAAATATATATATAATAATAAAATAACTTAATTTAACCTGAAATAGTGGTTATTCCAAAGTCTACTTCACTTACTTAGCAATGCGGGACCCAGGATCGATGCTACTAAGTGGTAAGTAGATGAAATCTTCGGTGAAGGTATGGGTTATACCGGGGGATAACTTGAAAATATAGTTTGACCTGAATAGCACCCACCAAAGCCTGCATCGGAGTCGGGGAGTGAGAATTCCTGTTCACCATTTAGAATTAAGGCCCTTTTTGGTATAGGGGGACATCTAAGAATAGTGGTGAATTTTCAACAACACTAGGCCCACTCCTCCACCCTATCCCCATAACCCCACCTAACCTGCACCTCCTTGGACACTAAGGGACAATTTTTAACATGACCAATCTATCTAACCTGCACATCTTTGGACTGAGAGAGGAAACTGGAGCATTTGGAGGAAACCCACGAAGACACAGGGAGAATGTGCAAACTCCACACAGACAGTTACCCAAGGCCAGAATTGAACCCGAGTACCTGGGGCTGTGAGGCAGCAGTACTAACCTCTGTGCCACATGTCACCTCTTATTTTGAGGTTCAACCATCCTCCCACTCATTCATGGTGTCCCTCTCCGAGAAGATCATTCGTGTGATGTCAACCTCAGTTGAACTAATCTCCATTGTGAGAGTCCTTCCTGTTCATTTTTTTTGTTTCCATTATCTTTTAACTTATTATCTTTGCTCAGTGAATATATATTCAGATTGTGCCTTTAAGCAGAGGACTCAAGCTGAAGCAGCCTGCTTGTCAGGAAGTTGTGTTCCTAGGTTTGGTACTTTGGAGAGGAGAAGCAGACTCATCGACGCCAAGTGAATCTTAGAAACAGCTTTGAAGGAAGTTGGTTCGATTGGTTGGCTGACAACTTGTGGGTTGGCCAGGGACAGTGTTCTACCTGACATCAGTCAGCGATTGGTTCCTACGAGATGCTTCCCGAGAGAGATTGGCAGAAATGTTTAGACCTTAGAAGTGAAAGGAACAGTCTCACTTGCTGCTGATGTAAAGAATTGCTTTGTTGCTCTAAAACCAGAGAGTGCCTGGCATATCTTTACTGCAAACTTGAAATGACCTTGAATCTACAGAGAAAGTAGACAACTTTACCAGAGAAAACCATCTTGAGCCTAGAAGGATGAAGTACCGAAACAAAAGCTCTGGTTTCCTCCCACAGATGTGCAGCGCCTGTCATTCGAAGACCTGCTGGGCCAGGCATGCCATCGAAGACTCCGGCTGAGCAGGGAGCCAGTGAGACATATCTGCTAGGTCATGGCGCACCTGGCACCGCAGGGGTATGAGGGAGGGCACACGCTCCCAGTGGCCGTCAAGGTGACGGTCGCCCTCAACCTTTACGCTACGGGGTCCTTCCAGGCACCAAGTGGGGACCTGTCTGGGATCTACAGACCTCAGTGCACAGGTGCATCCGCATCGTAACGGAGACCCTGTATGCCCAGGCGGCTCAATACATCCATTTCAATGTGGACCGAGCCAACCAGGATGTCTGAGCAGCAGGGTTCGCCACCATCAATGGTATGCCCGGGGTTAGGGGGTGATTGACAGGATGCATGTCGCCATACGAGCACCTGCAGGTGACAGGCCACTCTATACCAACCAAAAGGGATTCCACTTGTAGCTGATATGTGACCATCAGCGTCGCAACATACATGTCTGCGCCCGATTCGCAGGCAGTGTGCACAACACCTTCATCCTGGCATACTCGACGATTCCTGACATGTTCGAGATGCCCCCCCAGCTGGGGGGGTTGGTTCCTGGACGTCAGGGGTTATCCATTGCAGCCATGGCTAATGACGCTACAGTTTCGGGCTTCTGGCCACAGACCAACGCAGAGACCTGCTACAACGACACCCATACAGTGAACAGGTCCATGATCAAGCGGTGCTTTGGTCTCCTGAAGATGCAGTTTAGATGCCTGGACCACTCTAGTGGGGCCCTCCAGTATGATGCTGAGAGGGTTGCTTGCATCGTAGTTGCCTGCTGCATCCTCTACAACATCGCGCAGCAGGGGGGCGACGTGCTGGAGGAGGAGGAAGAAGGCCAATCCTCATCCAATGAGGGGGATGCGGGAGAGGGGAAGGATGGACAGGACATGGAGCCCAGGCAGGCACGGGAGGCAGCACAACATGTGCACCAGGGCCAACCTGCACGGCACGCTCTGATCACCTCCAGGTTCACCAACTGCTCCAGGTTCACCAACTTGGGGGGCGGGGGGGGGGGGGGGGGGGGGGGGGAGGGGGGGGAGAGAGATGGCCAGGGGCAAGGGCACCACATCCACCCCACACATTCCTCCCCTCCCCACCCCATTCCCCTGCCACCCTCTTGCCTGCAACCTCCTCCATGATTTGGATTTTGTTTATTGTCATGTGTACCGAGGTACAGTGAAAAGTATTTTTCTGCGAGCAGCTCAACAGATCATTAAGTACATGAAAAGAAAAGGAAATAAAAGAAAATACATAATAGGGCATCACAAGGCACACAATGTAACTACATAATACCGGCATCGGGTAAAGCATACAGTGGTGTAGTGTTAATGAGGTCAGTCTATAAGAGGGTCGTTTAGGAGTCTGGTAACAGCGGGAAAGAAGCTGTTTTTGAGTTTGTTCGTGTGTGTTCTCAGACTTTTGTATCTCCTGCCCAATGGAAGAAGTTGGAAGAGTGAGTAAGCCAGGTGGGCGGGGTCTTTGATTATGCTGCCTGCTTCACCAGGCAGCGGGAGGTGTAGATGCAGTCAATGGATGGGAGGCAGGTTCGTGTGATGGACTAGGCGGTGTTCACGACTCTCTGAAGTTTCTTGCAGTCTTGGGCCGAGCAGTTGCCATACCAGGCTGTGATGCAGCCAGATTGGATGTTTTCTATGGTGCATCTGTAAAAGTTGGTAAGAGTTAATGTGAACATGCCAAATTTCCTTAGTTTTCTGAGGAAGTATAGCGCTGTTGTGCTTTCTTGGTGGCAGCGTCGACATGGGTGGACCAGGACAGATATTTGGAGATGTGTACCCCTAGGAATTTGAAACTGCTAACCATCTCCACCTCGGCCCTGTTGATGCTGACAGGGCTGTGTAAAGTACTTTGCTTTCTGAAGTCAATGACCAGCTCTTTAGTTTTACTGGTATTGAGGGATAGATTGTTGTCGCTGCACCACTCCACTAGGTCCTCAATCTCCCTCCTGTATTCTGACTCGTCGTTATTCGAGATCTGGCCCACTACGGTTGTATCGTCAGCAAACTTGTAGATGGAGTCGGGTCTCAGGCTGTCGGGTGCAGAGGATCGCTGGGTGAACCCCTGCAATGGTCTCCCAGCCGCGCAGAGTACTCCGTGATCACGCCGATTCTCGGGTCCCAGAGAATCGCCGGACCAGCACTGGGCTCGATTTCGGTGTGAAATTGGATTCTCAGCCCCCGTGCCAAACCCAATTTCGGCGCAGGGCTGCGGAGAATCCAGCTGCCCACTGCATTGCTTTTTAAAAATATGGTGATCCTACACGAGACATTATTTTTTTTAATGAAGTGACAATTCAAAAAATTTATGTAGAACAAAGAACAAAGAAAAGTACAGCACAGGAAAAGGCCCTTCGGCCTTCCAAGCCTGCGCTGACCATGCTGTCCGTCTAAACTACAATCTTCTACACTTCCGGGGTCCGTATCCCTCTATTCCCATCCTATTCAGGTATTTGCCAAGATGCCCCTTAAACGTCACTATCGTCCCTGCTTCCACCATCTCCTCCGGCAGAGAGTTCCAGGCACCCACTACCCTCTGCGTAAAAAAAACTTGCCTCGTACATCTCCTCTAAACCTTGCCCCTCGCACCTTAAACCTATGCCCCCTAGTAATTGACCACTGTACCCTGGGAAAAAGGACTCTTGACTATCCACTCTGTCTATGCCTCTCATAATTTTGTAGACCTCTATCAGGTCGCCCCTCAACCTCCATCGTTCCAGTGAGAACAAACCAAGTTTATTCAACCTCTCCTCATAGCTAATGTCCTCCATACCAGGCAACATTCTGGTAAATCTCTTCTGCACCCTCTCTAAAGCCTCCACATCCTTCTGGTAGTGTGGCGACCAGAATTGAATACTATACTCCAAGTGTGGCCTAACTAAGGTTCTTTACAGCTGCAACATGACGTGCCAATTTTTATACTCAATGCCCCGGCCAATGAAGGCAAGCATGCCATAAGCCTTCTTGAATACCTTCTCCACCTGTGTTGCCCCTTTCAGTGACCTGTGGACCTGTACACTAAGATCTCTCTGACTGTCAATACTCTTGAGGGTGTACAAAATGATATTTGTGACTTTCAAAAATTGAAACACATTCTAGAAAATAAAATCCATAGTGGAGAATAATGAACTCCACTTAGATTGGAATTGTAAGAATGCTTATCAAGTACTGAATCAATTCTACTCAAAAATTAAATTCCTACAACATTTAGTGTGCATTACTGGATCCCCCTTTATAAATGCATCTAATAATAATTATAATCTTTATTAGTGTCACAAGTAGGCTTAAATTAACACTGCAATGAAGTTACTGTGAAAATCTCCGAGTCGCCACACTACGGCACCTGTTCGGGTAAACAGGGAATATTCAGAATGTCTAATTCATCTAACAAGCACATCTTTCGGCACTTGTGGGAGGAAGCCAGAGCACCCGGAAGAAACCCACACAGACACGGGGAGAACGTGCAAACTCCGCACAGACAGTGACCCAAGCGGAAATCGAATCCGGGTCCCTGGTGCTGTAAAGCATGTGTTGTATTATATTATATTCCTTTTAAAAACAATTCTTATTCATACCTTATATCTGCAGCACAAAATTCAAAATAATCATGCGTTGGTAGTGGGTGCAGTTGTTCCTCTAGCAGTGCTCTGGTTAGGTTAGGAGGTAAACGCCGAATCACTACCTGCAAACATATGAATAAAAGGATTAGGGAGATTTTTCATGAAGCACAACATTCATAAGATAATGATGTACGAGGAAAACTACTCCTCCCACCTTCATTCCTCCAGAGATATCCTAAAGGTCCCCCTTAAAATCGCATCCAGCTGTGTTTTAAATGATTCTCGCATTTCTGCCTCCGCCAATGCTGCCTGGTGCATCCAGGTCAAATTGCTGCATCCATAATGTGGGTGAAGAGTTAACATGCTTCTCGCTTTTTGTGCAATTGTCTGCTTCTAACTTTCAGCCCACATGACTGGCTACAGCGATGCAAAAAGGAGAGCCAAATGTGTCAAGTCTCCCCCTGTCAGTACACAGTCTCTACATCAACAAGTCCTCTGCTGTGCCTCCTTATGGTGACACAGACAAACTAGGCCCCTCACGGCCCTAAGCTCAAGCTTCTGAGGTGGTTGGGCCCCCAGACATACAGCACACAGGCTCACTGGCACTTAGGACTCATTGTTGCTAATGTACCAAACTCCCAGAAATGGGCAAATAGCTCCACTGCTATTAGATCTCAGGAGAGATTAAAGCTCAGGAGTTCCACTCCATTCCTCAAGGAAGATCATTGACTCATTGTCTGCTGATGCTTCATCCTGAGCCATTTTCCTTGGCAGTCTTTGCGAGTGGTGGTTTGCCATTGCGTTCCATTCTCAGGGGTAGAGTGAGGAGCAAGTTCCCATGTCATCAATCAAAATGGGAATTGATCCTGCACTGTTGGCATTATTCTGAGCTACATCTAGCCCTCATGCCAACTGAGCTAACCAGCCTCAACCAAGGAAGTAAAACCTGACATAAAATCTGGAGTGGATCCCTAAAGCAGAGTCTAACTCTGTCATCTTTCCACCATCTCTTGCAGCCAAGCCAGTGCCCTGAATACCTTTGAACCCAGCTGGGGAGCTTCAGGAGGGAGATGCGTATGTTTGACAGTCTAGAGTCTCCATAAATTAATAGATAACAACTCTAGTGTGACCCTAATATGGTAATGGTGGTGTGACAAAATATAAGCAGAACAAAGAGAATGTGGCATAGATGGGAAGCTGATTAAAGGATAGAAAATGTGTTTTTCAGATTGAAAAGATGTAAACAATGATACCCATTATTGATCAGCGATTGGACCATTGACATTCTTGATAATCCATTGAAAGTTGAATACAGGACTTCAGGTGACGGTGATGTGCTGAGCAGACGCACGTCAGGTGGCTCTCCTCCAAACCAGAACTAAAAAGGACACTTTTAGTTGAATTTTGCCCAAAGTTTGAAGACCAAACTACCTCAATAACGAGAAAAAAGCAACCACGAGAGTATGCCAGCAAACGGGAGCTCGAGGGGCTGAAAAGACGGCAGAAGTGGCGGAAAAAGCCACAAGCAGCAGGTGGGCGAGGCGCTGGACCCATGATGTGAAGGATCCCCAGCCGCCCAGGAGAGAGGGAGATCAACGACCCGAGCATCAGCTTCCCCCCCCCCCCCCCCCGCAAACCTGGAGATGGATGGAAGAACTTCCTCATGAAGGAGGTGACCGCCACAAAAGAGGCGATGAAGACAGAAATCCAGGTGGCTCTCATGGTGGCGATGGCCACCATGTAAAAGGCTATTCATGGGCCGGGGAAGAAAGTGGAGACACAGGATAAGACAATCTTCGACCTGGAGAAGGCCTCGATGGACCAGAGCAACAGAATCATTGCCCTGTAAGCCGAAGTAAAAAGGTTGGTGTTGGCCCAGGAGAACTTAAGGGGGAAAGTCGAGGACCAAGAGAACAGATCCCGACGACAGAACATTCAGATCATGGGCAGGGATCCAACGAGCTACGTCGCCCAAATGCTGGGAGACTTAGTCGGGAGAAACAACCTCCCCAGATGCTAGAGCTTGACAGAGCGCACAGGTCGCTTAGGCCAAAATCCAAAGCCGGGGAGCAGCCCTGGGCAATCATTGCAAAGCACCACCCATACCAGGAACATGAGAGGATACTGCAGTCAGATTGTCATGATATTCAAACACACACATCATGATGGACACACCAACAGACAAATCAGAACACACAACACCACAACCAATCACAGAAAGATATAAAAGCACAAACACGACACCTGGTGGTCAGTATTAGCTGGAGACGAGGACCAGGACAGACCTGCTACACGACACACTCAGGGAGACAGCACGTGCAGAGTATCCAGAACAAACTGTATATAAGAGTTAAAATAAAATAGAGTTGTACCACATACAACTGTGTTGGCTCATCTGTGCACCAGAGAACCCAACACCACATGGTACAGGAGTGGATCGATACCTGCCGGCATACCTCAGTGTACAGAGACAACCAGCAGTGCCCAGGCAAAATGTTAGAGCTCCCGGTTCCGCAGCCGCTCCAGTGCCACGGCGATCTCCGCGAAAACTGGCGGCGATTCCGGCAAGTGTTCGAATTGTTCCTGGTGGCAGCTGAACTCCAAGACCTGGATGATAGCGAAAAAATTGAATTTCTCCTCACCATCGCCGGTGCAAGGGCAAGAGAAATATTCACAAGGTTCAGGTTCTTCAGGAGGCAGCAAAGGTACGATTACCAGGCAGTCCTGGACAAATTCTCCAAGTACTGTGAAGAAAACGCAATCCAATCGGCAAGTAAAGGTAAGAAAAGCTGCAGTACTCACCACGTGGCCGGGATCCCGGAGCCCGAATTCCCAGAGGTCGAAATCCCGGGCCTGAGAGAGGGCTGGGTCGAGGTCGGTGGCCATCTTGCTAAAGGTATCACGCTAGCACAGTTGCGCGAGCAGTGCGCAGAACCGGAAGTTTCGTTTGCGCATGCGCGAGATGCTGCGCATGCGCAGTCAAGAAAACGGCCATCGGTAAAGGAACAGCGATCTGAGCATGCGCAGTCGCTTCCTATGTGCTACATACCGAGCGTCAGGATGTCAGAGGCCCCAGACCGCACCAATTTAAAGGGGAAACGTCCCAAATCCAATTTAAAAGGGAAACGTCCCAAATCAAAAAAACAAAAATCTGTTAAAGCTGTAAAACAACCTTCCCTCACCTGGAATGACTGCACATTGCCGCAAATTGACCCAGGAGATGAATTTGACCTCCGAAGAACCCTCCGAAAAGCAGTTACCTACGCACAAGCCGATGATTCCGACCTCAAATACTTCGATGACGATCTTTACAGTGTTTCCGGACCTCGCAAGCCCAATGATAGCTCCGTGGTCCTATACGACTATGACTCGGACGAACCTTTCGTGTTGCACATTGGCGGCCCCCACATTGAATCCGACGCAGATGTGGATTCATTTTTCGGATTTGAGGATTTTCAATCCAGCAGATATGACGTCCCAACTTATCAGTACCGGATGATGCTGCAGCCTGACATTAACAGACAGGGAGCGGTGCAAGCACACGGAGAGCGCCCTGCTGCCACACAGAGCGTGGTCCACGTCCCGCTCAACGTTCCCGACTCTATGAAAGAAGACATGCAAGACTCCAGAGCGCAGTCCTCGCATGAACCAGAAGTGACTCCAGAGTCACAAGCCTCCACAGCAAGCTCGTGGACAGACTCCACAATTGCAGAAACGCAAGACTCCAGAGCGCAGTCCTTGCACGAACAAGAAGTGACTCCAGTGTCACAAGCCTCCACAGAGAGCTCGTGGACAGCCTCCACGATAGAAGCAACGCAAGACTCCAGAGCGCAGTCCTTGCACGAACAAGAAGTGACTCCAGTGTCACAAGCCTCCACAGAGAGCTCGTGGACAGCCTCCACGATAGAAGCAACGCAAGACTCCAACGTGCGGTCCTTGCAGGAACAAGACCATGAGGGTCTAGCAACCTCTCCTGACCAACCAGCGGCAGACGATGCAAGTCTGCCATGCTCACGTGAACAGCAAGAAGGCTATAACAGCCTACCATGCTCCACTACACAGCAGCATGACCATGACGGTCTCTCATGCTACAATGAAGGGCACAGCGCTGAAGACTGTTCAAGCCCCACTGAAGACAAGCCAAAGGAATCGCCTCTTCCAAGCCCGAAGAAAAAAGGTTTATGCGCTGACCTTCAGGATCATTATAGCCGAACAGAGATTAATAATGCTGCACGGTCACAGAAGGATGCTGAGGATTTGCTAAAGAAATTAATTGAATGTTTAACTTGCAAGGAGCAGACTGAGAATTGCCAGTGTTTTAGTACGGATCGAAAAAATGGACAAGACATTGATCCTCAGGTAATGGAAATAACACAACCTGAATCATATCTACAGCAGGGACAAATGTCTCCCTTCAACACAACGCCGCAAAGTTCCAACTTCGGAGACCAGCAGTTAGTCAGTAATGACTCTTCAAACCTTGAGGGGAACATTAATTGCATTGAACCTATACACACTCCACTGATAAATGAGCAGAACATTGGAGCAAGAATCCTGAGGACACCGACATCGAGTAGCCAGATAACGAATTTAAAACCCGCAGCAGTTTCAAGTGAACCAAGTGTGCTTTCCACTAATGGTGAAGATGCAGATAAGATCGACCCGATTATCCATTGTACCACACTAACCCCAGTGATTAAGCAGTTATGTATGGGGAGTATAATGTGGGCAATTGAGAACAGTAAAAGAGAGACTGTGACCATGCCAGTCCCAGCAAAATCAGACCCAGAGACCATGAAGGCATGTGCATTAGACAAAGATACATATGAGGTACCTGAGAAGAAAAGTGAAACGGAATGTTCTTTGGAAAATAGTACATTGTCGATAGAAACATTGGATCCTATATTCGAGACCATACATATGGGAGAATTTGGGGGTAATAAACAAGGTTCTGCAATGTCTGGGGGAAGATTTAAAATTCCAAAGAAGAAAAGCCCAAATGAAGGACAACGGCAAGACAATGACAGTCCACCGACATGGTGTGCACCACCAGATGAAAACTCTGACAATTTACCCAACCCTAGTGAACAGCAAGCTGCTAATGAGGATCTATCCACGGGATGTCAGACGAGTGACGAAAGCATCCCACTTCCCATGCAAAAGGTGCAAGGTGACAGACCTCGCCTAGTGCGTACCGAGGCACTCGACGATCACGGTGGGACCACTGACGACTGCGGTGGCGGCGCACCGCTTCCACCCTCGATGGCTCGAGCCTCTCCACCAGTTGGTGCATTCCTGCATGTTCCGACTCCAGAAGTGCAGCTTCAGGGAATCTCGGCTGCCTCCAGTGAACCTGTTGGGACTCCGGACGGGGAGCATCGACGGAAGGCAGACCGGACTCCAGATGGGGAGCAGCCAAGCGCCGACTCTGATTCACGCACGCCAGACCTTGCTCCGGACGGGCGGTGTCGCGGCCTCGGTGATGGCACGCTCAGGGTGACGGCGGATGCCACGGCGACAGGGAATGGGTCGCGTGGCAGTCCCACTGGGTCGGCAGTGGTGACCAGCACCGGCGGTCCAAGACGGACACACCAATTCGCGCCATCGCCAGACGTTGATGCGAGCAACAATTCTCTCTCCAAGGCGACATGCTTCGACGTTTCTCTGCGGAGTCGCCCTTCCGGCACAGCAGGTGGCCGGAACCAGCGTGCACGGTCTCAGCCAACTTCCACATCTGGCACAGTCATCGCCTTGCATGATATTAGTGATGGTGCTACCCATCGGCTACAAGATGCCGTCCACCACAAACATAAAAAGAAAAAAGACTCCACCTTGTTCCTGGCATGCAGGGCGGATGGATTGGTGCGTAGGCGCAATCAGCGAGCTTTGCGCCGCCTTCCACGCTCGCAACTGAACCGTACGCACACGCCGGATCCTCCACTGGTTCCCAAGGATGACTTCGTGGAGATGCCACGGATCATGCCCCTTCCATCGCCACCAGAACCAAACCACAGCCAAGGCAACACTAACAAAGATGTTGAATGTTATATTTGCATGAATGAAAAACCAAGCACTGCACGAAGTACAACAAATGGAAAAGTAGAGACTTCGGCAACAGCATCACCTCCAACAGTCCAAGGTGAACCAGTGTGAACCCAAATCTCCACAGCTGAACCGGCTTGAGGACCAGCCTATTCTTGAGGCGGTCACCCATTAGACTGGACTTATAACGCTGTTCATACGTTCAAAAAGTCAAACACTTCTGTATTATAACCTGTTGTTGTTTATCGTTCCAGATATCGCCTGACCGGACCACTGTTCAAGTTTTTTTTTTTTCTCGCATTCATGTTTTGTTATGGTACAACCTTGTTAGTGTGACGCACCCGACATCGCCCCATGTAAATAGTTACGTCATATACACACGCTGTACACAACACACGCACACACTCTTAGATGCACTCACGACACGATTATATTTATAACCACGTAGGCACATATCTTTGTAAAAAGGGGGGATGTCATGATATTCAAACACACACATCATGATAGACACACCAACAGACAAATCAGAACACACAACACCACAACCAATCACAGAAAGATATAAAAGCACAAACACGACACCTGGTGGTCAGTATTAGCTGGAGACGAGGACCAGGACAGACCTGCTACACGACACACTCAGGGAGACAGCACGTGCAGAGTATCCAGAACGAACTGTATATAAGAGTTAAAATAAAATAGAGTTGTACCACATACAACTGTGTTGGCTCATCTGTGCACCAGAGAACCCAACACCACAAGATGAAAGCAAGCACCTGGGAACAACATAAAATCCGTATCTATCAGGACATTGGGGCAGACCGAGCAAAACGATGGGCTGAGTTCAACCAGGTGAAGTACAAGAATGGGGTATGTTTCGGTATACTGGTCACGGCCAGGCTCTGGGTCACATACCAGAAGAAAGAACATTACTTTGACACCCCGGAGGAAGCAAATGAATTTGTAAAAAACAACGGCCTGGACACGCTCCACACTACATGGATGTGAGGTTGGAGACAAGCCCTGCCCAACACCCCACGAGGAGGTTAGACACGGACCTACTGGCCGATAAGGGCTTCTGCCAGAAAACGGCACAAGCCATGGGCGAGTACATCACAAATAACCAGAGTGAGGAGGTCTCACCTTCCACGCTCTGGGAGGAACTGAAGGCGGTCATTAGGGACGAGATTATATTCTACAAGGTATGTAGAGGCAGGTGGCCAAGCAACAACTGATTGCCTCCATTCTGGAGGTAGACAGAACGCACTCCGAGGCCCCAAGCATAGAGCTTCTGGCGGAGAGGAAAAAGCTACAGATGGACTTTAACCTGCTATCCACCAGGAAGGCAGTGCATCAACTCCACCAGACACAGGGGACCTTCTACGAACACGGAGAAAAACAGTGGCCGCCTACTGACTCACGAGCTGAGAAAGCAGGCAGCCATGAGAGATAGCTCAGGTGAGGAACACCATAGGCAGACTGGTAACTGAGCAAAGAGGTCAACCGAGCGTTCAAGACCTTAAACCGAGGACTGTACACCTCCGAATCAGAAGTGATTGTCTCCCTGGACGCACAAAAGGCCTTCGACAGAGTCGAATCGAAGTACCTCATCGAGGAACTGGAGCAGTTTGGGCTGAGGACGGGGTTCACCTCGTGGGTGAAACTCCTGTACAACGCCCCCAAGGCGAGCATTCAGATCAACATCACCAGCTCTGAATATTTCCAGCTTCATAGGGGCACAAAGCAGGGATGCCCACTATCCCCACTTCTGTTCGCCCTGGCAATTGAACCCCTGGCAATCGCCCTGTGAGATGCGTAAAGCTGGAAGGGCATCCTAAGAGGGGCAGAGAGCATAGAATATTGTTCTTTGTGGAAGGCCTGCTCCTCTCCATCTCGGACCTGCAGAACGGCGTGAAAGCAATCATGCAACTG
Organism: Scyliorhinus torazame; assembly: GCF_047496885.1. Taxonomy (NCBI): domain Eukaryota; kingdom Metazoa; phylum Chordata; class Chondrichthyes; order Carcharhiniformes; family Scyliorhinidae; genus Scyliorhinus; species Scyliorhinus torazame. The sequence continues at coordinate 128,054,649 of NC_092721.1, forward strand.
CTGGAAGAGTTTGGAACCTTTTCAGGCTACAAACCCAACCTGGGCAAGAGCGAGGCATTCCTGATGAACCCTAACAGGGGAGGGACAGAGCTAGAGAGACTCAGGGCAGCACGGTAGCACAGTGGTTAGCACTGTTGCTTCACAGCGCCAGGGTCCCAGGTTCAATTCCCGCTTAGGTCACTGTACAGAGTCTGTATGTTCTCCCCATGACTGCCTGGATTTCCTCTGGGTGTCCGGTTTCCTCCCCCAAATCCCGAAAGACATGCTTGTCAGGTGAATTGGACATTCTGTACCCGAACAGGCGCCGGATTGTGGCGACTAGGGGATTTTCACAAGAACCTCATTGCAGTGTTAATGTCACAAGTGGAATCTGGCCAGCCTGATGGAGGAAGTTAAAATGGATTGACAGAGACGGGATGCACTCTCGCTTTCCCTAGCGGGGAGGGTGCAGACAATCAAAATGAACATACTGCCGAGGTTCCTCTTCCTGTTTAATCCATACCGATTTTCATCCCCAAGGCCTTTTTCCACAAAGTGGACAAAATGATTGAGTGGTGAGCAGTAACCCAAGAATCCCCAAGACAACACTGCAAAGGAGGAAAAACATGAGCGGTCTGGCCCTGCCGAACCTACATATTACCACTGGACAGCCACAGCCGAGAGGGTGAGGGGATGGATACGAGAGACAAACACGGAGTGGATAAATGCTGGAGGAGTTCTCCTGCAAGGGAACGACCCTCTGAGCCCTCGCCACGGCAGCGCTCCCATACCCCCAACAAAGTACACATTCTGCCCAGTAATAGCGGCCACTCTGAAAACACTGAACCAAATTAGACAGCATTTTGGATTAACCGGGATGTCCCCCATGGCCCCCATCTGCGGCAACCACAGATTTGCTCCAACCATGCTTGACACCACATATAAAAATGGAAACAGGATGGGGAAAGCTAGCGGTCAGGGACATTTACATAGGAGATAGACTTGCGACTTTTGACGAACTGACAGAGAGCCTGAACCTGCCGACTGGAACTCAGACTCCTCCAAATTAAACACTTTTTCTCCGCGATGATCGGCAAGGTACCCCAGGGCCTCAAAAGACATACTACTAGAGGAACTAATAAATACGGACAACAAGGAGGGGGTAACTGCGTGAACATATACGGACGGTACTGGATAGGGCAAGACTACCACTGGACGAAGCCAGATGAAAATGGGAGGACGAATTGGGGACGGAAATGGGTTGTAGACTCTGGAGCGAAGCACTGAGCAGGGCCAACTCCACCTCCTCCTGTGCCAGGCTAAGCCTCATGCAGTTTAAAGTGGTGCACAGAGCTCACCTAACCAGAACCCAAATGAGCACGTTCTTACTGGAGGTGGAGGAGAAATATGAACGCTGCCAGGGAGGCCCGGCCAACCACGCCCACATGTTCTGGGCCTGCCCCAGACTTCTCGGGTTCTGGATAGCCTTCTTCAAGGCGCTGTCCAAGGTTATGGGAGTGAGGGTGGAGCCGTGCCCGTAAGTGCCAGTCTTCGGGATATCGGATCAGCCCGAACTGCATATGGGGAGGAGGACGGACGCCCTAGCTTTTGCTTCCCTAATCACACGCCAGAGAATCCTGTTCGGCTGGCGATCAGCAGCACCACCCACGGCTGCAGACTGGCTGGCAGACCTCTCGGAATACCTCCACCTGGAGAAGATCAAGTACACCATCCGAGGGTCGGACGAGGACTTCCACAAAGCATGGGGGCCATTCATCAACCTGTTCCAGGACCTGTTCGAAGCCAACAGCGACTAGGGAAAGGGGGGGGGGGGGGGGGGGAGAGAGAGGGAGAGAGACACACATACAAGAGAAAGAGACCGAGGAGTGGAAGAGTAGAAGGGAACCCAAGGGGGCCACAGAGCGAAACACCAGGAGTAAAAGGAGAGGAGGGGAGAGCCACATTCCACCCCCCCACCAACTACAAAAAAACCTGAAGACCCCAACAGAAAGTAACAGAATGCAGTGTCGCCAAAGTCAGTAGGCATCACTAAGAGAGATACGAAGCCACCAACAAAGGAAACGGGGGGTTGGGGGGGTTGGGGGCAAATGGGGGAAACCATATGTAAAATGCTGTGAAAATAAGGAACAACTTTATTTGTCAATATCAGACATACTTGAGCCGTTACTTTGTACTGGAAAGTACGAATAAAAACAAATTTTAAAAAAGAAACTTGAATACAGGGGCCACAGATCAAAACTTCCAAAGTCTAAGTGATTTCAAGAAGCACCTTTCTGGGAATCTGGCTATCTGTCATGTGAAATTTAATATGGAAAAAGATGCAGTGATCGATTTTGGGACAAAAATGAGAACAATTTTACACTATGTGGGTAAATAAAAATAATAGTAACGCTGTGGTTCAGCTACTTCTAACCATAAAAATGGTAATGCAGAAACATAACTGTAAAGAAAATTAGATCCTGGGTTTTGTAAAGAGTACATTGAAGTATAAAAGCAGAGAGGTATGTTGAGCCCATGCAAGTCAAAGTTAGGATAGTATCCAGTGTTCTGAGCTCTCTCTGCCTTATCTTGCTCATTATACCGGCACAACAGGGTGGGATTGCTTTTTCATCAAGTTTGATGAAAATTTCAAGATGTATCGCCTGCGCACACAGGAGAAAACATAGTTCTTTTGAAGGTAAGAGGTGAACAGATGCAAGCTTTTGAAACTAAAGTCTTTGACAAGGTAAATAAAAAATAATTGCCATTCATCAATGAGCTGGTAACAAGAGGATATAAAATTAAAAACATTACCAAATCAATAAAGGAAAACGCAAGCGGAAATTTTCCCCAGATAACTCTTAGTGCACAGAATATCCCACCAGAAAAATATCAAAAGAGAAGAGAGAAAAAAAATCAAATACTTTATTTAAATTCAGTGTTTTCCTGCTAAAATGAAATTTTGACCTTAAGTATAAATACAAACTTCAATAGTCCTCTGTAGTATGTTTTTACAATTAAAGTAAGTTTAAAAAAAAAAATTATTCAAAATAAACGCAACACAGTCCATCAACAAAATACACAGTCCATCAAAGCATACTCAACAGTTTGTACAGTTTTTCCCCTTTCTAACACTCCCTTCCTCCGCTCCTCAAATAAAGTCATGAACGGCCTCCACCGCACTTTGAAACCCACTTCTGACCCCCTCAACTGAAACTTAATCTTCTCCAGCCGGAGAAAATCTTAAAGTCCACAGCCAGGCCACCACCCCTGGCAGCGTATCCGACTTCCAATTCAACAGGATCCTTCACTGGGCAATCAGACAGGCGAAGGCCACTACATAAGCCCCCTTTCCTCTCCACCAGCTCCGGTTCCTTCGAAACCCCAAAGATCGGCACCATAGGGTCTGGCCTGACCTCAGCCCCCACTAACCTGGATAATGTCCCAAACACCACCTCCCAAAAGCTCTCTAGTGTGGCCATCTAAAATGGCCACCCGCAAAGGATAATGGGAATTGTGGTCAAGTTGGGACACAGACAGTACACAGCCCCTGTGTATTGGGCAAAGGAAAACCAGACCGAACTGAAACTTATACCTGTTAAAGGTCAATCACCGATTTCCCCAGGACAACAGACTCAAATTAAGGAATAGCAACAGCAGCAGACTCACCAACACCGTGTCCCCTCATTTGGAAAGGCATACGTACCTGGGACAATGGTAAGTAGGACCCGCCCAGCCATCGAGGTACCTGCCCCTAATTGGCCTCGAGAGCAAGAACATCCTTCCTCAGAGAAGGAGACCAAAACTGCACACAATACTCCAAGTGTGGCCTCACCAAGGCCCTGTACAATTGCAGCAACACAACCCTGCTTCAATACTCGAAACCTCTCGCAATGAAGGCCAACATACCATTAGCCTTCTTTACTGCCTGCTGCACCTGCATGCTTACCTTCAGCAAATGGTGCACAAGGACACCCAGGTCCCACTGCACACTCCCCTCTCCCAATTTACAACCATTCAGGTAGTAATCTCCCTTCCTGTTTTTGCTTCCAAAGTGAATAACCTCACACTTATCCAAATCATACTGCATCTGCCATTGATTTGCCCACTCGCCCAACCTGTCCAGGTCATGCTGTAGGATCCCTGCATCCTCGTCACAATTCACCCTCCCACCTAATTTGGCATCATCTGCAAACTTTGAGATGTTACATTCTGTTCCCTCATCCAAATCATTAATATATATTGTGAATAGCTGGGGTCCCTGCACCGATCCCTGTGGCACCTCACTAGTTACTGCCTGCCATTAATCCCTACTCTACCAACCAGTTTTCTATCCACCTCAATACATTTCCCCCAATCCCATGCGCTTTAATTTTGCACAATAATCTCTTTTGCGGGACTTTGTCAAACGCCTTCTGAAAGTCCAAATATACCACATCGACTGGCTCCTCCTTGTCAACTGTACTGGTTACATCTTCAAAGGATTCCAATAGATTTGGAAAACATGATTTCCCTTCATAAATCTATGCTGATTCTGACTGATCCTGCCACTGCTTTCTAAATGTCCCGCTATAAAGTCCTTGATAATGGATTCAAGCATTTTCCCCACTACTAATGTTAGGCTTAATGGTCTATAATTCCCTGCTTTCTCTCTACCTCCCTTTTTGAATATAGGAGTGACGTGAGCTACCCTCCAATCTGCAGGGACAGTTCCAGAGTCTATGGTAACCTAGAAGATGACCACCAATGCATCCACTATTTCCAGAGCCACTTCCTTAAGCACTTTGGGATGCAAATTCTCAGGTCCTCGGGATTTATCCGCCTTCAATTCCATCAATTTTTCCAGCACCATTTCTCTACTAATGTTGATCTCCCTCAGTTCTTCCCTCTCACTAAACCTTTCATTCTCCAACATTTCTGGAATCTGATTTGTGTCCTCATTTATGAAGACAGAACCAAAGTATGTATTCAATTGCTCTGCCATTTCTTTGTCCCTTATTATGCATTCCCCTGTTTCTGTCTGTAGGGGGCCTACATTTCTCTTTACCAATCTCTTAAATAGGATCTTAAACCTATGCCCCCTGATGACTGACCCCTCCACCGTGGGAAAGATTGCCTGCCCATTACTCTATCCATGCCTCTCATAATCTTGTAGACTTCTATCAGGTCACCCCTCAACCTGTCTTTCTAATGAAAACAGTCCCAGTCTATCCACCCTCTCCACATAGTTAACACCCTCCAGACCAGGCAACAACTTGGTAAACCTCCTCTGCACCCTCTCCAAAGCCTCCAGGTAGTGAATGAAATGAAATGAAAATCGCTTATTGTCACAAGTAGGCTTCAAATGAAGTTACTGTGAAAAGCCCCTAGTCGCCACATTCCGGCGTCCGTTCGGGGAGGCTGGTACGGGAATTGAACCGTGCTGCTGGCTGCCTTGGTCTGCTTTAAAAGCCAGCGATTTAGCCCAGTGTGCTAAACCAGCCCCAGCGACCAGAATTGTGTGCAATATTCCAAGTGCAGCCTTACCAAGGTTCTATACAATTGTAGCATGACTTGCCAGGTTTTATACTCGATGCCCCGCCCAATGAAGGCAAGCATTCCGTATGCTTTCTTGCCTACCATGTCCACTTGTGTTGCTACCTTCAAAGATCTGTGGACATGCACGACAGATCTCTCTGAATTTCTATATTCCTAATAGTTTTGCCATTTACGGTATATTTCACCTCTTTGTTAGATCTACCAAAATGGATTACCTCACATTTGTCCGGATTAAACTCCATTTGCCATTTCTTTGCCCAAGAATCCAACCTATCTATGTTCTGTTGTATCTTCTGACAATTCTCAACACTATCTGCCATTGCACCAACCTTGGTGTCATCCGCAAACTTACTAATCAGACTGGCTACATTTTCCTCCAAATCGTTTATGTACATGACAAACAACAGAGGCCCCAGCACTAATCCCTGTGGACCACTAGTCACAACCTTTCATTCAGAAAAACACCCTTCTACTGCTACACTTTGCCTTATGTGACTGAGCCATTTCTGTATCCATCTTACCAACTTACCTCTGATCCCGTATAACTTCACCTTTTGTACCAGTCTGCCATGAAGTACCTTGTCAAAAGCTTTACTGAAGTCCATGTAAACAACATCCACCGCCCTCCCCATATCAATCATCTTTGTCACCTCCTCAAAAAACTCAAATCAAGTTAGTGAGGCACGACCTCCCCTTCACACAACCATGCAGTCTATCACTTATGAGTACATTTGTTTCCAAATGGGTATAAATCCTGTCCCTGGGGATTCTCACCAATAATTTACCTACTACTGACGTGAGGCTAACCGGCCTATAGTTTCCAGGATTACCGGCCTATAGTTTCCAGGATTATCCCTGCTATATTTCTTAAACAGCGGTACCATATTAGCTATTCTACAGTCTGCTGGGATCTCACCTGTAGCCAATGAGGATACAAAGATGTCAGTCAAGGCCCCAACAATTTCCTTCCTTGCTTCCCTCAGTATTCTGGGGTAAATCCCATCCAGCCCAGGAGACTTATCTACCTTAATCTCTTTTTAAAGATCCAAAAGCTCCTCCCTTTTGATGTTAACATGATCCAGACTGTCCATACACCCTACCCAAGAATCATCTTCCACAAAGTCCCTTTCTTTGGTGAACACTGATACAAATGACTCATTTAGTACCTCACCTATTTCCTCTGGCTCAACACATAGATTCCCCCCAAGTGGTCCAATCCTTTCCCTGGCCATCCTCTTGCTTTTTACATATGAATAAAAAGCTTTGGGATTCACTTTAATCCTACATGCCAAGGACTTTTCATGACCCCTCCTAGCCCTCCTAATTTCCCGCATCAGTACCTTCCTACTTTCTTTGTACTCCTCAAGGGTTTTGACTATTCCCACCCATTCTAGACCGTACAGAAGTCTCCTTTTTCTTTTTGACGAGGTTCACAATATCCCTCGTTATCCAAGGCTCCCTGAACTTTCCATACTTAACCTTCGTTCTCTCAGGAACGTGACTTTCCTGAATCCCAATCAACTGTCGCTTGAAAGACTCCCACATGTCCGATATTGATTTACTATCCAACAGCCGCACCCAATCCAAATTCTTCAATTCTGTCTAATGTTATTGTAATTTGCCTTTCCCCAGTTTAGCACCTTAACGCAAAGTTTACCCTCATCCCTGTCCAAAAGTACCCTAAAACTTACGGAATTGTGGTCACTACTCCCAAAATGTTCCCCGACTGAAACCCTAACCACTTGTCCAGGCTCATTCCCCAATACCAGATCCAGTACTGCCCCTTCCCTAGTTGGACTATCTACATATTGCATCAAGAAGGCTTCCTGGATGCACCTTACAAACTCTGCCCCATCCAAACCCCTAGCACTGTGAGTCCCTGTCAATATAGGGGAAATTAAAATCCCCTACCACAACAACCTACCCTTCACAAAACCAATTTGGTCCTCGGAGACCACCTCGGGCACACACCCCTCTGACCCACATGCCAACGCCTTAGCCAGTACTTTCACATCCATGTTCAACAAAGAGATGGGCTTGTAGGACGCACACTCCAGTGGTTCCTTCCCCTTCTTCGGGATCAGCGAAATCGTTGCCTAAGACAATGTTGCTGGCAACTCACCCCTCTGTACCACCTCACTAAACATCAGCAACAGGTGTGGGGCCAACTCTGTTGCAAACTGCTTATAAAACTCTGCCAGAAATCTGTCAGGCCCTGGGGCTTTCCCCAACTGCATTCCCCTGACACTATCCACCACCTCCCTCAGCCTCAACAGCTCCTCCAATGCCTGCCTCTTCCTCTCCTCCAGCTCTGGGAACTCCAACCCATCCAGAAATCACCCATATCCCTACCTCTCCTTCCGGCTCGGCCTTATACAACTTCTCTAAGTACCCCCTGAACACCTCATTTATCTTTTCCGGCTCTGACACCAACTCCCCCTTCTCCGTCCTTACCTGAAAAATATCCCTAGATGCTGCCTGATGCCACAATTCGTGGGCCAACATACGACTCACCTTCTCTCCATACTCATACTGTCCCCCTCACCCTCTGCAGCAGCCTCATCGCCTTGCCCATTGTCAACTTGTCAAACTACCCCTGCAACCTCTTCCTCTCCACTCGCAACTCCTTCGTGGAGGCCACCGAATATCTCCTATCCATCTTGACTATTTCATTTAACAGCTGCCGGTGCTCCTCCCTCCTCCTCCTCCTATCCCTATGCACCCGAGGGATCTCACACAGCCCTGGCACCCACAAACCCCGTTTTCTTGCTCAACAAAATAGCAACTCCCTCGAGTTTGAATCAAACATCGAGTGAAATACATGCCCCACCCATCCCTTCCTCATCTTAACCTGATCCTTCACCTAGAGATGCGTCTCCTGCAAGAAAATCACCCCCCCGCTCTCAAACTCTTGAGGTGTGTAAAAACCCAGGACCTTTTGACAGGTCTGTTTAACCCGTGGGCATTCCATGTCACAATTGTTCCCGTAGGCTTGTGCCTCCTCCCGCATTTATTGTCCGCCATCATCTCCCTTCGATTTTGCCAAGCCCAATCCCACTCTGAACCAGCCCTATCCAAGATGGTCCCCCACCCCACCCATAACCGCGCTCATCCTCATGCCACGTCGCAGACTCCCCTCTCCCACAACCTGGCCAACCCATCGTGGCCTCCTCCCCCACCACACTCCCATTCACTAGCATTGCTTGCTAGCATGGTGACTCCCACCTGAAGGCCACCGTACAAACTCCCCCTTCCCCCCACCAACCCCACCTTAGCCTGCGCAATAGGCATCCAAGCACTCTGAATAATGACAAAACGATCAACACAACTCAAAGGGCCCCATCTAACACACTCTACACAAAAAAACACCAGAATTCACAAATAACCTCCTCTGAAAAACTAAAGGTAGGAGACAGGGAGCGATCATTCCCCCTAACAAACTTACAGCTTCTGAAAATCCAGAACTGTGGTGATTATGCATATACACATCAATGTATATAGTTATTTATCAATGGATATGGTCATCGGCACGACCTCTGACCAGCAGGTGGCTGTAGAGATCTACCATGTGTCTTGAGACCTAGTTCTGCGCAGGTCAAGAAGACACAGCCTGAGTGAGACACATCCAGAGTGGGAATTGGAACTTGGTAATTTGGTGCAGTGAGGTAATCAGGAAAGGTAAGTGGTAAGTCTAATTCTGCTGTTTTTCAATTAAAAGTGCAGTGTGTAGATTCATTCCAAAGGAGCCATCCTTGCCCTTTGAGCTATTTCCTGATCTCTTCCTCCCAAATGGGACATTGTCCCACTCTACTGCTGCTGGTCGCTGCGACCGCAAATTCCTCGGCGTTCATTAGGCGCTGCATTGTGTGTAGATTAGTGTCTGATTGGCTGAAGCTGCCCCCACCCTAATTGCTGAGAGGCAGTTATCTGTCAGTCACCTGAGGCCTGTTTAGTGGCACAAAGGTGCACATTGTATTATTCTCTTCGAAGCTTAAGTACCCTTGGTTAGCTGAGGTCTGTATAAAAGACAGACAGAAAACACACTCAGTAAGCTCTGCGCAGGTCAAGGAGACAGCCTGAGTGAGACACATCCAGAGTGGGAATTGGAACTTGGTGCAGTGAGGTAATTTGGTGCAGAGTGGGAGAAGGTGCTTTTTCTCTACTGCTTTATTCACTCTCTTTTTTCTGGCCTGTAACTTTTAATCTGCAGGGAGAGAACCAGAGAGCATCTGAGAACCTGGGAATGTAAGTGATTATTATTTATTTTTATTACCTTTTCAAACTGTGTGTGTGTGTGGGGGGGGGGGGGGGGGGGGGGTAACTGAAGTGACATCACAGTAAAACTGTGACATGATTGGCTGGTTGGGTATCTACACTAAATTAAAAAAATTAAGCATTATTCAACTAATTAAACATAATTACTTAATTATAATTTAGAGGGGTATCTATGCCAGAGATCGGAGAGTACTGTATTTAGCTTTCACATTTATCATAGAAATCTAGTGCTAGGGAACATATAGTTATCAGTAACTTTTTTTTTAAATTTAATTTTCTAATTAATTGATGCAATGTCAATTAGAGGGGTGCAGTGCTCTGACTGTGAGATGTGGCAGATCCAGGAGGCTTCCAGCGTCCTGGATGGCTTCATCTGCAGAAAGTGCACCCAACTGGAGCTCTTCACAGACCGCATGGTTCGGTTGGAGCAGCAGTTGGATACACTTAGGAGCATGCAGGTGGCAGAAAGCGTCAGAGATAGCAGTTATATAAATGTGGTCACACCCAAGGTGCAGGCAGAGAAATGGGTGACCACCAGAAAGGGCAGGCAGTCAGTGCAGGAATCCCCTGTGGTTGTCCCCCTCTCGAACAGGTATACCCTTTGGATACTGTTGGGGGGGATAGCCTGTCAGGGGAAAACAGCAGCAGCCAGAGCAGTGGCACCACGGCTGGCTCTGATGTTCAGCAGGGAGGGTCAAAGCGCAGAAGAGCAATAGTCAAAGGGGTCTCTATAGTCAGGGGCACAGATAGGCGCTTCTGTGGACGTGAAAGAGACTCAGGATGGTATGTTGCCTCCCTGGTGCCAGGGTCCAGGATGTCTCCGAACGGGTAGCGGGCATCCTGAAGGGGGAGGGCAAACAGGCAGAGGTCGTTGTACATATTGGTACTAACAACATAGGCAGGAAGGGGCATGAGGTCCTGCAGCAGGAGTTCAGGGAGCTAGGCAGAAAGTGACATGACCTCTCGGGTTGTAATCTCGGGATTACTCCCTGTGCCACGTGCCAGTGAGGCTAGAAATAGGAAGATAGAGCAGCTAAACACGTGGCTAAACAGCTGGTGTAGGAGGGAGGGTTTCCGTTATCTGGCCCACTGGGAGCTCTTCTGGGGCAGGTGTGACCTGTATAAGGACGGGTTGCATCTAAACTGGAGAGGCATAAATATCCTGGCCGCGAGGTTTGCTAGTGTCACACGGGAGTGTTTAAACTAGTATGGCAGGGGGGTGGGCGACCGGAGCAATAGGTCAGAAGGTGAAAGCATTGAGGGAGAACTAGGGAATAGGGCCAGTATGGCTCTGAGGAAGAGCAGACAGAGAGATGTTGCTTAACACAGTGGGTCTGGTGGCCTGAAGTGCATATGTTTTAATGCAAGAAGTATTACGGGTAAGGCAGATGAACTTAGAGCTTGGATTAGTACTTGGAACTACGATGTTGTTGCCATTACAGAGACCTGGTTGAGGGGAGGACAGGATTGGCAGCTAAACGTTCCAGGATTTAGATGTTTCAGGTGGGATAGAGGGGGATGTAAAAGGGTGGTGGAGTTGCGCTACTGGTTAGGGAGACTATCACAGCTGTACTACGGGAGGACACCTCGGAGGGCAGTGAGGCTATATGGGTAGAGATCAGGAATAAGAAGAGTGCAGTCTGTAGCCAGTTAAAATGGCTAACTCCCGATTTAGAATGGCTAACTCCCGATTTAAAATGGCGAACGGCAAAGGCTGATGGGAAAGTCAGCCAACAGGACACAAACGAGCAGCTGCAGGTTGAGTGTGTATTTACCTCTGGAAAGGCCAGACAAGATCGATACCGGCAACCATCAGCATAACAAAACACCAGCCATCTGCATATTAATGAGCAATCCCTGGGAACAATGAGCAACATTTAGACACATAAAGCCAAACCAGACTCTTTGGCGCCAGCAGAAGCCTACACAAAGGGATGTGAACGACCACCTCAGGACCGCCCATCGATCAGGGAACCGCTCCAGCATTGGAGAAAATCGACCCAAGTGATTGGGACAAAGTCCAATCACTTGGAACCAGGTACAGGGTCCGCCCCGAAAGGTGGGAAGACCCTGGGAACTATAAGAATCAAGCACAAGATCAAATCGTCCTTCTCTTCTCTTCTTGACCGGGTCACTCAGCAACGCAAACCAACTCTTGACAGTGACCGGTCCAGCTGTCGCTGCTTTCCAGTAAGTCTTACTTCAACGCTCACTACGAGATAGGCGCTCCTAGCCACCAATCTGTAGCAACTTCGAATCCCACAGGCTCAGAACCCGAATGAAAGGCCATTTGTTTCCCTGACCTGGTGGGCCAGTTCCAAGTTAAGTATTGGCCTGTTAGTCGTGGAAGTAGCTTAGACGTAGAATTTGTACATGAGTAGTGATTACTGTGTATAATAAATGTGACAATGAGGAATCAGGTCCCGGGAGTATAGGACATACTTGGTGGGAGAATTTGAGCGAGATCCACAAAAAGAGCTTAGGGAAAGCTCGCAAGCTGATGGCAATCGTGTCCTGCTTGGCACAATTGCGAGGCACAGAGGAGGTCGTTAGGACACTCCGGAAAGAAGTAGAGGGCATACATCGGATGAGTAAGGTCGATGTAAGCGAGGTAGAAAAGGAGAATTTGGAATTGAGAAGGAAATTGGCAGCAAAAGATGTAGAGGTGGATGACGCCAAAAGGGCTCACCAGTCTTGTTCTGGCGCACTTAAGCAGCTTCCAGTCTCAATACGAAAAGGCCTATCAGGACACGCAACGTGCAGTCCTGGTACGAGAAGAAATGGAAAAACAGGTAGAGGCATTACAAAAACAGTGTAGTGACCTCAAGGCAACATTAAGAGCACTCCATGCTGCCACCACAGAACAAAGACAAAGCACATTAGACCACGCAAAGTGCCGGAAGCAGAATGCAGAGCTGCAATCACGGCTTTCTGTTCAAAAAGGTTTTCAGGAAACCTTTGGAGAAAGATTAGATCAGGAAGACGGCCCTGATTGGGAAGAATTGAATGAAACAGCGCAGAGATATGTTCAGGGAACATGTGCGCAGGGGAAGCCACAAAAGAGAAAAGCGCCCCAACCCCCCACACAGCAGATAGTTCAAGCTCCAATGAACCCAGTAACCACCCACCGCACAGCCACATCGGATGATGAGGAATTTCTATATTCCACCCCCTTAACAGTGACCCAATTACGGGACGCGTGCGATAAAATCACACCGTTCCTCCCCACCTCAGACCCCCACCATTTCTTTGGCACAGTTAAGCATCAGGCGACCATGTACGGCCTGGATGAGCGAGAGCATGTAAAGCTCACAGTTTTAAGTTTAGACCCGTCAGTAGCAGCAGCCCTTCCCGACCCACAGAATATAGGAGGAGGCACCCTTGCAGAAATGCATACCGCGATCCTGGATGCGATCGGGTATAACCGGGGTGACCCCGTAGATGGCCTCAACAAATGTAGGCAAAAGAAATCCGAGCACCCCACAGCGTTTGCTGGACGCCTGTGGATCCACTTTGCAGCAGTCTTTGGAGACTTAGACCGTGCCCATTTGTCCCCAGACAACATGGCCAAATGGACCCGCACCCTTATCTCCCATGCCACAGAAACAGGACAGAAAGGCTGCGCGAGTTATGATCCCTCAGAGGAGGCCCATAACGAGAAGTGGGTAGTGAATAGATTGTCCCGCGCTTGGGAGCAATCTGTTCAAAGTAAACCCTCAGTTAAGAATACTGAGGAAAAGCAAGCCGGCGCAGATATGCAGGCAGTAAAGACAACACACCATGACCCCGCATGGGTGAATGAGGGAAAGAACAGCCCCCACCAAAGTCACAGGAGTGTTACAACTGCGGACAGTTGGGACACTTCGCAAGAGAGTGCAATGCCCCTAAAAAGCCAGAGAGCCCAGCAGACGGGCACTCTGAGTAAGAAAAAGACAGCCCATTCATAGCGTTGGCGCCCGTTCAGATCAGACGGACTTGACCGGAACGGACTGACGGCGTACGGGCTCCCCCAGTTGGGTCTGCAACACCCTTTGGAATAGGTCCGGACGACCGGTAGTTGCAGCAAAAATTCGGGGACAGCCCATCGAATTTCTCTGGGACACAGGAGGGTCCCGCACCACAATAAACTCCTCCACACAGTTTCAAATAGACACGTGGCCCACTACAGCCACTATCACCCTCAGCGGCTTTACAGGCCACTCACAGCAGGGACACATCACAGCCCCTGTACCCATTCAAATCAGCACCATCACCACCAAGCACCCCGTAGTTTTAGTTGACCTGCCCCACACAGCAGAACACATTCTGGGAATCGATTTCATGAATTCCCATAATCTTTCATTCGATCCAGTCAACCAGTGTGTCTGGAAGATGGCAAAATCCACAAGAGCCCCCGCAACGCTCAACATAGGAGTGTACATGAACAAAATTAGCGCCGTAAGCGAATTTTGGTTCAACCCGACCACGCTTAGTACGGACAAGCAGGTTAGGGCAGTTCTGCAAAAGAACAGGGCAGCATTTGCGACCCACAAGTACGACTGCGGACGGATGACTGGCTCCGTACAAGTAACAGGACCCGACCCTAGACCCGAAAAACAGTACGGATTTCCCCAAGAGGAAGAGGGAGAAATCTCCAAGGTAATAAAAAGCTTATTAGAGCAGGGCGAACTTAGATTCAAGACAGACACCAAGGAAGAGCACATTGAGCTTCTGTCCGAACTCCTGGAACTCTTACACTCAATCGGTTGTAAAGTCAACCCCAAAAAGGCCCAGATTTTGGAAGAAAAAGTGATATATTTGGGAACAATTATCACACATGGTAAACGCGAGATCGAGCATAAAAGGATTGACTCGATTGCTAAATTGCCCCTTCCCCAGAACGTTTCAGCCCTCCGGTCGTTTTTAGGACTGGTTGGCTACTGCCGAAGCCACATTTTTAAAAAATATATATATTTTATTCAAGTTTTTCGATCAAACAAAAATTTCCCATTTTACAACTTTGTAATAATATATACATTGATCGTTTTTTCAATAAATAATATGCTGACTATCGGCAACTGCCAACAACAAAATAAGAAACAGAAATAATAACTAAAATAGTAGCTTTGTGAAATCAAATATAAATAACTAATATATAAACACACACATAAAACCCCTGAAGACCCAAATGAGCCCTCCCCCCCACATCCCCCCTGGGCTGCTGCTGCTGCCTTTCCTATTTTCCCTTATCGCTCTGCGAGATAGTCGAAGAACGGTTGCCACCGCCCGGTGAACCCCTGAGCCTAACCTCTTAATGCATATTTTATCCGCTCCAGTTTTATAAACCCTGCCATGTCGTTGATCCAGGCCTCCACACCCGGGGGCGTAGCTTCTTTCCACATACGTAGAATCCTTCGCCGGGGTACTAGGGACGCAAAGGCCAACACGTCGTCCTCTCTCGCCTCCTGCAATCCCGGCTCATCTGCAACCCCAAATATAGCCAACCCCCAGCTTGGTTTGACCCGGACCCCCACCACCTTCGAGATCACTTTTGCCACACCCACCCAGAACCCATGCAATACCGGACATGACCAAAACATGTGGGTGTGGTTCGCCAGGCTTCCCACGCATCTCCTGCACCTATCCTCCACTCCAAAAAATCTACTCAGCCTTGCTCCCGTCATATGCGCCCTGTGTAGAACCTTGAATTGTATCAGGCTGAGCCTGGCACACGAGGACGAAGCGTTTACCCTACTTAGGGCATCTGCCCACAGCCCCTCCTCAATCTCTTCCCCCAGCTCCTCCTCCCATTTTCCCTTCAGCTCCTCTACCATCGTCCCCCCCTCGTCTCTCATTTCCCTATATATATCTGACACCCTACCATCACCCACCCATGCCCCCGATATCACTCTGTCCTGGATCTCTTGCGCCGGGAGCTGTGGAAATTCCCTCACCTGTTGCCTCACAAATGCCCTCACTTGCATATAGCGAAATGCATTCCCAGGTGGCAACCCATATTTTTCTGTCAGTGCTCCCAGACTCGCGAACGTCCCGTCTAAGAACAAGTCCTGCAATTTCGCAATTCCTGCTCGCTGCCAAGATTTAAATCCCCCATCTATCCTTCCCGGGACGAACCTATGGTTGTTCCTTATCGGGGACCACACTGAGGCACCCGTCACTCCCTTATGTTGTCTCCACTGCCCCCAAATTTTCAGAGTTGCCACTACCACTGGGTTTGTGGTGTATTTTTTCGGGGAGAACGGCAACGGCGCCGTCGCCAGTGCTTTTAAGCTAGTTCCCCTACAGGACGCCATCTCCAGTCTTTTCCACGCCGCTCCTTCCCCTTCCCTCATCCACTTACATATCATTGACACGTTGGTGGCCCAATAATAATCACTTAGACTCGGCAGTGCCAGTCCCCCTCTGTCCCTACGGCGCTGCAGGAACCCCCTCTTTACTCTTGGGGTCTTTCCAGCCCACATAAAGCTCATAATACTCTTGTCCACCTTCTTAAAAAAGCCCTTTGTAATCAGTACAGGGAGGCACTGGAACACAAAAAGAAACCTCGGAAGAACCACCATTTTAACCGCCTGCACCCTGCCCGCCAATGACAGGGGCGCCATGTCCCACCTCCTAAAGTCCTCTTCCATCTGCTCTACCAGTCGTGCCAAGTTAAGCTTATGCAAGGTTCCCCAATTCCTGGCCACCTGGATCCCTAAATACCGGAAATCTCTTCTTACCCTCCTCAACGGTAAATCGTCTATTCCCCTGCCCTGTTCCCCGGGGTGCATCACAAACAGTTCACTCTTCCCCATATTCAATTTATATCCTGAAAATTTTCGAAACTCCGAGTGTCTGCATTATCTCAGGCATCCCCTCCACTGGGTCCGCGACATACAACAACAAATCATCCGCGTATAATGACACCCGATGCTCTTCTCCTCCTCTAAGTACCCCCCTCCATTTCCTAGAGCCCCTCAGCGCTATGGCCAATGGCTCAATTGCCAACGCAAACAGTAACGGGGACAGGGGACATCCCTGTCTTGTACCCCTATATAGTCGGAAGTGGTCAGATCGTTGCCTATTTGTAATCACACTTGCCACCGGGGCCCTGTACAGGAGCTGAACCCATCTAATGAACCCCTCTCCAAATCCAAATCTCCTCAGTACTTCCCACAGGTAGTCCCACTCCACTCTATCAAATGCTTTCTCTGCATCCATCGCCACTACTATCTCCGCCTCCCCCTCCGGTGGGGGCATCATCATCACCCCCAACAGCCTCCGTATGTTAGCATTCAATTGCCTCCCTTTAACAAACCCCGTTTGATCATCATGCACCACCCCAGGGACACAGTCCTCTATCCTCATCGCCATCACCTTGGCCAAAAGCTTGGCATCTACGTTCAAGAGGGAAATAGGCCTGTATGACCCGCACTGCAGAGGGTCTTTGTCTCTTTTCAGGATCAGCGATATCGTCGCCTCCGACATCGTCGGGGGTAGTGTCCCCCTTTCCCTAGCCTCATTAAAGGTTCTCGTCAGAAGTGGGGCCAGCAGGTCCACGTATTTCCTATAATACTCCACCGGGAACCCATCCGGTCCCGGGGCCTTCCCTGCCTGCATGTTCCCAATTCCTTTTACCACCTCCTCCACCTCAACCTGCGTTCCCAGTCCAGACATCTCCTGTTCCTCAACCTTCGGGAACTCCAGCTGGTCTAGGAAACGCATCATTCCCTCTTTCCCTTCCGGGGGTTGAGCCTTATATAGCCTCTCTTAAAATATCTTAAACACCCCGTTCACCCTCTCTGCTCCCCGTTCCATCTTTCCCTCCTCGTCTCTAACCCCTCCGATCTCTCTCGCCGCCCCCCTTTTCCTAAGTTGTTGGGCCAGCAGCCGGCTCGCCTTCTCTCCATATTCATACTGCACTCCCTGTGCCTTCCTCCATTGTGCCTCTGCTTTACCCGTGGTCAACAAGTCAAAGTCCGTGTGCAATCTCCGAATTTCCCTGTATAGCCCTTCATCTGGAGCCTCCGCATATTGCCTATCCACCCTCAAAATCTCCCCCAACAATCTCTCCCTTTCTTTTCCCTCTTGTTTCCCCTTATGGGCCCTTATGGAGATCAGCTCCCCTCTAACCACCGCCTTCAGCGCCTCCCAGACCACTCCCACCTGGACCTCTCCGTCATCATTGATCTCTAGGTACCTTTCAATACATCCCCTCACCCTTACACATACCCCCTCGTCCGCCAACAGTCCCATATCTAATCTCCAGAGTGGGCGCTGCTCCTTTTCCTCTCCTACTTCCAGATCTACCCAATGTGGGGCATGATCTGAAATGGCTATAGCCGAATACTCCGTTCCTACCACCTTCGGGATCAGCGCCCTTCCCAGGACAAAGAAGTCGATCCGGGAGTACACTTTGTGGACATGGGAGAAGAAGGAAAACTCCTTACTCCTCGGTCTAGCAAATCTCCAGGGATCCACTCCTCCCATCTGCTCCATAAAGCCCTTAAGCACCTTGGCCGCTGCCGGCCTCCTCCCGGTCCTAGATCTGGACCGGTCCAGCCCTGGATCCAGCACCCTGTTGAAGTCCACCCCCCCCCATTACCAACTTTCCCATCTCCAGGTCCGGGATGCGCCCCAACATACGCTTCATAAAGTTTGCATCATCCCAGTTCGGGGCATATACGTTCACAGGCACCACCGCCTCACCTTGCAATCTGCCACTCACTATCACGTATCTACCCCCACTGCCCACCACTGTGGTCTTCGCCTCAAACAATACCCGTTTCCACACCAGTATTGCCACCCCTCTATTTTTTGCATCCAAGCCCGAGTGGAATACCTGTCCCACCCATCCTTTTCTTAATCTGACCTGATCCGCCAGTTTCAGTTGCGTCTCCTGAAGCATGAGCTCGTCTGCCTTTAGCATCTTTAGGTGCGCAAATACCCTTGCCCTCTTAATCGACCCATTCAACCCTCTCACGTTCCACGTGATCAACCGGGTTGGGGGGCTCTTCACCCCCCCCCCCCCCCCCTCATCGACTAGCCATCCCCTTTTTTAGACCAGCTCCTCACCCGGTTCCCACGCACCCGCTTATCCCCCGGACGGTGCCCTCCCGTCCTGACCATCCCATCCCGTAACAGCTCCCCCTTCCCCTTAGCAGCAGCAACCCAGTTAACACCCCCCCCCACCCCCGCTAGATCCCTCTCTAGCTTAGTTGCTCCCCCCATATTGCTTCCGGAAGTCAGCAAACTCTGGCTGACCTCAGCTTCCCCCGTTTATCCTTAGCCTCCCATTATGTGAGGCCCCCTCCTTCCCGCCACAATTTCCATAGTGCAGGAACAAAGCCCGCGCTTCCCTCTCGGCCCCGCCCGATGGCACAGCTCCCTTTCTCCTTCTCCCTCCCCTTCCCCTCCAGCGCCCACATTTCTTCGTGCCTCCCCCCCTTCGAGGGGAAAGAAAGTTTTCCCCCATTTGATTCACAGTCCCTTGCCACCACCTCGCTACTTCATTTCAAACACTCTTTCTCAAATCTAGTCCAACTTCTCCTCTTCAATGAATGTCCACGCCTCCTCTGCCGTCTCGAAGGAGTGGTGTTTACCCTGGTGTGTAACCCACAGTCTTGCCGGCTGCAACATTCTGAATTTCACTTTCCTCTTGTGGAGCACCGCCTTGGCCCGATTGAAATTCGCCCTCCTTCTCGCCACCTCCGCACTCCAATCCTGATACACGCGGATCACCGCGTTCTCCCACCTGTTGCTCCGTGTCTTTTTCGCCCATCTCAGGACCATCTCCCTATCCTTGTAGCGGTGGAACCTCACCACTATTGCTCGAGGTATTTCTCCTGCCTTTGGTCTTCTCACGAGGATTCGGTGCGCTCCCTCCACTTCCAGGGGGCCCGTTGGGGCCTCAGCTCCCATTAAGGTATGGAGATCGTGCTCACATACGCCCCAACATCCGCTCCCTCTGCCCCTTCGGGAAGACCCAAGATTCTTAAGTTCTTCCTCCTCAAGCTATTTTCCAGGGCTTCCAGTCTCTCCATACACCTCTTATGCAGTGCCTCGTGCGTATCCATCTTCACCACCAAGCCCTGTATCTCGTCCTCATTTTCGGCAGCTTTTGCCTTCAATCCGCGGAGCTCCATCTCTTGGGTCTTCTGCGCCTCCTTTAACCCCTCAATCGCCTGCAGCATCGGCGCCAGCACCTCCTTCTTGAGCTCCTCCACACATCGCCGGAGGAACTCCTGCTGTTCCAGGCCCCATATCAACTGGCCGCCCTCCGCCGCCACCTTGCTTCTCACTTCCCTTCTTTGCCGCTGCTCCAGAGGATCCTCCACAATCTGGTCACTATTATCTCTTCTATCCATTCACATCAGGGGGGACTCCCTTCTATGTCGCCTCACAGTGGGTTTAGCCTTCGAACATTGCCGTTGGGGCTCCCGATAAGAGCCCAAAAGTCCGTTAAAACGGGACGTGCCGAAACGTGCGACTTAGCTGGTCATCGCCGCACCCGGAAGTCCTGCCGAAGCCACATTGACGGTTTCGCCAGCAAGGCAGCACCCCTCTCAGACCTCCTAAAGGAAGGAGCCCCCTGGGAATGGCTTCCGCAGCACACGGATGCTGTGGACTCTTTAAAACAGGCACTCATAGCAGCCCCCGCACTACAAGTTCCAGACCCGCTTTCCCCTTACGCAATAGAGGTAGCGACCACAGACCGCACCCTTTCAGCCGTGCTCCTCCAGGAACGGCACAACCAGTTAAGGCCCGTAGCTTATGCCTCCAGACTTTTAGATGCTGCGGAGCAGGGATTTTCAGCCTGTGAGAGGCACCTGCTCGCAGTATTCTGGGCAGTCCAGTATTTTTCATATATTACCGGACTGAACCCCATCAAAATTCTCACCGAACACACCCCCACCCAACTTTTACTGGACGGATGACTCAAGGACGGTACAGTTAGTCAGATTTGAGCAGCGAGATGGACCCTTCTCTTGCAGGGACGGGACATCACTGTTAAAAGGACAAAGACACACACCTATTTAGCCAACAACTTACAGTACCGCGGAACCCCCCATGAATGTGAAATTATCTCTTCACACCACAACACAGGCCCCTTTATCGCTAAAACACCCCCCAGAAAGATAGATAGTTCAACCCAGAGCCCCCAGCACACGGCCACATAAAGATCTATGTGGATGGATCTTCCACAGTCTTGGATGGGAAACGCATAACAGGTTGCGGTATCTATGTCGAGGACGCGCAGGGACGCGCCCTCGAGGAAATATCGTTAAGACTACCCGGACACTTAGGCGCGCAGGCCGCAGAGCTCGCGGCCGTCACATATATAGTTGAGCACCCAGATTCCTTCCCCAGCCCAGCAGACATATACTCGGACAGCCTCTATGTCTGCAACAGCCTCACAGAATTTCTGCCCCTGTGGAAAGCAAGAGGATTTGTTTCCGCAGACGGAAAACCCCTCCCCTCAGCCGCATTGCTCCGTCATATTTTAGAAAAAGCCCAGAACAGGACTTATGGGATAATCAAAATCTGCAGTCACCATCGTTCCTCCCCCTCTGGAAATGTGAAAGCCGACGCACGGGCTAAAGCAGGTTCCAGACACGGATACTTTTGGACACACCCCCGAAAGCGCACCAGTGAGTGCAGTTCAGGTCTCACAGACAAAGATTGAGGATCTAGTGGAGGCCCAGAAGCAGGACAGCAATCTCAGGGAGATTGTAAAAGGGAAATATCCAGCTCCCTATGAGAGATTTAGAAATGCACTGACCACACATGACGGTGTGGTGTTAAAAGACACCCTTTATGTGGTTCCTGAACAGGACAGGAATCAATTGATTTGCTTGTTCCATGACGGTCATGGACATCAGGAAATCGATCCCACTACAGCCCATCTCAAGCAGCTTTGTTGGTGTCCGAATTTAAAGGAAGATGTAAACCATTACATAGAAAATTGTCTTATCTGTGCCCAGAATAATCCGGACAGATATGCCAAAAAGGCTCAACTCAGCCACACCCGACCCGTTAATGGCCCCTGGACTAACCTCCAGATCGATTTTATAGGACCATTGCCCCCTTGCAGGAATGGCTATAAATATGTACTTGTGGTAATTGACACATTTAGAAAATGGGTGGAAGCATTCCCAGCCCGCACAAACACAGCAAAAACCACAGCCAAGATTTTGACCCACCACATCTTTACAAGATGGGGACTTCCCCGCAGTATTGAATCAGACCAAGGTTCCCATTTTATGGGACGTGTCATGCGGAACGTCCTCACGATATTTGGCATCACCCAAAAATTCCACATAGCATACCACCCACAGTCGAGTGGTATCGTGGAGCGCATGAATCGGACCCTAAAATCCACCCTCAGAAAAATGGTCCAGCAGAACAACACCACTTGGGACTCAGTCCTCCCTTTTGCGCTGATGTTTTTGCGTAACACAATTTCCACTTCCACAGGTTACACCCCACACACGCTCATGACCGGACGCCCCATGAAAGGCACAGAATATGTTAGGTTTGGACTTGGCCAGCCCCGAAGTGACGGCCCTCACACACGAGAAAGCAGTAGAACAATTAGTGGAAAATGTTAAAACAGCTCAGTTAACAGCCGCAGTAAAATTGGGCACAAGAAAGAAACAGAGCAAGGCTTGTTTCGACAAGACAGTGCATGCGACTGAGAACAGTATCGGACAGCAAGTGATGCTCTCTGTATATAACCCCAGCACATTCCCGTCACCAAAATACTCGGGTCCGTATTCCATTGCAGATAAAGTAAGCCCTTCCGTGTATAAAATAAAGTACCCCGACGGTAAGACTGCGTGATTTCATATAAACCAGCTGAAGGCATATGGAACACAGTAGAACCACGCACACCACGTCATGCTTGATGCAGCACACCACACCCCTCCCACCGCCAACGTAACCCTACCAACCCCCACCATGTCCAGTCCAGCCACGGACTCGACCTCGACTCCACCCCCGAAATATACACTCCGCCCCGGAACGCCCACAGACTGCAGCAGCAGAGACAGCGGCTGTGACTCGGACGATAGCCACAGCACGCCTCCCTACTATCCCCATGCAACAGGGCACACCCAGCGATTCCGACTACGATCCAAGTGATCCCTTCATGATCACTTTCCTAAATAAACCCCATCACCGACCACCGAACCACACTGACGGCCCCAATTTTGTCCCCACACTAGACACCAATTACTGGCACCGAGATAACTCGTTCAGACTCGTCCGCAACGACGAGAGCAACCCCACCTCACACCATGCAGCCCTTTCAGCCCTGATACACTCAAGAGTGTGGCACCCGGGAGAAGAGGACGACCTTGGGTCTGACTCCCAAACCGAGAACCACTTTGCGATCCTGTTCGCAACCGAGAACTGAGGTGTCCAGATTATGTTTTAAAAGGAACCGCTTGGGAGAAGTGTTGTCCTTTCTGATGGAACCTGCAGAATGTTTTATGTTGTTTGTACGTTTGTTAAATGTTGTATGTCCGACAGGAGAATTTTTTCTCACTGCCCCACGCCTATTCGGCCGAAACCTCTGAGGACTTGCCTACAGAGACTAACCATTGCCAGACACTAGTTCAGCAGAAACCTCTGAGGACTTGTCTGCAGAGACTGGTTAAGGAACCAGACGCCCGTTCGTAACTGCCCTTCTGGTTCGAAGATAGAACCACTACGGCAGCCCCACCACGATGACTACATTTTTGCCCGTTCTTGTCGCTTGCTCAGGCAGTGGAGACACGGCTTGGGACCCGCCCTGCCTGGGGACCCCCCCCCTCTCTGGTCAACTACGCTCGGGTGGGAGAGATACGGCATTGGTAGCCATCCTACCCGGGGACTCCATCCAAATCGTACCCGTCGCGGCCCATACGCACCTCATTTTGGCACATTCAGTTCAAAAAGTTTTGTTTTGTTTTAGGTATCCTTTAGGTTGCCAACCACATGCTATTTACATCCTAAAACATGTGGATGGTAAATTGCACAGTCTGCGAGACGGCTCGCACTGGTTCATTATTGGGAAGTGTGTCTTGTCCTAAAATTCGATTTTTGAAAAAAAAATGAGAGAGTCACACATAGTGACCGATTATAAAGGGAGTAATTGGCACTACAGGACACACACTATCGTACGAGATATTAAACAAAGATAGTTACAGACACTATGCTTGTTTCCACAGAACTCCAGAAGCTCCAGGACCGGAGAAGAGAAGAAAGAAAAGGAAAGAGAAGAGCCATGAGGACTTCCTTCATATGGATCACCCTCATGATTATGGACATTTGGTTGCGAGTGAATGCGAACCCCATGACATCAAGCCCCCCAGCCGTTAATGTTTCACTTCCCCGCAGTACCCAGGGCCCAGTCACCAGCGACACCACATCATCTTGGTGTGCCAGGTTTATAACCTGGTACTCTCTGTCCTATGTAATCGAAACATTACTAGCATTAGCGATACTCTGCTGCATTGTGCAGACTATGCGTCTACGGAAATGGAGGAGAGCATACCGCGCTCGAACCCCGGTGTATAGGATCAGATCCCTTATGTTCGGATACGACCAGACACCCGACCCCCGCGATCTATAATAAAGTGCATTCACTTGCGTTCATTGTAAATAAAGAAATGTAAAGAACTGTTCATGAGCAAATTGTATGATCCTGAGCTTGACTGCCAAGCCAGGAAGACTGATGTATGAAATGCTATGATTTTGTTGTATGATTGAGGAAGGTAGGATAATGAAATGTTTAAGTGAGTGTAGTGTATTAAGAATAGTTAGAGGTTCCCAGTTTATTGTTTTGTAATGCATGTTGAGGGTAGCACAGTGGTTAGCACAATTGCTTCACAGCTCCAGGGTCCCAGGTTCGATTCCGGCTTGAGTCACTGTCTATGCGGAGTCTGCACATCCTCCCCATGTGTGCGTGGGTTTCCTCCGGGTGCTCCGGTTTCCTCCCAGTCCAAAGATGTGCAGGTTAGGTGGATTGGCCATGATAAATTGCCCTTAGTGTCCAAATTGCCCTTAGTGTTGGGTGAGGTTACTGGGTTATGGGGATAGGGTGGAGGTGTTGACCTTGGGTGGGGTGCTCTTTTCAAGAGCCGGTACAGACTCGATGGGCCGAATGGCCTCCTTCTACACTGTAAATTCTATGACTATGTCCCTGTTTGACATAGCGCCCTTAGAATTGTTAGTTGAAAATTTTTTGCATAGCTATGGTCAGTGCAGAGGCCATGAAGGAAGTGTCCCCCCCCCCAGGTCAAGGAATGGAAAGCAACATAGTTGTGTGATCCTTCACAAGGAAGGAATGTAGCCAGTTAAAATGGCTAACTCCCGATTTAGAATGGCTAACTCCTGATTTAAAATGGCGAACGGCAAAGGCTGAGGGGAAAGTCAGCCAACAGGACACAAACGAGCAGCTGCAGGTTGAGTGTGTATTTACCTCTGGAAAGGCCAGACAAGATCGATACCGGCAACCATCAGCATAACAAAACACAAGCCATCTGCATATTAATGAGCAATCCCTGGGAACAATGAGCAACATTTAGACACATAAAGCCAAACCAGACTCTTCGGCGCCAGCAGAAGCCTACACAAAGGGAGGTGAACGACCACCTCAGGACCGCCCATCGATCAAGGTATCGCTCCAGCATTGGAGAAAATCGAACCAAGCGATTGGGACAAAGTCCA
Organism: Scyliorhinus torazame; assembly: GCF_047496885.1. Lineage (NCBI taxonomy): Eukaryota > Metazoa > Chordata > Chondrichthyes > Carcharhiniformes > Scyliorhinidae > Scyliorhinus > Scyliorhinus torazame. The sequence goes on from NC_092721.1 coordinate 128,080,134, forward strand.
ATCACTTGGAACCAGGTACAGGGTCCGCCCCGAAAGGCGGGAAGCCCCTGGGGACTATAAGAATCAAGCCCAAGTTCAAATCGTCCTTCTCTTCTCTTCTTGACCGGGTCACTCAGCAACGCGAACCAACCCTTGACAGTGACCGGTCCAGCCTGATATCCAGTAAGTCTTACTTCAACGCTCGCTAAGAGATAGGCGCTCCTAGCTACCAATCTGTACCAACTTCGAATCCCGCAGGCTCAGAACCCGAATGAAAGGCCATTCGTTTCCCTGACCTGGTGGGCCAGTTCCAAGTTAAGTATTGGCCTGTTAGTCGTAGAAGTAGCTTAGACGTAGTATTTGTACATGAGTAGTGATTACTGTGTATAATAAATGTGCTTTGATTTAAATCTTACTAAGCGGTGTATTGGATTATTGATCATTACTCGGACTTGAACCACGTGGCGGTATCATAAAGTTACCTGGCGACTCAAGAGCAAAGGTGATAAAACAGAGCAATTAAACTAAGGCAAAAGTTAGCAACAAGTCACAATGTTGGGGGTTTACTACAGGCCTCCCAGGGGTTGTTGTGATGGGAGACTTCAACTTCCCCAATATTGACCGGGACTCACTTAGTGCCAGGGGCTTAGACGGGGCAGAGTTTGTAAGGAGCATCCAGGAGGGCTTCTTAAAACAATATGTAGACAGTCCAACTAGGGAAGGGCGGTACTGGACCTGGTATTGTGTTTGGGCCCGGCCAGGTGGTACAAGTTTCAGTAGGGGAGCATTTCGGGAACAGTGACCACAATTCAGTAAGTTTTAAAGTGCTGGTGGACAAGGATAAGAGTGGTCCTAGGGTGAATGTGCTAAATTGGGGGAAGGCTAATTATAACAATATTAGGCGGGAACTGAAGAACCTAGATTGGGGGCGGATGTTTGAGAGTAAATCAACATCCGACATGTGGGAGGCTTTCAAATGTCAGTTGAAAGGAATTCAGGACCAGCATGTTCCTGTGCGGAAGGAGGATAAATACGGCAAATGTCGGGAACCTTGGATAACGAGAGATATTGTAGGCCTCGTCAAAAAGAAAAAGGAGGCATTTGTCAGGGCTAGAAGGCTGGGAACAGACGAAGCCTGTGTGAAGTATAAGGAAAGTAGGAAGGAACATAAGCAAAGAGTCAGGAGGGCTAGAAGGGGTCACGAAGACATCGGCAAATAGGTCTAAGGAACATCCCAAGACTTTTTAACACGTACATAAAAAGCAAGAGGGCAGCCAGGGAAAGGGTTGGCCCACTGAAGGATAGGCAAGGGATACTGTGTGGAGCCAGAGGAAATGGGCAAGGTACTAAATGAATACTTTGCATCAGTATTCATCAAAGAGAAGGAATTGGTGGAAGGAACTGGAGAAGGGTGTGTAGATAGCCCTGGGTCATATTGAGATCCATAAAGGCGAGGTGTTGGGCGTCTTGAAAAATATTAAGGTAGATAAGTCCCCAGGGCCTGATGGGATCTACCCCAGAATACTGAAGGAGGCGAGAGAGGAAATTGCTGAGGCCTTGACAGAAATCTTTGGATCCTCACTGTCTTCAGGTGATGTCCCGGAGAACTGGAGAATAGCCAATGTTGTTCCTTTGTTTAAGAAGGGTAGCAAGGATAATCTAGGGAACTACAGGCTGGTGAGCCTTACGTCAGTGGTAGGGAAATTACTGGAGAGACTTCTTCGAGACAGGATCTACTCCCATTTGGAAGCAAATGGATGTATTAGTGAGAGGCAGCATGGTTTTGTGAAGGGGAGGTTGTGTCTCAATAACTTGATAGAGTTTTCGAAGAGTTCACAAAGATGATTGATGCAGGTAGGGCAGTGGATGTCGTCTATCTGGACTTCTGTAAGGCCTTTGACAAGGTCCCTCATGGTAGACTGGTACAAAAGGTGAAGTCACACGGGATCAGGGGTGAGCTGGTAGGGTGGAAACAGAACTGGCTAGGTCATAGAAGGCAGAGAGTAGCAATGGAAGGGTGCTTTTCTAATTGGAGGGCTGTGACTAGTGGTGTTCCGCAGGGATCAGTGCTGGGACCTTTGCTGTTCGTAGTATATATAAATGATTTGGAGGAAAATGTAACTGGTCTGATTAGTAAGTTTGCAGATGACACAAAGGTTGGTGGGGTTGCGGATCGCGGTGAGGACTGTCAGAGGATACAGCAGGATTTAGATCGTTTGGAGACTTGAGCGGAGAGATGGCAGATGGAGTTTAATCCGGACAAATGTGAGGTAATGCATTTTGGAAGGTCAATGCAGGTAGGGAATATACAGTGAATGGTAGAACCCTCAAGAGTATTGAAAGTCAGGGAGATCTAGGTGTACAGGTCCACAGGTCACTGAAAGGGGCAACACAGGTGGAGAAGGTAGTCAAGAAGGCATACGGCATGCTTGCCTTCATTGGCCGGGGCATGGAGTATAAGAATTGGCAAGTCATGTTGCAGCTGTATAGAACCTTAGTTAGGCCACACTTGGAGTGTCGTGTTCAATTCTGGTCGCCACACTACCAGAAGGATGTGGAGGCTTTAGAGAGGGTGCAGAAGAGATTTACCAAGATGTTGCCTGGTATGGAGGGCATTAGCTATGAGGAGAGGTTGAATAAACTTGGTGTGTTCTCACTGAAAAGACGGAGGTTGAGGGGCGACCTGATAGAGGTCTACAAAATTATGAGGGGCATAGGCAGAGTGGATAGTCAGAGGGAGCATAGGTTTAAGGTGTGAGGGGCAAGGTTTAGAGGAGATGTACGAGGCAAGTTTTTTTACACAGAGGGTAGTGGGTGCCTGGAACTCGCTGCCGAGTGACATTTAAGGGGCATCTTGACAAATACATGAATAGGATGGGAATAGAGGGATACGGACCCAGGAAGTGTAGAAGCTTTTAGTTTAGTCGGGCAGCATGGTCGGCACGGGCTTGGAGGGCCGAAGGGCCTGTTCCTGTGCTGTACTGTTCTTTGTTCATTGAGACACCCGCCAGTTGGTAGTAAGTCGTACAAGAATATAGTCGCGGCTTCCTGTGGAGGCCATGGAGGAGTAGGCCGCACATTCGATAGCTCCCGCCTGAATCGGACTTTCGGGCCTTTTTTCCGGGATTTTTGTGGACTTTATGAAATAAATCGATGTATCGATGTAGTTAGCATCAGTAAGGAGGATTTCCCCCCTGGTATATGGATAGCTGGACCAGAAGTGGCCGTGTGAAACGAATTAGTCCCGACAGAGGGAAGCGAGGGGAGCTGGCAGAGCGGCGAAGCATGGCAGACGGCAAGAACCAGGGAGCGGCGGCTCACTGGACGAAGGAGCAACAGATGGAGTTTTTCAAGAGTTGCTTTGCCGAGCTAAAAAGGGATATGCTTGACCCGATGAAAGCATCGATTGACCAAATGGTCGCGACTCAGGCAGCCCAGGGGAAAGCGATCCAAGAGATCGAATTAAAACTCTCCAACCAAGAGGACGAGATAACTGTGCTGGAGCACAAGGTGGAGGTGCTGGAGGACCGCCACAAGCAGATGCAGGAGGAGCTGGAGAACAGAACCAGGAGGCAGAATTTAAGAATCGTTGGCCTTCCTGAAGGTATCGAGGGATCAGATGCGGGAGCGTATATGGTGAGTATGCTGGAGTCGTTGATGGGAGCGGGGTCGTTCCCTCGACCCCTGGAGCTGGATGGAGCCCACAGAGCCCTCGCAAGGAAACCCAAGGCGAACGACCCACCAAGGCCATGGTGGTCCGTTTCCACCGATTTTCAGACAAGGAGCGCATCCTGCGATGGGCCAAGAAGGAACGGAGCAGCAAGTGGGAGAATAATGAGGTGCGCATCTATCAGGACCTGGGTGCGGAGCTGGCCAAGAGACATGCGGGGTTCAACCAGGCAAAGGCGACCCTCTTTAAGAAGGGGGTGAAGTTTGGGGTGTTATACCCAGTGAGACTGTGAGTAACACACGAGAACTGACATTATTATTTTGAGTCACCAGATGATGTTTGGACATTTATTAAAGAGAAGTTGGACTCGAGTTAAGAGACACTTAATGCTCCAAAGATGGGAGGAGTCCGCGGCGGTCTGTACTTGTGTTCTGTTTTAAATAAGATTGTGGGGCGCTTTGTTTAGAAGGTGGTTGATACGGGGGTAGGGGGTCCCTGAAGCCAGCACTACTCGTCGGTCGATTGGGTTCTGTTTTAAGTGAATATGTTTGTTTGGCTTTATGGTTATGCTAATGGCTTTTTGAGAGCTGATGTTTACTTACTGGGGAATGTGGTCTTGTAAATAGTTTTTTTCTATGTGGGGAGAGGCGCCTGAACAATAAGGCGATAGTCTGACCAGCACCAGGGGCGGGGGCTATCCGGGTCAGCATGGATCAGCTGACTCTCGGGAGCGTGGTGGGGGGTGACTTAGTGTTGAGTTGGTGTTTGATTTGGGATATTAGGTTTTTGGTGTTAGTGGGGGAGGGGGTAGGGGGGGGATGGCTGCTTTGCGGGCAAGGGATAAATTTTCTTCAGAGAATAAAGGGAGGGTGGGGGGCGGCTGCAGCTTGAGGGGGTGCCCGGGGAAGCGGGGGACGCGTGCTCGGAGCTGGCCAAGAAAGGGGGATGGCTAGTCGGCGGTGGGAGGGGGTTGGTAGACCCCCGTCCAGGCTGATTACTTGGAACATGAGAGGTCTAAATGGGCCAGTGAAGAGAGCACACGTGTTCGCGCATTTAAAGCGACTAAAGGCAGACGTGGTAATTCTTCAGGAGACACATCTGAAGGTCACAGACCAGATGAGATGAAGGAAGAGTTGGGTGGGTCAGGTGTTCCACTCAGGGCTGGACTCGAAGACCAGGGGGGTAGCAATTCTGATCAGCAAGCTAGTGGCATTTGAGGCTGGGAGAATAGTGGCTGATAAAGGGGGTAGGTATATCATGGTGAGTGGGTTGGAGGGGGTCCGAGTGGTGCTCGTGAATGTCTACTCCCCGAACTGGGACGATGTGGATTTTATGAGGCGTGTGTTAGGCAAAATCCCGGACCTGGAGTCACACAACTTGGTCATGGGAGGAGATTTTAATACGGTCATTGAACCTGAATTGGATCGCTCAAAATCAAGGACAGGAAGAGGCCGGCAGTGGCAAGGGAGCTGAAGGGCTTTATGGAACAGATGGGGGCGTAGACCCCTGGAGGTTTACACGGCCGAGGGTAAAGGAGTTTTCCTTCTTCTCCCACGTCCACAAAGTTTATTCCCGTATTGATTTTTTTTTGTTCTGGGCAGGGCGTTGATCCCAAAGATGACTGGGACGGAATACTCGACGATTACAGTTTTGGATCATGCCCCGCACTGGGTAGATTTGCGGCTTGGGGAGGAGAGAGGGCAGCGTCTGCTGTGGAGACTGGACGTGGGGTTGTTAGCAGACGAGGTGGTTTGCGGGCAGGTGAATAAGAGTATCCAGAGCTACTTGGAAACAAACGACATGGGAGAGGTTTCGGCAGCGATGGTCTGGGAAGCCCTGAAGGCAGTTATTAGAGGGGAACTTATGGCGATCCGGTCCCATAGAGAAAAGAGGGAAAGGGCGGAGAGGGAGAGATTGGTGGAGGAGTTACTCCTGGTGGACAGGAAATATGCGGAGGCCCTGGATGCGGGACTCGTGAGGGAGCGGCGCAAGCTTCAGGCGGAGTTTGAATTGTTGACCACAGGGAAAGCGGTAGCACAGTTGAGGAAGGCTAGAGGTGCGGTGTATGAATATGGGGAGAAGGCGAGCAGGATGCTGGCACACCAGTTTAGGAAGAGAGGCGGCCAGGGAGATTGTAGGAGTAAAGAATAAGGAGGGCGACTTGGTCTCAGACCCGGAGGGGGTGAATGAAGTTTTTAAGGAATTCTACAGCAAACTATGAGAGTCGGAACCCCTGGCGGTGCGGAAGGGAGGAGGCAATTTCTGGACCAGTTGATGTTCCCGAGGGTGGAGGAGGGTCTGGTGGAGGGGCTGGGGGCACCGATCGAGATAGAATAAATTATTAAGGGGCTGGAGGGCAAGCAGTCGGGCAAAGCTCCGGGGCCGGATGGCATCCTGGTGGAATTTTTTTTTTTACTGTTCAGAGGTGTTGAGCCCACTATTGATGAGGACCTTTAATGAGGCGAGAGAGAAGGGAATCCTCCCCCCTACAATGTCACAGGCCTCGATCTCACTCATTCTGAAACGGGATAAGGACCCTGAACAGTGTGGGTCTTACAGGCCAATCTCGTTGCCAAATGTGGATGCCAAGCTATTGGCTAAGGTCTTGGCCACGAGGATAGAGGATTGTGTCCCGGGGGTTGTAGCCATCTGGGATGGCCACGTCCCGATTACAAAATGGACACTTGCAAAGACTGCAGGGAAAATTGGACAATGCTAAGAAACAAGCAGGTGCAAGCTCTGCCCGTTTGGGAAGAAGAGATCAGGAAATATATCAAAGGGAAAGGAGGACCCCTTTAGAGTGAATTCTGTGATAATGAGGAAACAGGACCCGGGAGTATAGGACACACTTGGTGGGAGAAACTGTCAGAGATCCACAAGAAGAGCTTGGGAAAAGCTCGCAAGCTGATGGCAATCGTGTCCTGTTTGGCACAATTGCGAGGCACAGAGGAGGTCATTAGGAAGCTCCGTAGAGAGATAGAGGAGAGAGCCAGAACCAGTGGGGTAGACGTGAGTGAGGTAGAGAAAGAGAATCGAGATCTGAAAGAGCAGTTAGCAGCAAGGGACAGAGAGGTGGATGATGCCAAGTGGGCACATCAGTCTTGTCTCGCGCATTTGAACAGCTTTCAGATACAATACGATAAGGTCTACCAGGACACGCAACGTGCGGTCTTGGTAAGACAAGAAACAGAACAGCAAGTTGAGAAATTGCAGAAGCAGTGCAATGATTTAAAAGCAGCCCTACGAGCACTCCATACTTCCACAACGGAACAAAGGCAGAGCTCCGTAGACCATGCAAAGTGCCGGAAGCAAATTGCAGAATTGCAATCTCTACTGTCCGTGCAAAATGGCTTTCAGAGTACATTCGGACCCCAATTAGATCAAGAAAACTGTCCTGATTGGCAGTAATTGATCGAGACTGCCCATAGATACGTACATGGGACATGTACGCAGGAAAAACCCCAGAAAAGGAAAGCGCCCCAATCGAACAGGCAGAACACACCCCCATGAATCCTGTGACCACACACTGCAGGGCCGAAGGAGAAGCAGACTTCCTTTACACAACCCCGTTAACCGCAGGACGCGCGTGGAAAAATTACACTGTTCCTTCCCACTTCAGACTCCCACCAATTTTTCGCTAAAGTCAGACAATAGGCAACCATGTACGGCCTGGACGAAAAGGAGCAAGTGAAGCTCACAGCTTTAAGCCTCGACCCTTCAGTCGTAGCAGCCCTTCCTGACCCACAGAATGTAGGAAGCACACTCCAAAGAGATGCACATAGCGATCCTTGATGCGATCGGCTTTAATAGAGGAGACCCCGTAGAAGGCCTAAACAAGTGTAGGCAAAAGACAGAGCACCCCACAGCGTTTGCTGGACGTTTGTGGATTCACTTTAGCGCAGTTTTTGGAGAGTTAGCCCATGCCCATTTGTCCCCAGATAATATGGCCAAATGGATCCGAATTCTAGTCTCCCACGCCACAGAAGCAGGACGAAAAGCTTGCGCAAATTATGACCCCCTCAGATGAGACCCACAATGAAAAATGGGTTTTGAAGAGATTGTCCCGCGCTTGGGAGCAATCAATTGCAGGCAAAACCGCATTTATAACACCCGATGAAGAGCAGGCAGAAATGAACCCAGTTAAAGCACACCAGAACCTCGCATGGGTAATTGAGGGTAGGACCAGCCAATCCCAGCCAAAACCTCAAGAATGTTATAATTGTGGACAGCTAGGACACTTTGCACAAGAGTGCAATGCGCCCCAGAAGCAGCAGAGAAACCAACAGACAGGCACCCTAAACAAGAATAGGCAAAGCCGATCCATAGCATTAGCATTAGAGAGTACAGACATGAACGGCACTGACTGACGGTGTTCAGGCTCCCCAACTTGGGTCTGCGGCACCCTTTGGGACATGTCCGGTAGACCGGTAGTAGCAGGCAAAGTTCGGGGACAACCCGTGGAATTTCTTTGGGACACAGGAGGGTCCCGCACCACACTCAATTCCTCCACGATGTTCCAGCGAGACACGTGGCCCACAACAGACACCATTACACTCAGCGGTTTTACAGGCCATTTGCAACAGGGACACATCACAGCCCCTATAGCAATACAGATAGGGAACATCGCAACCAAGCACCCCGTAGTTTTAGTTGATCTGCCCCAGACAGCAGAACATATCCTTGGGATCGACTTCATGAGCTCCCATAACCTTTCTTTTGACCCAGTGAACAAGTGTGTATGGAAAATGGCAAAGGCAGCACGAGCCCCCACCATGCTCACAGTAGGAGAATACGTAAATAGGATTAGCTCAGTAGACTTCTGGTTTGACCCTCGAGCCATTAAACACAACACAGGCCCATTTATTCCCAAAACACCCCCCAGGAAAACAGGTAGTACACCCCAGAGACCCCAGCCCACAGACATGTGCGCACCCCTGAAGATTTATGTGGATGGCTCCTCCACAGTGTTAAACGGAGAGAGAATTACCGGTTGTGGTATATATGTAGAGGACACACAGGGACGTGTCCTAGATGAAATTTCCTTGAAGTTGCCAGGACACTTAGGCTCGCAGGCAGCAGAGCTGGCAGCGATTGCATATATTGTAGACCACCCAGACTAATTCCCGACTCCAGCAGACATCTATTCAGACAGCTTGTATGTCTGTAATAGTTTGACAGAGTTCCTACCACTCTGGGAAACAAGAGGATTTGTTCCCGCGGACGGTAAACCCCTACCCTCAGCCCCATTACTCTGCCATATCTTAGAGACAGTGAAGGATAGGAAATACGGCATAATATAAAGTTTGCAGTCATTACCATTCTTCCCCCCCGGAAACGTTAAAGCAGACGCCCTAGCGAAGGCAGGCTCCAGGCATCGTTATTTTTGAAACCCCCCTGAAAGCACCCTGGTACACATAGTTCAGGTCTCACAGACCAACAGTCAGGATTTAGCGAAGGCCCAGAAAGAGGACGAGAAACTAAAGGAAGTTTTAAAGGGAATCTTCCCAGCCCCCTACGGCAAGTTTAAAAACTCAATCACCACACACGACGGTGTGATTTTAAAGGATGGCCTTTATATAGTTCCCAGCCAGGACAGGAACCAGATCATTTGTCAGTTCCATGACAAATCATGGACACCAAGGAATTGAACCCACCCTAGCCCACCTCAGACCGCTTTGCTGGTGGCCTGATTTAAAAAAACGATGTCACACACTACGTAGAGAATTGTTTAATCTGTGCCCAGAACAATCCGGACAGATATGTGAAAAAGGCTCAACTTAGCCATACCCACCCCGTTAATGGACCCTGGACAAATCTCCAGATAGATTATATAGGACCCCTACCCCCGTGCAGAAATGGTTATAAGTATGTGTTGGTGGTCATAGACACCTTCACAAAATGGGTGGAAGCATTTCCGTCAAGAACTAATACGGCCAAGACGACGGCTAAAATATTAACACACATCTTTACAAGATGGGGCCTCCCACGCAGTACAGAGTCCGACCAAGGCTCCCATTTCACCGGACGTGTAATGAAAAACATCCTCACGATTTTCGGAATTACACAAGTTCCATATCGCATACCACCCCCAGTCAAGTGGTATTGTAGAACGAATGAATAGGACATTGAAAGCCACCCTCAGGAAAATAGTACAGCAAAATAATAGCACCTGGGATTCAGTACTCTCATTTGCTTTGATGTTTTTAAGAAACACAGTTTCTACATTTACAGGTTTCACCCCCCACACCCTCATGACCGGACGCCCCATTAAAGGCACTGAGTATTTACTAGGACTGGATTTGGCCAGCCCCGCAGTTACAGCCCTCACAGATGAAAACGCGGTTACACAACTAGTACAGAACATAAAGGCAGCCCAACTCGCTGCAGCAGTGAGACTTAGAACCAGGAAGAAACAGAGCAAGGCCTGTTTCGACAAAACAGTACACACCACTGAGTTTACAGTAGGGCAACAAGTTATGCTTTTCCTTTACAACCCCGGTTCATTCCTCTCCCCAAAATTTTCCGGACCATACTCCATTTCAGACAAAGTCAGTCCCTCAGTATACAAAATAACCTATCCCAATGATAGGTCTGCATGGTTTCATATAAACCAGCTCAAGGCTTAAGGCTCACAGAATAACCACACACACCACATCCTGCTCGCAGCAGCAGACGATCACACCCCGCCCACAGATGACTTATTCCTACCCTCCACCAACCACTCCAGCCCGCCCTCAGACATGACTTCAACTCCGCCCCCAGAGGCACGACTCCGCCTCTCCCTTCCCTCAAGCGACAGCGACAGTGATAGCGATCACGATGACGACAGCCACAGCACACCACGTTACGACTACACCCCTGTACCAGGCCCCACTCCCAGTGAATCTGAGCATGATTCTACCGACCCATTTGAGATCACTTATCAAAGCCCCTGACCCAGACCCACTGCCCGACGATTACGGATTGAAGCATAGTCGCTACAACCTCGACACACTATTCTGGCACCGAGACAATTTGTTCAGGCTCATCCGGAATGATGAGATGGATCCCAATTCGCCCTAAGCAGCTTTAGCACGGTTACGACAGACGAGTGTTTGGCAGCCGGGAGAAGATGATGACTTAAGAGTCTGACTCCCACCAAACCAATCCCTTTGCGACCCTGTTCGCTATTGAGCCGTGAGGTGTCCAGATGATGCAGAAAAAGAAACCAATGGAGAGATATGGTGTCCTTTCTGATGGAACCTGCACCATGTTTGTTGAATGTTTGTTCGTTAGTGTTATCGTTAAGTGTTGTGTGTAAACTCGGAAAAAATGTTCACGCCCCCACGTCACCACCCTCTTGGGACAGCCAATGGCTGTTAGAGGATCTAGTTTGTCCCCCGAAACTTGTTAATGGAATAAGTTTGTCCCAGACAATAGTTCAGAGGAACTAGTTGGTTGACAGAACCCGACTCATAGTTGCTCTCCTAATTCGAGAGGCAGCCCCCCACGACGACCACATTCTTACCGGTTGCTCAGGCAGTGGAGAAACGGCATTGGTCCCCGCCCTGCCTGAGGACCCCCCTCTGGTCAGTTACGCTCGGGTAGAGCACATACAGCATTGAGGAAGACAAATAAGCGGTGCGGCAAAGATGAAGACAGCCTTCGTGTTCACATGGATCTTCGCGGGATCCCTTCAGTTGCGCGGGGACGCTATCCCCCTGACCCCTACCACACAAACTGTAAATGACTCTCACTCCTGTAATACATGGAACCCCGAGATAACTAGCCCAGCGACAGCTAGCAATACCCGACCTTGTGTGATAAGTTTTATCACCTGGTACTCACTCTCATATGTAGTCGAAGCACTCTTAGTGCTGCGAATACTTTGCAGTGTCATGCAAACATTTAGAGTCAGGAAATGGCGAAACAAAGCATATCGCTCTCGCACCCCGGTATACAGATTTAGGTCCCCCATTTTCGGATTTCACCAGACCCCCGGACCCATTGGGACGGATTAAAGAGCATCCACTTTGTTTAATGTATTCTATGGAATAAAGATATGTAAACCTCTGTGTCTGACTGCCAGGCCAGAGAAATTTGTGTGCTGCTATTTTGTACAGTTTAAGATGTATAGATTATTTTTGGATTGTTTAAATGAGGATAGTTTATTGAGAATAGTTAAGAGGTTCCAGTTTTTTATTTTTCTGTAATGCATGTATTAATGTCATAGCGCCTCGTAGAATTTTTGATAATGAATGTATTTAAAATGGTTTGGGTAAAATTGTATTGCATAGGATAGGACAGTGTAGAGCCTAAGCATGGGTGCCCCGGGGATCAGAGGATGAAGACGCCATGGTAATGTGATCCTTCACGCTTCGCGTTGAGGATCACAAGGAGGGAGTGTAGCCATCTGGGATGGCCACGTCCTGATTACAAAATGGACACTTGCAAAGACTGCAGGGAAAATTGGACAATGCTAAGGAACAAGCAGGTGCAAGCTCTGTTTGTTGATTAGAACCTTAAACGCTCAGACAGGACAGAAACTACCAAACGATTTACATACTATTGAGCCATCTCCGGGGACAAAAGGGAAACATTTAGACACAGTGTTAGGACAGACTCCCCGGCGCCAGAAGAAGCTAAGACAAAGCTGACTGACAGTCACCAGGACACGCCCAGCGATCAGGGAACCACCCCTCTATTGGAGGAAAATTGATACCGATGATTGGGAAAGACCCAATTAGTTGAGGCCAAGTTCAAGGCCCGCCCAAAAGAGCGCGAAGCCCTTTTGAGTATAAAAGGTATCCCCCAAGGGAGAACGCCCTCCTTTGGCTTTGGCTCTCAGCGAAGAGACCAGCCTAGCAGCTACAGCAGACCAAGTAAGTTCCAAGTCAACGCACGCTACAAGATAGACGCTCCTAGTTGCTATGCTGTAAACAGCTCAACCCAGCAGCCACAGAACCGAGCAACGGCCATTGTTCCTCTGACTGAGTGGGCGCCCAAAGCTAAGTATAGGCCTTAGTAATAGTGGTAGTTTAGTTTTGTAGAGTTTATGCACGAGTAGATTTGGCTGTGTGTAAATAAATGAGCACTACTTTTGAACTTACTAACTGGTGTTTCGAGTCATTGATCAGTATTCGGTACTGAACCTTGTGGCGGTGTCGATAGATACCTGGCGACTCTTGAACAAACGTGATTAAATAGAGCCAAATTACGAACCAACCAAAAGTTAGCAACCGGGTGATAGGAGAAGACCAGACGCGATTCGTTAAGGGCAGGCAACTTAATGCTAATGTGCAGAGGTTTTAAATATTGTTATGATGCCCTCGGAAGGGGAGGAAACAGAGGTTGTAGCAGCGATGGATGCAGAGAAAGCTATTGATCGGGTGGAGTGGGAGAACCTGTGGGAGGCGCTGGATAGGTTTGGGTTTGGTGAGGGCTTTATCCAGTGGGTGCGATTGCTGTACCAGGCGCCTGTGGCAAGCGTGCGCACGAACCGGCACGAATCCATGCAGACACAGGGAGAACGTGCAGACTCCACACAGACAGTGACCCAGCTGGGAATCAAACCTGGGACCCAGTCACAACCGCTCACCCATCCCCCCAGGCCAAATATTCGAAGAGCCCAGTAGTAGTAGCCACGCTCCGGATGTGGTACCTAATGAGGAAACACTTTGGCCTAACCGAAATGATCACCATGGCCCCCATCTGCAACAACCATAGGTTTACTTCCGCAATAATGGACGCCGTCTTCAAAAGTTGTAGACAGGACGAGGGACTCTGACAGTTGGGGACATGTACAAGGACGACAGAGTAGCGCCCCTGGGAGAACTCATGGAGAGGTTCCAGCTACCAATAGGGAATGACCTTAGATACATTGTCAAAAACATCATCCGCAAAGAAACAACAATGTACCCCCAGATACCAGGATATGTACAGTGGACAACTGGAGGAGGTAAGCTCCCGCCGGGCGAGAGAAGGAAAAGGTGGGAGGAGGAACTAGGCATACAGGGGGAGGACTCTGGATCGAAGCACTGAACAGGGCGGACTTCGCCTCCACGTGCACAGGGTTGAGCCTAACGCAGCTAAAGATAGTGCACTGAGCACACCTAACCAGAACTCAAATGAGTGGGTTCTTTCCGAATGCGAACAATGCCAGGGAGGCCCAACCAACCACACCCACAAGTTTTGGGCTTGTCCCAGACTTGTCAGGTACTGGATGATTTTCTTTGAGGTTATGTCCAGGGTTGTGGAAATGAGGGTGGAGCCATGCCCAAAAGTGGCAGTCTTCGGGGTATCAGATCAGCCAGAGCTTTTCATGGGGAAGGGGGCCGATGCACTGGCCTTTGCCTCCCTGATCGCCTGCCAGGGAATCCTGATCGGCTGGCGATCGACTGTACCACCCAAGGATGCAGGCTGGCTGTCTAACCTGGCGGAAATTCTCAGGCTGGAGAAAATAAAATTTGGCATGGAAGCCATTCACCAACTTGTTTCAAGACCTGTTCGAGCCAGCAACCAGTAGAGTGTGTGGGGGGGGGGGGGGGGGGGGGCTGGAGACATGGGCGAGCCACGGGGCAGGGAGGAAAAGGAAAGGGGGGGGGTCAAAGGCACTCAAAACAAACACAAGGGATAAAGCCACAAGGGACTGGTCTGACAGCAAGCTAAGGCCCAAACCAAATTGTATATAAATGCCTGTAAATAAGTGTTGGCCATATTGGGGAATGTAAAATATGTTTGCTGACTAGAGGGGGTCACGGCCACAGTTACTGTGAAGGTGCTCAGTTGTCAATATAAGTGTTGATTTTTGCACGATTTTGTTAGATATAAAATATGAGAACTCAATAAAAATATTTTCAAAAAAAATCTATGTAATTGCCTTTGTTTAAGTTTAACATTCTCTGTATGTTGCTTTCAAACTTAATATGAAATTCAACTGTATTGTGATCACGTTTTCCGAGCAGGTTTGTTGCTGCCAGATTACGAATTAACTCCGTCTCACTGCACAATACTAGATCTAAGATAGCTTTGATTTATTTAGCTTCACAATGTATTAATAGCTCAGCAAACTATTACAAAAGTATTCCACAAACTCATCTTCCAGACCAAAAGCAGAAAATGCTGGACAATCTCAGCAGGTCTGACAGCATCTGTGGAGAAGGGAGCTAACATTTCGAGACTAGATGACTCTTTGATAAAGAGTCATCCAGATTCGTTGACAAAGAGTCATCCAGACTCAAAATGTAAGCTCTCTTCTCCCTCCATAGATGCTGTCAGATCTGCTGAGATTATCCAGCATTTTCTACTTCTGATTCCAGCATCTGCAGTAATTTGCTTCTATCTTCCAGACATCTTTGCCAATTTGTTTGGTCCAGTCTATATGCAGATGCAAATTCTTGGTAATCATTTTTTTGCCTTTGTTACAATTTCCCCTTATTTCTTGCTTAATGCTCACTTGTCCATCTGTAACTACTGCACCTACAATTAGCCTGTCAATCTGTAAATTACACAATATTAATAAGCAACATAAATTTGTCTGCAAATAATTAATAAAGTTTAACGTTATGCACAAAACGGTGACATCTTCAGTGAATAAGCGTTACCTTTACGAACATTTTAATATTTATGGATTAAGAGGCCCATCCACTCCGTTTAAAAGATCGGTGAAAACAGGAAATATTTGCAATGAAGAAATGCGATGTTATCTCCACAATGAATGAACAGCTAACAAAATGACAGCGACATGCGATGTGAGACTGCGATGCAGAAAGAGCTCCTCTCCTGCTTTTCTCTTTAAAGGGGCGGGGGGGGGGTGTCACCACGTCGAAGTAATTGAATTTAAAAATAGCAATAACCTGTGCCATGGCACGATTTACGATCAGAGATAGAAGCCCAACATGCACATCAGATGTTCATTAAGGTGAGAATGGTTTCTACCCATCAATGTGGATTATATGGGTGTGAATCACGCGCGGTGATGATAGTGATGATGAATAACGGGGTTATCATTGAGCAGGTAGCAAACCAAAGGGGGAGCAGCGGCGAGGAAAGACAAGTGCAGCCGCGCGTGCGGACCTTGCGCTCGAGGCTGCCCCCGCGAGCCAGCTGTCAATCACCGTCACCGCTCACGTCACCATGGAAACCCCGCAACGCTCTCGACCCCCGCCCCGGCAAAAAAAAAACGGTTTCGTGCTTGAAGATGGAAAGCGAGCAGCGCGGCCCACACCTTAGTGAGCACCTCCTTTTTCTCATCTTTCTCTTTCCGTTTCTCCCCTTCCTCTCTGTCTCTGAACTGGATCTCCACTCGCCGCTCTCGCCCCTTGTTCTCTTTCTCCTCTTTCATCCCGCACACTCTCCTCTCTCTCCGCTCCCTCCTCGCTCAACCTTTCTCTCTCTCTCTGCTCAACGTTCACAAGGGGCACGCCTCGCGAGAACGCCGGCCCGCGACAGCGCACGCACGCGCACCTTGCGTAACGCCGGCCCGCGACCGCGCACGCGGGCCCCTCCCCCCTCCCCGATTGGTTGCCCCTCAACACCGCAGTGCTTCTCGCGAGCTTCCGCGGGATTGCTGCCTGATTGGGTCAGCGTGGAGCTCGCCAATACATCGAGGTTCACGCCCAGCCCAACCTTGTTAATAGGTACTCACCGGGAAAATACACATCTGTCTATCCTTTGCCGTGCAGCCTCTTGACGTTTGTGTTTACTGTTCAAAGGCTAATTATCATGTGGCATTAAAATAATGGAAGACCCAAACATCGTACTGAGAATATTACAAATTTGATATGTATTCAGTCTAAAGATGTGCAGGCTAGGCGGATTGGCCACTCTTGAGGTCAACCAAATATAAGACTTAGGGATAAAGCAAAAAAGGGTCACTTCTGATAGGGGCACTGCCCGAACAGAACAAAGATCAATGGAAACTTTTTAAAAATGTAAATGAGAGTGCAATTAAAGGGTCCGATAAGAACTCCAACCCCTGCAGTGCCCACCGGGCACGGAAGGCCTCAATGGTGCCTGTGGACGCTGCATGCTCCCTTTCTAGGGACAACCAGCTGCGAATATAGCCAAGGAAGAGGGGCAGACAGTCTGGCCAGGCGGCTCCCTGGACCAGGCCCAGGAGCAGGTTCACAAGGACTTCCCTGCACCCCCCCCCCCCTCTCCCCCTCCGCTCCAGGTGCCCGCAGATCAAAAGCAAAATGCAAATTAAACTTCAACTGAAGATTTTTCAGAAAACTAAAAAGGGAGTGCAGCCTATAATACGTAACATCGACATAGTCCATGAACCCCACAAGGCCGCAAAAATGGCAGACTTCTTGGGAGTCCATGAACCGGTGCAATCGGTGGTTGTACGGCGCTGCTGCATACAACACCCTACACTCCTTGGCCCCAAGATTGGAGGGGAGGACTCTTCCATCGAGGGACCTCCAGTGGGGATCTCAGACGGCAACAAGGCACGCCATGGCTTGTCCAGGTGATGGGTGAGAATAAGGAGGTGGAATTCTGTCCAAGCAGGGGTTCACTCAGACGAGAGACCACTGCACACCTGCGTGTCCTCTAGACTGTGATTGCCATCGGGTCGAGCAGGACCGTTTTGAAATCTCGGATGGCATCGGCCACGAGCCAGACGTCCACTGCTACATGTGCTAACTCGTAGGTTGTCATCCAGCCCACTCTTCCGCCACTCAGCATGGCCTCGGTCCTGGTTACCCCGGCAGCCACAGCTCATTCCTCCGCCAGCCACTCAAAATGGTGGCAGTTTGGATTCCTGAGTAGCGTCTCCCTGACAACAGCCACCACTCCTGACGGGGGAGAGCTGCGGGGCGAGGCGACCATGCTCCAGACTTGGAGAAGATCCTGGTAAAAGACGTGCAAGGCATACAGGGGTTAATGAAGACCCCACGTCTATGAATAGGAGCTGCACATCATAATTCAGGCCGTGCCTTTGGCAGAAGAAATGCGTCGCCAGGGCACACTATCGTGGAGGGGGCGCAACGTAAAGGTATCACTGCAGGGTCTGAAGGTGGAAGGTCACCACTTGGGTGCAAAGGCACACCATCACCTGACTGCCCTCCCTAAGCGGGAGACTCAGAACCTCAGCAGCGACCCAGTGCAGTCTCTTGTCCCAGAAGAACTCTACAAGCATTCTCTGGAGCTTTGTGACAAAGTCAAGGGGAGGGGGTCAAAGTGACCAGCCAAAACCACCACCTGGAGGTTATCAGCTGGCTTATGACAAGAACTCGACCCCTGTAAGACAGCACTCGGAACACTTCTGTCCAGCATCTCAAGCGAGCGGTGACCTTGGACTCCAGCTCCTGCTAGTTTGCTGGCCAGGATTCCTCAGCCAGGCAAAGATGGACTCACAAGTCCTGCTCCAGGTGAAAGGCCAGAGCTCCTCTGGGAGGGGGCACATCTGCCATGGGCCGACTTGGAGTCTGGAATACTTGGCCCAGTTGTTCCTGGCAGAGGACGCGGCGGAGAACACAGCCTGGCACTCTTGCATCCTCCGCAGGACAGCAGGTCCGGGGAACATGAGCAGCATAAGTCGAGGGGACCACCCCAATGTCTGGCCCGTGCAGAACCAATCCTGACAACCTTCTCCGGCAGGAGGCGCAGAAAAGGCTCCACGCAAATGGAATAGTGATGGCCAGACATCCCTGATGCACTCCTCACCAGAGCGAAGGGGCACCGTCAGGGACCCGCTATCCTTAACGGGACACTCTGCAACAGTGTACAGAAGTCGGATCTGGGCGACAAAATGTGTCTCGAACCCAAATCTTTACAGAATCCCAAATATATATTTGTGATCCACCTGTCAAACGTCTTCTCCTGATCAAGGGACAGGCAGGCACTCAACAGACCAGCCCTCTGGAAATGATGGACCAGCTCCCGGACCAGATGGATGATGCTGTAGATTGTGCAGCCAGGGACCTTGTAGGACTGGTCAGGGTGGGTCATGTGGTCTAGCATGGTGCCAAGGTGCAAACACATCACCTTGGCGAAGAGCTTGTAGTCCGTGCTGAGGAGAGAGACTGGTCACCAGTTTTTAAGGTGGCGGAGATCCCCTCTCTTTGGCAGCAGGTGACCCTGCGTCACAAGAGGGGCATCTCCCCGGTCGCGATACTTTCCCCCAGGACCTGGGCATAGGTGCTCCCCAGGACGTCTCAGAACATCCTGAAGAACTCCACGGTCAGCCCGTCTAGCCCTGGGGTTTGCCCTTGGAAGGGCGCCGGTCAGCTGCTCCAGGCTTATAGGGGCATCATGCCTCCCAATGCCCTCCGGGCCAACCAGCAGACCTCCCACAAAACTCTGCAAGCATCCTCGCTGGATGGATCCAGAGAAAGAGGACACTGCAGAAGCTTTGGGTTTGGGTCCTATAAACAACTGTATTGTATTATACGTGCTGTATGTGACATGCATGGGCTTGCCCCTGCTGGCTTTGCCTGTGGCTCCTCCCCTCGGGCTCAGGTATAAAGGTGGCCAACCTCCGGCCCTGCCTTCAGTCTGGCCGGCTGCCAGCAGGTATCTTTAAGCTAATTAAAGCCACAGTTTCACTCTCAACTCATCTTCTGTCGTTATTGATAGTACATCAATTTAATTAGCTTAAAGTTTTAAGATGGACCAATCACTCAAACCCGATCGCCGTCGCTGAGACCCACAAGCTACAAATTCTCAACTCCCGGGTGAGCCCGCAAGTATACCTTATTATCAGGGACGCTGCCTCGTATGCAGATGCGATAACGCGGTTGAAAGGACAGTATGTCAGGAAAATCAATGAGGTGTACTCTGGGCATCTCCTTGCCACGAGGCGACAGCGCCCCGGAGAATCGCAAGCTGAATCTCTGTGTGCATTGCGGGTACTCAGCCGGAACTGCAATTGTAAGGTGGTATCGGTTGTCGAGCACACAAAGTTATTGATCCGGCATGCCTATGTCGCAGGCATAAAGTCAAATTACACCCGTCAGCGCCTACTAGAAAGGGGTACACTTGACCTCCAAGAGACAGTACAGCTTTCGGACTCGTTAGAAGTGGCCTTCCACAACATGAATGCCTACACCTCCGACCTCGCGGCACCCTCGTGGGCGCCGCCATCCCCTGCCCGGGGGCGCCGCAAGCCTGTGCCGCGCAGCAACCCACCAATTCCAGAGCCCCAAACCAGTCCTACTTCTGTGGCCAGGGTAAGCACCCCAGACAACGCTGCCCAGCGAGGAGCGCGACCTGCAACGGGTGCGGAAAGAAGGGCCATTTCGCTAATGTCTGCCAGGCCTGTCCTGTTTTTAAACCCTGCAGCCCTGCATATAGCCCATGGAGGCTGCCATCTTCACCTCCACTCGCCACGTGCGACCCCTGGGGGCCGCCATCTTTGAATTGCCCGGCCGCCTCCCGGAACCCATACTCACCTGATCGTAAGCTGGCCTCCGCTACCCTCGATCAGCCCACCCACCTTCCGCAGCTCGTCTCCATCACCCTCGACCAGTCTCGACCGCATCACCTCGCCAACTCCATGATGGCCATCCGGATCAACGGCCACGAGATGACCTGCCTTTTCGACTCCGGGAGCACAGAGAGTTTTGTTCATCCAGATACGGTACGGCACTGCTCCCTCCCAATCTTACCCGTGACCCAGAAAATCTCCCTGGCTTCCGAATCACATACTGTGGAAGTCCGTGGGTACTGTGTTGCAACTCTTACAGTACGGAGCATTGAGTACAAAAACTTCAATCTCTGCGTCCTCCCACAACTCTGCGCTGCCGTGCTTCTGGGGCACGATTTCCAGAGCTATCTCAAAAGTGTTACCTTGGAGTTCAATGGACCCCTCACCGTCTGTAGCCTCTCGACCCTTAAGGTCACCCCACCCCCCGCTCTTCGCTAACCTCACTCCGGACTGTAAGCCCGTCGCCACTAGGCGCAGACGATACAGTGCTCGGGACAAGGCCTTTATCAGGTCGGAGGTCCAGTGACTCCTGCGGGAAGGGATCATAGAGGTCAGTATTAGCCCCTAGAGAGCCCAAGTGGTGGTCGTCAAGACTGGGGAGAAGCACCGGTTGGTCATCAACTACAGTCAGACTATCAACCGGAACACGCAGCTCGAAGCGTACCCCCTCCCCCGCATATTTGACATGGTCAATCAGATTGCGCAGTACCGTGTCTTCTCCACCATTGATCTGAAGTCCACATACCACCAGCTCCCTATCCGCCCGGAGGACCGCCAATACACTGCCTTCGAGGCAGATGGCCGCCTCTATCACTTCCTCAGGGTCCCCTTCGGCGTCACCGATGGGGTCTCGGTCTTCCAACGGGAGATGGACCGAATGGTTGACCAGTACGAGCTGCGGGCCACGTTCCCGTATCTGGATAATGTCACCATCTGTGGCCATGACCAGCAGGACCATGACACTAACCTCCAAAAATTCCTCCACACGGCCAAGCTCCTTAGCCTCACGTACAATAAGGAGAAATGCGTTTTCCGCACAACCCGCCTAGCCATCCTTGGCTACGTTGTGGAAAACATAGTCCTAGGGCCCGACCCCGATCGCATGCACCCCCTTCTGCAACTTTCTCTTCCCCACTGCCTCGAGGCCCTGAAGAGATGCCTGGGGTTCTTTTCCTACTATGCCCAGTGGGTCCCCAATTATGCGGACAAGGCCCGCCAACTTATTAAATTCACCCTTTTTCCCCTGACAGCTGAGGCCCGCCTGGCCTTCAACCGCATCAAAGCAGATATTGCCAAAGCCGCGATGCACGCTGTGGACAAGTCCATCCCGTTCCAGGTGGAGAGCGATGCGTACGACTTTGCCCTGCTGCTACCATCAACCAGGCGGGCAGGCCCGTGGCTTTCTTCTCCCGTACCCTCCAGAGCTCCGGAATTCGACACTCCTCCGTCGAAAAGGAAGCCCAAGCCATTGTGGAAGCTGTGCGACATTGGAGGCATTACCTGGCCGGCAGGTGATTCACTCTCCTCACTGACCAACGGTCGGTGGCCTTCATGTTCAATAATGCACAGCGGGGCAAGATGAAGAATGACAAGATCCTAAGGTGGAGGATCGAACTTTCCACCTATAATTATGATATCTTGTATCGACCTGGGAAGCTCAATGAGCCCCCAGATGCCCTATCCCGTGGTACATGTACCAGCGCACAAGTAGACCGACGTCGGGCCCTCCACAATGACCTCTGTCACCCGGGGGTCACCCGGTTTTTCCACTTTATCAAGGTCCGGAACCTGCCTTACTCCATCGAGGAGGTCAGGACCATGACCAGGGACTGCCAGGTCTGCGCGGAGTGCAAACCACACTTCTATCGGCCAGACAGAGCACACCTGGTAAAGGCCTCCCGCCCCTTTGAGCGCCTCAGTGTCGATTTCAAAGGGCCCCTCCCCTCCACTGACCATAACGTGTACTTCCTCAACATCATTGATGAGTACTCACGTTTTCCTTTCGCCATCCCATGCCCTGACATGACCTCTGCCACAGTCATCAAGGCCCTACGCGGCCTATTGACCTTGTTCGGTTTCCCCAACTCCATCCATAGTGATCGGGGTTCCTCCTTCATGAGTGATGAGCTGCGTCAGTACCTGCTTACCAAGGGCATCGCCTCAAGCAGGACTTCCAGCTACAACCCCCAGGGGAACGGACAGGTGGAGAGGGAGAACGCGACTGTCTGGAAGGCCATCCTTCTTGCCCTATGGTCTAGAAGTCTCCCGCTGGCAGGAGGTCCTTCCCGATGCGCTCAACTCCATCCGGTCGCTCCTGTGTACTGCCAACAATGTGACCCCTCATGAGAGAATGTTTGTCTTCCCCAGGAAGTCCACCTCAAGGGTCTCACTCCCATCCTGGCTGACGGTCCTAGGGCCCGTCCTCCTCTGGAAGCAGGCGAGGAGTCATAAGTCGGATCCCCTGGTCGAAAGGGTCCGTCTCCTCCATGCTAACCGCCAATATGCCTATGTGGCACACCATGATGGGCGGGAGGACACAGTCTCCCTTCAGGATTTGGCACCCGCAGGTTCCCCAGCGACCATCACCACTACCCCCGACCCTACACCTTCTCCTTCCATTGCTACCCATGGTGCACTAGGGCCACGGCATACTCCGCTAGTCCCAGTGCTTGGCACGTCAGAGCCTCAGGTCCGTCGCCAGGCACTCATCTACTTAGTGACGTAGAAGACGACACGCAGGCCTCAACACTTCATCTGACACCAGTATCCACACCACAGCTGGGACTGCGGCGGTCACAGCGGAAAGTCAAAGCCCCCGACAGACTCGATATATAATTCAACCCGTCCACTTCACCCCGGCCGGACTCCTTTTTAACAGGAGGTGAATGTGGTAAACCACTGTATTGTATTATACCTGCTGTATGTAACATGCCTGGGCTTGCCCCTGCTGGCTCCGCCTGTGGCCCCTCCCCTTGGGCTCAGGTATAAAGGTGGCCAACCTCCAGCTCTGCCTTCAGTCTGGGGCCGGCTGCCAGCAGGTATCTTTAAGCTAATTAAAGCCCCAATTTCACTCTCAACTCATCTTTTGTCGTTATTGAGGTACATCGGGTGCTGATGTCCTCCGGATCCGAGAAGATGGACCTGTCGTCGGAACATCAGCATAAGAAGCTGCTGACGGACTCCGCGCATTTTTTCCAGCAAGTAGAAGAAGAGGGAGCCGTGGTCCATGTCTGTGAGGATCTGGATCCGCGACTGTGATAAAGCCAGGGGAGTCCTATGAGCTTCTTAAAAGTCCTTTATTTCAGCAATAGCATTATACATGCACAGTTACCCGGTTACCTTACACCGGGTCCTCATTCCTTTTTAGCTGTCTCTACAGCTGCCAGCCTTTTCTGCTAGTGCTGGGTTAACTCAGTCCAATTGAACATGGGGAACAATCATCCCCAGCTGGATGAGTCCTGTGCAGGTTATTACACCCCTCCCCCCCAAAGTCCGAGACCCCTCGCATGGACAGCCATTTAGGAGGAGTGGATAGGAGAGGACCAAACGGGTGCAAACCCCACGGTGGCCAGACAACAAACCTAAAAAAAAAGATTGGGTACTCCACTAAGCATTACGTCCGGCCCGGCACCCTCACCAGTCACACGGGGCGAAGCTGCCAACAGCCAAACCCGGGGACGGCGCACACCACAGCATCGGACCCATCAACCCAAGGCCCAATCGGCATGGCATGCCTTCCAGCGACAGAAGGAACAGGTGGGGGGGATCTTCGGACAACGTCCCAAACGCTCCTTAATTTTTTTTAAAATCGGGCACTAAATTCTATCTAAATATAAAGCACCTACCAAAATGCCCATGGAGCTGTCGTCCGACATTCTTACAGTACCTCTACACGGTACTGGAGTTGTGTTTGGAAGATTGTTCTGCGGCTGCTCGGACTGGGATTTGCAACAGTGATGTTTTACCTGCCAGCTGACAGTTATTGTATGACTGCAGGTTTTGTGCCTAGAGACTCTGTTGGCGTTGAGTTGACAGGAGGACGGCCTTCCAGACCGTTGCGTTCTCCCTCTCCACCTGTCCGTTTCCCCGGGGGTTATAGCTGGTCGTCTTGCTGGAGGCGATACCCCTGCTGAGCAGGAACTGCCGCGACTCATCGCTCATAAAGGAGGAGCCCCGATCACTACACATGCAAATAAACAAACAACGCAAATAAAAAAAAACAGCAGGGCTCCGTGCAACCTGTCACAGGACCAGAAGTCACATATGGAATGCCCAGTCAACTCAACGCCAACAGAGTCTCTGCACAAAACCTGCAGTCATACAATAACTGTCAGCTCGCAGGTAAAACATCACAGTTGCCAATCCCACAGTCCGAGCAGCCGCAGAACAATCTTCCAAACACAACTCCACACTCACGACCAGAATGACGTTCCAAAAGGGCGGCGATCAACTCGAGAACGGACTCCCCAGTGGACACTCTGCCAGTATCGTGATAGAACAACGGACGAAACGCTACACGACCAACACCAGAAGTCGCTCAGAAGATACCGCCTCCGGTACTGCTGGACACATCAGACTCCAGATCACTCCCAATGGACACACTTCACAAGCCTGCAGCAAAAACTCAACCCAGCGCTCGCCTTCCATGACATTACAGGCTCCAAGAAAAAAAAAACACCACAAAAACAAACTCTGTCCCACAGTCCACTCTTTTAAAATTCCGGAGAGGGAGCTTAGCCGAACAGACAGCACGCCAACAGCTCCAATTCATCATCGTCGCCAATGTGGTAAAGCTAGGTGAGTCCTACGAGCTTCTTAAAAGTTCTTTACTTCAGCAACAGCATCATACATGCACAGGGCCCGGTTACCTTTCACCGGGTCCTCATTACTTTTTAGCTGGCTCTACAGCTGCCGGCTGAACACGGGGAACAATCATCCCCAGCTGGATGAGTCCTGTGCAGGTTATTACAGCAACCACATTGATACACCATCAATAATAGACGATGAGTGATAAACGTAACTGAGGCTTTAATACACTAAACAGCAAGCCTCCTGCCTCTGGACCCGAACTGGGTCCGGAGGTGGAGACCTGCCACTTTTAAACAGAAGCCCCAAGGGGAGGAGCCACAGGCGGAGCCAGCCTGGACAAGCCCAGGCATGTACAACACAGCAAGTGAATATAATACAATAAACACAATAACGTGGTTTACCACATTCACCCCCTGTTTAAAAAAAGTCCGGCGGGGGTGAAGTGGTGTTCAAGGTCAAGTCTGTCGGGGGCCTTGACCTTCCGCTGTGACCGCCTTAGTCCCGGCTGTGGTGTTGGTGCCGGCGTCGAGACATGCGCGTCCGGGAGCATGTTGGCATCTTCTTCACCCAGATGTTGAGTCGGCAAAGGGGGGGACGGTGTTTGGGCGGGGGTGGTGGTGCTTGTCCTCGGTGGGCCTGCGGGAGTCAGTTCCTGAGGGAGGTGGGCGGAGGTAGGGGGAGACGGTGTAGGGTGGGGTGTGGTGGTGATTGTCGCCGGGGAGCCTGCAGGAGCCAAATCCCGAAGGGTGACCGTGTCCTGCCACCCGTCCTGGTGTGTCACGTAGGCATATTGGGGGTTCGCATGGAGCAGCAGGACCTTCTCGACGAGGGGGTCGGTTTTCTGGCTCCTCGCAAGCTTGCGGAGAAAAACGGGCCCCGGAACCGTCAGCCAGGATGGAAGCCAGCAAAACCTCAACCCAGCGCTCGCCTTCCATGACATTACAGGCTCCAAGAAACAAAAAACACCACAAAAACAAACTCTGTCCCATAGTCCACTCTTTTAAAAAACAAATTCCGGGGATTCCGGGGACCCAGAGGTGGACTTCCTGGGGAAGGCAAACATACGCTCATGAGGAGTCTGGTTAGTGGCTGTACATAGAAGCGACCGGATGGAATGGAGTGCATCGGGGAGGACCTCCTGCCAGCGGGAGACTGGGAGACTTTTCGACCGTAGGGCCAGGAGGACGGCCTTCCAGACCGCCGCATTCTTCCTCTCCACCTGTCCGTTTCCCCGGGGATTATAGCTGGTCGTCCTGCTGGAGGCCTTTGCTGAGCAGGAACTGACGCGACTCGTCGCTCATAAAGGAGGAGCCCCGATCACTGTGGGTATAGGCGGGGAACCCGAACAGGGTGAAAAGGCTGTGCAGGGCCTTAATAACGGAGGCAGAGGTCATGTCAGAGCAGGGAATGGCGAAGGGGAATCTGGAGTACTCATCAACGATGTTGAGGAAGTACACGTAACGGTCAGTGGAGGGGAGGGGCCCTTTGAAGTCCATGCTGGGGCGCTCAAAACGGCAGGAGGCCTTTACCAGATGTGCTCTGTCAGGCCGATAGAAGTGCGGTTTGCACTCCGCGCAGACCTGGCAGTCCCTGGTCACGGACCTGACCTCGGCGGAGTAGGGCAGGTTGAGAGCTTTGATAAAGTGGAAAAAGCGGGTGACCCCCCGGGTGACAGAGGTCGTTGTGGAGGGCCCTAAGTCGGTCTACTTGTGCGCTAGCACATGTACCGCGGGAGAGGGCATCTGGGGGCTCATTGAGCTTCCCGGGCCAATACAAGATATCATAGCTGTAGGTGGAGAGCTCGATCCTCCACCTCAGGATATTGTCGTTCTTGATTTTGCCCCGCAGTGTATTGTTAAACATGAAGGCAACCGACCGTTGGTCAGTGAGGAGAGTGAATCATCTGCCGGCCAGGTAATGCCTCCAATGTCTCACAGCTTCTACTGTGGCTTGGGCCTCTTTTTCGACGGAGGAGTGTCGAATTCCGGAGGCATGGAGGGTACGGGAGAAGAAAGCCATGGGCCTGCCCGCCTGGTTGAGTGTAGCGGCCAGAGTGTGGTGAATGTATTCACCATAGTATACACTATCTGCTTAGTACTGTGGCCTATGACCAGGAAATAGTAATACGATACCATGTATTGTACTGGACCCCCGGTGGGCTCCCCCTCTGGTGCCCCCCCCCCCCCCCCCCCCCCCCCCGGGCTGTATATAGACCTGGCCGCCTGTGGGCGGCACTCATTGTTACTGTACTCACAGGCAGGCAAGTTCTCGGTTAATAAAGCCTCTGTTCACTCGTTCTCATCGTCTTGCAGTGAATTGATGGTACAACAATTTATTAACCGAAGACATCACTATGGAAGCCACTCCAATGCCTGATAAACTCGACCTAGACGCACGAGCAACAGAAGCTAAGGAGATCTTCTCCCACTGGCTCCGCTGTTTTGAGGCCTACCTCGACTCCTCTGAAACGCCTCCCTCCGACGCCCTCAAGCTGCGCCTCCTCCACGCCCGGGTGAGCCATCGAATCTCCGTGATGATTGAGAAAGCCGACACGTACGATGTGGCTGTCGCGACGCTGAAGGAGCGTTTCGTGAAGCCCGTAAAAGAGGTGTTCGCGCGACACCTTCTCACTACCTGCCGTCAACGCGCCGGGAATTCGCTGGACGAGTACCTGGAGAACCTGACCCTACTCGCCAGAAACTGCAACTACCAGGATGTGAAGGCCGAGGAGCACATGAAGCTACAGATCCGGGACACCTACGTGGCTGGGGTCCGGTCTAACTACGCCAGGCAGCGACTGCTGGAAAACGGGGCCTCAGACCTGCAGGATACAGTAAAACTAGCCACCTCATTAGAGGTAGCCTACCAGAGCCTCAGCACGTTCCCCGCAGACCCAGCGACCCCTCGTGGGCACCACCGACGTGGCCCTCACCAGGACCGACTACATCACAGGCTTGTGCCGCGCGGCTGCCCGTCCAGACCAGGGGTCCGCCGTGCTACTTCTGCGGTCAGGGCCAACACCCCCGGCAATGTTGCCCACCCCGCACCGCAACATGCAGCGACTGCAGCAAAAAGGGACACTCTGCCAGAGTCTGCCTGGCCCGACATAAAGCCCTGAAGTCTAATGCATACCAGGCCCGATCCACAGACTCACTGACCCACAGACCCCGCAATGTGGCTGTTTGTCGACCGGGAACGCCCCCTTCAGACGCGTCATCCGCCTCGTGCAACTCGTGGGGTGCACCACCTTTCACACAGCCCAACACATGCGACTCATGGGGGCGGCCATCTTGGCCACCATTTTCAAAACCAACCGACACATGCAACCGATGGGGGCGGCCATCTTGGTCACCATATTCAACTCAGTCCAACACGTGCACCTCGTGGGGGCCGCCACCTTGTGACTCCGATATCTCCGACCACGCAGACTACCCGCAGCTCGGCGCAGTCACCCTCGACCAGTCGCAGCCAGGGCAGTAGAGCGGAGCTGCTGATTGGCCGTTGCAGGGGAAATTTGCATACGTCCATGTGCTCACCCTAACTTGGAGGCGGTTTGTGGAGGAGGTCTTGTCAAGTGACACGTAAACCCAAAACACTTCTTCAGTGTTTCCTTCCCTACCCCCTCCTCTAACCAAAAAAAACCAACTGCTGTAAGGATCAAGAGGAAGGCTCGAGGGCAGGTAGAACTGGAAAGTTGAACCTTGAAGTCACAGCCTGCAGGTAAGGGATTGGCTGGTGACTGGTCAGTAGTTTTTATTCATTTTCCCTCAGGTGTTATCGTGCGGGGCGCAGAGGTTGCTGAGTGAGTGCTCGCTGAGAAGGGGAGTGAATAACAGGTAAGCTTTCTTTCTTTCTTTTTTTATCTAGAGGGGATGACAGGGAAGGTAGTGCAATGTTCCCCCTGCAGAATGTTTGATGTGAGGGATGCTGTCTGTCCCTGCTGATTTCATCTGTGGGAAGTGCACCCATCTCCAGCTCCTCAGAAACCGCGTTAGGGAACTGGAGCTGGAGTTGGATGAACTTCGGATCATTCGGGAGGCAGAGGTGGTCATAGATAGAAGCTTCAGGGATGTAATTACTCCGAAGAATAAAGATAGATGGGTGACGGTGAGAGGGGCTGGGAGGAAGCAGTCAGTACAGGGATCCCCTGTGGCCGTTCCCCTTAGTAACAAGTATACTGTTGGGGGGGGGACTTACCAGGGTTAAGCCATGGGGTACAGCTCTCTGGCACAGAGTCTGTCCCTGTTGCTCAGAAGGGGAGGGAGGAGAGGATAGAGCATTAGTCATTGGAGACTCCATAGTTAGGGGGATAGATAGGAGATTCTGTGGGAACGAGAGAGACTCACGGTTGGTGTGTTGCCTCCCAGGTGCCAGGGTGCGTGATGTCTCGGATCGTGTTTTCGGGATCCTTAAGGGGGAGGGGGAGCAGCCCCAAGTCGTGGTCCACATAGGTACCAATGACATAGGTAGGAAAAGGGATGGGGATGTAAGGCAGGAATTCAGGGAGCTAGGGTGGAAACTTAGATCGAGGACAAACAGAGTTATTATCTCTGGGTTGTTACCCGTGCCACGTGATAGCGAGACGAGGAATAGGGAGAGAGAGGAGTTGAACACGTGGCTACAGAGATGGTGCAGGAGGGAGGGTTTTAGATTTCTGGATAATTGGGGCTCATTCTGGGGTTGGTGGGACCTCTACAAACGGGATGGTCTGCCCCTGGACCAGAGGGGTACCAATATTCTGGGGGGGGAAATTTGCTAATGCTCTTCGGGAGGGTTTAAACTAGTTCAGCAGGGGCTTGGGAACCTGAATTGTAGCTCCAGTATACAAGAGGTTGAGAGTAGTGAGGTCATGAGTAGGGTTTCAAAGTTGCAGGAGTGTACCGGCAGGCAGGAAGGTGGTTTAAAGTGTGTCTTCTTCAATGCCAGGAGCATCCGGAATAAGGTGGATGAACTTGCGGCATGGGTTGGTACCCGGGACTTCGATGTTGTGGCCATTTCGGAGACATGGATAGAGCAGGGACAGGAATGGTTGTTGCAGGTGCCGGGATTTAGATATTTCAGTAAGCTCAGGGAAGGTGGTAAAAGAGGGGGAGGGGTGGTATTGTTAATCAAGGACAGTATTACGGTGGCAGAAAGGACGTTTGATGAGGTTACTGAGGTAGTATGGGCTGAGGTTAGAAACAGGAAAGGAGAGGTCACCCTGTTAGGGGTTTTCTATAGGTCTCCGAAAAGTTCCAGAGATGTAGAGGAGAGGATTGCAAAGATGATTCTGGATAGGAGCGAAAGCAACAGGGTAGTTGTTATGGGGGACTTCAACTTTCCAAATATTGACTGGAAACGCTATAGTTCGAGTACATTAGATGGGTCCGTTTTTGTCCAATGTGTGCAGGAGGGTTTCCTGACACAGTATTTAGATAGGCTAACGAGGGGCGAGGCCATATTGGATTTGATACTGGGTAATGAACCAGGACAGGTGTTAGATTTGGAGATAGGTGAGCACTTTGGTGATCGTGACCACAATTCGATTACGTTTACTTTAGTGATGGAAAGGGATAGGCATATACCGCAGGGCAAGAGTTATATCTGGGGGAAAGGCAATTATGATGCGATGAGGCAAGACTTAGGATACATCGGATGGAGAGGAAAGCTGCAGGGGATGGGCACAATGGAAATGTGGAGCTTGTTCAAGGAACAGCTACTGCATGTCCTTGATAAGTATGTACCTGTCAGGCAGGGAGGAAGTGGTCGAGTGAGGGAACCGTGGTTTACTAAAGCAGTCGAAACACTTGTCAAGAGGAAGAAGGAGACTTATGGAAAGATGAGACATGAAGGTTCAGTTAGGACGCTCGAGAGTTACAAGTTAGCTAGGAAGGACCTAAAGAGAGAGCTAAGAAGAGCCAGGAGGGGACACGAGAAGTCTTTGGCAGGTAGGATCAAGGATAACCCTAAAGCTTTCTATAGATATGTCAGGAATAAAAGAATGACTAGGGTAAGAGTAGGGCCAGTCAAGGACAGTAGTGGGAAATTGTGCTTGGAGTCCGAGGAGATAGGAGAGGTGCTAAATTAATATTTTTCGTCAGTATTCACACAGGAAAAAGACAATGTTGTCGAGGAGAATACTGAGATTCAGGCTACCTTGAGGTTCATAAGGAGGAGGTGTTAGCAATTCTAGAAAGTGTGAAAATAGATAAGTCACCTGGGCCGGATGGGATTTATCTTAGGATTCTCTGGGAAGCTAGGGAGGAAATTGCTGAGCCTTTGGCCTTGATCTTTAAGTCATCTTTGGCTACAGGAATAGTGCCAGAAGACTGGAGGATAGCAAATGTTGTCCCCTTGTTCAAGAAGGGGAGTAGAGATAACCCCGGTAACTATAGACCAGTGAGCCTTACTTCTGTTGTGGGCAAAATCTTGGAACGGTTTATAAGAGATAGGATGTATAATCATCTGGAAAGGAATAATTTGATTAGAGATAGTCAACACGGTTTTGTGAAGGGTAGGTCGTGCCTCACAAACCTTATAGAGTTCTTTGAGAAGGTGACCAAAAAGGTGGATGAGGGTAAAGCAGTTGATGTGGTGTATATGGATTTCAGTAAAGCGTTTGATAAGGTTCCCCATGGTAGGCTACTGCAGAAAATACGGAGGCATGGGATTCAGGGTGATTTTGGCTAGCTGGAAGAAGACAAAGGGTGGTGGTTGATGGGAAATGTTCAGACTGGAGTCCAGTTACTACTGGTGTACCACAAGGATCTGTTTTGGGGCCACTGCTGTTTGTCATTTTTATAAATGACCTGGAGGAGGGTGTAGAAGGATGGGTGAGTAAATTTGCAGATGACACTAAAGTCGGTGGAGTTGTGGACAGTGCGGAAGGATGTTACAAGTTACAGAGGGACATAGATAAGCTGCAGCGCTGGGCTGAGAGGTGGCAAATGGAGTTTAATGCAGAAAAGTGTGAGGTGATTCATTTTGGAAGGAATAACAGGAAGACTGAGTACTGGGCTAATTCTTGGTAGTGTGGATGAGCAGAGAGATCTCGGTGTCCATGTCCATAGATCCCTGAAAGTTGCCACCCAGGTTGAGAGGGTTGTTAAGAAGGTGTACAGTGTGTTAGCTTTTATTGGTAGAGGGATTGAGTTTCGGAGCCATGAGGTCATGTTGCAGCTGTACAAATCTCTGGTGCGGCCGCATTTGGAGTATTGTGTGCAATTCTGGTCGCCGCATTATAGGAAGGATGTGGAAGCATTGGAAAGGGGACAGAGGAGATTTACCAGAATGTTGCCTGGTATGGAGGGAAGATCTTATGAGGGAAGGCTGAGGGACTTGAGGCTGTTTTCGTTAGAGAGAAGAAGGTTAAGAGGTGACTTAATTGAGGCATACAAGCTGATCAGAGGATTGGATAGGGTGGACAGTGAGATCCTTTTTCCTTGGATGGTGATGTCTAGCACGAGGGGACATACCTTTAAATTGAGGGGAGATAGATATAAGACAGATGTCAGAGGTAGGTTCTTTACTCAGAGAGTAGTAAGGGCGTGGAATGCCCTGCCTGCAACAGTAGTGGACTCGCCAACACTAAGGACATTCAAATGGTCATTGGATAGACATGGACAATAAGGGAATAGTGTAGATGGGCTTTAGAGTGGTTTCACAGGTCGGCGCAACATCGAGGGCCGAATGGCCTGTACTGCGCTGTAATGTTCTATGTTCTAGAGCACCTGAAAAATTCAATGATGGTCGTCCGGGTCAACGGGCACAAGGCCCCCTGTCTTTTCAACTCCGGAAGCGCAGAGAGCTTCGTCCACCCCGACACGGTAAGGCGCTGCTCCCTCCACATCTACCCCACGTCCCGGACAATCTCCCTTGCCTCTGGATCCCATTCGGTGCAGATCTGGGGGTACTGTGTCGCGAACCTCGCGATACAGGGCTCAGAGTACACCCAATTTAAACTGTATCTCCTCCCTCACCTCTGCGCCCCCTACTACTTGGACTAGACTTCCAATGCAGTCACTGAAGTCTGACCCTAAAGTTCGGCGGACCCTTACCCCCCCTCACGGTATGTAGGCTCGCGAGCCTTAAGGTCGCCTCCCCCTTCCCCCGTTCTTCGCGAACCTCACCACCCGACTGTAAACCCGTCGCCACCGGGAGCAGACGGTACAGTGCACAAGACATGACTTTTATCAAGTCAGAGGTCCAGCGACTCTTGAGGGAGGGGGTCATAGAGGCCAGCAACAGCCCCTGGAGGGCACAAGTGGTAGTTTTCAGGACCGGGGAAAAGAATCGGATGTTTGTGGACTACAGCCAAATCATAAACCGGTTCACGCAACTGGATGCGCACCCCCTCCCCCGCATTGCGGAGATGGTCAATCAAATCGCGCAATACCGGGTTTTCTCCACGGTAGATCTGAAGTCAGCCTACCACCAGCTCCCGATCCGCCCGGAAGATCGCCACTACACGGCTTTTGAAGCAGCCAGCCGACTCTTCCACTTCCTTAGGGTCCCTTTCGGCGTCACTAATGGGGTCTCGGTCTTCCAGAGAACGATGGACCGAATGGTGGACCAGTACTGGCTGCAGGCTACAGACCCATACTTGGACAATGTCACCATCTGTGGCCATGATCAGCAGGACCACGACGCCAACCTTCAGAGGTTCCTCCAAACCGCCCAACCCCTCAACCTCACATCTAACAAGGAGTAGTGCATTTTCCACACAACCTGGCTAGCCATCCTCGGCTATGTCGTGGAAGACGGAGTCCTAGGGCCCGACCCCGACCGCATGCGCCCGCTCATGGAACCTCCCCTTCCCCACAGTCTCACGGCCCTCAAACGGTGCCTTGGGCTATTCTCCTACTATGCCCAGTGGGTCCCCAACTATGCGGACAAAGCCCACCCACTTATTAAAGCCACGATATTCCCCCTGACAGCTGAGGCCCGCTCGGCCTTCAGCCGCATCAAGGCCGATATCACTAAGGCCGCAATGCACGTGGTGGACGAGTCCGTCCCCTTCCAGGTAGAGAGCGATGCGTCAGACGTCGCCCTGGCCGCCACCCTCAACCAGGCGGGCAGGCCAGTAGCCTTCTTTTCCCGAACCCTCAACGGCTCCGAGATCCAACACTCCTCTGTCGAGAAAGAAGCTCAAGCCATCGTGGAAGCTGTGCGGCATTGGAGGCACTACCTCGCCGGTAGGAGGTTCACCCTCGTCACCGACCAACGGTCGGTAGCCTTTATGTTTGACAACGCACAACGGGGCAAAATTAAAAATGACAAAATCTTGAGGTGGAGGGTCGAACTCTCCACCTACAATTACGGTATCAAGTATCGTCCTGGGGAGCTGTCCCACGGCACATGCACCAGCGCGCAAGATTACCGACTTCGGGCTATCCACGATGACCTCTATCACCCGGGGGTCACCCGGCTTACCCACTTTATTAAGGCCCGCAACCTGCCCTACTCCACCGAGGAGGTCAGGGCCATGACTGCGCAGAGTGCAAACCCCACTTTTATCGGCCAGACAAGGCTCATCTGGTAAAGGCCACCTGGCCCTTTGAACGCCTCAGTATTGACGTCAATGGGCCCCTCCCGTCCACCAACTGCAATACATACTTCCTGGCCGTCATTGACGAGTACTCCCGCTTCCCCATCGCTGTCCCTTGTCCTGACATGACCTCGGCCACTGTTATAAAGGCACTGCACAGCATCTTCACCCTGTTCGGTTTCCCTGCATGCATCCACAGTGACCGGAGCACATCATTTATGAGTGATGAGCTGCGTCAGTACCTGCTCAGTAAGGGCATTGCCTCGAGCAGGACTACGTGCTATAACCCGCAGGGAAATGGGCAGGTGGAGAGGGAGTACGCGACGGTGTGGAAAGCCGTTCTTCTTGCCCTCCAGTCTAGAAGTCTCCCCATTCCCCTCTGGCAGGAGGTCCTCCCCGACGCGCTCCACTCCATTAGGGCGTCTCCCTACGGGACCTGCCGCCCGCTGGTTCCCTGGCCTACGCGCCTCCCCCCCGCTGCCTACCGCCACCCCCCACGCTCCTTGCGCCCCCCTGGGGCTCCTGTACTGTCCCGCACCTACACTGCCGCCATCCACCACCCGCCTGCCTACCCCCTCCCCTCAACCAACGCCGACACCGGACTGAAGCTCCAGCCAACACGCTCTCAGAGTCATCAACTGCAACGCCCGCACCCGCCACACTGCCAGAGCTGAGGAGGTCCAAACAAACAATCCGGCCTCCAGAAAGACTGAATATATGATGACCCCACTTCATCCCTGCCGGACTTCATTTTTGAACAGGGGGTGAATGTGGTGAATGTATTCACCATAGTCTAAACTGTCTGCTTAGTACTGTGGCCTATGGCCAGGAAATGGTAATACGATCTACCACCATGTATTGTACAGGAGCCCCGGTGGGCTCCGCCTCTGGCTCCGCCCCCCCCCCCGCCCCCCCGCCGGGGCTGTATATAGACCTGGCCGCCTGTGGGCGGCACTCATTGTTGCTGAACTCGCAGGCAGGCAAGTTCTCGGTTACTAAAGCCTCTGTTCACTCGTTCTCATCGTCTTGCAGTGAATTGATGGTACAACACAGAGCAAAGTCCGACGCAGCGCTCTCCACTTAGAAAGGGATGGACTCGTCCTCAGCGTGCATTGTGGCTTTGCCGATGTCTGCTTTGATGCGATCGAAGGCCAGTCGGGCCTCAATCGCCAGGGAAATGTGGTGGATTTGATCAGTGGGTGGGCCTTGTCCGCGTAATTGGGGACCCACTGGACATAGTAAGAGAAGAACCCCAGGCATCTCTTCAGAGTCTTTGGACAGTGGTGAAGGGGGAGTTCCAGGAGGGGGCGCAAGCGGTCGGGGTCGGGCCCTAGGACTCCGTGTTCCACGACATAGCCGAGGATGGCCAGGCGGGTTGTGTGAAAGACGCATTTCTCTCTATTATAAGTGAGGTTCAGGAGTTGCGCGGTGTGGAGGAATCGCTGGAGGTTCTTGTCATGGTCCTGCTGGTCACGGCCGCAGATGGTGACATTGTTTAGGTACGGGAACGTGGCCCGCTGCCCATACTTGTCAACCATTCGGTGCATTTCCCTTTGGAAGACCGAGATTCCGTTGGTGACGCTGAAGGGAACCCTGAGGAAGTGATAGGGGCGGCCGTCTGCCTCAAAGGCAGTGTATTGGCGGTCCTCCGGGCGGATAAGGAGCTGGTGGTACGCAGACTTCAAGTCGACTGTAGAGAAGACTCGATACTGCGCAATCTGATTGACCATGTCAGATATGCGGGGGAGGGGGTGCGCATCAAGCTGCGTGTACCGGTTGATGGTCTGGCTATAATCGATGACCATCTGCTGCTTCTCCCCATTCTTGACGACCACCACTTGGGCTCTCCAGGGGCTGTTACCGGCCTCAATGATCCCCTCTCGCAGGAATCGCTGGACCTCTGACCTGATGAAGGCCCTGTCCTGGGCACTGTAGCCTCTGCTTCTGGTAGCGACGGGGTTACAGTCCGGGGTGAGGTTTGCGAAGAGGGAGGTTGGGGCGACCTTAAGGGTTGCGAGGCTACAGATGGTGAGGGGGGACAGGGGTCCGTTGAACTTTAGGGTGAGGCTCTGGATATGGCACTGGAAGTCGAGCCCCAGTAATAGGGCAGTGCAGAGATGGGGGAGGATGGGGTAGAGCCTAAAGTTGGTCTACTCTACGCCTTGCACAGTGAGAGTCGCGACACAGTATCCCCGGATCTCCACTGCACGGGATCCGGAAGCCAGGGAGATTTTCTGGGTCGCGGGTAGGATGGGGAGGGAGCAGCGCCTTACCGTATCTGGGTATATGAAGCTGTCCGTTCTCCCGGAGTCAAGAAGGCAGGCAGTCTCGAGCCCGTTGATCCGGACGGTCATTGTAGACTTCGCAAGGTGGTGCGGACTGGACTGGTCCAGTGTGACGGAGGCGAGTGTCGGAAGACGGTCGGCTGACCGGTCGGCGGTAGCAGCGGCCAGTGTACAGTCGGGCGAGCTGGGTTCCCTGGAGGCAGCGGAGGGGTCCCAAGATGGAGGCCCCCATGAGTCGCACGTGGCGGGCGAGGTGCAAGATGGCATCCAAGATGGCGGCCCCCGTGGGTCGCACATGGCAGGCGAGGTGCAAGATGGCGTCCAAGATTGCGACCCCCGTGGGTCGCATGTGTCGGCTGAGATTAAAGATGGCGGTGCCCACGGGTCGCACATGGCGGGTGGCGCGGCAGCTGGGGGTGGCCCCGACCAGCAGCAGGCAGCGCTGCTGGGCCTAGAAGATTTAGTGGGGGGGGGGGGGGGGGGGGGGGGTCGGGCCTGGCAGGCTTTTGCGAAGTGGCCCTTCTTCCCACGGCCGTTACAAGTAGCGTTCCGTGTCGGGCAGCATTGTCGGGCGTGAGTACCCTGGCAGCAGAAGTAGCACTTTGGGCCTTCGGCATTGGTGGGCCGCTGCACGGCGCAGGCTTGCGTCGCGCCCGGGTCGGTTAATGGCTGCGCACACGAGGCCCACAAAGGTGCCGCGCGGTCGGAGGTGTAGGCCCCCATGTTCCGGGAGGCCACCTCCAGTGAGTTGGAGAGCTGGACTGTCTCTGGGAGGGCGAGTGTCCCCCCTTCCAATAATCACTGGCGGATATAGTTTGAGTGCATGCCCGCAACATAGGCGTCCCTGATCAGCAGCTCCGCATGCTGGGTAGCCGATATTGCACGGCAGTCACAGTTTCGACAGAGGATGCACAAGGCGCACAGGAATTCTGCGAGTGATTCCCCAGGGCGTTGGCGTCTCGTGGCGAGGAGGTGCCTAGCATATACCTGGTTGACGGATTTCACATAATGTCCTTTCAGCAGCGTTATCGCTTCCGCGTACGAGGGGGCGTCCCTGATGAGGTTAGACTCTTGGGCTCACCCATGCCTGGAGGACCTGCTTCTTCTGGAGGTCCGTGAAGTCTTCGTTGAAAGATGCGAGGTGGGCTTCAAAGCAGCTTAGCCAGTGTTCAAAAGTCTCTGTAACGTCAGCTGCTTGCAGGTGCAAGCGATCAGGCTTGAGTGAGGAGTTCATCTTGAGTGAAGAGTCCATCTTTAGAAGTTTAGTGTATTAAATTGATACACCATCAATAATCGCCGACGAGTGATAAACGTAACTGAGGCTTTAATACACTAACCAGCAAGCCTCCTGCCTCTGGACTCGAACTGGGTCCGGAGGCGGAGACCTGGCACTTTTATACAGAAGCCCCGAGGGGAGGAGCCACAGGCGGAGCCAGCCTGGACAAGCCCAGGCATGTACAACACAGCACAATAAATATAATACAATAAACACAATAACGTGGTTTACCACACTCATGTATGTGCTGCAGGACAGAACAAGGTTTAGGTCCTGCCCTTCTTCTCTCTGTACACCAACCACAGGGCGGGTCCTCATCGGAATGACTGAGACGTGACTCCAGGTCAAGCACCTCCTTCTCCACCTCCTTGGCCCTGGATTTCCGCCTCTTTGTTGACACCCTTGCATACTCCTGACAGAAGACATGCATGTGAGTCTTGCCCATGTCCCACCATAGCCTCAAGGAAAGGAGGCCTCACCGCTTCCTTCTCCAGCCAATCCAGAAGCGTCAAAACAAGCCCAGGAACCGCTCATCCTCCAGCAGCAGGTTAACGTGCCAGTAGATGGACAACGAATGAGCATGAGACAGGGTGAGCCCCGCCCACAACAGACAGTGATCCAAGCATGACACCTGCTGCATGGAGGCCGTCAGAACGTGGGGTACGTATTTAAAAATGGGAGGTAGAGAATTATAGACCAGTAAGCCAAACATCAGTAATGGGGAAAATTCTTGAATCCATTATCAAGGACTTTATAGCGGAAGATTTAGAAAGCAGTGGCAGGAACAGTCAGAGTCAGCATGGATTTATGAAGGGGAAATCATGCTTGACAAATCTTTGGAATTCTTTGACGACGTAACCAGTACAGTTGACAAGCGGGAGACAGTCGATGTGGTATATTTGGACTTTCAGAAGACGTTTGACAAAAGTCCCACATAAGAGATTATTGTGTAAAATTAAAGCACATGGGATTGGGGGAAATGTATTGAGGTGAATAGAAAACTGGTTGGCAGAGAGGAAACAAAAAGTAGGAATTAATAGGTCCTTTTTAAATTGGCAGGCAGTAGCTAGTGGGGTGCCACAGGGATCGGTGCAAGGACCCCAGCTATTCACAATATATATTAATGATTTGGATGAGGAACAAAATGTAACATCTCAAAGTTTGCAAATGATTTGCAAAGGGCAGCACAGTAGCATAGTGGCTAGCACAATTGCATCACAGCTCCAAAGTCCCAGGTTCGATACCCGGCTTGGGTCACTGTCTGTGTGGAGCCTGCACGTTCTCCCCGTGTGTGCGTGGGTTTCCTCTGGGTGCTCCGGTTTCCTCCCACAGTCCAAAGATGTGCAGGTTAGGTGGATTGGCCATGCTAAATTGTCCTTAGTGTCCAAAATTGCCCTTCGTGTTGGGTGGGGTAACTGGGTTATGGGGATAGGGTGGAGGTGTGTGCTTGGGTAGGGTGCTCTTTCCAAGAGCCAGTGCAGACTCGATGGCCGAATGGCCTCCTTCTGCACTGTAAATTCTATGATAATACCAAGTTGGGTGGGAGGGTGAACTGTGACGAGGATGCAGGGATCCTACAGCATGATCTGGACAGGTTGGGTGAGCGGGCAAATAAATGGCAGACGGAGTATAATTTGGATCAGTGTGAGGTTATTCACTTTGGAAGCAAAAACAGGCAGGCAGATCACTACCTGGATGGTTGTAAATTGGGAGAGGATAGTGTGCAGCGGGACCTAGGTGTCCTTGGGCACCAGTCGCTGAAGGTAAGCATGCAGGTACAGCAAGCGGTAAAGAAGGCTAATGGTATGTTGGCCTTCATTGCGAGTGGTTTCGAGTACAGAAGCAAGGATGTGTTGCTGCAATTATACAGGGCCTTGGTGAGGCCACACCTAGAATATTGTGCGCAGTTTTGGTCTCCTTTTCTGAGGAATGATGTTCTTGCTCTCGAGGGAGTGCAGTGTAGGTTTACCAGACTGATTCCAGGGATGGTGGGACTGTCATATGAGGAGAGATTGTCTATGTTAGGATTGTTCTCACTGGAGTTCAGAAGAATGAGGGGGGATCTCATGGAGACTTATGTTATGGGCCAGGGTTTAGAGAACCCAAAGGGTATCATGGAGTTTACCTGGCCCACGACTTTTACTAGATTGTGGTATGGGGGAGCACACGGCCCACTCTACAGGTGTGGTACAACAGAAATTGAAAAGTATTTTTTAAAGCAAAACAAGGTTTATTCAATGAACTCAAGTTAACCTTTTTAAAACATACAGCGAACATCTTAGCAACCATTAATTCAAATACAACCCCCAAAGAATACAACAATAAGTAATCCTTAAGCTTCCCTTTTAACATCCATAAGTCATTAAAAAAAACTTTTAACAGAAGCACATCAGGTTTAAATTCATGACTGAGAACAGTTATCACTCTGAATTCACCAAATGATCAATAGAGAGTCTTTACATGGCAGCAAGAACAACATTACACCTTCTCTGGCTGACTACAGCTCCAACACGAAAACAAAACCATAAAAACACAGACACAACCAAGCTTTTACTGATTCAGCAGAGGGCAGCAGAGCGGAGCTGCTGATTGGCTGTTGCAGGGGAAATTTGTATCAGTGCATTGCGGTCACTAAGAAAGTGTACCTGAGCAAGACACCCTAGGTGTTCAAGGCAAGGCAAGCATCCAGCAGGGGGCAGTAGAGCGGAGCTACTGATTGGCTGTTGCGGGGAAAATTTGCATCACTGCATTGCGGTCACTGCATCCAGAAAGTGTACCTGAGCAAGACACCCGAGGTGTTCAAGTCAAGGCAAGCATCCAGCAGAGGGCAGTAGAGCGGAGCTGCTGATTGGCTGTTGCAGGGAAAATTTGCATCAGCGCGAGGAGAGCAGCGGGGACACAGTGAAAGAGCGCGAGGAGAGCGTCGGGGACACAGGATAAAAGAGCGCAAGGAGAGCAGCGGGGACACAGGAAAAAAGAGCGCGAGGAGAGCGGCGGGGACACAGCTGCCGGAGAAGCGGCCTTCAGATTTTCGGTGGGAGCAGTGGCCAGGGCTCTGTTGGGAAGGTAGGTTTTCCTCTTTAAAAACTTCAAAAACTTACCTTGAAGAGTGACATCACAGCAAAACAGTGACCTGATTGGCTGGTAAGAGAAGTGCTCCAATTAGCAGTAGCTGGGAGAAATTTAACTCTTCGTGTTTTGGTAAGTATTGTGATTGATCAGTAAAATCTTTATTCCTTTTGCTTATTCATTATTTGATATATTTGTAATCAGTTAAGGTAAAATGTAAAAATGGCAGGAGATCCCAGACCCGTGTTATGCTCCTCATGCTCAATGTGGGAGTTCAGGGACGCGGCCGATGCCCCTGACTCCTTCATGTGCAGGAAGTGTGTCCAGCTGCAGCTCCTGTTAGACCGCATGACAGCTCTGGAGCTGCGATGCTGAGGAGGTCGTGGATAGCACGTTCAGTGAGTTGGTCACACCGCAGATTAGGATTGGTGAGGGAGACAGGGAATGGGTGACCAAAAGGCAGAGAAAGAGCAGGAAGGCAGTGCAGGGGTCCCCTGCGGTGATCTCCCTCCAAAACAGGTATACCGTTTTGGATACTGTTGGGGGAGATGACTCACCAGGAGAAGGCAGTAGTAGCCAGGCTCATGGCACCGTGGCTGGCTCTGCTGTACAGAAGGGCGGGAAAAAGACTGGCAGGGCTATAGTCATAGGGGATTCAATCGTAAGGGGGGTAGACAGGCGTTT
This sequence comes from Scyliorhinus torazame, assembly GCF_047496885.1. Lineage (NCBI taxonomy): Eukaryota > Metazoa > Chordata > Chondrichthyes > Carcharhiniformes > Scyliorhinidae > Scyliorhinus > Scyliorhinus torazame. Next base: position 128,121,843 of record NC_092721.1, read on the forward strand.
TTGTGGTCGAAAACGAGACTCCCGGATGGTATGTTGCCTCCCGGGTGCACGGGTCAGGGATGTCTCAGATCAGCTGCAAGACATACTGAAGGGGGAGGGTGAACAGCCAGTTGTCGTGGTGCATATAGGCACCAACAATATAGGTAAAAAACGAGATGAGGTCCTACAATCAGAATTTATGGAGTTAGGAGATAAGTTAAAAATCTCAGGATTGCTACCAGTGCCAGAAGACAGTCAGAGTAGAACTTCAAGAATAGTCAGAATGAATACATGGCTTGAGAGATGGTGCAGGAGGGAGGGGTTCATATTTTTGGGACATTGGAACCGGTTCTGGGTGCGGTGGGACCATTACAAATCGAATGGTCTACACCTGGGCAGGACTGGAACCAATGTCCTAGGGGGTGCTTTTGCTAACACTGTTGGGGAGGATTTAAACTAATGTGGCAGAGGGGTGGGAACCAGATTAGGAAGTTAGAGGTCAGCAAAGAGGCAGCAACTAAAGCCAGTAAGGTACTAGATAATAAACTCAATGTGACTAAGGGGAAGAGTAGACAGGGAAGAGATGATGAACGTAAAGGGACAGGTGGTCTGAGGTGCATTTGTTTCAATGCGAGAAGTGTAGCAGGTAAGGCAGATGAATTTAGGGCTTGGATTAGTACCTGGGAATATGATGTTCTTGGTATTACTGAGACTTGGTTGAGGGAAGGGCAGGACTGGCAACTAAATATCCCAGGGTATAGATGCTTCAGGAGGGAGAAAGAGGGAGGTAAAAGGGGTGGAGGAGTTGGATTACTGGTCAGAGATAATATCACAGCTGTGATTAAGGAGGGCACGATGGAGGATTCGAGCACTGAGGCAATATGGGAAGAGCTAAGAAATAGGAAGGGTGCAGTAACATTGTTGGGACTTTACTATAGGCCTCCCAAAAGCGAGCGTGAAGTAGAGGTACAAATATGTAGACAGATTATAGAAAAATGTAGGAGCAATAGGGTGGGCATGATGGAAGATTTTAACTTCCCCAACATTGAATGGGACTCATGTGGTGTTGGAGGCGTAGATGGAGCAGAATTTGTAAGGAGCATCCAGGAGAGTTTTTTAGAGCAGTATGTAAATAGTCCAACTCAGGAAGGGGCCATACTGGACCTGGTATTGGGGAATGATCCCGGCCAGGTGGTTGAAGTTTCAGTCGGTGATTACTTTGGGAATAGCGATCACAATTCCGTAAGTTTTAGAATACTCATGGACAAAGATGAGAGTGGTCCTAAAGGAAGAGTGCTAAATTGGGGAAAGGCCAAGTATAACAAAATTCGGCAGGAGCTAGGGAATGTGGATCGGGAGCAGCTGTTTTAGGGTAAATCCACATGTGAAATGTGGGAGTCTTTTAAGGAAAGGTTGATTAGAGTGCAGGACAGACATGTCCCTGTGAAAATGAGGGATAGAAATGGCAAGATTAGGGAACCATGGATGACGAGTGGAATTGTGAGACTAGGTAAGATGAAAAAGGAAGCATACATAAGATCTAGGCGACTTAAAACTGATGAAGCTTTGGAGGAATATCGGGAAAGTAGGACAAATCTCAACACGCAATAAAGAGGGTTAAAAGGGGTCATGAAATATCTTTGGCTAACAGGATTCAGGAAAATCCCAAAGCCTTTTATTCGTATATAAGGAGCAAGAGGGTAACTGGAGAAAGGATTGGCCCACTCAAAGACAAAAGAGGGAATTTATGCGTGGAGTCAGAGGAAATGGGTGAGATTCTTAATGAATACTTTGCATCGGTATTCACCAAGGAGAGGGACATGACGGATATTGATGCTAGGAATGGATGTTTAAATATTCGAGGTCAAGTCTGCATAAGGAAGGGGGATTAAGATGGACAAGTCCCCAGGTCCGGATGGGATCTATCCCAGGTTACTGAGGGAAGCGAGGGATGAAATAGCTGGGGCCTTAACAGATATCTTTGCAGCATCCTTGAGCACGGGTGAGGTCCAGGAGGACTGGAGAATTGCTAATGTTGTCCCTTTGTTTAAGAAGGGTAGCAGGGATAATCCAGGGAATTATAGACCTGTGAGCTTGACGTCAGTGGTAGGCAAACTGTTGGAGAAGATATTGAGGAATAGGATCTATTCCCATTTGGAAGAAAATACACTTATCAGTGATAGGCAGCATGGTTTTGTGCAGGGAAGGTCATGTCTTACAAACCTAGTAGAATTCTTTGAGGAAGTGACAAAGTTAATTGATGAGGGAAGGGCTGTAGATGTCATATACATGGACTTCAGTAAGGCGTTTGATAAACTTTCCCATGGCTGGTTGATGGAAAAAGTGAAGTCGTATGGGGTTCAGGGTATACTAGCTAGATGGATAAAGAACTGGCTGGGCAACAGGAGACAGAGAGTAGTGGTGGAAGGGAGTGTCTCAAAATGGAGAAAGGTGACTAGTGGTGTTCCACAGGGATCCGTGCTTGGACCACTGTTGTTTGTGATATACATAAATGATCTGGACGAAGGTATAGGTGGTCTGATTAGCAAGTTTGCAGATGATACTAAGATTGGTGAAGTTGCAGATAGTGAGGAGGACTGTCAGAGAATACAGCAAAATATAGATAGATTGGAGAGTTGGGCAGAGAAATGGCAGATGGAGTTCAATCTAGGCAAATGTGAGGTGATGCATTTTGGAAGATCTAATTCAAGAGCGGACAATACGGTCAATGGAAGAGTCCTGGGGAAAATTGATGTACAGAGAGATCTGGGAGTTCAGGTCCATTGTACCCTGAAGGTGGCAACGCAGGTCGATAGAGTGGTCAAGAAGGCATACAGCATGCTTGCCTTCATCGGACGGGGTATTGAGTACAAGAGTCGGCAGGTCATGTTACAGTTGTAGAGGACTTTGATTAGGCCACATTTGGAATACTGCCTGTAGTTCTGGTCGCCACATTACCAGAAGGATGTGGATGCTTTAGAGAGGGTGCAGAGGAGGTTCAGGTATGTTGCCTGGTATGGAGGGTGCTAGCTATGAAGAAATGTTGAGTAGATTAGGATTGTTTTCGTTGGAACGACGGAGGTTGAGGGGGGGACCTGATTGAGGTCTACAAAATTATGAGAGGTATGGACAGGGTGGATAGAAACAAACTTTTTCCAAGAGTGGGGGTGTCAATTACAAGGGGTCACGATTTCAAGGTGAGAGGGGGAAAGTTTAAGGGAGATGTGCGTGGAAAGTTTTTTACGCAGAGGGTGGTGGGTGCCTGGAACGCTTTGCCAGCGGAGGTGGTAGAGGCGACCACGATAGCATCATTTAAGATGCATCTAGACAGATATATGAACGGGCGGGGAACAGAGGGAAGTAGATCCTTGGAAAATAGAAGACAGGTTTAGATAAAGGATCTGGATCGGCGCAGGCTGGGAGGGCCGAAGGGCCTGTTCCTGTGCTGAAATTTTTCTTTTCCTTTGTTCTTTGTTCTTTTCTCAAAGTGAAACTGAAAAGCAGAGCCCGAGCTCAGCTCCACCCACACTCTGACATCACTGCAGTAACTTTAGCAGACTATCATTTCTTAAAGTGACATTCTCATGACACCTCCCCCCCAAGAAAAAAAAATAAAGCATCAACTTCAAGATGGTTTCATTTTTCGCCTTTTCCCTATCCTTTAAGAAATGCACACAGTAAATATACTTTTTTTTTTCAAAAAACAACACACGCAAACAGGTATAATAGTATAGTCCATTTTTGTTCTTCTTCCTCCAGCTGAACTTGCTTCTGTTCATCACATTTGTGACAAAGCATCGGCTGTCACGTTTTCTCATCCTGCCACATGTATTATTTTTAAATGAAATGGCTGTAACAATAAACTCCAGTGAAACAACCTTGCATTATTATTCCGGAATCGCTCCAAAAACGTCAACGGATTATGATCAGTGTATATAATGGTGTCAGACGGATTGCTGGTCACATAAATGTAAAAATGTTGCAAAGCAGCACCAAACTCAAAGTCTTCTCAATCGTTGAATACTTTTTCTGGTGAGAATTCAATTTCTTTGAAAAATAACCAATAGGCCGCTCTAGCCCTTCGTCATTGTCTTGTAGAAGCACCGCACCCAAGCCCACATCACTCGCATCAACCGCCACTTTGAAGGGTTTCGTAAAATTTGGGATGGCTAACACAGGAGCAGTGGTTAACACAGCCCTCAGGCCGTCAAATGCCTGTTGACACTCCGCTGTCCACTGGAATTTGTTACGCTTCTTGAGCAAGTCCGTCAGTGGAGCGACCACACTGCTAAAATTCGGTACAAATTTCCATTAAAATCCACTCATACCAAGAAATCGCATTATTTCCCGTCGTGTCGAGGGTATCGGAAACTCCCCAATAACTTTTGTTTTCACATCTCGTAGGACCATTCGACCCTGTCCGATTGTATGGCCATGGAAAGTAACTTGGGCTTTTCCAAATTCATTTTTGGTTAGCTTTATCACCAAACCCGTCTACTGAAGTCGATCGAATAACTCCATCAGATGTTTTAAATGTTCTTTCCATGTCTGGCTGAAAATTACCAGGTCGTCGATGTATAATCGCACAATTGTGTAATCTTGAAACAACTTTGTTAGTTAACCGTTGAAATGTGGCTGGGGCGTTTTTCATGCCAAATGGCATAACTTTGAATTGGTATATACCATCTGGAGTCACAAAAGCTGAAAACTCCTTTGCCCTTTCGGATAAAGGTATCTGCCAATAACCTTTAAGTAAATCCAGTTTGGAAATAAAAATTGATTGTCCCACTTTCTCAATGCAATCCTCCAAACGTGGGATAGGATAATAATCCATTCTTGTAACTGCATTAACCTTTCTATAGTCCACACACAACTGTTGGGTACTGTCTCGATTAGGTACTATCACTATGGGTGAGCTCCATTGGCTGCAGCCCACTTCAATTATGCCATTTTTAAACATACTCTCAATCTCTTTGTTAACCTGTGCCAATTTTAAACGGTTAAGTCTATATGGATGTTGTTTGATTGGAACAGCATTTCCCACATCTACATCATGTATAGCCATTTTAGTACTTCCCAATTTATCTCTACACCTTGCACATGTGATATCAATAATTCTTTCAGGTCAGTCCGTTTTTCCTCTGGAAGGTAACTCAACAATTTATCCCAATTTTTAAGAACATCCCCATTTTCCAATTTAATTTGAGGTATGTGAAATTCACAGTCATCTGGATTTGGTTCGTCACTTTGAGTTACAATCATTAAAACCTCCTCCTTTTGCTCTCCTTCCTTTTCAAAGTACCTTTTAAGCATATTCACATGACACACTCGGTGAGTCCTCCTTCTATCCGGCGTTCTTACCACATAATTCACCTCACTTAATTTCCTTTCAATATGATAAGGTCCACAAAATCTTGCTTTTAAAGGTACACCTACCACTGGTAACAATACTAAAACTTTATCTCCACTGGCAAAACTACAAACTTTGGGTTTCTTGTCCACTACCCGTTTCATCACATGTTGTGCAACTTTTAAATGTTGTCTAGCCAATTCACCTGCCCTACTTAATCGTTCCCTAAATTTTGACACATAATCCAATAATGTAATTTCCGATTTCTCACTCACCAATTTTCCCTTAATCAACTGAAGTGGTCCTCTTACCTCATGACCAAAAATTAGTTCAAAAGGACTAAATTTGGTTGACTCATTATGTGCATCCCTAATTGCAAACAGTACAAATGGAATTCCTTTATCCCAATCCTCTGGATAATCATGACAATAAGCCTTCAACATTGCCTTTAATGTCTGATGCCACCTTTCTAACGCTCCCTGTGATTCTGGATGGTACGCAGTTGATTTAAATTGTTTTATTCCTAAGCTATCCATAACTTCTTTGAATAACCTTGAGGTAAAATTTGATCCTTGATCCGATTGTATTTCTGTGGGTAGTCCATATCTAGTAAAAAATTTAAGTAACTCCTCCACAATCTTTTTAGCTGCAATGTTACATACTGGAATGGCCTCTGGAAACCTATTGGACACATCCATTATAGTCAAAAGATATTGATTCCCACTTTTCGTTTTAGGAAGCGGTCCTATGCAATCAATTAGGACCCTTGTAAAAGGTTCCTCAAATGCTGAAATGGGTATTAAGGGTGCTGGTTTTATCACTACTTGAGGTTTCCCTATCACTTGACATGTGTAACATGATTGACAAAATGTAACTATATCTTTATGTAGTCCAGGCCAATAAAAATGTTTTTATATTTTAGCTTGATTTTTCCTGATTCCCAAATGACCTCCCACTGGTACCTCATGTGCTACTCGTAACACCTCCTTTCCATACCCTACCGGCAATACTACTTGATGAACTTCTGCCCACTTTTCATCCGCCTGCATATGTAAAGGTCTCTGTTTTCTCATCAAGACATCATTTTGACGGTAATAACACTCTGGTATACACTCAGGTTCCTCTTCCGTGTATGCTTTCTGATACATCCGTTTTATTTCTATATCTTTCTGTTGTAACTCCACCAATTTTCCTGAACTAAAAATATCCGCCTCATCCTCCACCTGTTCTTGTTCTTTTTCAACCATCTGATCAAAAATCGTTTCTGATAATTGAACTTCCACTTCATCTTTACTCTTTGATTTCTCCTCTTGTCTTAACCTGTGACTTTGAGACCTTGTTACTACACAATCCGGAAAAATCCCAGGATACTCGTCCTTCAACACTTCAGTTGTCTGATTTTCCACTGGCTTATCAACCACAGTAGGCATCACTCCCACCTGCGATCCAGCTATATCATTACCCAAGATAAACTGTATTCCAGGACAAGATAGTTTCTCTATTACTCCTACTACCACTTCACCACTCTTCACTAGACTTTCCAACCGTACCTTATATAATGGAACACTGCTCTTCTCACCCTGAATTCCACATATTACCACCTTTTCTGTCAATATTCTTCCCAAACTACATAACTCCTTATCTCTTACCTTTAAAGATTGACGAGCTCCCTTATCTCTTAAAATTGTGACTTCTTTACCTGCCCCTCCTGATACACATGAGTAAACTTTACCCACACAAGTAAATTCTTTAAAGACAACTGGCACCTTCTTATCAATCACCTCTTGATCAGGCTGGACAATCTTTTGCACCTCCTTCGCTTCACTTGGGCTTTCCTTTACCACTTTCACAAACCCCACTGTCATATCCTGTTTTACCACATTAGCCCTCCCAGTGCTTTTCTTCAACCACCAACACTGTGACTTTACATGGCCTAGTTTAGTACAGTGAAAATATTTGAAACTTTTCATTTCTTTTCCACTCTCCTGGATTTCTTTTTTAATCTGAGGTACGCTCCCCTTAATATCTCCCATCAGATCACCTTTACTTTTACCACTTGAGTATTTCTCATGTCCCCAGTTTCTGTCCCTCACAGGCTGAAACTGATGTCGGAAACCAAGCTTTGATTTATGAACTAATTCATAATCATCTGCCATTTCTGCTGCTATTCTCGCAGTTTTAACCCTCTGCTCTTCCACATGAGTTCTCACTACGTAAAGAATTGAATTTTTAAACTCCTCCAAAAGTATAGTTTCGCTGAGAGCTTCATATGTTTGGTCTATTTCCAAAGCTCTTATCCACATATCAAAATTACTCTGATCCTTTCAAACTCCATGTATGTTTGACCAAATTCTTTCCTTAAATTTCTAAACCTTTGTCTGTAGGCTTCAGGCACTCATTCATATGCACCCAAGATGCACTTTTTCACCTCCTCATACGTCTCAGATACCTTCTCCGGTAGTGTTGCAAACACTTCACTAGCCCTACCTACCATCTTTGTTTGAATCAGTAATACCCACATGTCCTGTGCCCATTTCATTTGTTTAGCTACCTTCTCAAATCAAATGAAAAAGGCTTCCACCTCCTTCTCTTCAAACCTTGGCAATGCTTGGACATATTTAAATAGATCCTCACCAAGCCTTCGACTTTGACGCTCTTTCTCTTTATCCTGATCATCAAACTGTACATTTCCCTTTAAATCCTCCAATTTTAACTGACTGTCGTGTTTCATGGCCATTTTCCGAAGTTCAAACTCTCTCTCTCTTTCTTTTTCTTCTCTATCTCTTTCGTATTCAAGCTGCTTTAATTCTTTCTCATGTTCCATTTGTTTAATTTTAAATGAATTTTGCCATTTCCAATTAATCAAACTGTATCTCGGGCAACTTTAAATTCTTAGCCACCACCATAATTACCTCAACTTTTGGCATTTTGTCAGGTAATGTTAACTGCAATGTTTTTGCCAAATCTAACAGTCTGTTTTTAGCCTCTGTCCGTAAGGTACTGTAGGTGACTGTCTCCACTCCCAAAAACCTCAGAGCCTCTGAAAGAGCCATTGTCCACAATACACTCCCTACTTAAACTGAAATACCACATCTGAAAAGCAACCATAATATGCTCACCCCTCACTGTCTTTAAGTTCACAAAGCCAATCCAATAGATAGACTTATATCCCCCTTGAGCCCCCAATTTGTTATGGGCCAGGGTTTAGAGAACCCCAAAGTGTATCATGAAGTTCACCTGACCCACAACTTTTAATAGATTGTGGTATGGGGAGCACACGGCCCACTCTACAGGTGTGGTACAGCAGAAATGGAAAAGTATTTTTTAAAACAAAACAATGTTTATTCTATGAACTCAAGTTAACCTTTTTAAAACATACAGTGAACATCTTAGCAACCATTAATTCAAATATAACCCCCAAAGAATACAACACTGAGTAATCCTTAAGCTTTCCTTTTAACATCCATAAGGCATAAAAAATAACCTTTTAACAGAAGCACATCAGGTTTAAATTCACTACTGAGAACAGTTATCACTCTGAATTCACCAAATGATCAAGAGATAGTCTTTACATGGCAGAGAGAACAACATTACACCTTCTCTGGCCGACTGCAGCTCCAACACTGAAACAAAACCAAAAAAACACAGACACACCCAAGCCTTTCTCAAAGTGAAACTAAAAAGCAGAGCCAGAGCTCATCTCCTCCCACACTCTGACATCACTGCAGTAACTTTAGCAGACTACCATTTTTTTATTTAAAAAAAAAATAATTTTTATTAAAGGTTTTCATAAAATATCAATAACAAAATGAGAAAGAAAAAAGAACCCAACAGGGCTAAGTACAAAACACCCCCCAAACCCCTCCCCCCCCCCCGTGCCTAAATAATAAATGAACATTAACACTCCGACTTAAGACAACAGGTGTATACACCCCCTCAGACCGTTCCAGTGTAAATAACATAAACAAAAATAAAGTAAACCCCACCCCCCGAGCTGCTGCTGCCATTGACCAATGTCCATCGTTCTGCCAGGAAGTCTAAGAACGGTTGCCACCGCCTAAAGAACCCTGGTACCGACCCTCTCAAGGCGAATTTCACCCTCTCCGATTTAATGAACCCTGCCATATCGCTGATCCAGGATTCCACGCTTGGGGGCCTCGTATCTTTCCACTGAAGGAGAATCCTTCGCTGGGCTACCAGGGATGCAAAGGCCAGAATTCCAGCCTCTTTCGCCTCCTGCACTCCCGACTCCTCTGCCACCCCAAATATTGCGAGCCCCCAGCCCGGTTACACCCTGGATCCTACCACCCTCGACACCGTCCTTGCTACGCCCTTCCAAAATTCCTCCAGTGCTGGGCATGCCCAGAACATATGGGTGTGATTTGCAGGGCTCCCTGAGAACCTAACACACCTGTCCTCACCCCCAAAGAACCTGCTCATCCTTGTCCCGGTCATATGTGCCCTGTGCAGCACCAGAAACTGTATGAGGCTGAGCCTCGCGCACAAAGAGGAAGAGTTCACCCTCCCTAGGGCATCTGCCCATGTCCCCTCTTCGATCTCCTCTCCCAACTCCTCCTCCCACTTACCTTTCAACTCCACCACCGAGGCCTCCTCCTCCTCCTGCATCACCTGGTAAGTTTCCGAGATCTTCCCCACTCCCACCCACCCCCACGAGAGCACCCTGTCCTGTACTGTGTGTGGCAGTAGCCGTGGGAATTCCACCACCTGCCGTCTGGCAAACGCCCTTACCTGTAAGTACCTGAAGGTGTTCCCCGGGGGGAGCCCATACTTCTCCTCCAGCTCACCCAAGCTCGCGAACATCCCGTCCACAAACAGGCCCCCCAACTTTCGTATCCCTGCCCTGTGCCACCCCGAAAACCCTCCACCTGTTCTTCCTGGGGCGAACCGGTGGTTCCCCCGTAATGGGGTCCACGCCGAGGCCCTAACTTCCCCCTTATGCCGCCTCCACTGCCCCCAAATTTTGAGGGCCGCCACCACCACCGGGCTCGTGGTATACCTCCTTGGAGGGAGCGGCAGCGGCGCCGTTGCCAGCGCCCCCAGACTCGTACCCACACAGGACGCCGTCTCCAGCCTCTTCCATGCAGCCCCCTCCCCCTCCATCACCCACTTGCGCACCATTGTCGCATTGGCGGCCCAGTAGTACCCACAGAGGTTGGGCAGCGCCAGCCCCCCCTATCTCTACTCCGCTCCAGGAACACCCTTCTCACCCTCGGAGTCCCTCGCGCCCACACAAACCCTATTATACTCCTGTTAACCCGCCTGAAAAAAGCCTTCGGGATAAACACGGGGAGGCACTGGAACAGGAACAAAAACCTTGGGAGCACCGTCATTTTGATTGACTGTACCCTACCCGCCAGGGACAGCGGCAACGCGTCCCACCTCTTGAACTCCTCCTCCATTTGCTCCACCAGCCTTGTAAAGTTAAGCCTATGAAGGGCCCCCCAGCTCCTGGCCACCTGGACCCCCAAATACCTGAAGCTCCTCTCCGCCCTTTTTAGTGGGAGCTCGCCAATCCCCCTCTCCTGGTCCCCTCGCTGAACTACGAACAGCTCGCTCTTCCCCATATTGAGCTTGTACCCCGAAAAGTCCCCGAATTCCCTAAGGATCCTCATGACCTCTGGCATTCCTCCCACCGGGTCCGCCACATACAGCAGCAGGTCGTCCGCATAAAGCGACACCCTATGCTCCTCCCCACCCCGCACCAACCCCCTCCAATTCCTCGACTCTCTCAGTGCCATAGCCAGGGGTTCAATCACCAGTGCGAAGAGCAGGGGGGACAGGGGACACCTCTGTCTCGTCCCTCGGTGCAACTGAAAGTACTCGGACCTCCTCCTATTTGTGTCCACACTCGCCATCGAACCTCATACAACAGCCTAACCCACCTGACAAACCCCTCCCCAAACCTGAACCTCTTCAGCACCTCCCACAGGTACCCCCACTCTACCCGATCAAAGGCTTTCTCAGCGTCCATCGCACCACTATCTCCGCCTCCCCCTCCCTCGCCGGCATCATGATAACGTTCAAAAACCTCCGCACATTCGCGTTTAACTGTCTCCCCTTCACAAACCCCGTCTGGTCTTCATGGATGATCTGCGGCACACAATCCTCAATCCTCGTGGCTAAGACCTTCGCCAGCATCTTGGCATCTACATTTAGCAAGGAAATCGGTCTGTAAGACCCACATTGCAGGGGATCCTTGTCCCTCTTCAGGATCAAGGAGATCAGTGCCCGGGACATCATCGGGGGTAAAGCCCCCCCCTCCCTTGCCTCATTGAAGGTCCTAACTAACAGCGGGCCCAACAGGTCCATATATTTTTTATAGAACTCGACCGGGAAACCGTCTGGCCCCGGTGCCTTCCCCGCCTGCATGCTTCCTAATCCTTTGATCAGCTCCCCCAGCCCAATCGGGGCCCCCAGTCCCGCCACCAGTCCCTCTTCCACCTTTGGAAACCTCAATTGGTCCAGGAAACGGCCCATCCCTCACTCCTCCCGTGGGGGCTCGGATCGGTACAATTCCTCGTAGAAGTCCCTGAAGACCCCATTGATGCCAACCCCACTCCGCACCACGCTCCCTCCCCTGTCCTTAACTCCCCCGATCTCCCTAGCTGCGTCCCGCTTCCGAAGCTGATGCGCCAGCATCCGGCTTGCCTTTTCCCCATACTCGTAGACCGTCCCCTGGGCCTTCCTCCACTGCACCTCCGCCTTCCTGGTGGTCACCAGGTCGAATTCGGCCTGGAGGCTGCGCCTCTTCCTCAACAATCCTTCCTCAGGTTCTTCCGCATACCTCCTGTCTACCCTCACCATCTCCCCCACCAGCCTCTCCCGCTCCCTCTGCTCCTTGTGGGCCCTAATGGAAATCAGCTCTCCCCTCACCACCGCCTTCAGTGCCTCCCATACCATCCCCACTCGGACCTCCCCGTTGTCGTTGGTCTCCAAGTACCTCGCTATACTTCCTCGGACCCGCTCGCTCACCTCCTCGTCCGCCAACAGCCCCACCTCCAAGCGCCACAGCGGGCGCTGGTCCCTCTCCTCCCCATCTCCAAGTCCACCCAATGCGGGGCGTGGTCCGAAATGGCTATTGCCGAATACTCGGTATCCTCTACTCTCGCTATCAGCGCCCTACTCAAAATGAAAAAGTCGATTCGAGAATAAGCCTTATGGACATGTGAGAAGAATGAAAATTCCCTAGCCCCCGGCCTTGCAAATCTCCAAGGGTCCACCCCTCCCATTTGGTCCATGAATCCCCTCAACACTCTAGCCGCCGCCGGCTTCCTACCTAGACCTGGAGCGATCCAGTGCAGGATCCAACACTGTTAAAGTCTCCCCCCATTATCAGGCCCCCCACTTCCAAGTCTGGGATCCGACCCAACATACGCCACATAAAACCCGCATCGTCCCAGTTCGGAGCATACACATTGACCAGTACCACCCTCTCTCCCTGCAACTTACCACTTACCATTATGTAGCCACCGCCATTATCTGCCACAATGCTCGACGCCTCGAATGACACCTTCTTTCCCACCAAGATCGCCACCCCTCAATTTTTGGCATCTAGCCCCGAGTGAAACACCTGTCCTACCCACCCTTTCCTCAGTCTTACCTGGTCTGCCACCTTCAGGTGTGTCTCCTGGAGCATAACCACATCCGCCTTGAGCCCCTTCAGGTGCGCGAACACGCGGGCCCGCTTAACCGGCCCATTCAGTCCCCTTACATTCCAGGTTATCAGCCGGATCAGGGGGCTACCTGCCCCCCTCCCCCGCCGACTAGCCATGACCCCTCCTCGGCCAGCCACGCGCCCGCACCCCACACCCGGCCCGTTCCCCACAGCGGCATACCCCCGTCTCGACCCACCCCACTCGCTCCAGCTCCTCCTTGATCTTAGCAGCAGCAACTCGATTCCCCCCCACCCACCACCCCGCCCCGGCTAGGACCCATCCTCGCTGGTTTACTCCCCCCATTGCACTTCCGCAAGTCAGCTGACTCCTGCTGACCCCGGCCACTCCCGCCTCCCCTTCGACTCCTCCCATTGTGTGGCACACCCTCCTCTCCCGCTCCCCATTCACAGGCTCTCCCCCTCCGTTCTAAGCGCGGGAAACAATCCTCTCTTCCCCGCCCCGGTCCACCCCCCACCCCCCCCCCCCCCAGTCTTCGACGTGGGGAAAAAATCCCGCGCTCTCCACCTACCAGGCCCCGCCACCAACCAAAACAGTGCCCAACCCGCCCCATCCACCCATCCACCCTCCCCAACCCGAAAGAGAAAAACACAGAGAAAAAGAAACCCCAAAACAATGCAGAGGCCCCCCCCCCCCCCCCCCCCCCCCCGGAACCAAAAATAGGCAAAACATATCCACCACAGTCCCCAATCGCCCATCCCAACCCTCAGTCTGTGTCCAGCTTCTCGGCCTGAACAAAGGACCATGCCTCCTCCGGAGACTCAAAATAATGGTCCGGTCCTTGTAGGTAACCCACAGTCGCACCGGCTACAACATGCCAAACTTCACCCCCTTCCTGTGCAGCACCGCCTTCGCTCGATTGAAGCCGGCCCTCCTCTTCGCCACCTCCGCACTCCAGTCCTGATATATCCGAACCTCCGCGTTCTCCCACCTGCTGCTCCTCTCCTTCTTGGCCCACCTGAGCACACACTCCCGATTGATGAACCTATGGAACTGCACGACACCGCCCACGGAGGCTCGTTAGCCTTAGGCCTCCTCGCCAACACTCTATGGGCCCCTTCCAGCTCCAGGGGCCCCTGGAAGGACCCCGCTCCATCAGCGAGTTTAATATGGTGACCAAATAGGCCCCCACGTCCGGCCCCTCCAGCCCCTCCGGGAGGTCCAGAATCCACAGATTCTTCCGCCTCGACCGATTCTCCTCCTCGAACCGCTCCTGCCATTTCTTGTGGAGCGCCTCGTGCGCCTCCACCTTTACCGCCAGGACTAAGATCTCGTCCTCATTGTCAGAGATCTTTTGTTGTGCCTCTCGGATCGCCACCCCCTGGGCCGTCTGAGTCTCCAGCAGCTTATCAATCGGCTCTAGCAGGTCCGTTTTAATCTCACTGAGGCAGCGCTGGATACCCTCCTGTTGCTCCTCCGCCCACTGCCTCCACGCTGCCTGGTCTCCGCCCACCGCAATTTTGTCCTTCTTCCCTCCCTTCTTCGGGTCCACCATCACCTTTTTTGTCGCCCCGCTCCTAGTTAAAGCCATATACTGACGGGGAGCTATTATTAACTCCTTCCCACACCAGGAAACATCGAAAAAGTGCCTTTGGGGGCCAGAAAAGAGCCCAAAAGTCCGTTTTTGCGGGAGCCGCCGAATGTGCGACTTAGCGCCGCATAGCCGCAACCGGAAGTCTCGAGAGGGAATCCTTTTGGCAGTGTTCGCTTCACCAATGTACCCCAAAATGTCTGTGGAAACTCCTGAAAAAGGTCTAAGTGTCCGTTCCAGACGGGAGCTGCCGAATGCGCGACCTACTCCTCCATGGCCGCCACCGGAAGCCTCGTCCCCGCTTCTTCAGTGGCCTTGGTGAGATCTTTTCACAGTTGTTCCCTCTGCTGTTAGAATTCAACTTTGATAAAGGCCCTCAGGTCAGTTTGCAGCTTTAAGCTTGCCCTTCCCCTGCCTGCATGCTGGAAGAGGCTCTGTCTATCCTGCAGTTACAGCCAAATCTTTTACTGTTTCTGCCGGGTCTGGTAGCCAAAAGACATAAAATTCCTGGGCGACACTGTCAGGGGAATGTTGCAGTCTTCCTGCCACATCGGGAAATGTCAAACAAATGCCCTGGGGGCCCTGTAAAAGAGCCCAAAAGTCCGTTCCAAGCGGGAGCTACCGAATATGCGACCTAGCTCTGCATAGCCGCACCCGGAAGTCAGCAGACTTACCATTTCTTAAAGTGACATTCTCATGACACATATAAAATTCTAACAGGACTAGACAGGGTAGATGCAGGGAAGATGTTTCCCAATGATGAGTGTGTCCAGAACCAGGGGGTCACAATCTGAGGATTCAGGGTAAACCATTTCAGACAGAGATAAGGAGACATTTCTCACACAAAGAGTGGTGAGCCTGTGGAATTCATTACCACAGGAAGTAGTTGCTGCTAAAACATTGAATATATTCAATAATTGGCTGGAGATAGCACTTGGGGAGAATGGGATCAAAGGCTATGGGAAGAAGGCAAGATTAGGCTATTGAGTTGGATGATCAGCCATGATCGTAATAAATGGTGGAGCAGGCTTGAAGGGCCAAATGGCCTCCTCCTGCTCCTATGCCTTTGAAATGTAAACGCAGTCAATTCTGGATGCTGCGACCCCAGGCCTCACAAAGCTGAAGACACTGGAGTCAGGATGGAAATCCGCCAGATGTGAACCTGATTGAAGAACCTGACTAGGTTCCTTAACTTTACCACCGCATGAGAGCTGCACTGGGTACCGAGACGATCTTTTGTCCTGAGGGTGCAATTAAAATTCAACCCCCCCCCAGAGCAGCAATGGTGCCAAGGTGATTGGACACTTGCTCAAAGAAAGTCGTCTGCTGCTGGTCAGCCTGGGGAGCGTAGACATTCACAAAGTGAAGTACCTTGCCTCCCTCAAAGACCGTCAGGTGGAGCAACCGGCCTGGTACTCGCTCCTTGACCACCAAGATCTCCAGTTGTAAATGTGGGGCCAACAAGATATACACCCCGCCTAAACGTGAGGTGAGGTGGCTCATGTAGATCCACCTTTTGCACTTCAGGAGCCATGTGGCTCCGTCTCCTGGAGCAGTGTGGGTTTCTTACAGGAAGCAGCTCCCTACTCGGAGGACTGAGCAGTTCTGGAACGTGCAGAGCGCATCCCTGCTGCCATTGAGGCCAGCTATGGTCATCTTCATGTCAGCAGTAAAGTGTTACCTTCACCGTTGCCTTTTTAGTGCTCAGAGGGAGCAGAGGAGCGCATGTCCCTCCGCTCCATCTGGAGTCCAGCGAGGAAAAATTTTAGTTGGTGCTGCTCAGTTGCGTCTGCGTCTCCCACCTCTCTAGCTTAGGCGCCACATCTGACCACCAGTTAAGAGCTAGCTGCATTCAGTCTCGGCAACCACGATTTACATGTAGAAATTCCCAGAGTTCCCCTGGGGGAATGAGGGGTGACTTGGTGTCGGGCAGAAGGGAGTCTACTGCCTCGCGACAGATAGACTCACAATCATCCCCTGTGCCTCCCATCGAGCAAACGTTCTCCTCTAGGCAGTCGCTGTCTGGAACCAAATCACTGTGGCGGATGACACGGACCCATCAACTAGCCCTGGGTGTGCCTCAATCCTCATGGGCTCTTCTCAGGGTATCGGGCCAGAGGGAGGCAGCGGCTCAAACCCCCGCCCCTCCTGCGATGCTGGACCACCAGATAGATCCGGGAACAATTGCAAGAAAAGTTCCGGAATGGAGATTGGTGCAGCCAGTTTCAGAGGTTGGGGTGGGGACCATCCACTACCGCTCAATGACCCTGGGGTCAGGGTGCCACAGCAGCCCTCCAGTGGCGTGAAAACAAACACCTCCGGGGGGGGGGAAAATTGCACCGGGTGGAACAAAAAGAGCCCTTGGGGGTCCCACTCACACCCGGCCTCGAGGCATCCTGCTCGGAGGCTGCGACAGCTCAGGGGTTAATATACGTTTCTCCTTTTCCCTTTTCTTGTGGTGGCGGGCGTAGCACTTGACCCCCAGCTTCTGAGTTAGCAACCGGAATGGTGATGGGGCTCTGGGTGCCAAAGAAGCCACCACCCCCACATATGTGCCATTTGACAGCCTTGCCACCGACGTAGATGGAGTGACCATTAGGGCAAGTGCCACGCCCATCCCATTGTGGGCTTTGTCGTTCCAGCAATTGTAAGTAGATGGGGGGGGGGGAAGAGTGTGAGGTGGGATAACATACTCTTCTCCCCAGAAAGATAAGCAGATGAGAGAGGATAGTAAGGGGAAAGAGAGCAAGGCATACAGCAGGAGGAGGATGGCAGCACAGGAGGGTGGGGCACCGTGGATGGCTGGTGCCTGTGACAGGAGACTCCTGTGCAGCTGGTGGGTGGCAAATAGGGGAGCGAAAGTACGTCTTCAGCCCAGAAGGTGCCCAGCAGATACACAGTCTGCACACCCACCCTGGGTCGACCACACCGATGGAAGCAGGCATCCTCCCTGCCGAAAGAAGCCACTAGTGTGCGAGGTCTTCAGCCGGGAGGGACTCAGCAAACACTCTGCCTACCAGATCCCAGCCCTGGGACATGCGCACCTGATGGAATGAGAAAAAAGCCTTTGTCCTCTCTGAAAAGCAGTTGTTGATTGGTGCCCCAGCAAGTAAGCAGTCCACAGAGCTCCGCTCCCAACCTGGTCTCAAAAGTCGCCCCCTTCTCCTCTCCTCTCTCCTTCCTTCCCTCCTCCCTCCTTCCTCCAGTCAAGCAGTCAGCTCAGCAGCAAGCAAGCACTAGAAACAGGCAGCAAACTGATGAGCAGCAGCAACAGAGAGAGAGCAGCAGCAACAGAGAGAGAGCAGCAGCAACAGAGAGCGAGCAGCAGCAACAGAGAGAGAGCAGCAGCAACAGAGAGAGAGCAGCAGCAACAGAGAGTGAGCAGCAGCAACAGAGAGCGAGCAGCAGCAACAGAGAGAGAGCAGCAGCAACAGAGAGCGAGCAGCAACCACTCACCAACACAGCAACAACTCAACAACACAGCAACAACTCAACAATTCCAAAGTTTGCACTGTGAGTGCCTGCTTCGGATTGGCCATGTTAAATTACCCCTTAATGTCCAAAAGCATTAGGTGGGGTTATGGGGATAGGGTGGGGTTGCTGGCCTGTAAGGTACTCTTTCAGAGGGTCGGGGCAGACTTGATGGGCTGAATGGCCTTCTGCACTGTAGGGATTCAATTCTATGTGTTACCAGTGTTATGGTGCAGGGAGGAAGTGAGCAATCGGTACATTTGCACCAATTTGGGACAGAGGAGTTTATGGTGCAACGCATCAATGATAATGACATATAATTAAGTAAATAAATAGAAGAATGAAGATAAGTTCCCACATTTTTGCAAAATTTATTTTAACACTTTCAATTTAAGATGTTTTAGTTGCATAGGAGGTCAGCCCTTGGAGCTTGTTGAACCATTCAGTAAGTTCATAATTGATTTGTCAGTTCATAGTTCATTTGTATATCTGTGATTTGCAATTCTTAATATCCTTGTCAAAAATATCTGTCAATCTTAATTTTGAAATTTTCAATTGACACAGTTTCAAAACCTTTTTGAGAGATTGAGTTTCAGATCAACAAGTGAATCAATGTTTTTGAGATCTTATTAGATCAGATTCACTGGCAAGGGTTCATAAGCTATTAAGTCTTGTTAAGTCTTGACTGACCCATATTGCACGTGGTACTTCTTCACATAGTGATCAACAACTTACATTTATATAATGCCTTTAACGCATTTAAACGTTCCAAGGTGCTTCAAAGGAATGTTATAAGGCAAAGTATGACACCGAGCCTTGTAGCGAGTAAAGCATGTTTTGAGGAGCGTCTTGAAGGAGGAACGTGAAATAGAGAATTGGAGAGGCATAGGGAGGGTATAGAGCTGGAGGCCTAGGCAAATTAAGGCACAGTCACCAATATTGGAGCAATTAAAATCGGGGATGCACAAGACACCAGAATTAGGGAGGAGCATGGATATCTCAAAGGGTTGAGGATGTTACAGAGATAGGGAGGGGCAAGGTCATGGAGGGATTTCAAAACAAGGAACACACTAACTGATCTTTCTGTCCTGAACACAGCTGCTGCCAAACAGCTACATAAGCACACTTCAATAAACAGGTTAGGGAAAAGTTTCTGAAGAGAAACTACATGCAACTTATTTACTAAATGAAGTGGCGATAATATTTTTAGCTAATATTTTCTTCATTCAAGGGACTCTAATCCTTATTGTATGTCATCAGAAACATCAGTGGAACAAAAATTGAAAAAAAATTGAGAGCAACTTTTTTGTTTTCAAGAAAAGTTCATGGGAACTTAAACCTTTATCAGATACATGAGAGTGCATTAAGTGTCTTTTTGAAACTGTGTGTCTGCTGTAGTTCAATTGGTCACACACTCACATCTGAATCTTACAGCTTTGGTTTCAAGTCCAGGGGTCAAGTAAAGAAATCAAGGCTGACATTTCAGTGCAGTACTGAGCAGGTGGTATACTGTCAGTGGAGTCTTTAAACAAAGGTCCCATCTGCCTGCTGGGGTGGATTTAAAATATTTATGTAACTCTTGAATAAGAGCAGGGGAGCTATCTTAAGTGTTCTGGCCAATACTTGTCACTCAATCAACCTCAGAAAAGACATTATCTCTTATTCTCCGGCCCAGTTGGGGTGAGCGGCCGTAGGAAAAGAGCCGTGTCCCGCCGGCGCCGTTCTAACTTGTTCCGGGCTGGCGGGACTTGGCGTTTAAGGGTCGGGTGGCGGCCTGTGGCGGGGGCCCAACCCGGGGTGGGGGGCTCCGACGTGGCTGGGCCCGTGATTTCCTAAAGGAGGCTGGGGACCTCCTTTCCTACACGCCGGCCCCGGTAGCCCGGCGCCATGTTACGTCGGGGCCGGCGCGTTGAAGGAGACCACTGCGCATGCGCGTATTGGCGCGGGCGCAACTGCACATGCGCGGATCCCGCGGCACACAGTTCGCGCCAGGATCTGCAGCTGGAGCGGCGCGAACCGCTCCAGTGCCGTGCTGGCCCCCTGTAGGGGCCAATATTAGACGTGGGAGCGGCCCGTTCACGCCGTCGTAAAAAACAAAGGTGTCAACCCTTCAAATTAAAGAACATGGCAGTGAGGCTGGCCACATATATGGGTGGGGCTATCATGATCATGAGTGCGACAACGACCCTGTAAGTTACAGGCAGCAATCTGCCCAGTTACCCTTAATCGTAATTTCAGGCCAGGGATCAATTTTGATGGGGTATGATTGGCATCAAAAGTTCAAATTAAACTGACAGGACGTTTTTAAGACAGATGAAGGAGCCTCCATGAAGTCCTAAGGAAATACCAAGAGGTATTCCAGGAGGACTTGGCGAAAATCAAAGCAGTTAAAAGCCAAGATTCATGTAGATCCTGAAGCTACACTGAGATTCTATAGGGCCAGACCTGTACCTTACTCATTGCATGAAAAAGTGGACACTGAATTGAGTTAATTAGATGATGGGCGGCATGGTAACACAATAGTTAGCACTGTTGCTTCACAACGCCAGGGTCCCAGATTTGATTCCTGACTTGGGTCACCTTCTGCAGAGTCTGCACGTTTGCCCTGTGTCTGCGTGTTTTCCTCTGGGTGCTCCAGTTTCCTCCCACAAGTCCCAAAAGAAGTACTGTTAGGTAATTTGGACATTCTGAATTCTCCCTCTGCGTACCCGAACATGCACCGGAATGTGGCGACTAGGGGATTTTCACAGTAACTTCATTGCAGTGTTAATTTAAGCCTACTCATGACAATAAAGATTATTTAAAAAAGTTAGGCATCATCAAACCCATACAATGTGCCGAGTGGGCAGCACCCATTGTACCTGGATACTGCAAAGTCTATGGCCCTGACAATATTCCAGCAATAGTACTGAAGATTTGTGCTCCAGAAATTGCAGCACCCCTAGCCAAGTTGTTCCAGTACAGCTACAACACTGGCATCTACCTGGCAATGTGGCAGATTGCCCAGTTGTGTCCTGTACACAAGAAACAGGACAAATCCAATCCAGCTATTTATCACCCTATCAATCTGTAGAATCCAACAAAAAGGAGACAGGAACGCACTGCAGGATAAAATGAACTACTGGTTTATTTAGGTTTACACAATACACACTTCTAAAAACGTTCCCCCGAATGGCCACCCTCCATGACCTGCATAAGAGTCTTTATACAGTGAGGTTCCTCCATGTTAAGGGAAACCCCACTCCTAATTACCGGGGGAATTCATGCTCAGAGGTAATTACAGGGAACCAGATGGAGCATAAGTCGTGGCTCCTGAGGGGGTCATAAAACAATCTATTCTCCATCATCAGCAAAGTGATGGAAAGCGGCACTTATCAGCAATAACCCGCACATGGTTGCTCAGTTTGGGTCCTGCCAGGGTCACTCAGCTCCTGGCCTCATTACAGCCTTGGTTCAAACATAGACAAAAGAGCTGAATGCCAGAGGTGAGATGAAAGTGACTGCCCTTGATATCAATTTTGATTTTTGATTTATTATTTGATTTGATTTATTATTTGATTTGATTTATTATTGTCACATGTATTAATATACAGTGAAAAGTATTGTTTCTTGCATGCTATACAGACAACACATACCGTACACAGGGAAGGAAGGAGAGACTACAGAATGTAATGTTACAGTCATGGCTAGGGTGTAGAGAAAATATCAACTTAATACGAGGTAGGTCCACTCAAAAGTATGATGGCAGCAGGGAAGAAGCTGTTCTTGAGTCTGTTGGTACGTGACCTCAAACTTTGGTATTTTTTTCCTGATGGAAGAAGGTGGAAAGAGTATGTCCGGGATGCGTGGGGTCCTTAATTATGCTGGTTGCCATTCCGAGACAGCGGGAATTATAGACAGAGTCAATGGATGGGAGGCTGGTTTGCATGATGGACTGGGCTACATTCATGACCTTTTGTGGTTTCCTGCAGTCTTGGGCTGAGCAGGAACCATACCAAGCTGTGATACAACCAGAAAGAATGAACATAGAACAGTACAGCACAGAACAGGCCCTTCCGCCCTTGATGTTGTGCCGGGCTTTGTCCGAAACCAGATCAAGCTATCCCACTCCCTGTCATTCTGGTGTGCTCCATGTGCCTATCCAATAACCGCTTGAAAGTTCCTAAAGTGTCCGACTCCACTATCACAGCAGGCAGTCCATTCCACACTCTAACCACTCTCTGAGTAAAGAACCTACCTTGGACATCCCTCCTATATCTCCCACCCCGAACCTTATAGTTATGCCCCCTTGTAACAGCTGCATCCACCCGAGGAAATAGTCTCTGAACGTCCACTCTATCTATCCCCCTCATCATCTTATAAACCTCTATTAAGTCACCTCTCATCCTCCTTCGCTCCAATGAGAAAAGCCCTAGCTCCCTCAACCTTTCCTCATAAGACCTACCCTCCAACCCAGGCAGCATCCTGGTAAATCTCCTTTGCACACTTTCCAATGCTCCCACATCCTTATTATAACGAGGTGACCAGGACTGCACACAATACTCCAAATGTGGTCTCACCAGGGTCATGTATAGTTGCAGCATAACCTCGCAGCTCTTAAACTCAAGTCCCCTGTTAATAAACACTGACACACTATAGGCCTTCTTCATGGCTCTATCCACTTGAGTGGCAACCTTCAGAGATCTGTGGATATGAACCCCAAGATCTCTCTGTTCCTCCACATTCCTCAGAACCCTGCCGTTGACCCTGTAATCCGCATTATAATTTTTTCTACCAAAATGAATCACCTCGCACTTATCAGGGTTAAACTCCATCTGCCATTTTTCGGCCCAGCTCTGCATCCTATCAATGTCTCTTTGCAACCTGCAACAGCCCTCCACCTCATCCACTACCCCATCAATCTTGATGTCATCAGCAAATTTCCTGACCCACCCTTCAGCCCCCTCCTCCAAGTCATTTATAAAAATCACAAATAGCAGAGGACCCAGCACTGATCCCTGTGATACACCGCTGGTAACTGGTCTGCAGTCTGAAAATTTTCCATCCACCACCACCCTCTGTCTTCTATGTGATAGCCAGTTATTTATCCAATTGGCCAAATTTCCCTCCATCCCACACCTCCTTACTTTCTTCATGAGCCGACCATGGGGAACCTTATCAAATGCCTTACTGAAATCCATGTATACGACATCAACTGCTCTACATTTATCTACACACTTAATTACCTCCTCAAAGAATTCAATCAAATTTGTGAGGCAAAACTTACCCTCCACGAATCCGTGTTGACTATCCCGGATTAAGCTGCATCTTTCCAAATGGTCATTAATCCTATCCCTCAGGACCCTTTCCATTAACTTACCGACCATCGAAGTAAGACTAACCAGCCTATAATTACTAGGGTAATTCCTATTTCCTTTCTTGAACAGAGGAACAACATTCGCCACTCTCCAGCCCTCTGGCACTACCCCTGTGGACAGTGAGGACCCAAAGATCAAAGCCAAAGGCTCTGCAATCTCATCCGTTGCCTCCCAAAGAATCCTAGGATATAGTCCATCTGGCCCAGGGGACTTGTCGACCCTCAGGTATTTGAAATTTGCTAATACAACTTCCCTCAGAACATCTAACTCCTCCAGCCTACCCGCCTGTATCACACTCTCATCCTCAAAAACATAGCCCATCTCCTCGGTGAACACTGAAGAAAAGTATTCATTCAACGCCTCTCCTATTTCTTCTGACTCCATGCACATGTTCCCACTGCTGTCCTTGACCGGCCCTAACCTCACCCTGGTCATTCTTTTATTTCTCACAGAAGAGTAAAAAGCCTTGGGGTTTTCCTTGATCTGACCCGCCAAGGACTTCTCATGCCCCCTCCTAGCTCTCCTAAGCCCTTTGTTTTTAGCTCATTCCTTGCTACCTTGTAACCCTCAAGTGACCCAACTGAACCTTGTTTTCTCATCCTTACAGACGCTTCTTTTTTCCTCTTGACAAGACATTCAACCTCTTTTGTGAACCATGGTTCCCTCACACGGCCATTTCCTCCCTGCCTTACAGGGACATACCTATCAAGGACACGCAGTATTTGTTCCTTGAACAAGCTCCACTTTTCATTTGTGCCTTTCCCTGACAGTTTCTGTTCCCATCCTATGCTCCCTAATTTTTGCCTAATCGCATCATAATTACCCCTCCCCCAATTATAAACCTTGCCCTGCCGTATGGCCCTATCCCTCTCCATTGCAATAGTGAAAGACACCGAATTGTGGTCACTATCTCCAAAGTGCTCTCCCACAAACAAATCTAACACTTGGCCCGGTTCATTACCCAGAACCAAATCCAATGTGGCCCCCCCTCTTGTCGGTCTATCCACATATTGTGTCAGGAAACCCTCCTGCACACACTGTCCAAAAACTGCCCCGTCCGAACTGTTCGACCTATAGAGGTTCCAATGAATATTTGGAAAGTTAAAGTCACCCATGACAACTACCCTGAGACCGTCACACCTATCCATAATCTGCTTTGCAATTTCTTCCTCCACATCTCTATTACTATTTGGGGGCCTATAGAAAACTCCTAACAACATGACCGCTCCTTTCTTATTTCTAACTTCAGCCTATATTACCTCAGTAGGCAGATCCCCCTCGAACTGCCTCTCTGCAGCCGTTAAACTATCCTTGATTAACAATGCTACTCCTCCACCTCTTTTACCACCTTCCCTACTCTTACTGAAACATCTATACCCCGGAACTTCCAACAACCATTCCTGTCCCTGTTCTAACCACGTCTCCATAATGGCCACAACAACGTAGTCCCAAGTACCAATCCACGCTCCAAGTTCACCTACCTTATTCCGGATGCTCCTTGCATTAAAGTAGACACACTTCAACCCACCTGCTGGTACACTCCTGCGACCTTGATACCTTCCTCAGTACCTCACTATTCTCAACACTGGCTTCTGGACTACAGCTCGTTTTCCCATCCCCTGACAAATTAGTTTAAACCCCCCCGAAGAGCCGTAGCAAATGTTCCTCCCAGGATATTGGTGCCCCTCTGGTTCAGGTGCAAACCGTCCTGTTTGTACAGGTCCCACCTTCCCCAGAATGTGCTCCAATTATCCACGTAACTTAATGCTTTCATTGGTGCATCTATAAAAGTTGGTGAGAGTCGCAGTTGACATGCCAAATTCCCTTAGTCTTCTGAGGAAGGTAGCATTCGATCGAGTATGGCATCAAGGAGCCCTAGCTAAACTGGGCTCAATGGGAATCAGGGGAAAATTCTCCGCTGGTTGGAGTCATATCTGGCACAAAGGAAGATGGTTGTGGTGGTTGGAGGTCAATCATCTCAACTCCAGAATATCACTGCAGGAGTTCCTCAAGGTAGTGTCCAAGGCCAAACTATCTTCAGCTGCTTCATCAATGACCTCTCTTCCATCATAAGGTTAGAAGTGGTGGTGTTCGCAGATGACTGTACAATGTTTGGCACCATTTGTGACTCCTTAGATAATGAAGCAGTTGGGGAAGCATGGTGGCACAATGGTTAGCATTGCTGCCTCACGGCTCCGAGGACCCAGGTTCAATCCTGGCCCTGGGTCACTGTCCGTGTGGCGATTTGCACATTTTCCCGTGTCTGTGTGGGTCTCACCTCCACAACCCAAGATGTGCAGGGTAGGTGGATTGGCCACACTAAATTGCCCCTGAATTGGAAAAAAATGTCCAGCAGGAGAAAATGGTGGGTGTAGTGATATGCCTATGTGTTATATCATAGGTGGATGGTGTGCCACCTCCAACCAACAGGGAGTGATGCAGACTCACCATGCGGTTTCTAAACCAAGGACATGGGGTCAATGACTCCCATATAAGGGGAGGCACATCCGGCCATCTTGAGAAGAAGATTCAGAGGGTAATAAGATGTACAATTGATCGGTCGGGGCTAGGTGCAGATTCCAGAGGAATAATAAGCAAATTCCAAGATAACATGTTCTGTAACAGATTGCTATCTTACCACACGGAACTCAATAAAAGATTCTGGTTTGGACAAGTCAAGATGTTTGGTGGATCCTTCTTAAGGTATAAAATACCAAACACAACATGGTACCAAGGGTGCTGAAGATTTAAAGATAGCAACGGCAATGATAACATTAGGCATTCAGCTTGAAGACCGGTCTGGTGAACTGCAGCCTGAGACGATTTGATTTGATTTGATTTATTGTCACATGTACCGAAGTACAGTGAAAGGTATTTTTCTGCGGCCGAGAACGTACACAGTATGTACATAGTAGATAAAAAGAATAATCAACAGAGAACATTGACAAATGGTACATCAACAAACAGTGATTGGTTACAGTGCGGAACAAGGGACCAAACAAAACAAATATATGAGCAACAGCAGAATAGGGCGTCGTGAATAGTGTTCTTACAGATCAGTCCGAGGGGGAGTCGTTGAGGAGTCTAGTAGTTGTGGGGAAGAAGCTGTTCCTATGTCTGGATGTGCGAGTCTTCAGACTTCTGTACCTTCTGCCTGATGGAAGGGTCTGGAAGAAGGCAATGCCTGGGTATGAGGGGTCTCTGATAATGCTGTTTGCCTTCCTGAGGCAGCAGGAAGTGTATACAGAATCAATGTGGGGGTGGCAGGTTTGTGTGATGCGTTGGGCTGAGTTCACCACAGTCTGCAGTTTCTTGCGATCTTGGACCGCGAAGTTGCCATACCAGTTTGTGATGCTGCCAGATAGGATGCTCTCTATCGCACATCTGTAGAAGTTTGTGAGAGTCGATGCAGACATGTAAAATTTCTCTAGCTTCCATAGGAAGTAGAGACGTTGTTGGGCTTTCTTTTTTTAAAATTTAGAACACCCAATTCATTTTTTCCAATTAAGGGGCAATTTAGCGTGGCCAATCCACCTAGCCTGCACATCTTTGGGTTGTGGGGGTGAAACCCACACAAACACGGGGAGAATGTGCAAACGTCACACGGACAGTGACCCAGAACCAGGATCGAACCTGGGACCTCGGCGCCGTGAGGCCTCAGTGCTAACCCACTGCGCCACCATTGTTGGGCTTTCTTGACTGTTGCATCAATGTGAGTGGACCAGGACAGATTGTTGCTGATGGTGACCCCCAGGAACTTAAAGCTATTGACCATCTCCACTTCGGAGCCATTTAGGAGTGTGGACGTGCTATGCTTCCTGAAGTCGATGATCAGTTCTTTGGTCATTCCAACATTTAGAGATGTGCAACGCGCAAGAAAATACTGAAGCTCGAGATGGATAGTCTGAGGACCCGCCACCAGGTTCAGATGTCTGGTAACGTAGGTGAGAACTGGCGGCTGTTCAAACAGCAATTCCAACTTTATGTTTTGGCCCAGGGCCTACAGGCTCAGCCTGATGAAAGGCAAATTGCATTGCTACTAACAGTGGCAGGCCCACAAGCGCTCAAACCGTACAACCTATATGATAATGGGGAGGATTACAAGAACTTTTTTTAAATAAATATTTTTATTAGGGTATTTGCAAATTTTTATAATAATAACAATAACAGCGACACAAACATTTCCACCCCATCACAATCTTCACACACCCCAACCATAAAATAACAATCCAGTCCCCCCCGCCTTTGGAATACTGCATCTGCTGACATTTTAATTTTCCCCGAGAAAGTCGACGAACGGCTGCCACCTCCGGGTGACCCAACCATTGACTCTCTTAAGGTGAACTTTCTCGAGACTGAGAAACCCAGCCATGTCACTAACTCAGGTCTCTACACACGGGGGCTTCGAGTCCCTCCACATTAACAAGATCCGTTTCCGGGCTACCAGGGAGGCAAAGGCAAAGATGTCGGCCTCTTTTGCCCCCTGAACTCCCGGCTCTCCCAACACTCCAAAAATCGCCACCTCCGGACTCAGCACCACCCGTGTTTTGAGTACCGTGGACATTGCCTTAGCGAAACCCTGCCAAAACCCTCTAAGCTTTGGGCATGCCCAAAACATGCTCTAAATTCGGGCAGCACAGTAACACAAGTGGATAGCACTTGTGTGGCTTCACAGCGCCAGCGTCCCAGGTTCGATTCCCCGCTGGGTCACTGTCTGTGCGGAGTCTGCACGTTCTCCCCGTGAGTGCGTGGGTTTCCTCCGGGTGGTCCTGATTCCTCCCGCAGTCCAAAGACGTGCAGGTTAGGTGGATTGGCCATAATAAATTGCCCTTTGTGACCAAAAAGGTTAGGAGGGGTTATTGGGTTATGGGGATAGGGTGGATGTGAGGGCTTAAGTAGGTCGGTGCAGACTCGATGGGCCGAATGGCCTCCTTCTGCACTGTCTGTTCTATGTTCTATGTGGGCATGATTTGCTGGGCTTCCCGCGCACCTCGCACACCTGTGTTCTACCTCAAAAAACTTGCTCACCCGGGCCACCGTCATGTGTGCCAGGTGGACTACCTTGAATTGTATCAGGCTAAGCCTGGCACATGATGAGGATGTATTAACCCTGCTTAGGACATTCGCCCACAGACGCCTCTATCTCTCCTCCTAGCTCGTCTTCCCACTTGGCCTTAAGCTCCTCCACCGGAGTTTCCTCCGATTCCAACAGTTCCTGGTAAACATCTGATACCTTCCCCTCTCCCACCCAGGTACTGGAGCTACTCTATCCTGTATCTCCCATGGCGGCAGCAGCAGGAAGGCCGGAACCTGCCTTCTCAAAAAGTCTCACACATGCAGATACCTAAACCCATTCACTGCTGGCAATTCAAATTTATCCTCCAAGGCTTTCAAGCTGGGGAAGCTCCCGTCTATAAATCCCCCATCCTCCTAATTCCTGCCCTCTGCCATCTCCGGAACCCACCATCCAGCCTACCCGGTACAAACCGATGATTATTATAAATCGGGGTCCAAACCGATGCTCCCTCCACTCTCTTATATCTCCTCCACTGCCCCCAGATTCTCTGTGCCGCCACCACCATCGGACTTGTGGAGTATTGGGCCAGCGAGAACGGAAGAGGTGCCGTTATCAGTGCTCCCAAACTTGTGTCTTTACATGGCACCGCCTCCATCCGCTCCCACACCGACCCCTCCCCCACTACCCACTTTCTAATCTTGGCTACATTAGCCGTCCAGTAGTAATTGCAAAAGTATGGCAGCGCCAACCCCCCCCCCCTCGACTACACTCCAGCAACACTTCCTTCACTCGCGGGGTTTTACTCGGCCACACAAAGCCCAAATTAACCTTATTCACCCGCTTGAAAAAGGCCCTCGGGATGAAGATGGGGAAGCACTGAAAGCCAAACAGAAATCTGGGGAGGACAGTCATTTTCATAGTTTGTACCCTCCCCGCCAGTGATAGCGGGAGCATGTCCCATCTCTTAAAGTCCTCTTTCACTTGTTCTACGAGCCGGGATAGGTTTAACTTGTGCAGTGCCGACTTCCGGTTGCCTACGTAGGTCACACGTTCGGCAGCTCCCGCCGGGAACGGACTTTTGGGCTCATCAGAGGGGCCCCAACGGCAATTGTTCAACGGCTTCCAGTGTGGGAAGGTGACAGCAAGGTCTCCTTGACATTATATGGATTGGACTAGGAGTGGAGCGGCTAAAAAAGTGATCCTGGTGCAGTGAAAAGTGCGAGGGAGGAAAAGCAAGATGGCGGCGGGTGGCGACCAAGCAGCGTGGGCGCAGTGGTCACAGGAACAGCAGGAGTTTCTTAAACGCTGCTTTGAGGAGCTGAAGACAGAAATGCTGGCGCCAATGAAGGCAGCGATTGAGAAGCTGGTTGAGACCCAGAAGGCCCAAGGGGCAGCGATCCGGGAGGTGCGGCAAAAAGCTTCAGAGAACGAGGACGAGATCTTGGGCCTGGCGGTGAAGGTGGAGGCGCACGAGGCACTGCACAAGAGGTGGGCAGAAAAATTCGAGGACCTGGAGAATAGGTCGAGGAGGAAGAATCTTCGGATCCTGGGTCTCCCTGAAGGAGTGGAGGGGCCCGATGCCGGGGCATATATGAGCACGATGCTCAATTCGCTGATGGGCGCGGGAGCTTTCCCGAGGCCCCTGGAGCTGGATGGGGCTCATCGGGTCCTGGCAAGGAGACCCAAGGCCAACGAGCCGCCAAGGGCTGTAGTGGTGAGGTTCCACCACTTTGTGGACAGAGAGTGTGTCCTGAGATGGGCCAAACAAGAGCAGAGCAGCAGGTGGGAGAACACGAAGATCCGAATTTATCAGGACTGGAGTGCGGAAGTGACTAAGAAGTGGGCTGGTTTTAACCGGGCTAAGGCGGTGCTCCATCGGAAGGGGGTGAAGTTCGGTATACTGTAGCCAGCGCGATTGTGGGTCACGTTCCAAGATCGGCACCACTATTTTGAAATGCCTGATGAGGCATGGAACTTAATACAGACTGAAAAGTTGGACTCAAATTGAGGGTTTGTCGTGGGGGGATGTTTACTGTGTTTACCGCGTTTGGGGAATGTTCTTTTTGCTTGAGTGCTGGGTGGGGATGGGTGAATGGATTTGATGTGGGGGCTGTGGGAGAGTGTGGGCGTCGGTCTTGGAGGGGCAGGGCCCCGCGGAGGAAGAGGTGGGTGGAGGCCCGGGGATGGGGTGTTGGGGTAAGGCCCCAAAAAGAAGCTGCTCCAGAGGGGGCGGGGGCGGCTCAGGAAAGCGCGGGCTTTTTACCATGTTAGGGAAGGATGGGGGCGGGGCCGGGGGAGGGGGGGGGCGGTGCTGTATAGGAGTGCACACTGACTGCCAAGGGGTGGCGGGATTCTCACACTGGGGGGGGTCGATGGAATGGCGGGAGAGGCCTGGGTCAGCAGGAGTCAGCTGACTTACGGGAGTGTCATGGGGGAGAAAAATGGCTAGATGAGGATCTAGCGAGGAGGGAGGGGGGGAACTGGGTTGCTGCTGCATTGGCCAAAAGGGAGCTGGAAGTAGGAGAGGTAGTCGGGGCGGGGGTCCACCGCCTGGGGGACTGGAGGGTGCGGGAGGCGCGGGCACGTGGCTGACCTAGAAAAGGAGATGGCTAGTCGGCAGGGGGGTGTGGGGGGGGGGGGGGGGGGGCGAGTAGCCCCCCCGATCCGGCTGATAATTTGGAATGTGAGGGGCCTGAACGGGCCGGTAAAGAGGGCCCGGGTGTTCGCGCACTTAAAGGGACTGAAGGCAGACGTGGTTATGCTCCAGGAGACACATCTGAAGGTGGCAGATCAGGTTAGGCTGAGAAAGGGATGGGTAGGGCAGGTCTTTCATTCAGGGCTCGATGCGAAGAACAGAGGGGTTGCAATACTGGTGGGGAAGCGGGTGTCATTCGAGGCACTGAATATTGTAGTGGATAATGGAGGTCGATATGTGATGGTGAGTGATAGGTTGCAGGGGGTGCAGGTGGTACTGGTGAACGTATATGCCCCGAATTGGGATGATGCCGGATTTATGAAACGCATGCTGGGTCGGATTCCGGATCTGGAGGTAGGAAGCTTGATAATGGGGGGGGGGGGGGACTTCAACACGGTGCTGGACCCAGCACTGGACCGTTCTAGGTCCAGGATGGGTAAGAGGCCAGCTGCGGCCAAGGTGCTCAGGGGGTTTATGGACCAGATGGGGGGAATGGATCCACGGAGGTTTGCCAGGCCGCAGGCCAGGGAATTTTCCTTCTTTTCCCTCGTCCATAGAGCCTACTCCTGGATAGATTTTTTCATTTTGAGTAGGGCGCTAATCCCGAAAGTGGAGGGAACGGAATATTCGGCCATAGCCATCTCGGACCACGCCCCGCATTGGGTGGAGCTGGAGTTGGGGGAGGAGAGGGACCAGCGCCCGCTGTGGCGCCTTGATGTGGGACTGTTGGCGGATGAGGGGGGGTGCAGGCGGGTATTGAAAGATATTTGGAGGCCAACGACAACGGGGAGGTGCAGGTGGGGGTAGTCTGGGAGGCGTGAAAGGCGGTGGTCAGGGGAGAGCTAATCTCCATTAGGGCCCACATGGAGAAGAGAGAGGGGAGGGAGAGGGAGAGGTTGGTGGGGGAGATTCTACGGGTAGACAGGAGGTATGCAGAGGCCCCCAGGAGGGGCTACTTAGGGAGTGACGGAACCTCCAGACGGAATTCGACCTGTTGACCACGGGAAAAGCAGAGGCACAGTGGAGGAAAGCGCAGGGGGCGACGTATGAGTATGGGGAGAAGGCGAGTCGGATGCTGGCACATCAGCTTCGTAAGAGGGAGGCAGCGAGGGAGATTGGTGGAGTTAAGGATTGAGGGGGGAATACGGTGTGGAGTGCGGTGAGAATAAACAAGGTATTTAGAGACTTCTATGGGGATCTGTGCAGGTCTGAGCCCACAGCGGGGTAAGAGGGGATGCGACGATTCCTAGATCAGCTGAGGTTCCCGAGGGTGGAGGAGGAGAAGGTGGCTGGTTTGAGGGCGCCGATTGGGCTGGTTAAAGGATTGGGGAGCATGCAGGCGGGGAAGGCCCCGGGGGCCGGATGGGTTCCCGGTTGAATTCTACAGGAAATACGTGGACCTGCTGGGCCCGTTGCTAGTGAGGACTTTTAATAAGGCGAGGGAGCGGGGGGGGGACCTTGCCCCCGACAATGTCCAGGACGCTAATTTCTTTGATTTTGAAGCGGGACAAGGATCCATTGCAATGTGGGTCGTATAGACCGATCTCGCTCCTCAATGTTGACGCTAAGTTGCTGGCGAAGGTGCTGGCTACGAGAATTGAGGACTGTGTCCCGGGGGTGTCCCGGTGTCCATGAGGACCAGACGGGATTTGTGACGGGTAGGCAGCTAAACATAAATGTGCGGAGGCTCCTCAATGTGATTATGATGCCCTAGGTGGAGGGGGAAGCGGAGGTAGTGGCAGCTATGGACGTGGAGAGAAGGCCTTTGATTGGGTGGAATGGGAGTATCTTTGGGAAGTGTTGCGGAGGTCTCGGTTCGGGGAGGGGTTCATCGGTTGGGTCAGGCTGCTATATAGAGCCCCAGTGGCGAGTGTGGCGACGAACCGGCGGAGGTCGGAGTACTTTCGTCTGTACCGGGGGACGAGGCAGGGGTGCCCCTTGTCCCCCTTGTTGTTTGCACTGGCAATTGAGCCGCTGGCCATGGCACCGAGGGAGTCCAGGAAATGGAGGGGACTGGTCCGGGGGGGAGAGGAACACCGGGTGTCGTTGTATGCCGACGATCTGTTGTTGTATGTGGCGGATCCAGTGGAGGGGATGGCGGAGGTCATGCGGATCCTTAGGGAGTTTGGGGACTTTTCGGGGTATAAACTCAACGTAGGGAAGTGTGAGCTCTTTGTGGTGCATTCAGGGGACCAGGGAAGCGGGATAGACGAGCTACCGCTGAAGAGGGCGGAAAGAAGCTTTCAGTACCTAGGGATCCAAGTAGCTAGGAGTTGGGGGGCCCTGCACAAGCTCAATTTGACACAGTTGGTGGAGCAGATGGAGGAGGATTTCAAAAGATGGGATATGCTGCCACTCTCACTAGCGGGTAGGGTGCAGTCGGTCAAAATGACGGTCCTCCCGAGGTTTCTCTTTGTGTTCCAGTGCCTTCCCATTATGATCTCCAAGGCCTTTTTCAAACGGGTAAGCAGGAGCATTATGGGCTTTGTGTGGGCGAATAAGACCCCGAGGGTGAAGAGAGTGTTTCTGGAGCGTAGCAGGGACAAGGGGGGGGGCTGGCGCTGCCGAATCTGTGTGGCTATTATTGGGCAGCCAATGTGGCGATGGGTAATGGGTAAGTGGGTAATGGAGGGAGAGGGGGTGGCGTGGAAGAGGCTAGAGATGGCGTCCTGTGTGGGCACGAGCCTGAGGGTGCTGGTGACAGCACCGCTGCCGCTCTCGCCGACAAGGTGTCATGATATCCATATTAACATATCATGGTGCAATCACACACACACACTGATGGACAGGTAGACGGACCAATCAACACACACGCAACATCACAGCCAATCACCAGTGAGAGCACACGCACTATAAAACAGGGAACACCACAGTTCCCGTTCATTCTACCAGGAGATAGCTCAGAGCACAGAGCTCACAGCCTGCCACTCAGACATACACCATGTGCTGAGTGCCTCACTAAGATAGTGCTAGGGCTGGGTCCACAGGTTAACTGGTGAAGTACGAACCACAGCCAGAAGTTAACAGTTGTTATTGTACAGAATAATAAAACAGAGTTGTACCATCTACAACCGTGTTGGTTCGTTTGTATATCGGAACACCCAACACGACACAAGGTACACCACGAGTCCGGTGGTGGCGGCAACGCTGAAGATCTGGGGGCAGTGGAGGCGACACAGGGGCGAGGTGGGAGCCTCGGTTTGGTCCCCGATTCGGGAGAATCATCGGTTCATCCCGGGAAGGATGGATGGGGGGTTTCGGAGCTGGCATCCGGCAGGGATTAGAAGAATGGGGGACCTGTTCATCGATGGGACATTTGCGAGCCTAGCGGCGCTGGAGGAGAAGTTTGGGCTACCCCAGGGAAACGCTTTCAGGTACATGCAAGTGTGGGCGTTTGTGAGGCGGCAGGTGAGGGAATTCCCGCTGCTTCCGGCACGTGGGATTCAGGACAGGGTGATTTCGGGTGTATGGGTTGGAGAAGGCAAGGTTTCGGCGATTTACCAGGAGCTGAAGGAAGAGGAGGAGGCCTTGGTGCAGGAGTTAAAGGGCAAGTGGGAGGAGGCGCTTGGGAAAGAGATAGATGAGGGTCTATGGGCTGATGCCCTGAGTAGGGTTAATTCTTCCTCCTCTTGTGCCAGGCTCAGCCTAATACAGTTCAAAGTTACTCACAGAGCGTATATGACAGGGGCGAGGTTGAGTAGGTTCTTTGGGGTGGAGGACAGATGTGGGAGGTGCTCGGGGAGCCCGGCAAATCACATCCATATGTTCTGGTCGTGCCCGGCGCTGGATGGGTTTTGGAGGGGTTTTGCGAGGACTATGTCCAAGGTGGTGAACGCCCGGGTCAAGCCGAGCTGGGGATTGGCATTATTTGGGGTATCGGACGAGCCGGGAGTGCAGGAGGCGAAAGAGGCCGGTATTCTGGCCTTTGCATCCCTGGTAGCCCGGCGGAGGATTTTGCTACTATGGAAAGATGTGAAGCCCCCTAGTGTGGAAGCTTGGATCAATGACATGGCAGGGTTCATCAAGCTGGAGAGGATAAAGTTTGCCTTGCAAGTGTCTGTGTAAGGATTCCTCAGGCGGTGGCAACCGTTCCTAGACTATCTCACGGAGCGTTGGAGGAGGTCAGCAGCAGCCGGAGCCCAAGGGCGGGGGGGGGGGGTTCTTTTGGCGTGGCGTTTGGGTGAAGGTGGGGGGGGGTTTCCCTACTTGTGTTCTTAAATGTTATATGGGGGGTTATTGTATATGGGGGAAATCCAATGTATAATTTCTGATCGTTGTGTTCTTGTTTCTTTCTTTTTGTTGGGGGGGGGGGTTTTGTTGAAAATTTGTTGACAAATTTGAATAAATATATATTTTTTAAAAACTTGTGCAGTGCCTCCCATTCGCGGGCCACCTGGATTCCCAGACATCGAAAGCTCGTTCCTACCATTCTAAACGGCAGCTCTCCCAGTCTCTTCTCCTGCCCTCTTGCCTGGATCACGAACATCTCGCTTTTCCCCATGTTCAATTTATATCCCGGAAAATTGCCGAATTCCCCCAAGATTCGCATTACTTCCTCCATCCCCTCCAATGGGCCTGAAATATACAAGAGCAGGTCATCTGCGTAAAGCGAGACCCGATGCTCCACCCCCACCCCCCCCCCCCCCCCCCCCTCTGAACCAGCCCTTTCCAGTTCCTAGAGGCTCTTAACGCCATGGCCAATGGTTCTATGGCCAGAGCAACCAGTAACGGGGAGAGGGGGCAACCTTGCCTCGTCTCTCGATGTAGTTTAAAATACCCCGATCTCAGCCGCTTCGTACGCACACTTGCTACTGGTGCCTGATAGAGCAACCACACCCAGTCAATGAAGCCCTCACCACCAAACCCACACCTTCCCAGCGCCTCCTACAGGTAATCCCACTCCACCCGATCAAAAGCCTTCTCCGCACAGATCACAAGAACTTTGATGAAATGATGAAGCACTTCAATAAGCATTGTTTCCCTAAGAAGAATGAAACATTTGAGTGCTATATCTTCCATATGCGTATCCAGAGACCTGGTGAATCATTTGATAGTTTTATCACGGACTTGAGGCTGAA
Source organism: Scyliorhinus torazame (assembly GCF_047496885.1). NCBI lineage: Eukaryota > Metazoa > Chordata > Chondrichthyes > Carcharhiniformes > Scyliorhinidae > Scyliorhinus > Scyliorhinus torazame. Next base: position 128,158,015 of record NC_092721.1, read on the forward strand.
GGCACGGTCATGCAGCTTCAGTGACCCGAAACCTTCATTAATCATTTGCACGTTCTACCATGGACCATGCATGAGCGGTGCATGCAGTTGATGAGACAAATACCGAAGAACAGTTTTTCATCGATTTCATCACGGCGAGGAACCAGAAGAATCTGAAAAACAAAGATGAAAACAAAATCTGAAGAAAGAATGAACATAATAAGAACGCTCTGATTTTGAACTTGGCGCTCTATTTCATGATCAAATAATTCCATATACGATGTTATATTTTTCAGGTGAAATCATTGCAGATGATACTGAATCTGAGGACAATTACTACGAATATCTGCTCGAAGTTGTTGACGATAATGCAGAAAGTGATGGCCTGGAGGGTGAGACGGATGAAGAACACAATGAGCTGGTTGCACATCTCTTTTCCAGCAGCACAGATGAGGCTTCAGAGGTACGGCTCTGGTGGTCTGCCAGCAATGATGAGGTGGTCACGGGGGATGCCCAGACCGCGCTGGACTCGGTGGAGAGCGGTGTCACGATTTGTGGATATCGTAAAGCACATAAAGGGTTAATGTTATGTTACTACTCTAGTCACTAGATGGTGCTATATAGCAACCATATAAATATCACATGCCTTCTTGACTTCTGGGTGATAGAGGGAGATGGTTGGAGATAGATGGAGATAGTGGAAGAGAGCAAGACAGAGTCGTTGTGAGATAGTTGAACTAATAGTATAGTTAATAGTGTAGATTTGTAGTTTAATCTTTACTTCATTAATTCCTTAGTAATATGTTTGAATCTAATTGAGTGTAGTATAATAAATTAGCTTTGTTTATTAAACACAGCTTGCTGTTCTTTGTTAGCACTACAATCTTTATCATCCTGAAAGAACTGAAACCAAGAACACAACATGGTACTAGGAGTGGTTGCTGACTGTTTTTAGTTAAGTTTAGTTAGATTAGCAAGAAGATTGTCAAAAAAAAACTTTGTCGAGAGAAAAATAATCTTTGTGAAAAAAAAACCCATTGCACTCTACAAGCCATTCGCATCAAGAAGCACAGAGTGAAACAAGAAGAAGTGGAAGGTCTGCATACTCCCAAACACTTCAAAACCTCTGGTAAAATTTTAGCAACAGTTTCATTTGTATCTTTCTGCTTCAGCTCTAGGGTCAACCAGTGACCAGTGAAAAATTGTGCTGTTTCTCATTGTGGCTGGACCACAAGCCATTTAATTCATTTCGCTTTGAAGATACTGACAACACATTTTTTTTTAATGCAGTAATGGAAAGGTTTGATCGGCATTGTAAGGCTTAAATTAATGAAACACATGAAAAATTATATGTTTAAAAAACGGGTGCAAAAATAAGGAAAATCGGTAATTCGTTCGTCACGAGTCTCCGTTTAAGAGCACAGACTTGCAATTTTTCTATGCTGACAGATTCCCTCCTCTGTGATCCAATCGTGTTTGGTATTAAAAATGAAAAACTTTGTGAGCATTTGCTTAGGCAGCACAATTTATCATTAGAAGACGCAATAAGTTTATGTCGAGCGAGTGAGCTTGCGAGTCAGTATGCAGAAATGCGATCCCGGGTAAAAGATCCGAAAGAAGACAATGTGGCTGACGCCATTAATGCTGTGGTGCAGTTGAACAAACAGAGCACTGCAGCTGGTGGCCATTTTGCTGATGACCTAAGCACCTTGGTGACATGTGGCCACGCCCACCAGAGAAAAAAATGCCAGGACATCAGAAATGTATGCGCAAACTGTGGCAAACCTAATCAATACGCTTCTCAGTGCGGTTCAAGTAAAAACAAAGCCTCATATTAAAACAAAACGCTCTTTTAACAATGCCATGAAGATTCAAAGTGTGCAAAACGGATCAAATGAAGAAAACATTTCTCATTCCGATGTTGAAGCACAACAATACGATTTAGAAAACACATTCTTTGTTGATGCAGTCAACACGGTTGATAATGCTGAAACATGACATTTAAAGCAGATCTATCTGTCATATGAAGAAAGATTGTAATGTGCCATTAATAGTAAATGGGTCCAAAGTTTTTTCAAGTTGGATACTGGAGCTCATGCCAGTTTAATCACTGAATCAGACCTCTCTGAAGTACAGTGTCCTCTTCTAATTAAAGCTACTAAATGCCAATTGACGGATTACAATGGCAACACAATCAGCACAAGAGAATTGTGTTGTCTAACAGTAAGCAACAATGATATCCATCTGCCAGTGCAATTTGAAACAGTTGATGCCAATAAATCATCTCTACCAGGTGTTGATGCTTGTTTAATGCTGAATCTTATGAAAAAGATTCACAGCACCAATCAATGTGTTGGTTCACAGCAAGATGGAATTGAGGACATCCTTGCTCAGTTTCCAAATGTGTTTACTGGTATGGGAATGTTATCGTTTGTCAATAAAATATTGCTTAAAGAAAATGCTACACCAGTAATACATCCTCCGAGAAGAGTACCAGCCTCTCTCAAAGAACGCCTCACGCAAGAAATTGATCGTATGCAGCAACTGAACACCATATCCAAGGTAACTGAACCGACGGATTGGGTTAGTTCTATAGTATGTGTATGAAAGCCTAATGGTGATCTCTGAATATGTATAGACCCAAAGGATCGGAACAAGAATATCAGGAGAGAGCACTATCCAATTCCTAAGCATGAAGAAATTACAGGAGAGATGGCACACGCAAAAATTTTCTCAAAGTTAGATGCCTCGAAAGAATTTTGGCAGCTACAACTTGATAAGTCCAGCAGAAAGGTCTGTACTTTGAATCCGCTGTTGCAGAAGGTATCGATGGGATACCGGTGTACATTGCTGATATTATCATTTGGTCTGCAACACCAGAAGAGCACAATTCCAAGCTACTACAAGTACTAAACACATTGATTCATATGGATTGAAGCTCAGCAAATCCAAGCGTCAATTTGGGATTTCCAAACTGAAGTTTCTGGTAGATCTCATATCTCAGGATGGTGTACAACCAGACAGTGGGAAAGTTAAAGCTATACACAATGCCTGTTCAAAAAAACAAAAAAAACAGTCTTGAGAATGTTTGGAGTTGTCAACTTTGTTGACAAATGTATTCCGAATCTTTTGTCTAGGACAACAGCTCTTCGACAATTGATCAAGAAAAATGTTTCTTTTTCTTGGAATTCACAACATGTTAATGATTGGTCCGATCTGAAATCCGCACTGACCACCGCCCCAGTTCTCACATTTTTCGATCCGACATAGGAGACAAAAATCTTGACGGATGCGAGTCAAAATGGGATAGGTGCTGTTCTTCTACAGAAGACTTCAAATGATCTGTTTTGATCGAGTCATGATGCCCACAGAACAACGCTACGCACAGATTGAGAAAGAATGTCTTGGTCTGTTGACAGGTGTTTAAAGATTTCACTGTTATGTTTATGGTCTACCTACATTTGTGATTGAGACTGATTATAGGCCGCTTGTGCATATAAATGACACAAGAGCCCAAATTACATGACGCCCAGATCGCAAAGAATGCTAATGAGACTAAGAAAATATGATTTTTGTCCAGTATATACTCCAGGAAAAGATCTGATCCTTGCATATACCTTATCATGAGCTACTGAACATGAAGATAAGATTCCAAATCTTGTGCAGGTGATAGAAGCTCAAGCTGACATGCTAGCTGACACACTACCCGTTTCTGATGTCAAATTAAGACTAATTAAAGAATAAACTGCAAAGGATGCAGTTTTGCAGCGAGTGATTCACCACATTGATGGTCAAGCTATTCCAGCTTCAGAAGTGTTAAAGGTGACCGCTTGTGGGAAATGGATTTTTACTCAAACCGGATAGAGTAGTCATTCCTACAAAGTTGAGAAGACAGATTCTTACCAGATCCATGAAGGATTTTCATTAATGACTTGGATGAGGGAGTTGAAGGGTGGGTCAGTAAATTTGCAGACGATACGAAGATTGGTGGAGTTGTGGATAGTAAGGAGGGCTGTTGTCGGCTGCAAAGAGACATAGATAGGATGCAGAGCTGGGCTGAGAAGTGGCAGATGGAGTTTAACCCTGAAAAGTGTGAGGTTGTCCATTTTGGAAGTACAAATATGAATGCGGAATACAGGGTTAACGGTAGAGTTCTTGGCAATGTGGAGGAGCAGAGATATCTTGGGGGTCTATGTTCATACATCTTTGAAAGTTGCCACTCAAGTGGATAGAGCTGTGAAGAAGGCCTATGGTGTGCTCGCGTTCATTAACAGAGGGATTGAATTTAAGAGCCGTCAGGTGATGATGCAGCTGTACAAAACTTTGGTAAGGCCACATTTGGAGTACTGTGTACAGTTCTGGTCACCTCATTTTAGGAAGGATGTGGAAGCTTTGGAAAAAGTGCAAAGAAGATTTACCAGGATGTTACCTGGAATGGAGAGTAGGTCTTACGAGGAAAGGTTGAGGGTGCTAGGCCTTTTCTCATTAGAACGGAGAAGGACGAGGGGCGACTTGATAGAGGTTTATAAGATGATCAGGGGAATAGATAGAGTAGACAGTCAGAGACTTTTTCCCCGGGTGGAACAAACCATTACAAGGGGACATAAATTTAAGGTGAAAGGTGGAAGATATAGGAGGGATATCAGAGGTAGGTTCTTTACCCAGAGAGTAGTGGGGGCATGGAATGCACTGCATGTGGAAGTAGTTGAGTCGGAAACATTAGGGACCTTCAAGCAGCTATTGGATAGGTACATGGATTACGGTAAAATGATATAGTGTAGATTTATTTGTTTTTAAGGGCAGCACGGTAGCATTGTGGATAGCACAATTGCTTCACAGCTCCAGGGTCCCAGGTTCGATTCTGGCTTGGGTCACTGTCTGTGCGGAGTATGCACATCCTCCCTGTGTCTGCGTGGGTTTCCTCCGGGTGCTCTGGTTTCCTCCCACAGTCCAAAGATGTGCAGGGTAGGTGGATTGGCCATGATAAATTGCCCTTAGTGTCCAAAATTGCCCTTGGTGTTGGGTGGAGGTGTTGAGTTTGGGTGGGGTGCTCTTTCCAAGAGTCGGTGCAGACTCAAAGGGCCGAATGGCCTCCTTCTGCACTGTAAATTCAATGATAATCTATGATTAATCTAGGACAAAGGTTCGGCACAACATCATGGGCTGAAGGGCCTGTTCTGTGCTGTATTTTCTATGTTCTATGTATGTTCTATGACAGCAGGGTATTGAAAAATGTAAGTGACATGCAAGGCAATCCGTGTATTGGCCTGGTATCAATTCAGACATACTCCCCCACTTACTCCACCACTCAGATGCCAAAGAGAAGCAATGGAAATTCAATAAGTAATCAGGTCTGTGCTACCCGTAACAGAACCATTATTGCTTTTGTCAGCAACACATGCCGAGATGTGGAGAAGACTGTGGTGGATAGCTTTTAGCTGGATGGTAGTGGAGGCTGCAGAATTCCCTGACTGGAGAAAAGCCAACTGACTAAGCATATTCTGTATAGAATTATGCAAAGAGGCTGGGGAAGATATGGAAACCTTGACGTATTTTGGAGAGGAGTGCATGAAGCAATGAAGATAATCGCTATATTGCTAACAGGTAATATTTCACTGAATGCTAGCATTGATCAGGTGAAGGCAGGTCATAGGATGTGTATGTGGCATCAACACCAGTCAAGGGGAGACCCAATTTAGTCCATTTTAGATAGAATCTGATAATGAGATCCAGTTATGATGAAGGAAATAGGACTTCCAGTGGCGGCCATGGTGCGAGTGGTTGCACACAGAGCAGCCCCTGCTTGAGGGCACAGAAAAGATATCTTCTAACCCGATATTGGGTGGAATTTTGCGGTAAAGGTGTAGGTAAATGTTGGAGGAGTTGTTTCCCCCAGGAGTGGAATGTCCGCTGGTTACCAAACCCGGCAGAAGACGGTGAGAGACCTGGCCAAAGATTTGGAGGAAATCTGTGGCACCGCAGCGGGGGAAGGGCTGGTGCAAGGTGAAAGGTACCAGATGGAGCAGTTGATGGCTTTTATTAAGGAGGAATTCCACCAGCATAGGAAGGAAATGCGGGAGGATGGTTCCCTAGGTTGCCGGGACACACCCTGCTGGAGCGACTGCTGCTTCCGGATGTGGAAGATGAACGGGTGGTAAAGATCAAGGAGAAATGGGAAGGGGAATTGGGAGGAGAGATCAATTGGGGAGTATGGAGTGAGGCACTGCGAAGGATAAACGGGACCTCCTCCTGTGCAAGGATGAGCCTGACACAGTTTAAGGTGGTACACAGGGTGCATATGACTCGGGTGAGAATGAGTGGGTTCTTCCAGAGTGTAGCAGATGAGTGTGAGAGGCGTTGGCGGGGGCCAGCGAATCATGCCACATGTTTTGGGGTTATGAAAAATTGGGAAGATTCTGAGCGGGGCTGATGGGGCTGTTCCCGGTCCTAGCCAGGATAGTGGGGTAGGAGGTGGACTCGGATCCTTAGGTGGCGATATTTGGGGTTACAGAGAAGCCGGAGCGCAGGGAGAGGAGGAAGACCGATATCGTGGCCTTAGCCTCTCTGATTTCACGGCGGCGAATTTTACTGGAGTGGCGGTCGGCATTGCCACTGGGGGTAGCGGCTTGGTTGGGTGTCCTGTACAACTTCCTGATGTTGGAGAAGATTAAATATGAGTTCAGGGCTCAGCAGGGGGGTTTGAGAAAAGGTGGGGGGCGTTTCTGACTGTGCTTCAGGAGCTGCTCGTCGCAGGGAGGGGGGAGAAGGGGGAGGGTGCAAAAGGGGGAAAATGTGCACAGAATGTATAGTTGATTGCTGGGAGTATGTTTCCCGGGGTGCTGATGTGTTGCAACATGTTGTGATACATGTTGGTGATAAAATAGATTTTTTTTTAAATGATGAAGGAAATAGGACATATGTGGAAATGAGAGTCTTTACCCATGTGAGGATGATTCAGATGGGCCTAAAGGCAAGGTGCAGGGACTACAAGTTGAGATTCAGGACAAATAGCAAGATTGAGAGTGACCTCTCCGGTCTCTTCAACAAGCGTAGAATTCCACAAGCTGTGATTGCGAGAATTTCAGAACTGCACATTCACCTTTCAGAAACCTCAATTGTGAAACACAGACATGAAGCAAGGACTGAACTGGTTGTAATCCCAATTTGGGAAAGCTTTGTACCATGGTGCACACTATGACGTAGTCCCAGTCATTCATGAACTTGACTGATTTAGGACTGCCAAAACAGTGCCCAGTAAAAACTAAAGAGTTATGTGCGGAAATGTGTATATATTATTGAAACAAGGGATGGGTAAATCAGGAAGACCCTAAATTTTTTAAGGTCCACAGAAACTGGATGGGAAATCAATTGACGGAATCAACTAAGGGGGTGGGGTGAAGATGCTGGATTGTCAATTTACAATTCTGGCATGTCGATGATCAACTTTTAACAATCCCAATGGGTAGCCCACCTGTCCCAAACGGTGCCTTACCTCTCCTAAATGGTGCCTTATCTCTCCTGACGCTATCCCAGGACCATATCCAAATGGGTACCTCACCTCTCCAAAAGGTTACTCGGGCTATCCAAATGAATCCACAAGGCCCAGTCCTGTCCCAGCTGATCTAGTCCGCACCCTTCAGGTTTCAGACACCTACCTCACCAAAATCACATGTGAGTGGGGGCAGCTGCTGATTTATATGAACATATATGCACTTTATAACCTAACCTTACTCCCATTCACCTGTGAAAATGGCAGAGATTAGGTTTTGGGGGGGTGGGCCTTCTGGATTCTGCTGGCATTTAGAGGGTCTTTATGTCTGCTTGAAAATTCAGGCCAGAAAGTCACAGGCTCAATCTCCATTCCAAGCACTTGAACACATATTCTAGCCTGGTGCTTTAATGCAGTTCATAAGGAGCACTGCACTATCAGAGGTGGCATCTTTGAGATTAACTGAGGCCCCACTTGCCTTCTTAGGTGAATATAAATGATTCCATTGCACTTTTGGAAGAAAAGCAAAATGTATTTTCTGATGTTCTGGCCAATTTTTATCTCTATCAAGATGCAAATAGAGATGATCTGATCATTTATTTCTTTTTGTTTGTGGTAACTTGCCGTGTGTAAATTGTCTGTCGAACAGAGTCAACATTTCCCCAATAGTATTTTCTATTTAATCTCTGGACTGACTACTAGTTACATAAAAACTGAAAAGGGAAAGGCGCAATCCACAAATAGTATATCTGGGAAAATTATGTGGAGTAAGAATCTAAAAATGTAACACACACAAAGACATCTGCCATTCTTTCCTCCCTGAGGTTTGTGTGGATTGGCTGAAGAGGTGAGGATAACTGGGAAGGTTTTCAGATCAATTATGTTACAATTTCCATCAGGCAGGAATAACTGTGATTAAATGCATTGAAGGCATAAGTATTTTAATTTTCTTAAATTCTTACAGCAATCAGTGGATACTAGCAAATAAAAGTAGAACCACAAAAGTAGTCCTTGAAATTACTTCGCAATTCGAATGAATAAAGATAGTTACAGATGAAAATCAAATGACAAAGCAAGGTCAGAAACTAGAACAGTATTATAGCAAAATTCAAAGACAAGCGTAGTAATTCTTGAATCTTCGCATAATTCTAAATTGTTCAAGAAATGGCAGAAATTGATTAATTATTTGCAAATTGCTGAATTTGCATACACAATATTAATGACTCGCTTGTTCCGGTTGTTATAGACAGACATTGTGAATCCACGGAAGAAATAAACGTGTTCTGAAAAAATAAAGTTTATAATTTTAAAAGTCAATTTAAAAATGTAAGCAAAGGTTTACTGAAAAAATCATTGCGGATCAACTTGCATTTCGAAAAACTGGTCAATTTTCTTTTCCAATAGAAATGAAATTGTGTGGTTTCTACAACGACCTGCTGATCGTAACATCAGTACCATGACAGGTGGCAAATTAAATATCTACCTCATAGAATCCCATATTATTTGAAGGATTATATTAGCTGAGGCTAATAAAGCTAATATGTGGCAAGATTGGTCTTTATAGCTTTCAAAGTAGTAAAAATAGTTTCCTGAATATTTATCTTTTACTACACTATACATTCACGTGTCTTCATAATTAAACTTGGCAGAAAGAAAGAATAAAGGTCTGGATTCTCCCCAGCGGGATGCTCCGTTTTGCTGGCAGCCCGGGGGTTTCCCGACGGAGCGGGGCTGCCCCACAATGGGAAACCCCATTGACCGGCCGGCGTAACTGAGCATCCCGCCGGCGTGGTGAAACAGAAATGTGGCGCGGCAGGACGGAGAATCCAGCCCAAGGTATTTTTTTTTACACAAAAAAACAGAATACGCTGACTTGAAACGTTAACTCTATTTTCTCTCTCCACAGATGCTGCCAGACCTGATGAGTTTTTCCAACATTTTCTGTTTTTGTTTCAGATTCCAGCATCCGCAACAATTTTTAACATTCTTTTATTCGGCTTGATCATATTTCATTGCAAACGCTACATGGCCAGACATGGCCAAAACACGTATTTACAGTAGTTTGCTTACATTGGTTCACGCAGTAATTTGCCAGCAACTAGTCTTGTGGTTTTCTTCTCATCTGCCTGTTCTGGGTTCATCTTTGGGTGCATTCGCGCCCCCCACCTTCCCCAACACCCACTGTGCCCTCCCCTCCTTCCTTTCTCTTCCTTATTCTGTAACTTCCTGTGTCCCCCTCTCTACTTTATTGGTTGCAGGCTACAAACAGGTCTTGATACCAGTTGGTGAACAGCTTCCATGACCTGTGAAAACCTTCTTCCGACCCACGGATGGCAAAATTTATCTTCTCCAGCCTGAGAAATTCCGCCGGGTCGGACTGCCAGTCTGCAGCCTAGGGTGGTGCTGATAATCACCAGCCAAGCAGGAGTCTCTGCCGGGCTATCAGGGAGGCAAAGACTAGGGCATCAGCCCCCCAGCCCATGAAGGGCTCTGGTTTCTCTGCTACCCCGAAGACCACCACAAGTGGGCATGGCTCCACCTTCATTCCCACAACCCTGGGTATGGTCTCAAAGAAGGACGTCCAATACCTGACAAGTCTGGGGCAAGACCAGAACATGTGGGTTTGGTTGGCCGTGCCTCCCTGACATTGTTCACATTTGTCCTCCACCTCCAGGAAGAATCGGCTCATGCGTGTTTTGGTTAGGTGCACCCTGTGCGCAACCTTTAGTTGCGTTAGGCTCAACCCTGCACACGTAGAGGTGGAGTTTTCTCTATGCAGTCCTTCGATCCAGAGCCCTCCCCCTATCTTCCTGCCTAGTCCTTCAATCCACTTTTTCTTTGTTTTGTCCAGGAGTGAGCAAACCTCTTCTAACAGTCCCCTGTACTTGTCCGCAAACTTCCCCTCCCCGGTCACGCTTGCATTTCATAGTCTTTCTGGCAGAGACTGCTCTGGCAGCTGGTGATACATCATTGTTTCTTTGTGGAGGAAGTCTTTGACCTGTATGTATCTTAGGTCATTCCCTCTCGGGAGCTGGACCTTCTCCTTGAGTTCCTCCACAGTCGCTACTCTACCGTCCATGTACAGTGTCCCCTTGTCCTGTTTCCACCTTTTGAAGGAGGCGTCCATTATTGTGGGGGCCAAGGTGGACATTTTGGTCAGCCCGAAGTGCTGTCTCATTTGACTACACGTTCGGAGCGTGGCTACTACCACTGGGCTATTCAAATATCTGGCCGGGAGGGGTGTCAGTGCAGTTGTGGCTAGCGCTCGGAGGTGTGTCCCTGCACAGGAATTCTCCTCCATCCTCACCCACTCTGCTCCCAGTTCCTTGACCCACCCCGTACACTTTCTGTGGTGGCTACCCAGAGGTAGAACTGGAAGTTCAGGCTTCCCACATTTCCCCTCCTCTGCAGGATGTTCTTCCTAATCCTCGGGCTCCCTCCAAAAAAAACCCAAATGTGATGATTAGCTTATCTACTGTGTTGAAAAAAGCTTTGGGGATGTAAATCGGGAGGGATCTGAACAGGAAGAGGAACCTGGGCAGTACATTCACCTTGATCATCTGCAACCTCCCTGCAAGGGAGAGCGGGAGTGAGTCTCCCTCTTACTCAGGTTAAGCTTGTAAACTGGGACGGCTCAGAACTCCTTCAGGTGTTTCATTATTCCTTCCATGCTGGCTAGGGGCTGGAGATGTAGACGAGCAGGTCATCTGCATAGCGTGAGACTCAATGCTCTCGGTCTCCCCTTTGGGTACCGCTCCACCCCTTCGCCGCTCTGGGGGCGATTTCCAATGGTTCAATTGCCAGAGCAAACAGCCATGGGGACAAAGGGCCTTGTGCCTCTGTGCAGCCGTAAGTATTCAGAGCTGGTGGTGTTTGTCCGTACGCTCACCCGGGGATTGCTGTACAGTAGTTTCTTGCAGGCGGTGAACCCTGGCCCAAACCCAAACTGTTCCTGCATCTCTTTGAGGTACCTCTATTCGACCCTGTCGAAGGCTTTTTCTGCATCCAGGGAGGTGATCACTTCTGGTGTTCTCAACCCGGATGGGATCGTGATCACATTCAGCAGGCACCTGATGTTTGCTGTTAGCTGCCTGCCCTTGACAAAGCCCGTCTGATCTTCTGCGACTACCTCGGGCATGCAGCTCTCCAGCCGCCTTGCCAGGGCCTTCAGTATTAGGGAGTGAGATGGGTCTGCATGATGTGCACTCTTTGTGTTTGTCTTTTTGGGGGATCAGCGATATTGAGTCCTGAGCCAGTTCTGGTGGCAGGGTTCCCCTTGCGAGCAAGTCTGCAAACATCTCCCGCAAGTGTGGGGCCAGTGCTGGCGCAAATCTTCTTCAGAAATTCGCCAGGAATCCATCCAATCCCGGCACCTTCCCTGCCTGCATGGAGTTAATGCTCTCCATGTCTTTTCTCAGTTCTAATGGTGCTTCCAGGCCCCGTCTGTTATCTTACCCCACAACCAGCATGTCTAGTCTGTCGAGGAACTGCTTGATCTTTGAGTCTCCTTTCAGAGGCTCAGAGGTGTACAGTCTTCAGTAGAAGGTTCTGAAGGCTTTGGTGATCTATTCTGGTGCTGCGACTGGTTTGCCACTCCTGCCCCTTACGTGGGCTATTTCCCTCGTGGCTTCCTGCTTTCTCAGCTGGTGGGCCAGCAGGCGGCTGGCTTTGTCTCCATGTTCACAAAACCACCTCGACCCATTTGTTTTCATCCCATTTCATTTTAACTGTCTTTTACCATTTCTTTCTTTCTTAATATATATTTAATTCCCCTCCCCCCCCCAATCTTATCCACTTTTCCTTCACCTTTCTCCTCTTTGCTTCCCCCTTCCCCTCCCCCACATCTACAGTTCATCCTCTGATGTTAGTTTCCCTGCTGTTTGACCTTTCACATCCTTTGTTCTCTCTGGGGACTGCCATTAGCACCCTTTCCCCTTGGTTTCTGTGGCCATTAGAACCCGGTTTCCCTGGGTTTCTGTCGCTATGACTCATCTTTCATTCTCACTCCACAGTGTAAATATTTCCCACTTTCTCTGTCTGTTAGCTTTGACAAAGAGTCATCGGACACGAAACGTTAGCTCTTTTATCTCCCTACAGATGCCGCCAGACCTGCTGAGATTTTCCAGCATTTTCTCTTTCGTTTCAGATTCCAGCATCCGCAGTAATTTGCTTTTATCCAGTGGTTCCAAGGTCAGGGTTGTGGAGTACCATGTTCCACCTCCACAATGGAGTCAAACAATTGTTGCTTAGCCGCCCTCTCCTTTCCATTCTTGCGCGCCTTGTATGCAATAATTTCTCCCCTAATCACCCTCTTTCTCCCTTGGGTGCGAGAACCTCCAGGGGTCCACTGCCCCCCCATCTGTTCCATGAAGGTGTTAAACCTGCTCACGATGCTTGATAGTTACCCGATTTGGGGCTGGATCAGTCCGTCCGTGGGTCCTGTACGCAGTTAAAGTCCCCCCTCCATAATGAGTAAGTGGGAGTCTATGTCGGGGAATTCTGCCATGGTTTTCTTTATGAATTCCATGTAGTCCCAGTTGGAACCATACATGTTTACCAGGACCACTGGAGCCCCTTTCAGAACACCACTAACCATGACATAGCATCCCACTGGGTCTGTAACTGTCTTTGTCGACGTGAAAGCTGTCCTCTTGTTGACCAGTATGGCCATCCCACTAGTTCTCGCTCCATAGCATGATTGGTAAGTCTGTCCCACCCAGCTCTTTATTACCCTCAATAGGTCCTTCTCCCTTGTCTCTTGGAGGAAGATAACATTGCCCTCAGACTTTTCAGATTGGCGAAGACTCTGGATCTTTTACTGGGCCATTAAGTCCCCTGATGAGTGGTTTCTGTGTGCCCCCCACTGCAGGGTCAACCATACTAACCATATGGCTGTGCCCTTGCACGCCAGGTTTTCCTTTGTCCAGGGGCCCTTGAAGATAGCCGTCGTTGCCATGTTCACCTTGTGGATGTGCCCCTGCACTCCGGGGTTTCCCTTTGCTTGATGGCCATCCAAAATGGCCATTCTAGGTGCTTGTTTCTGCTGACGCCATGTCTGTCCTCATACCCAGCTTTCTACACCCACACCACCACCAAACCTAATTTCCTCCCTGGCCTGTCTACCCCCTTGTCCCCTCCTCCCCATGCCCTTGTAGCCTCCCTCCATATCCCGCCCCACCCCCTACCCATACTTTCCCCTATCTAGAGTTTTCCCCACTCCCTCTTCTGCCAGACACTCTCTCCCCATCAGGAGCTGTGCCGTGGCCCCTCCTTCAGCCATACATCCCTGTGATAGCATGGGTGCCCCCCCCCCCCCCGGGGAACGATACATCCATACTATTTTGAAGTATTTTTATGCCTAAGTGAACTATGTTTGTGTTCTGGTAAAAACCGAACATTGAATCTATTGCAATTATACATTGAGACATCCTGGAGATGCTAATGAAAAAGACCACTGTGCCTTGTATGAAAACATACCGCGGTGCTGAACAACAGCATCCACATTGTCACCAATTCCAGGCCAATCATCTTCTATCCATTTTGGGTATCCTTTATCCATTTTTTTTGCACGTTCATCATAACTAATAGACAAAAGTACATTGTGCAATTATTTTTAGAAAGTGTGCTTATTTAAAATTTCAGTGGAATATTTATATGAAGTTCAATCTCATACCTCCAGCACTTGTTTCCCACAAAGAAGATTGTCTTTCCAGTCTCCTTAATTTGTACTGCTGCATCGATTTTCTTCACAGTTTTGGGGAAACCAAAATCATAGATACTCCTCGGGTGTCCTGGTAAAATGTCATATCCGTTGACAGCCCAATATTTTTTCTCTATATTGTTAAAATAATTGAAACAGCTTATTTGAATACATCATTAAAATGAATTGCAAACCTCATTCAAAATGTAGCACAGCTTAAGCATGATATTTAAACCAATAAGATTCAAGCAAATTATGTAGCCCAAAACTTCCTTGGAGTGGCAATCACCATTGGATTGCTACTTCACTCCTTGTTACTTACCCAGCCCTGGGACTTCACATTTCTCACCTAATTTAATGACCCGGGCCTGGTGAGAAATGTGCAGCTCCCTGGATTCGGAGTCCTTCCAGTGCAGGGCAGCAGCATCGGGGGAAGTGAAGCTATGCCCCTTTTTATGGCACGAGCTGCCATAAAATGGTAAGTCCTACCCATTCACAGGAGAGAAGGGAAGAATGCAAGGTAAGTGGATGAAGGAGTAGGGTGGTCGAGTGATGGGTGGATGGAGGTGATCAGAGAGGTGGGCGAGGTCAGGGGTGGGAGTGTAGTCGGGGGGGGGGGTGGCCATTGTGGTCTGGGAGGTTGGTTGGGTGGTCATGGGGTTGGGAGGGTATTTTGGGGCTCGGGGGGTAGTTTGAAGGGTGGGGTGGTTAGCCAGTGGGTCGCGGGGTGGTGAGGTAATCAGGGTTGTGTGTGGGGACTAGTTGGAAGGTCCAGGCGAAGGTTCGGGAAGTGTCAGGACCTTAGATACTCAGGAGTTACCAGTGGTTTTGAAAGCTCAAACTTTTCCTGGGTGTCTATTCTGCCAAATAGTCTGAATGTTATGAAGTCTCCAATTTTAATTGGAGTATCAGATGGTTCCAATTGCAAGGTAACTGACAGTTAACTGCTAAAACATCATCAACTGGTGCATTTTTCCCCTCTACCAATTAAAGTCCACCTGTCAATTAATCAGCGCTCTCTTCTCATACAGTATAAACTGTTATTTTCCCCTTATGTTGGCATTCTTGTGAAATGACCTGATGCGTGCAAGATGAAAAGCTTTGATAGGTCTCTTTTTCAGCAACAATCAAATTCTGTACCACCAAATGACTATAACATCTACTCTGTTGGTGTTCCATAGCCTTGTTTCCAGCTTGTGGAGTGACTTTGTTAATTGTTGAGGAACAGCAGTGGGAATTTAATCTACATCTGGCCTTACATACCCAACCTTGTAGTGCTTTATAGTTTATGTTCCAATCCCTGGTATCAACATCCATTACACTCAGTAGGAAAATTTACAACGACATGAATACACATTTCTCAATATTACAAAAGCACAACATTGATGATGAAATTCAGGAAACATCTCTAACTTCTGAAAAATAGAGTAATATCTCGAAAGGCATTTTCATACGAAGCATCAATTTTTGAGGGAAGATCTGGCCATTGGGTTTGGATTGTCAACATCATTGCATCCGGCACTTGTGGGTGAATACGCCAAAGAAACCTAAATAGAAATTCTAAAGGTTAGTGCCATACAATTTAAAAAAAATTATTGATATTTAGTTATTACCTGCATGTTGGTATTGAACACTGAACAGCTCACTCAACTAGAAGTAGAGCTGCACCCTGCAGTATTAGGGTAATTGGCTGCAGTGTTCTAATTGTCAGGCATTGACAATTGATCTCTTCACTTTATAGCCAATACCATGGGCGGACCAACCCGCCGCATGGGACTTGGGAGTCCTAGTCCAGGATTCTCTAAAGGTAAACTTGCAGGTTGAGTCCGTAATTAAGAAAGCAAATGCAGACTTCCGGGTGCGGCGATGACCAGCTGAGTCGCACGTTTCGGCAGCTCCCTGTGAAACGGACTTTTGGGCTCTTGATAGGAGCCCCAACGGCAATTTTAACGGCTGAAAACACCGTGCGGTAAACCAGAAGGGTGTTCCCCCTGGACACGGATGGAAAAAGGAGAGGAAAGTGGCCGGATTGCAGCGGATCCTTTGGAACAATGGCAAGGAAGGCAAGCAGAAACCAAGATGGCGTCGGAAGGTGGCAGTTTCATATGGGGCCCTGAACAACAAGAGTTTTTGAAACGCTGCGTGGAGGAGATAAAAAAGGAAATGAAGAAAGAGTTGTTGGCCCCGATATTACAGGCGATTGAAGGGCTGAAAGAGGAACAAAAGACCCAGGAGCAGGAGCTTCGGGTCGTGAAGGCGAAAGCAGCAGAGAATGAAAACGATATACAGGGCCTGGTGGTGAAGTCGGAGATACAGGAGGCACACCAGAAACGATCTGTGGAGAGGTTGGAGGCACTGGAAAATAACGCAAGGAGGAACAACTTGAGGATTCTTGGCCTTCCTGAAGGTGTGGAGGGGGCGGACGTCGGGGCATATGTGAGCACGATGCTGCACTCGTTAATGGGAGCGGAGGCCCCGACGGGTCCGTTGGAGGTGGAGGGAGCATACCGAGTTATGGTGCGAGGATCGAGAGCAGGAGAAGCTCCCAGAGCCATAGTGGTGAGATTTCTCCGTTTTAAGGATAGAGAAATGGTCCTTAGATGGGCGAAGAAAACTCGGTGTAGTAAATGGGAGAACGCGGTGATCCGCGTCTATCAAGATTGGAGTGCGGAGGTGGCGAGAAGGAGGGCGAGCTTTAATCGGGCCAAAGCGGTACTTCACAAAAAAAAGATAAAGTTTGGAATGCTGCAACCGGCAAGACTGTGGGTCACATATCAAGGGAGGCACCACTACTTTGAGACGGCGGATGAAGCGTGGACTTTTATTGTAGAAGAAAAATTGGAATGATTGGACTACGAAAATGAACGTTTGGACAAAGTGGTGGGACGAGTGGGGGGGGGGCGAAGAGGGATTGTATGATTAATCCTGCGGTATGGTAACTTTTCTTTCTCCCACAGGTGGTGATGGGGGGAGGTGGGGAGGGAGAGGAGATGGGGCGTTGGCCATGGGAGGCGGGGCCGAGGGAGAGGCGCGGGCTTGGTTCCCGCGCTATGATAATTATGGCGGGAATAGAGAAGCAGGAAGGAGGGGGCGCCGCACGGGGCGAGCCGTGATCACGGGGGGAAGCCGAGGTCAGCCAGAGTTTGCTGACTTCTGGGAGCAACATGGGGGGAGTAATTACGCTAGCGGGGGGTCTAGCGGGGGTGGGGGGTGGGGGGAGGGGGGAATTACTGGGTTGCTGCTGCTGGGGAAAGGGGGGAGTGGGTACGGGAAAGGATGGGCGGGGGGGCACCGTCTGGGAGAAATACAGCTGCGTGGGAACTGGGCGAGAAGCTGGAAAAAGATGATGGCTAACCGGCAAGCCGGGGGGGTGGGAAGCCCCCCAACTCGGCTGATCACGTGGAACGTGAGGGGGCTTAACGGGCCGATAAAGAGGGCACGAGTACTCGCACACCTTAAGAAACTTAAAGCAGATGTGGTCATGTTACAGGAAACGCACCTGAAACTGATAGATCAGGTTAGGTTGCGCAAAGGATGGGTAGGGCAGGTGTTCCATTCGGGGCTGGATGCGAAAAACAGGGGGGTGGCTATATTAGTGGGGAAGCGGGTAATGTTCGAGGCAAAGACTATAGTGGCGGATAACGGGGGCAGATACGTGATGGTGAGTGGCAAATTACAGGGAGAGATGGTGGTGTTGGTAAACGTGTGTGCCCCGAATTGGGACGATGCCAATTTTATGAGGCGAATGCTAGGACGCATCCCAGACCTAGAGACCGGAAAGCTGATAATGGGGGGAGACTTTAACACGGTGTTGGAACCAAGGCTGGATAGGTCGAAGTCCAGGACTGGTAGGAGGCCGGCAGCAGCCAAGGTGCTTAAGGATTTTATGGAGCAGATGGGAGGGGTGGACCCGTGGAGATTCAGTAGACCTAGGAGTAAGGAGTTCTCGTTTTTCTCCTATGTCCATAAAGTCTATTCACGCATAAACTTTTTTGTGTTGGGTAGGGCATTGATCCCGAGGGTGAGGGGAACGGAATATACGGCTATAGCCATTTCGGATCATGCCCCACACTGGGTAGACTTGGAGATAGGGGAGGAAACAAGAGGGCGTCCACCCTGGAGAATGGACATGGGACTAATGGCGGATGAGGGGGTGTGCTTAAGGGTGAGGGGATGCATTGAAAAGTACTTGGAACTCAATGACAATGGGGAGGTTCAGGTGGGAGTGGTCTGGGAGGCGTTGAAGGCGGTGGTTAGGGGGGAGCTGATATCAATAAGGACACATAAAGGGAAGCAGGAGAGTAAGGAACGGGAGCGGTTGTTGCAAGAACTTTTGAGGGTGGACAGACAGTATGCGGAAGCACCGGAGGAGGGACTGTATAGGGAAAGGCAAAGGCTGCATGTGGAATTTGACTTGCTGACCACAGGCACTGCAGAGGCACAATGGAGGAAGGCGCAGGGTGTACAGTATGAATATGGAGAGAAGGCGAGCAGATTGCTGGCACACCAATTGAGGAAAAGGGGAGCAGCGAGGGAAATAGGGGGGGTGAGAGACGAAGATGGAGAGACGGAGCGGGGAGCGGAGAGAGTGAATGAAGTGTTTAAGACATTTTATAAAAAATTGTAGGAAGCTCAACCCCCGGATGGGAGGGAGAGAATGATGGAGTTTTTGGATCGGCTGGAAATTCCCAAGGTGGAAGAGCAGGAAAGGATGGGATTGGGAGCACAGATCACGGTAGAAGAAGTGGTGAAAGGAATTAGGAACATGCAGACGGGAAAGGCCCCGGGACCGGACGGATTCCCAGTTGAATTTTACAGAAAATATTTGGACTTGCTCGCCCCGCTACTGACGAGGACCTTTAACGAGGCAAAGGAAAGGGGACAACTGCCCCCGACTATGTCAGAAGCAACGATATCGCTTCTTTTAAAGAAGGGAAAGGATCCGCTACAATGCGGGTCCTACAGACCAATCTCCCTCCTCAATGTAGATGCCAAGGTCTTGGCCAAGGTAATGGCAATGAGAATAGAGGAATGTATCCCGGGGGTGGTTCATGAGGACCAAACTGGGTTTGTGAAGGGGAGACAGCTGAACACGAACATACGGAGGTTGTTAGGGGTAATGATGATGGCCCCACCAGAGGGTGAAACGGAGATAGTAGTGGCGATGGATGCCGAGAAAGCATTTGATAGAGTGGAGTGGGATTATCTGTGGGAGGTGTTGAGGAGATTTGGGTTCGGAGAGGGGTATGTTAGATGGGTGCAGCTGTTGTATAGGGCCCCAGTGGCGAGTGTGGTCACGAATGGACGGGGATCGGCATATTTTCGGCTCCATAGAGGGACAAGGCAGGGATGTCCTCTGTCCCCATTACTGTTTGCACTGGCGATTGAGCCCCTGGCGATAGCGCTGAGAGGTTCCAAGGGATGGAGGGGAATACTTAGGGGAGGAGAAGAACACCGGGTATCTTTATATGCGGATGATCTGCTACTATATGTGGCGGATCCAGCGGAGGGGATGCCAGAAATAATGCGGATACTTGGGGAGTTTGGGGATTTTTCAGGGTATAAATTGAACATGGGGAAGAGTGAGCTGTTTGTGGTGCATCCAGGGGAGCAGAGTAGAGAAATAGAAGACCTACCGTTGAGGAAGGTAACAAGAGACTTTCGTTACCTGGGGATCCAGATAGCTAAGAATTGGGGCACATTGCACAGGCTAAATTTGACGCGGTTGGTGGAACAGATGGAGGAAGATTTCAAGAGATGGGATATGGTAGCATTGTCAATGGCAGGGAGGGTGCAGGCGGTTAAGATGGTGGTCCTCCCGAGATTCCTCTTTGTGTTTCAGTGTCTCCCGGTGGTGATCACGAAGGCTTTTTTCAAAAGGATAGAAAAGAGTATCATGGGTTTTGTTTGGGCCGGGAAGACTCCGAGAGTGAGGAAGGGATTCTTACAGCGTAGTAGGGATAGGGGGGGGCTGGCACTACCGAGCCTAAGTGAGTATTATTGGGCCGCTAATATTTCAATGGTGAGTAAGTGGATGGGAGAGGAGGAAGGAGCGGCGTGGAAGAGATTAGAGAGGGCGTCCTGTAGGGGGACCAGCCTTCAGGCTATGGTGACAGCCCCATTGCCGTTCTCACCAAGGAACTATACCACGAGTCCGGTGGTGGTAGCTACACTGAAGATTTGGGGACAGTGGAGACGACATAGGGGAAAGACCGGAGCACTGGGGGGGTCCCCGATCAGAAACAACCATAGGTTTGCCCCGGGGGGAATGGATGGGGGATATGGAATGTGGCAAAGAGCAGGTATAACGCAATTGAAAGATCTATTTGTGGATGGGAAGTTTGCGAGTCTGGGAGCGCTGACCGAGAAATATGGGTTGCCCCAAGGGAATGCATTCAGGTACATGCAATTGAGGGCTTTTGCGAGGCAACAGGTGAGGGAATTCCCGCAGCTCCCGACACAAGAGGTGCAGGACAGAGTCATCTCAAAGAAATGGGTGGGGGACGGTAAGGTGTCGGATATATATAGGGAAATGAGAGACGAAGGGGAGACTATGATGGACGAACTAAAAGGGAAATGGGAAGAAGAGCTAGGGGAGGAGATTGAGGAGGGGATGTGGGCAGATGCCCTAAACAGGGTAAACTCGTCGTCCTCGTGCGCCAGGCTAAGCCTGATTCAGTTTAAGGTATTACACAGGGCACATATGACTGGAACACGGCTCAGTACATTTTTTGGGGTGGAGGATAGGTGTGCGAGGTGCTCGAGAAGCCCAGCGAATCATACCCATATGTTTTGGTCATGCCCGGCACTACAGGGGTTTTGGATGGGGGTGACAAAGGTGCTTTTGAAAGTAGTAGGAGTCCGGGTCGAACCAAGCTGGGGGTTGGCTATATTTGGGGTTGCACAAGAGCCGGGAGTGCAGGAGGCGAAAGAGGCCGATGTTTTGGCCTTTGCGTCCCTAGTAGCCCGGCGCAGAATATTGCTAATGTGGAAAGAAGCCAAGCCCCCGGGGGTGGAGACCTGGATAAATGATATGGCGGGGTTCATAAAGTTAGAGCAGATTAAATTCGTCCTAAGGGGGTCGGCTCAAGGGTTTACTAGGCGGTGGCAACCGTTCGTCGAATATCTTGCGGAAAGATAGATAGGGGAGAACAAAGAAGGCAGCAGCAGCGGCCCAGGGCTTGGGGGGGGGGGGAGGGATGGGGGGGGATGGGGGGGTGGGGGTGGCCTGAGACAAGGCAGTTGCCAATTAGGGCTAGTTTTTATTTTTTGTTATTTAATATTTATTTATTTGTTGTTGTTTTTGTTTAAATTTAAAAAGGTCATTATTATCTGTATTGTTACAATGTTGTGTAAAGGATGCACAATGTACTGTGTTGGTTGACCAAAAATTTTCAATAAAATATTATTTTTAAAAAAAAGAAAGCAAATGCAATGTTGTCATTTATCTCAAGAGGCTTGGAATATAAAAGCAGGGATGTACTTCTGAAGCTTTATAAAGCATTAGTTAGGCCCCATTTAGAATACTGTGAGCAATTTTGGGCCCCACACCTCAGGAAGGACATACTGGCACTGGAGCGGGTCCAGCAGAAATTCACACGGATGATCCCAGGGATGGTAGGCCTAACATACGATGAACGTCTGAGGATCCTGGGATTATATTCATTGGAGTTTAGGAGGTTGAGGGGAGATCTAATAGAAACTTACAAGATAATGAATGGCTTAGATAGGGTGGACGTAGGGAAGTTGTTTCCATTAGCAGGGGAGACTAGGGCCTGGGGGCACAGCCTTAGAATAAAAGGGAGTCACTTTAGAACAGAGATGAGGAGAAATTTCTTCAGCCAGAGAGTGGTGGGTCTGTGGAATTCATTGCCACAGAGGGCGGTGGAGGCCGGGACGTTGAGTGTCTTTAAGACAGAAGTTGATAAATTCTTGATTTCTCGAGGAATTCAGGGCTATGGAGAGAGAGCGGGCAAATGGAGTTGAAATCAGCCATGATTGAATGGTGGAGTGGACTCGATGGGCCGAATGGCCTTACTTCCGCTCCTATGTCTTATGGTCTTATGTTTTTCGGCAGTAGAGGCAGCCCACCAGCGAGACTTTCTGGTCCCACCCGTTGTCAATGGGATTTCCCGTTGACTGCACCCCTAGTCAGAGGGATACCCGTGTGCTGTCAGTGAGACTGTAATATCCTGCCGGAGTGAACAGCCAGTAAATTCCGCCCCATATTTCCTGAACACCATTTTAGCAACAGTACATTTTCATTATTCATGTAAATGTAAAGATTGCCTACTGCAATGCTTGTTAACATTATATTAAAATGAAAACAGAAAATGCTGGAAATACACAACAGCATTTAATAAGTAACATGCTGAGAGTAGAGATTATTGCTGTTCCTGGGAAACCTGAAATCAAAGGAGAAAACCTATTTCATGTTCCAATATTTGGTGCTGGTCTAGAAAAAGCTGACAGCACCCGACCAGATGTGTTCCTCGCAAAGCTAGCAACAGAACTATAGCAGATTGTAAGATAAATGAACAAAAATAAGACCATATGAAATTAGAGTCCACATGGGGAGGGAATTGGTTAGGAGGTAGAAGATAGAATAGAGGTAAAGGGAATTTACTCAAATTAATATAGGATGTGAATAGTGTGTCTCCTAGCGATCTGCACTGGGATTATAACGTTTCACGATACTTGTAAATGACTTACATGAAGAAATAGAGAGAAGTATTTTCATTAATTTGCAGAGAAAATTGTTGCATACCTGTCTTTAAAGAACATAATTTCTCCACGCAATTTACTGACTGCATCAAAGGACAGAGAAGGATCACATTTCTCTGGAGTCTTTGGGTGAGGTTTTGTGTCAGGTTTATTTGATGAACCTAGGTGATCATATTTAAAACATATCCAATATGAATAATCAGTTAAAAATAAATAATGTAGATTGGTTCTGAGTACTGGATATTTATCATTAGCATCATTAACTTGAATAGGATACTGGTAGTGTATCCATTTGAAAATATTTGTCGATTTGTATTGGGTAAGATTGATTTTGACTTTTTATTTTAAAACAATGAGGTTAATTTATTGCTAACATATCAGATTAACCGCTTGCCGAATCTTAAATAACAGATTCTTACCTTGAAATATCAAGGAACATTTTTGATATACGGCAACATGAACTGGAGCAGTTTATGGTAAGTAAAGTTATGTAAGCGCTTATTTGTAAAAGTGATTTGAACTTACCATAGAGTGCCTGAATTCCCTGAACGTCATCATATGGTAGACTGAAGTCTCGAATATTAAGATATGAGTATTGGGGGAACATCAAAGCTCCCACATCTTGAGAATGAGCCATTCCCAGAGCGTGGCCGATTTCATGAGCAGCCACCATGAATAGGTTGTATCCTGCAAATCCATACGTAACATTCTATCATAACAGCACATTTCCAAAATTCTATTACAACACAGAGAATGTTAAAGCCTCGGTTTAGAATGAGTGATTCGTGGAGAATTGATTAGTATAAAGTCACAACACTACATATAATAAATAAATATGGAACTAAAATCATATAGAACTAAAACTATACAGTATGTTTTATTATGTATGTTATGATCAAGCATGTGACATGACCATGCAGCTGTTATCACAGCTTCAACACAATTCTTCTGGTAAAATGTTGTTTAGGGTGAGGAATGGTATTACACCAAAAGAGTTTTAACGAGCACATTTCTGCACATATAATGATCCACATGGCTAGTGTGAAAAATAGGTATAACAGTAATTTCAATTTTGACATGGTACATAAAGTACCTAATTTGTAGAAATTGTTTGATGACACTGGACTATATTCTGCGATGACTCAATACCTTTTGAGTCCATCGACCAAGTTTCTTCTTCATCAAAATGGACATCACCACCAAGTCCTCGTCCTGGTGGAAAAGCATGGCCCAGAAATCCATTTGGTCCATCAAACGGATAACCATCACCATGTACTAATAACAGAAAAAAGTTGAAAAGATAAATCATTACAATACTTAATTATGCTTCCCTAATTTATCTCAATATTAGAATGCTTATAAATTACCTCTAGGTGTAAAGGACATCATAATATCTGCTTCACCATCCAAAGCCCTGGTGAAAGTTAACGGTGTGACATCACTCCACACTTTGAAAGCCGCCCAAATAGCTCTATCCACTTGTCTATTTTCAATATCCGGTGTGTACTTGGTGATTCTTTTGGAAAATAATGGAAAAATAAGTTAGAATCAGCTATTAGCAAAAATACCATAAACAAATACCAGGGAACCATAACATCTACCTGTAAGTCAGGTTTGTGTGCTGCCATTTGATATTGCCTGGAAAATGATTGTATTGAAGAGCATCATGAACTCCGCATCGAGGTCTCTTCATTACTACCAAGGTTGCAGAATCCAGCTCACCAGTTATGGGGAGGCCAAAGAACTTTTGCATTTTCAGAATATTTGCTCTTATACTGTCACCACTGCTTGTTTTCAAACCATTGAAAGGATCCCCTTCAAAGTCATACAACCGTTTGAGGTATTGCTGGAAAAGCAGAAACACACATTACATTAACATCTTTCAAACATTGGACATTTCAAATTATTTAAAATAAAGGAAAAGTTATTGGTTCACTTTTGAATCCTTGGATACCTTAGCAAAACTGTGATCATTTTGACTTATCTCAGACGTCAAGGGAAATGCAAACGTAAACGTAGAATTCAGCAGTATCAGGAGAATTGGAGCCTGAAAGTATTTCATTTTCTTCTTCCTTGGAGAAAAAGGTGGGATGTGTGCTGTTTCTTTCAGCCCATTTATACACTTAACTGATCCGGCGGCATTGCGTAATTCATTTCACACTGTCATTAACAGATGCAGGCTAAAAGATTGCAACTAGGGCCAGGAGATGATTTTAATTTTTTAAAAATGATTTGGACATCATCGACAGGAAACCATTGTCACTCTGTCGTGCGTTGCATCACCATTAGTTCTCGGTCAATAAATTGATCATGTGTTCTGCTCCTTAGCACGGTTGCACAGTGGTTAGCACAGTTTCTTCACAGCTCCAGGGTCCCAGATTTGATTCCCGGTTTGGGTCACTGTCTGTGCGGAGTCTGCACTTGTCTGCGTGGGTTTCCTCCGGGTCCACCGGTTTTCCCCCACAGTCCAAAGATGTGCAGGTTAGGTGGATTGGCCATGCTACATTGCCCTTAGTGTCCAAAAAGGTGGGGTGGGGTTACTGGGTATTGGGATAGGGTGGAGGTGTGGGCTTGGGTAGGGTGCTCTTTCCAAGAGCCGGTGCAGACTAGATGGGCCGAATAGCCTCCTTCTGCACTGTAAATTCTAAGATTTAGTATTTTACTTGCCTTCACAATGAACTGTTTCCTTAAAGCCCACTTCCCTGACCTTCCCACTCTCACCTTCAATGATAAATATAAGAAACTCATGGACTTTATTGTCACCAAAATTAAGACCATCCATTCACATACAGCGACCTAATGCCAGCTTCCCCTCACTCACCAAATAAAGCCACCCTAAAGTTATCCTGTCATAGTCTTGAACCTGGATTGTTAAGTAATTTGGTATTTTGGACATTCTGAATTCTCCTCCGTGTACCCGAACTGGCACCGGAATGTGGCGACTAGGGGCTTTTCACGATAACTTTATTGCAGTGTTAATGTAAGCCTACTTGTGACAATAAAGATTATTATTATTCATTCCTTTTCAATCTCTTTTCAAGCTCGGTATGGGATCCACTTCTGCTCCCTTATATCCATTCCTGCTAAACGGCTGACTACCCAACTTCCCTTCTTGGCCTTATTCTGTCTGTCATTGTAAATGGCTCCCTCTCTCAAAAGGTCATCCTTGACCAAAATCCTTCTGAGATTATTTTAAAAATGTGGCACACAGAAGTCCAGAACTTAAGCAGTGGACAAACAGGTCATGCTCAAGAAAGGGTCCCTTTAAGTTGTGTACCTGTGCGGCTGCACGGTAATCCTGGAGGACCACAGAGTGCAACAAAGCAACTGGGTACAATGAAGGGAAATTAAAAAGAACATTACGCTTGATCCTTCTGTCCGTGAAATCGTCATTCATCTCCAATCTCCCTTTCTACTCCAAAGTGCTTAAATGCATTACTTCCCAAATTTGTGCCCATCTTTCACACAGTGGACACATATATCCCCAGACTTCTCTGTTCCTGTACTAAACCCGTTAGAATTGTACACTTTAATTAATGTTGTTTTCCTTCCATTTTCCTATGAAAATGCATCACTTCACAGCATTAAATTTCATCTGCCATGTGCCCATACCAGTCTGTTTATTTCCACTTGAAGTATATTACCATCCTTTTCATAATTCACTCGACTTCTAAGTCTTGCATTATCTGCAAATTTTGAAATTGTGTCACACACACCCTAGTTTTAATCATTCATATGTACAAGAAAATAAGTGGTCCTTGAATATATCTTGCTCCAGTCTGAAAAACAACTATTCACCACTATTCTTTGTTTCCTGTGATTCAGTCAACTTTGTACCCATGCTGCCATTACATCTTTCATTCCATGCTTTTATGACAATTCTATAATGTGGCACTCTACCAGATGCCTTGTGGAAGTCCTTATACTCCACATCAATTTCATTACCCTCACAGGAAGATAGGAACATCGAACTTAGGAACAGGAATAGGCCATTTGGCCTACAAGCCTGCTCTACCATTCGATATGATCATGGCTGGTCTGATAGCGGCCACAACTCCAACCTCCTGCCTGCTTCCATAACCCTTGATTCCTCTGTCTATCAAAAATCTAACTCAGCCTTGAATGAATTCAATGGCCCAGCCTCTAGGAATTTCAGTGGAGGAGAATTTCAGAGATTGACGACCCTCTGAGCGAAAAAATAGTCTCCTCATCTCCTCATCTTAAAAGGGAGATTCCCAGTCATTTCCACAAGAGGAAACATCCACCTGGTAGCCACCTTTTCAAGTCCCCTCAGGATTTCATATGTTTCAATCAAAATAAGTCCTTCAACCCAGGAATGAGTTGAGTGAACCTTTGTTAAATTGCTTCTTAATCCAATTGTATCCTTTTTCAAATAAGGAGACTAAAACTGTACACGGTACTCCCAGATGTAGTCCAACCAATGCTCTGAACACCTGCAGTAAAACCTCCTGACTTTTATGTTCCATTCATCTTACAATAAATGCTAACATTCCATGCATCTTCTTAATCACTTGCTCTCCCTGCATACTAACTTTTTATGATTCATCTACCAGGATACCCAGATCCCTCATTACCTCTGAGTTTTGCAATCTTTTTGCATTTTAATAGTATACTTTTTAAAAATTCTTCCTGCCATAATGGACAATTTCACATTTTTCCACATTAACGACACCTGCTAAATTTTTGCCCATTTACTTAACCTATCTATATCCCTTTACAGACTCTTTAATTCCTGTTCATAACTTATTGCCCTACCTATCTGGGGATCATTATCAAATTTAGCTACCATACATTTGACCCATAAGACCATAAGACATAGGAGCGGAAGTAAGGCCATTCGGCCCATCGAGTCCACTCCACCATTCAATCATGGCTGATTTCAACTCCATTTACCCGCTCTCTCTCCATAGCCCTGAATTCCTCGAGAAATCAAGAATTTATCAACTTCTGTCTTAAAGACACTCAACGTCACGGCCTCCACCGCCCATTGTGGCAATGAATTCCACAGACCCACCACTCTCTGGCTGAAGAAATTTCTCCTCATCTCTGTTCTAAAGTGACTCCCTGTTATTCTAAGGCTGTGCCCCTGGGTCCTAGTCTCCCCTGCTAATGGAAACAACTTCCCTACGTCCACCCTATCTAAGCCATTCATTATCTTGTAAGTTTCTATTAGATCTCCCCTCAACCTCCTAAACTCCAATGAATATAATCCCAGGATCCTCAGACGTTCATCGTATGTTAGGCCTACCATTCCTGGGATAATCCGTGTGAATCTCCGCTGGACCCGCTCCAGTGCCAGTATGTCCTTCCTGAGGTGTGGGCCCAAAATTGCTCACAGTATTCTAAATGGGGCCTAATGAGTGGCCATTCATCCAGGCCATTCATAAAAATTGTTGAGGCCCTAACACTGATCGCTGTAGCTTTTCAATACAGCTTGTCAACCCAAAAAAGGCCAATTTAACACTACTCTCCGTTTCCTGGTGGCTAATCAATCCCTTATCCATGCTCATCTGTTACCCTCATCAACCATCATCAAAAAACTCAATGAAGTTAGTTAAATACGATCTGCCTTTAAAACCTCCAATCTGACTTTCCTTAATTGATCCATACTTTGATGAGTGACTGTTAATTTTGTGCTGGGTTATTATTTCCAAAAGCTTTTCCACCCAGAAGTTAAACTGCCTAGCTTCTTGTTGAATTATTTATCTTAACACACATTTTTGAAGAAGGGTGTAACATTTTCAATCTTCCAGTTCTCTGGAACTGTCCGCATATTTACTGTCTGCATATCTAAAGAGGCCAATACCTCCGTAATATACAATGATTGATACTTCGCTGAACATTCCCTGATACATTCTACCTAGTCCCGGTGTCTTAACAACTTTAAATAGAGCCAATCTTTCTGGCACTTCTCTTTATTAATTTTCAGCTCATTCTATGTCTCAACTACATCTTCTTTCATCATGACATGGACAGCATTTTCTTCCTTAGAAAAGTATTCACTTATTACCCGAGCCATGCTCATTTTTGGGTGAATCTGTGCTCCTACTCCTTTTCTCTTTATATGCATATGGAAGACTTCTTGATTCCCTTCTTTTGTTGACTGCCAGTCTCTTCTCATTCTCTCTGCTGGCTTTTCTTATTTCCTTCTTTTCTTCCCCTCTGAACTTTATATATTCAGCATTGTTCTCACTCGTATTATCAACCTAACCTCAGTCATATGTCCCTTTTATCTGCTTCATCTTACTCTCTGTCTCTTTCGTCATTCAAGGAGCTTTGGCTATGGTTGCCCTACTTTTTTCCATCATGAGAATGTACCTTAACAATGCCCGCATCATGCCCTCTTTAAAGACAGCCCATTGTTTAATTACAGTTTTGCCTGGCAATCTTTGACCCAATTTACCCAAACCATTGGTCCTCCTGGAAATTGATCCTTCTGCAATTAAGCATTATTCTCACATACAGTGAATGGTAGAACCCTCAAGAGTATTGACAGTCAGAGAGATCTGGGTGTACAGGTCCACAGGTCACTGAAATGCGCAACACAGGTGGAGAAGGTAGTCAAGAAGGCATACGGCATGCTTGCCTTCATTGGCCGGGGCATTGAGTATAAGAATTGGCAAGTCATGTTGCAGCTGTATAGAACCTTAGTTAGGTCACACTTGGAGTATAGTGTTCAATTCTGGTCGCCACACTACCAGAAGGATGTGGAGGCTTTAGAGAGGGTGCAGAAGAGATTTACCAGAATGTTGCCTGGTATGGAGGGCATTAGCTATGAGGAGCGGTTGAATAAACTTGGTTTGTTCTCATTGGAACGACGGAGGTTGAGGGGCGACCTGATAGAGGTCTACAAAATTATGAGGGGCATAGACAGAGTGGATAGTCAGAGGCTTTTCCCCAGGGTAGAGGGGTCAATTACTAGGGGGCATAGGTTTAAGGTGAGAAGGGCAAGGTTTAGAGTAGATGTACGAGGCAAGTTTTTTGCACAGAGGGTAGTGGGTGCCTGGAACTCGCTACCGGAGGAGGTGGTGGAAGCAGGGACGATAGTGACATTTAAGGGGCATCTTGACAAATACATGAATAGGATGGGAATAGAGGGATACGAACCCAGGAAGTGTAGAAGATTGTAGTTTAGTCAGGCAGCATGGTCGGCATGGGCTCGGAGGGTCGAAGGGCCTGTTCCTGTGCTGTACATTTCTTTGTTCTTTGTTCTTTGTAACTTAATCCTTAAGATACTACGACCCAAATCTTTAGTCTCTGGGATTGTCTAAGATTGGACGTACAACTGAGATACATGTATGGACCCTGTGGAAGTCCCATTCCACTGACCTACATGGGATTTCACTTCTTTAATATCCAGCTGGTATGTGAACATGGGCACCATATCATACAAGTCAATGCCCAGTATCTTGGCAGCAGTCATGATGTGTCACACTTTTGACTTCCATTATGCCACAGTGGATGGAGAACTAGGATTTGGTTCAAATAACTCCAGCTCCCACTGGAATCCACCAACATTTGAGCCACCATAGTAAACAAAAGGGTAACTATGGGTGACAAGGGAAATCTGCTGACCACATGTTGATGACTCTGATATGTAATCCATGCACACTTGTGTGGTATCGATACAATGAAAGCCATGCTTGCATGTGAATGTGATAGAGCACACCATTAGTGTGCTGAACCAAAACCTTGGTTACCTGAACAGCTTTGAAGGTCCTGCGATACTCAGCAGAGAGGGTATCAATATTTATGGAGGTTTGTTGTATGCTTAACAATCTTGTCATCATGGGAGGGCAGCCTCTTCCAGCAGCTACACAGCAAGCAACTAAAGAGCAACAGTATAAAAACTAGGAGGAATTTATGAACATAGGAACAAGCTGCCAGAATAGGCCATTTTGCCCTAGGAGCCTGGTCTGTCATTCAATAATTCTGCCATGCAGGGTTGATCTTAATGTGGTTTCAACTCCACTATCCTATCTGCTCCCTCATAAACTTTGACTCCCTTGTATATCAAAAACCTATCCAACTCAACCTTGAATAAATTCAATGACCCAACTTCCACTGTTCTCTGGGGAAGAGAATTCCACAAACTAATAATTCCCTGAAAAGAAAAGGAGGAACAAAAGCATGATGAAGAGAAGGAGGAGGAAAAGGATGTTTTGTTGTCTATCACCATGCATGACTGGATGTGGCAGGACTGCAGAGCATTCATCTGATCTCCTGATTGTAGGATCGCTACATATGTCGTCCTCTGTGATAACTTCACTAGGTTCATGCATGGTACGTGCTATTCCTGACATGCTCTTCTACACTCTTATTGAATCAAAGTTGATTCCCTAGCTGATGGTAATGTTATTTTGAGGGATATACTGAACCATGAGGTTACAGATTGTGGTGGATCACAATTATATTGCTATTGATGATCAATGGTACCGCATGGATGTTCAGCTTTGAGATGTTGTTCTGTATCTAGTCCAGTTAACATGGTGGTAGTGCCACACAACACAATGGAGAGTTTTATCTGTGTGAAGATAGGACTTGGGTCCATATGGACGCAGCAGCAGTCACTTCTACCAAAACCGTCATAGATAAGGGATGGCACAGTGGCGCAGTGGTTAGTACTGCAGCCTCACAATGCGGATGACCCAGGTTCGACCCCGGCCCTGGGTCACTGTCCGGGTAGAGTTTGCACATTCTCCCCGAGTCTGCGTCGGTCTCATCCCCACAACCCAAAAGAAAAAAAGATGTGCAGCGTAGGTGAATTGGCCATGCTAAATTACCCCTTAATTGGAAGAAAATAAAATTGGATATTCTAAATTTATTTTTTAAAAAGTAGCATAGTTAGATGCAGCTACGACAGCTAGATTGGTGAGCACATCAACAAGGTGTTCCCATCAAGTTGGCTCTCTCACTACCTGCCATAAGCACAGCCTGGTAGCTATATCCTCCAGCACTTGCCCAGATTAATCACCAGAAATGCTACCAAACCACTTTTAGCAATGGCCATTGATGCTCCACTCACATCTTGCTACCCTCAGAGTTTCTTTCAAGTGGAGTACAGATTCATCAGCTGAAAGAGGATGATAAGTGATAATCAGCTAGTAGTTTTCTTGTCTATGTCTGACCTGATGCCTTCAGTCGTCATTAGATCCACAGTCAATGTTGAGGACTCCACTCTGTGATGTTCTCTGTACTCTTGGTAAGGATGGCTTTGATGGGCACTGTTCAACAAAGAACATCAAGCTATGTTAATTAACAAAGCTAATTTATTAACACTACTTATAATTGGATTTGAACATCTTACTCGGTACAACGGTTGCTAAATAAACCAAGCTATAACTCTTATCAGCAGGATCTCCAGAACACATGACTACTCTCAAACCTAAATACCTTCTCCCAGAATCAAGGGTGTCATGTGATTCACGTGACTGCTCTTGATCACCATCTGGTGGTAGATGCATTTACATGAAATTGTTAACCCTTCATTGACGATACAATATCTTTTTTGTCACATCCTTCTTCCTTTGAATTTGCTTGAGACTTGTACAAACATATTGACATAGTATGAGCATTGTATGTTCTATACATAATAATAGTAATAATCTTTTTATTGTCACAAGTAGGCTTACACTGCAATGAAGTTACTGTGAAAAGCCCCTAGTCACCACATTCTGCCGCCTGTTCGGGTGCACGGAGGGAGAATTCAGAATTCTCAGCTGGTACGGGAATTGAACCCACGCTGCTGGCCTTGTTCTTCATCACAAACCAGCTGAATAGCTCACTGAGCTAAACCAGCCCCTATGGTTGAATGGTTACTGTCCATTTGTTAACAATTTTACAGTTCACAAATTGAGTCTGTCCGGCTTCTTTGTGATGCGAGTGGACCTTCTCAGTTGTGGTTGTTGAACAGGTGACATTGTCTTCATTGGTGTAACAACATTTCACTGTTGTGCTGTAGAAGTTTTGAGTAGCTCTGTGTCAATCTGTGTGTGTGTGTGAAAATACACGTTGAGCTGTCTTCACCTTGAGAAGCACTCTTCGATTCCTTCGTAGGATTGAACCTTCGTCTGTTAGAACGACATACGAGTGTGGAGCTGCTTGGCGAATCACACGTGCCATGCAAGACCATCCTCCTGTTTGAATCTGTACCCATACATTATCTCCTGGCTCCAGTGTTGCTGGATCCTTTGCTGTCCTGTCATAATAGCACTGCTGATTTTGCTGGTTTTGCTTTATTTTCTTCACGGCCTCGTCATTTACAGGATCTGCTGTAGGTAAAAATGGTAATGTAGTACGTAGCTGTTGATTCATCAGCAGTTGTGCTGGTGAAAATCCAGCTGCTAGTGGTGTCGCTCTGTAGCTTAACAAAGCTAGGAATGGATCACTTCTTGAATACAAAGCGATTTTAAGCAGTTGCTTTGCTATGTGCACACCTTTTTCAGCTTTCCCATTATATTGCGGATGTAATGGACTGGAAGTGATATGCTGAAAATCATATTGTGTTGAGAATTCTGTCCAATCACAGCTGTCAAAACATGCACTGTATCAGTCATGATGACAGTAAATGGAATTCCATGCCTTCAAATACTTCTTTTGTAGCTTTTATGACAGCTTTTGAACTGGAATTGGGCAATTTGATCTCCTCTGTGTAGTTCGAGAAGTAAAGAAGTAATCTATGGTTAGCAAATAATCATTTCCGTGGAAGCAAAACAGATCGATGCCGACCTTTGACCATGGAGTCTTGACTAGCTCATGCATCGTCAGTGTTTCTTTCTGCTGATGTGATTCGTTCCTCTGACAGTTTTCACATGCTGCGAGACATTTATTGATATTTTCATTGATACCTGGCCAATATACTGATTGATGAGCTCTTCATTTGCATTTTTCCATCCCCCGATGGCCTTCATGCATCTTGCTGAGGATCATGTTCCTTAACGAAGTCGGAATTACTATCCAGTCTTGTCTAAGATTGCTGCTCAGATCCGCTCAAATGTCCCTGTAGCTGGAACAAGTTCTTTGGGCCAATCTTCTTGAATATAACGAAGCACATGCTGGATTGTGTCATCCTTGATTAGTTTCATTTTCTCATCAGAGACCGGGGGCGGGATTCTCCCACATAATTGGAGGGGCGGCCCGTACCGGCGCCAAGAGCGGCGCGAACCACTCCAGCGTCGGGCCGCCCGGAAGTTGCGGAATCCTCTGCTCTTCTGGGGGCTAGGCCAGCGCTGGAGGGGTTGACACAAGCAGCAACTGACGCGAAGGGCCAGTGCGAGTTGGCGCATGTGCAGGACTGCCGGCATATTCTGGCGCATGCGCAGCACCGTCGGCGTGTTTCCTGTGCATGCGCAGGGGTATATTCTCCGCGCCGGCCAGGGCGGAGCTTTACAGAGACCGGCGCAGAGGGAAAGAGTGCCCCCACGGCACAGGCCCGCCCACAGATTGGTGGGCCCCGATCGCGGGCCAGGCCACCGGGGCCGGATCCCCCCACCCCCCCCCCCGAGGACTCCGCTAGCCGCCCTCCAAGCCAGGTCCTGCCGGGATGGACCATGTCTATTTCAAGCCGGCGGGACTGACTTAAAACAGGTGGCCGCTCGGCCCATCGGGGCCCGGAGAATTGCCGGGGGGGGGTCCCTGCCAACAGCCCCCGACCGGCGCGGCGCAATCCCCACCCCCCGCCCGAAAACCAGCACCGGAGATTTTGGCAGCCGGCGACGGAGCGGCGGGGTGGGATTGACGCCGCCCCCATGCGATTCTCCGAGCCGGGCGGGGGGGGGGGGGGGGGGGGGGGGGGGGGGGGGAGTCAGAGAATCCTGCCCAGGTAGACTTTCTGCAATCAGGGTTGCTTGAGCTTCGATTTATTTGGACAACTTTGGACTTCCCAGGATCTTCAGTTGCATGTGACAGTGCATCAGCTACAACAAGGTCTTTACCTGATGTGTAGACTAGTTATAGTTGTACCTTTGCAATCTCATTATCATACATTTCAGTCTCGGAGACATGTCATTCACGTTTTTCTTGATGATCGACACAAGAGGACGATGATGTGTTTCCACGTTTAATGTGGGTAGCCCATACACATAGTTGTGGAACTTGTCCATTCCAGTGGTGAGACCCAAACACTCTTTTTCTATTTGCGCATAGCACTGTTCGCTTGGTGTCACCGCTCTCGATGCATCTGTTATCGGTTTGCCATTTCCCATCACGTCTGCCGAAGCAGCACAGCTCCTATGACATCCTTGCTAGAATCTGTAGATACCTTTTAGGATTAAAGAATTGATGCCGTGGTGAGTGATGTCTTTAAGCCAGACCACTCCTTTTCGTGTTCTTCAGACCATGTGAAAACAACATTTTTCCGTATTAGCTGTCTCCGAGGCGTTGTACGAGATAATAAGTTCAGAATGAACTTTCCCAGAATGTTGACCACACCTAGCAGTCTAAGAACCTCTTTTTTGTCTTTAAGAAAATACATTTTGTTGATGGCTGAAACCTTTTCAGTGCCTGGCTGCACACCTTGAGCTGAAATCTGGTCATTTAAAAACGTGAGTTTGGAGATACCAAATTGACCTTTGATTCTATTTAGGTTCAAGCCAAACTTCTCTTTTTGTTGCATTACTCGTGTTCTTCTTGAGTCGCTGACCATATGATAATGTCATCAACATATACTCTGACGCCTGCAATGCCTTCTATCATTTGTTCATTCACTAGATGAAATATTTCGGATGCTGATATGATACCGAAAGGCATTTGATTAAAGCAATACCTTCCATATGGAGTGTTGGAGGTACAGAGTTTTCTGTTGGCTTCATCTAGCTTCAGTTGCCAAAACCCTCTGGATGCATTCAATTTTGTGAAAATTCTGGCACCAGCCATTTCACTCGTGATCTCGTCATGCTTGGGAATTGGGCAATGTTCCCTCTTTATGTTTTGGTTGAGGTCCTTCAGATCAATGCAGATTCTGAGGTTGACATTTGCTTTCTTGACGCACACCATCGAACTAATCCAGTCAGTGGGTCCGACCACTTTTGTGATGATCTCCAGCTGCTGCATGCGGTTACGTTCCAGACTCAAACATTCCCTCTAGGGAGCTGGTACCCTCGTTGGTGGATGAATGACCGGCTTGGCATTCTCTCTAAGCTGAATCTTATATGCAAATGGTAACATTCCCATTCCATGAAACACGTGCGGAAACTTGTCAATAATAGCATCAATTTTGTCTTTGCCATTGGCTGAGATCTTGTCTGAACTGTGAATGCACTTCATCAGCTGCAGTAGTTTGTATGCTTGTACACCCAACAATGAAGATTGTTTTGGTCCTACATTCTCAAATTTGATAGGCATCCTTATGTCTTTAATCTGGACCATGAGATAGCATGTCCCCATTATGGTAATGACATTGCCACTGTAGTCCCGCAACTGACAGTCATTGTCATCAATTTGAAGTTTTGTCTTCAATTTGGCTAAGTCGGATTGATTTATCAAGTTAGCTCGTGCACCAGTATCCAGTTTAATTGAATATTGTTTCCGTTAATTTTTTTTATTTTTATTTAAAGTACGCAATTAATTTTTTCCAATGAAGGGGCTATTTAGCGCAGCCAATCCACCTACCCTGCACATCTTTGGGTTGTGGGGGTGAAACACAAGCAAACACGGGGAGAATGTGCAAACTCCACACTGACTGTGACCTGGGTGCTCAGCGCAGTAGCGATAACCACTGTGCCGCCGTGCTGCCCGTGTTTCCATTAATTTTTAATCGTATCATCCAATCATCATGATTGTTAACAATAGAGATTGGTTTTAAATTGTCAACATTGGAAATTGCCTGTGAAACATTATTCACTTTTTCAACTGTACCGACAAAGAAAGAGTTTTCTAAATCGTATTCGTTTACGCGCTTTATTTTCACATCTGTTTAAAGTTATTTCTTTTTCAGCTCTTCCTTTAGTAACTGTACCCATTTTCTTAAATTGTTGCGATGTAGTTCCCGCCCTACAACTGAGCATATACTCCATATACAGTCTGATTGCGCAGAAGGGAGTCTGCTAAAATGGAAAAATTACAGGTCTGTGCTTTAAGCTTGAGATCTGTAATAATGCAGTCAAGTATTTCACCTGCTTTCTGAACTCTTTTCTTGAAAATATATCTTTCAAAAGATTCATTTATCTGACGCTTGCAATGCTTGTCGAACATTCCGATTACTGTGCTACTTATTTTTTTTATCATTCTCATTCTCAAAACCTAATGAGTTGAATATTTCTAATGCTTGCAGTCCAGCCATTGATAAGAACAGTGCTATTTTTTGCTGGTCGCTGGCCTCTTCGAGGTCTAAGGCTGAGATATATAACTCAAACTGCTGTTTACCCCATGCCGAAATTGCCTTGGAGTCTGCAAACCCTTCATCTCGCTTTGACTGGGCAGTTTTTCCGACATTACTGGCTTTCATGAGGTCATTGAGACTGGAGCCTGATAGAGTTTTTTTTCTTTTTAAGTTTTTTTTCTTCTCACACGGAGATTTTTTTTCTCTCGCTAGGCTTTTATATCGTACCTTAGCAAGGTTTTCCTGGTATCATGTGATGTTCTCTGTTCTCTTCGTAAGGATGGCTTTGATGTGTAGTGTTCAACAAAGAACATCAAGCTATGTTAATTAACAAAGCTAATTTATTCACACTACTTATAATTGGATTTGAACATCTTACTAGTTACAAAGACTGCTAAATAAACAATGCTATAACTCTTGTCTGCAGGATCTCCAAAACACATGACTACACTCTCTCAGGCCGAAACACCTTCTCCCAGAATCAAGGCTGTCACGTGATTCACTTGACTGCTCTTGATCACCATCTGGTGGCAGATACAGCTACATTAAATTGTTAACCCTTCATTGACTATACAATATCCATATTGTCACACATTCTCTTCTGGCTGTGCAGGCTACAACCGTCTTTGGTGGATCGGTCCTGCTGGTGGGAGAGGACATAACAAGGGATAGTGAGAACAGAGGTTGGGACATTGTTTATTGATAAAATATGTTGCATGTACCAAGGTACAGTGAAAAGTATTATTCTGCACACAGACCTGACAGATCATTCCATACATGTGTACATAAGTACAACATACAAAAAATAATTACAACTGGAAGAAAGGAAAGATGCATAGAAAGATCAATTTAATATATAGACGGGCCATTCAAGAGTCTAACAGCAACAGAAAAAAGGCTGTTTTTGAATCAATTAGAATGAGTTCTCAAGCTTTTGTATCATCTGCCTGAAGAAGTTGGAAAAAAGAATAACCAGGTTGGGAGGGGTTTTTCATTATGTTGCCTGCTTTGCCAAGGTTTTAAAAAAATATATTTAGAGTACCCAATACATTTTTCCCATTTAAGCAGCAATTTAGCGTGGTCAATCCACCTACCCTGCACATCTTTGGGTTGTGGGGGCGAAATGGGGAGAATGTGCAAACTCCTCACGAACAGTGACCCAGAGCCGGGATTGAACCTGAGACCTCGGCACCACGAGGCAGCAGTGCTAACCACTGCATTTTCCCAAGTTTGCAAGAAGTTTAGACCAAGTCAATTTATAGAAGACGGGCTTGTGTGATGGACTGAGCGTTGTTCACAACTTATTGTAATTTCTTACGATTTTGGGCAGAACAGTTGCCATACCAGCTTTGACAAAGGGTCACCTGGACTCGAAACGTTAGCTGTTTTCTCTCCTTACAGATGCTGCCAGAGGTGATGAGATTTTCCAGAATTTTCCCTTTTGGTTTCAGATTCCAGCATCCGCAGTAATTTGCTTTTATCTCGTTGCCATACCAGGCTGTGATGCAACTAGATGGAATGCTTTCAATGGTGCATCTAT
Source organism: Scyliorhinus torazame (assembly GCF_047496885.1). NCBI lineage: Eukaryota > Metazoa > Chordata > Chondrichthyes > Carcharhiniformes > Scyliorhinidae > Scyliorhinus > Scyliorhinus torazame. The sequence continues at coordinate 128,196,785 of NC_092721.1, forward strand.
AGAAATTGGCAAGAGTCATGTGAACATGCTGAATTTCCTTAATTTCCTGAGGAAGTAAAGGTGTTGTTGCGCTTTCTTAATCGTAACGTCGACCTGGGTGGACCAGGACACATTATTGGTAATATTCACCCCTAGGCACTTGAAACTGTCAACCATCTCCACCTTGACATCATAAATATAGACAGGGGCGTGTACTACACCTCGCTTCCTAAAGTCGATGACCAGCTCCTTTGTTTTGCTAACATTGAGGGAGAGATTGCTGTCATTGCACCATGCTACTAAGTTCTCTATCTCTCTCCTGTACTCTGATTTGCTTGAAATCCAACCCACTACAGTCGTATCACCAGCAAACCTATAGATGGAGTTGGGGCCAAATTTTGCCACTCATGTGTGTATAAAGAGTATAGTCGAGGTGAGGCACGATCAATTTGACTGGAGACGAAGTTGAATCCAAACTGAGGCTTTATTAGTATCAGATGTGTGGCCTCCCACAGCAGCTGGCAAAATGGCTGCGAGCTGGAAGCCACGCATATTTATACCCCGCCTCCTGGACGGAGCTCACATGCAGGGGCCACAGGTGAACCTGTAGTGCAGGTTCTACCGTACAACCTCTAATATCAGAACACAGTGGTTTACCACATTCACCCCCCTGTTAAAATTGAGTCCGGCGGAGATGGTGGATAACTATATACAATTAGCAATTTTAATATTTACAGAGCAGTAAAAAAAATGTCTTTGGTCTTCCGGCGGGCCGCTCAGAGGTTCAGCCGGTCCAGTGCGTCCGATCTTTGAGATCGCCGAAGTGGTGACGGCGATGTTGGCGCTGTCGTGGTTGAAGTTGACTCCGGAAGCGTGCCAAAAGCCTCTTCATCAACAGGGGTGGGCAGGGGGAGGACGGACGGTCCTAGGGGGGGTGATGGGGGCGGCGGGGGAGGGGAGGGTGGCGCCGGGGGCAACGGGGGTGGTGTGGAGGTGGAACCTGCTGGTGCCAGGTCCCTGAGGGAGACGGTATCCTGGCGGCCGCATGGAATGCCACGTAGGCGTACTGTGGGTTTGTGTGGAGCAGGTGCACCCTTTCCACCAACGGGTCCGCCTTGTGGAGCCGCATATGTTTACAGAGAAGCACGGTTCCCGGAGCTGTGAGCCAAGTTGGGAGCGATACCCCGGATGTGGACTTCCTGGGGAAGGCAAAAAGACGTTCATGTGGTGTACTGTCAGTGGCAGTGCAGAGTAATGAGTGAATGGAATGTAGTGCATCAGGGAGGACCTCTTGCCAGCGGGAGGCCGGGAGTTTTCTGGACCACAGGGCCAGCTGGACGGCCCTCCATACCGTCCCATTCTCCCTTTCTATCTGTCCGTTTCCACGGTGGTTGAAGCTTGTCGTTCTGCTGGAGGCGATACTCCTGCTGAGCAGGAACTGACGTAGCTCATCACTCATGAATGAGGATCCCCTGTCACTGTGGATGTAGGCGGGGAAGCCGAACAGAGTGAAGATAGAAGTAAGGGCTTTAATGACGGTGGCAGACGTCATGTCGGGGCATGGGATGGCGAAGGGAAATCGGGAGTTTTCATCGATCACACTGAGGAAATATGTGTGTCGATCGGAGGAGGGGAGGGGGCCTTTGAAATCCACGCTGAGGCGTTCAAAGGGGCGGGAGGCCTTCACCAGGTGCGCGCGGTCCGGCCGGTAGAAGTGCGGCTTGCACTCTGCACAGACCTGGCAGTCCTTGCTGATTGTCCTTACTTCCTTGACGGAGTAGGGCAATTTTTGTGCCTTAATGAAATGGTACAACCGAGTAACCCCTGGGTGACAAAGGCTGTCGTGCAGGGTCCGGAGTCGGTCTACTTGTGCGCTGGCACATGTACCTCGGGATAGGGCGTCTGGGGGCTCGTTGAGTTTGCCAGGGCGATACTTAATCTCGTAATTATAGGTGGAGAGCTCGATTCTCCACCGCAAGTTATTATCATTTTTAATCTTGCTCCGATATGTGTTGTTGAACATGAAGGCTACCGACCGTTGGTCAGTGAGGAGAGTGAATCTCCTGCCGGCCAGGTAATGCCTCCAATGTCGCACAGCCTCAACGATAGCCTGGGCCTCTTTTCCGATGGATGTGTGCCGAATTTCGGAGGCATGGAGGGTGCGGGAAAAGAATGCCACGGGCCTGCCTGCCTGGTTGAAGGTGGCGACAAGGGCGACGTCCGCTGTGTGTGTGATTGCACCATGATATGCTGATGTGGATATCATGACATCCCCCCCCTTTCACAAGGATAGGTGCCTACATGCTAATAAATAGAAATGTGTACTGAGTGCATCTGAGTATGTGTGTGCAATATTTACAACATGTACATGAGGCTAATCTATAAACAGAGGAAGGTGTCAGGTACAACAGAGCAACGAGGTTGTACCAATAACAGAACAAATGCAATCAGCAAACGACGAGAGAAAATCTCTGGAACAATGAACGACAAGAAAAGAAACTCATTAACAGTACTGTAAAACAATTCAGTGAGTCCAATGTGCTAACAGGCTCATAGGTCAAGTCTCTCAAGTGGGCGACGAATTCAGGTTGACCGTTAGGGTGGCACACCACTCATCGCCTGATCAATGCTGTGCAGCGGCTGGTGGTTCCGACTTGGGGACATCCGGTTCTTGTGTATTACCGCAATGCGGAAGTGCTCCCTGTCTTCGGTATCGCTGGTCTGCATACTATCAGGATATGACTCAGTGTAGGGGGGCTGAATCGCCCGCACGTCCCTGCGAGGCTGGCGGAATTGTTGGGAGTTGGCAGGTTGAGCTGCTCGACAGCAGGCAGCGTAGTCGTCCATCCTGCCACAGCGGAGGCATTGTCGCGCTTTGGCCGGACATTGCCGCTTTAAGTGGGCGGGGCCACAGTTGGCGCACATCATGACGTCATGGCGTTCGTTGCACCACCACGGATGCACGGTGCGGTCCTGCGTAGAGCGTGCCTGCGCATCACGTCCCTCTGCGTCAACATCCCCTCTTTTGGCGCGTTCAAGCGCGAAGGCCTCGGAAAGCACGCAAAATGGCCGCCCTCATCCGGGCCGCGGGCCGGGAGGAACTCGATCGACTGGACCCGCTCCGCCTCGTAGGACCCGTGCCGTGCCGTTTCGGCCACCTGGATTTGGTAGCCCCGGCTGGTCGCGTTCTCATGGAGGACGCAGGTCTCGATGGCAGTCGCTAGGGTGAGGCGCTTTATTTTAAGGAGCTGCTGGCATAGGGTGTCCGAGATGACCCCAAAAACGATCTGATCCCGTATCATGGAGTCGGAGGTGGGCTTATAGCGCAGGACTGCGCGAGGATACGGGGGGGTGTCAAGTAAGATTGGAAAGGCTCATCCTTACACTGCAGGCGCTGCTGGAAGAGGTACCTCTCGAAGCTTTCATTTTTAAAAAATATATATTTTATTGAATATCTTTTTTCCCTGAGCAACATTTTTCCCGCTTACAAAACAAGCGAAACGATAACAGTAACAAAACAGAAATTTTTAACTTTTTAACAATAATAATAATAATACACAAGTAACAAAACCTCATACTCTATTGACCTATCCTCAACTAAACCTCCTCCCCCCCTCCCCCCTGTCATGATATTCAAACACACACATCATGATGGACACACTAACAGGCAAATCAGAGTACACAACACCACAACCAATCACAGACAAGAACACCAACCACATAAAAAGCACGAGCACGACACCTGGTGGTCAGTAGGTCTGGGGAGAAGGGAACAAGAAAGAGCTGTTAAAACACCACAAGCAGGGAACCCCACGTGCAGAGTGCAAAGACCAAACTGTAAATAGTAAGTTTAAATAAAGAAGCGTTGTACCATATGCAACTGTGTTGGCTCATCTGTGTGTCAGAACACCCAACACCACATGGTACAGGAGTGGATCGATACCTGCCTACTAACCTGCCATTCTGGACATGGACCACACCGGCAAACCGCAGCCGATGCAAGTCACGGGGAACCTAGGTACCAACTGGAAGCTCTACAGGCAGCGATTTGACCTGTACATCTGTGCCACCGAAAAACAGAATGTCTCGGATGACTCGAAGATTGCAATGCTCCTCTTCTACGCAGGTCCGCACGCCACCGACGTCTTCAACTCACTGGTGTTCGAAGAAGGCGAAAGCCAAGCCAAATATGACACGGTCATCCTCAAACTGGACCAGCACTTTCAAGTTGAAGTAAATGAAAGTTTTGAAAGATACCTCTTTCAGCAACGCCTGCAAGGTAAGGAGGAGCTTTTTCAACCCTTTTTGACGCACCTCCGGATTCTAGCGCAGTCCTGCGGTTACGGCACCACCACAGAGTCCATGATCAGGGACCAGATTGTTTTTGGCGTTGCCTCTAGTGGCCTACGCCAGCAGCTTCTTAAAATGAAAAGCCTCACCTTAGCGTCTGCTGTGGAAGCCTGTGTCCTCCACGAAAATGCTACCTGCCGTTTTGCCCGATTTCAGGCGTCCGAGTTGGCACGGAGGGGGTCCCCAGCCGTCGAATCGGCAAGCCAGGCCGCCCACGACGTCGAACGCATCCAGGCCGTCGATTACTTCCTGACCCACGGCCCGTACGACAGCGGCCGCTTCCCGCGCTTTTCGCGGTCTCCCGCGCAGGTGCGCGCCAAAAATAATGGCCACAACGAGGGACGCACTGCGCAGGCGCGCCCACCGCAAGATCGCACTGCGCATGCGCAGTGGCGCAACGAACGCCGTGACGTCATGACGTGCGGCAATTGTGGAGCTCTACATTTAAAAGGGCAATGTCCTGCAAAAAACCGACAGTGCCACAGATGTGGCACGATGGGCCACTACGCAGCCCACTGTCGTTCGGCTCAACCCATGGATCCGGCGCATCCTCGACAACCTCGCAGACGAGTCAGGACCGTCCAGCCCACGCATCAAGACTTCCAGTTAAGTGATGCAGATGACCAGGATGCCTTCCGAGTTTCCGTCATTGATGTCAACAAGGTCAATGCCATCAATCCAGCCGATGAGTGGTGTGCCACCCTGACGGTCAACCGATCTCGCGTCGCCTTCCGTCTGGACACCGGCGCATCCGCCAACCTGATTGCTTACTCTGCAGTCCAGGCCATGAAGGTCAAACCACCCATCACGCCATCCCGGCTCAAGATGGTTGACTATAACGGGAACGTCATCCCGTCCATAGGATCTTGCCAGCTACAGGTGACTCACAAGAGGCACACGGCCACACTCCCCTTCGAAGTTGTCGGCTCATCAAAGGACTCGTTACTGGGCGCACAGGCGTGTAAGGTCCTTCACCTGGTACAGCGCATTATGTCTCTCTCTCCAGATGAGACATCCGACTTCCCGGATGCTGAGTTCCACGCAAATCTCCATTCCCTCCTTGCTCACAACCAGGAGGTTTTTGAAGGCATGGGGACATTGCCATACACGTACAAGATTCGACTCAGACCGGACGCCATCCCTGTCGTTCACGCACCTCGCAGGGTTCCTGCGCCACTCAAAGACCGCCTCAAGGCACAACTGCAGATTCTTCAGGACCAAGGGGTCCTATCCAGGGTCACGGAGCCCACGCCATGGGTCAGCTCCATGGTCTGTGTAAAGAAGCCCTCTGGCGAGCTCCGTATATGTATAGATCCAAAAGATCTGAATAACAATATCATGCGGGAACACTATCCCATCCCGAAACGAGAAGACCTCACCAGCGAGATGGCGCGAGCCAAAATATTCACTAAATTGGATGCGTCCAAAGGATTCTGGCAGATCCAACTGGACCCGGCCAGCCGAAGACTATGCACATTCAACACCCCTTTTGGCAGATTCTGCTACAACCGGATGCCATTCGGCATCATTTCGGCATCTGAAGTATTCCACCGCATTATGGAGCAGATGATGGAAGGCATCGAAGGGGTACGTGTATATGTGGACGATATCATCATTTGGTCCACCACTCCGCAGGAACACATGCATCGTCTACGACGTGTCTTTACCCGCATACGACAAAATGGCCTGCGTCTCAACCGTGCGAAGTGTGCCTTCGGCCAGACGGAGCTGAAATACCTCGGGGACCACATCTCAAGGTCAGGGGTCCGTCCCGATGCAGACAAGGTTAGCGCCATCACAGCCATGCCACGACCGGCTGACAAGAAGGCTGTCTTAAGATTCCTGGGCATGGTCAACTTCCTTGGGAAGTTCATTCCCAACCTGGCTTCTCATACAACAAATATGCGCCATCTCGTAAAAAAATCGACAGAATTCAACTGGCACCAATCGCATCAGCGGGAATGGGAGGAGCTCAAGCACAAACTGGTCACGGCACCAGTGCTGGCCTTCTTTGACACGACTCGCCCTACAAAGATCTCAACAGACGCCAGCCAATCTGGTATTGGAGCGGTACTCCTGCAAAAAGACAGCACGTCGTCATGGGCCCCGGTTGCATATGCCTCACGAGCCATGACCCCTACCGAACAGCGCTACGCGCAAATCGAAAAAGAATGCCTGGGCTTGTTAACTGGACTGGACAAGTTCCACGACTATGTGTATGGCCTGCCACGATTTACGGTCGAAACTGACCACCGCCCCCTGGTCAACATCATTAACAAAGACCTGAACGACATGACTCCTCGCCTCCAGCGCATCTTACTTAAACTCAGGAGGTACGATTTTGAACTGATCTACACTCCGGGGAAGGAGCTCATCGTGGCGGACACTCTTTCCCGAGCAGTGAGCACACCACCAGATGCGGAGGGGTTCGTGCGTCAAATTGAGGCACACGTAACTCTGACAGCAGCAAATCTGCCAGCTGATGATCCTAGTCTGGCCCACATACGCGCAGAGACGGCGACTGACCCCCTTCTGCAGCGAGTGATGCGCCACATGACGGAAGGGTGGCTAAAAGGGCAGTGCCCCCAGTTTTATAATGTGCGAGATGATCTCACCAACATAGACGGGGTCCTTATGAAATCACACAGGATCGTTATTCCGCACAGCGTGCGCCAGATGATTCTTCATCAACTACACGAAGGCCACTTGGGCGTCGAAAAATGCAGACGAAGGGCCCGGGAGGCGGTATATTGGCCGGGTATTAATGAAGACATAGCCAACATGGTGCTCAACTGCACAACCTGTCAGAGGTTTCAGCCGGCGCAACCTCCGGAAACACTTCTACCACACGAGATGGTGACGTCCCCCTGGGCGAAGGTGGGTGTTGACCTATTTCACGCGCTCGGCAGAGATTACATTGTTATTATAGACTACTTCTCAAACTACCCGGAAGTCATGCCTCTCCATGATCTGACGTCGTCCGCAGTCATTGGGGCCTGCAAGGAAACATTTGCTCGCTATGGCATTCCAAGGACTGTCATGTCAGACAATGGACCTTGTTTCGCCAGCCGTGAATGGTCGTCCTTTGCCGCAGCATATGGTTTCACTCATGTGACATCCAGCCCTCTGCATCCACAATCGAACGGGAAGGCTGAAAAGGGTGTCCACATCGCCAAGAGGCTCCTGTGCAAGGCGGCTGCTGCCGGATCGGACTTTAACCTTGCCTTGCTGGCCTATCGATCGGCCCCGCTATCCACGGGTCTCTCGCCAGCGGAGCTACTAATGGGTCGCTCCCTCAGGACGACGGTACCTTCCATCCTGGCACCAACAACAGACCATGAGGCGGTTCTTCGGAACATGCAACTGCAGCGTGATCGCCAGAAAAGTCGGTACGACACACGAGCGACGGACCTGCCCCCCCTGTCCTCCGGAGACAAAGTACGCGTCCATCAACCGTATGGTGGCTGGTCAGCACCGGCCGAAGTCCTCCGACAAGTGGCTCCCCGCTCGTTCCTGGTTCGCATGCCGGATGGTTCCGTGCGTCGCCGCAATCGGCGCGCCCTTCGCCGACTTCCACGCTCACAGCCACACAGCACGCACACGCCAGATCCTCAACAGGCTTCCGAGGATGACTTTGTGGAGCTGCCGCACATCACGCCCTTTCCATCGCCACCCATGGCCATGCCTGCACAGCAGCCGGTGGTTCTTGATCCACCCTTGAGGCGGTCAACCCGAACTCGTCGCAAGCCCATTAGACTGGACTTATAATACCGTTCATATGTTTAACAAGTTGCACAATTTTACATGATAACCTGTTGTTGTTTATCGTTCCAGATGTCGTCTGACTGGACAACTGTTCAAGTTTTTTTTTTCTTCTTCTCTCGTTCGCATTTATGTTATGTTATGGTACAACTTGGTTCATGTGACGCACCCGACATCGCCCCATGTACATAGTTCCGTCATATGCACATGCTGCACACGACACACACACACTCTTAGATGCACTCACGACACGATCATATTTATTACCACGTAGGCACATATCTTTGTAAAAAGGGGGGATGTCATGATATTCAAACACACACATCATGATGGACACACTAACAGGCAAATCAGAGTACACAACACCACAACCAATCACAGACAAGAACACCAACCACATAAAAAGCACGAGCACGACACCTGGTGGTCAGTAGGTCTGGGGAGAAGGGAACAAGAAAGAGCTGTTAAAACACCACAAGCAGGGAACCCCCCACGTGCAGAGTGCAAAGACCAAACTGTAAATAGTAAGTTTAAATAAAGAAGCGTTGTACCATATGCAACTGTGTTGGCTCATCTGTGTGTCAGAACACCCAACACCACACCCCCCTCCCCCCCCGGGTTGCTGCTGCTGGTCATCTGTCTTCCCTCTAACGTTCCCCTAGGTAGTCGAGAAATGGCTGCCACCGCCTGGTGAACCCTTGAGCCGATCCTCTCAGGGCAAACTTTATCTGCTCCAGTTTAATAAACCCCACCATATCGTTTACCCAGGCCTCCAGTCCGGGGGGTTTCGCCTCCTTCCACATAAGTAGGATCTTGCGCCGGGCTACTAGGGACGCAAAGGCCACGACATCGGCCTCTTTCGCCTCCTGCACTCCCGGCTCTTCCGCAACTCCAAATAGAGCTAACCCCCAGCTTGGTTTGACCCGGGCATTCACCACCTGCGAGATCACTCCCGTCACTCCCTTCCAATATCCTTCCAGTGCCGGGCACGCCCAAAACATATGTGCGTGGTTTGCCGGGCTCCCGCCACACCTCCCACATCTGTTCTCCACTCCAAAGAACCTGCTCAATCTTGCCCCCCGTTATGTGTGCTCTATGTAGCACCTTAAATTGAATCAGACTAAGCCTGGCGCATGAGGAAGAGGAGTTTACCTTGCTTAGGGCATCAGCCCACATACCCTCTTCTATCTCCTCCCCTAATTCTTCTTCCCACTTTCCCTTTAGTTCTCCCACCGACTCCTCCCCCTCTTCCCTCATCTCTCTGTAAATCTCTGACACCTTGCCCTCTCCGACCCACACCCCTGAAAGCACCCTGTCATGTATCCCCTGTGTCGGGAGCAACGGAAATTCCCTCACCTGTTGTCTAGTAAACGCCCTCACCTGCATATATCTCAAGAAATTTCCCCGGGGTAACTTATACTTTTCCTCCAATTCTCCCAAGCTCGCAAAAGTCCCATCTATAAATAAAGCTCCCACCTTCCTAATTCCCAACTGGTACCAGCTCTGAAATCCTCCATCCATTCTTCCTGGGGCGAACCTATGGTTGTTCCTGATAGGGGACCCCACCAGGGCTCCCCGCACCCCTCTCTGTCGCCTCCACTGTCCCCATATGTTCAGTGTTGCCGCCACCACAGGGTTCGTGGTGTACTTTTTAGGTGAGAGCGGTAGCGGTGCCGTCACCAGCGCCTCTAGACTCGTCCCTTTACAGGACCTTCTCTCCAGCCTTTTCCACGCCGCTCCCTCAGCCTCCATCATCCATCTACGTATCATTGCCACATTGGCGGCCCAATAATAATCTCCCAAGTTCGGTAGTGCCAGTCCTCCTCTGTCCCTACTGCGCTGAAGGAACCCCCTCCTTACTCTCGGAACTTTCCCTGCCCACACAAAGCTCGCAATGCTCCTATCTATTTTATTAAAAAAGGTCCTGGTGATTAAAATAGGGAGACATTGAAATACAAATAAGAACCTCGGGAGGACCATCATCTTAATTGCTTGCACCCTGCCCGCCAGCGATAAAGGCTGCATGTCCCACCTCTTAAAGTCCTCCTCCATTTGTTCTACCAGCCATGTCAGATTAAGTCTGTGCAAGGTTCCCCAGCTCCTAGCGATCTGAATCCTCAAGTATCGGAAGTTTCTTTCCACTTTCCTTAGCGGTAAGCCTTCTATCTCTCTACTCTGGTCCCCTGGATGTATCACATATAATTCACTCTTCCCCATGTTTAACCAATACCCCGAAAATTCCCCGAACCTCCTCAAAATTCGCATAACCTCTATCATCCCCCCCGCTGGGTCCGACACGTATAACAATAGGTCATCCGCGTATAACGAGACTCGGTGTTCTTCTCCCCCTCTAGTCACCCCTCTCCATTTACTGGAGTCTCTCAACGCCATGGCCAGAGGTTCAATTGCCAATGCAAACAACAATGGAGACAGCGGGCATCCCTGTCTTGTTTCCCCTATATAATCGGAAATACTCCGATCTATGTCGACCTGTAACTACGCTTGCCGTTGGTGCCCCATAAAGTAGTCTAACCCAGCGAATAAACCCGTTCCCAAACCCAAACCTCCTTAACACTTCCCATAAATACTCCCACTCCACCCTATCAAATGCCTTCTCTGCGTCCATTGCCGCCACTATCTCTGCCTCCCCCTCCACTGAGGGCATCATTATCACCCCTAATAGTCGTCGCACGTTAACATTCAATTGTCTCCCTTTTACGAACCCTGTCTGGTCTTCGTGCACCATCCCCGGGACACAGTCCTCTATCCTCGATGCCAGCACCTGTGCCAGCAATTTGGCGTCCACGTTCAATAGTGAAATAGGTCTATGCGACCCACACTGCAACGGATCTTTGTCCTTCTTCAAAATTAGCGATATCGTCGCCTCCGACATCGTCGGGGGTAGAGTCCCCCCTTCCCTGGCCTCATTGAACATCCTCGCCAACAACGGGGCCAACAAGTCCACATATTTTCTGTAGAATTCCACCGGGAACCCGTCCGGCCCCGGGGCCTTCCCTGCTTGCATGCTTCCCAGTCCCTTAATAACCTCGTCCACCTCAATCGGCGCCCCCAGGCCTGCCACCGCCTGCTCCTCCACTTTCGGGAACCTCAATTGGTCCAGGAACTGCCGCATCCCCTCCTCTCCCTCTGGGGGCTGAGACCTATACAGTTCCTCATAAAAGGTCTTAAACACCTCATTTATCTTTCCTGCCCTTCGCACAGTGTCTCCCCTTTCATCCCTAATTCCTCCTATCTCCCTCGCTGCTGCCCTCTTTCGCAGTTGGTGCACCAACAGGCGACTAGCCTTTTCCCCATATTCATACCTCCTCCCCTGTGCCTTCTTCCACAGTACCTCCGCCTTTCTGGTGGTCAGAAGGTCAAACTCGGTCTGGAGTCGTCTCCTCTCCCTGTACAGCTCCTCCTCTGGGGTCTCGGCAAATTCCCTGTCCACCCTTAAAATCTCCCCCAGTAATCTAGCCCTTTCCTTGGCCTCTGTTTTCCTTTTGTGGGCCCCAATAGAAATCAGCTCTCCTTTGACCACCGCTTTTAGTGCTTCCCAGACCACTCCCACAGGGACCTCGCCGTCGTCATTGACCTCCAGGTATCTCTCAATACACCCCCTCACTCTTGCACACACTCCCTCATCCGCCATCAGTCCCACATCTAATCGCCAGAGTGTTCTCTGCTCCCTGTCCTCTCCTACTTCCAGGTCCACCCAATGTGGGGCATGGTCCGAAACCGCTATGGCTGAGTATTCAGCTTCTTCCACCCTAGAGATCAACGACCTTCCTAAAACAAAAAATTCTATCCGGGAGTACACTTTATGGATGTGGGAGAAGAAGGAATACTCCCTAGACCTGGGTCTAAGAAATCGCCATGGATCCACTCCCCCCATTTGGTCCATAAACCCCTTAAGTACCTTGGCCGCTGCCGGCCTTCTTCCAGTCCTTGAGCTGGATCTATCTAGCCCCGGGTCCAGCACTGTATTGAGGTCCCCTCCTAAAATCAAATTTCCTGCCTCCAGGTCCGGAATACGCCCCAGCATCCGTCTCATGAACCCCGCATCGTCCCAATTTGGGGCATATACATTAACCAACACGACCTCCATTCCCTCCAGCCTACCACTCACCATTACATATCTACCTCCACTATCTGCTACGATGTTCTTTGCTTCAAATGCTACCCGTTTCCCCACCAAAATGGCCACCCCTCTGTTCTTTGCGTCCAGTCCTGAGTGGAACACCTGTCCCACCCATCCTTTCCTTAGCCTAGCTTGGTCCGCCACCTTTGGTAGCCATCTAACCCTAAGCCTTAAATTCCAGAACCTCTTCCTTAAACCTCATTGCATGTCCATCTCCAATTCTACTTTAAGATTCACCTTTTAATCAACCTCTTTGACCAAGCTTTTAGTCACCACTCCAAATATTTCCTTCTTTGATTATGATTCAAAGCAATAATTTATTATGCCATATTGCTGTGCTTTATGCTGTTTTACACCCAAAAAATGCAACACAAAATTAAGAGGACCCTGACTTATTAATGGCATAGATACTTGAGAATGGTGTCATTGGTTAATAGGTCATAGAACAATGGAGTTATTTGTAAATACTAAGTGCACATTGCAAATCATAATTGGTAATGCAAAAATAAATTGGAACTGTTTCAGAGTTGACATGATTAAAAATAATACCAACTGTTTAAAGTTCCACCTTGTGGTAGTTCTGGAAGCAGGGCTGCATTTGAACAATTTTTCACTGAAATTGGAAATCAGGATGAGATTACAAGCTGATCTCACTGAACACGCTTTAATGTTTGTCAAAATAAATGTTTTGCTGTTTCTGTGCCTCAAACTCTGATCTTTAAAGTATAAAGCAAATTTAATATTAAAAACTCCCACTACACAGTAATTTTCCATATATGTTCAATATTATAACTGAATCGGAATTGTTCAGTGCAACAGGAACATTGATGCAATCAAATGTGTTGCAAAATGAATGTTGAAATGTACAGATATCTTACAAATATATGTTGGACCAAATGACATCAATGTAATTCAAAAAAATATTTAGCAAACTTCTGTAAGGAAAAATCTAGTTTGAGTGTTCTTTCATTAAACAAACATTTTGCTTTAATTCATCAGGAATGGCAGTGTAGTGATTCTGTTACTGGCATAATAATTCAGAGAATGTGAATTAAAATCCCACCGTGACAGTTTGAGAATTTGAATTCCATTTACAAAATCTGGAAGTTGAAAGCAAAAAGCTAATATTTGTAAAACTGACTTTTGTAAAAGCCAACTAGTTTATCAATGTCCATTTGGGAAGGAAATCTGCCATCCTGACCACACTCCAGTCTCACTGCAACGCTCTTGAACTGCTTTCTGCAGCTGCTTAACAAGTCATTCGGTTGCCACAAACTGTTTGCGATTCAAGACATAGGTCACCATCTCAGGACAACTAGGAATGGCCTCTGCCAGCAACATCCATATCCTGAGAATTAATTTTATTTAATTCACAGGATGTAAGCAAAATTGCTCTTTGCTGTTGTATTTATTAAACTGAGTGACTTGCAAGGTCACTTCAGAGGGCAGTTAAGAATTTACTGTGCTGGCGTGAGACTGGAATCACATATAGACAAGATAAGATCGGTTAGGTTTTTGCGACAATCTGACAGCTTTCTAGAGATGGCAGCTCATCATTTAGATTTCTTGATTTTAACTTGAATTCTAATTCACAAACTGTGTTGAGATTTGAACTCCTGGGCCAGGATATTACTGGCCCCTAAGATGGGAGGTGGGGGAGCTGGTAATGTGCAGGGAGCCACATTGGATCGGCACCCAATTTGATTCTGCTGTTGGGGCATTTTATCAATTGCACAACCTGATACAGAGAGGCTGCCTGCCCCAATAAGGTGGAGAGTTGATTTACATAATTAAAGACCCAATTGGGGGCATTTTTTACGTTGCTGCTGGCATTTTGTCGACATGTGGGGCAACTTCCCGCCCTGTGGGTAGGCCACCAGCTAAATAGATGAAGCCTCCCACTGGCAGCCCATGGGGGGGAATGTCAAAGAAATGGCTGTGGACAGGGAAGGCAGCACTCACTGCCCCAATGATCTCCTCTGAGGGGTTTCCCATCCATCCCTATGAACTAAAAGACATGTTCTTCAACTACCTGCCTAGTTGCTGAGCTCTCCTACATACGCCAGCAGCAACCATCTCTCCTGCTGAAGCCATTGAGGTTTCAGAGCTAGTGAGCATGGAGAGCAAGTCAGCTGTCCTTAATTGGATGGCAGGCTCACAGACAGTCAATTTGGAGGTCGTCTGTAGCAAAATATCCAAGTAAATCCCATTGCCAGAAAATGTGTCTCCTGCTCCTGTCACTGAAGTCCCGCTACCTATTGTAAATTTGAGTCCTTGATTTCTGAATTATTAGTCAAGTGATGCTACATCTATTTTGACATGATTTCCCCTTTTAATTATGCCCTTTAGTCACTGACACCCACCCTTACACTGTCCCAAAGCATCTTCAGCTGCACTTTCCCTTTGCAGCCGATTTTGAGGTGGTACTGGGATAGATGGAGTGAAATAAATCACCTGGAAAACCTTGGAAAAGTTGAAGTTGAACTCAAATGGAAAATTCACCTGGGTCAACATTAAGAGCCACAGGAGAGTATGAAGTCTATCCTTTTGCAATTCCAGCAGACATTCAGGAATGGAGTAAAATCTAGGCTAAACGTGAATATACACAGAACACATGCACTACAAACAAAGAAAGCTACAATGTGAGTATGCGCTGCAACGTGACATGGCTGCTGCGTCAAATGTTTTATGTGCTTGAAGTTCTCTTTATACTTTGGGCATTAATGCCCAAAGTTGGAGTTTACACCCAGAGCAAAAACAAAACACTTTCCAGCTACAGTTAGTAAATCGACTCAGGAAAATAATTAGTTTAGGTGAAATCAGCATGGTGGTTTACTTTTTGTGAATATAATTGCCATTGTTCCCTCCATAGTGCACACAAAAGTTAGAACTACCGACACATAGGAGTACGTTTAGGACCACTTTTAGAAGGCCCTGTCAGCTCGGGTGGCAGGGTCCCACAGGGGTGACTGAAGGCTGTAAAATGGTCTGCACACTTAATTTACAGCTACTGGTTTGTGAGGGCATCATTTAAAATCAGCCCGATGACAAATCATTTGACTTTGGGCAGTAGTGCATTTCTAAAAATACCTTTAGTGGTTTTTTTATACGTGCATTAGTCATTTCTGCTGGGTAATCTGCCATTTTTATCATTCAAATTCCATATTTTTTCTTAATTGCAGCTGTCATTTAAATAAGAGCAAAGTGCATGGCAAGATTCAGAAATTTGTTGGGTGTTCAAAACACACTACATGATTTCAGTGAGGAAGGGAAGTTTCTGAGGAACTGAAAATAGAAAATGCTGGAAATATGCAGCAGGTCTGGCAGCATCTGTGGAGAGAGAAACAGAGTTCGCATTTTTAATATTTATTTTTCAAGACCTCACTTTGTATTACATCTGATCAATGAATATTATGTACAATATGGTACTCTACTTGATGTGTCTTAGTGTCAGTCCCTGTGTATGCGTAGAGTATAAAGGGATAAAATTCACTCTGACCCGCTACATATGTACCGACTTTCCCACTGCATGGTGCAATAATCACTGGTTTTCATATCATTGGTAAGGCCTTTAGTTTTCATTTTCACAGAAAATAGGGCGAAATTGTGAAATGTGATACTAAAACACTCTTAAACCTTGCGATCCCATGTAATTAAACATGGTTCAATTTAGTTAACTTAAATTGTAACGCAGTGGCTTTGATCGAAGGCCGATACTCAGGGCTGTTCTTGAGTTGATAATTCTGTACTGTGTGATGCACAATCAATAACCTCAGAAACGAGATTGGAGACAATTGAAGGCTTTAATATGCTAGATGTTTCCCCCAGCAGCGTAGGTACAGAAGAAAGCTGCTGGGGCAGCATGGGCTCTTATACCCTGCCTTGCAAGGCGGAGCTAACATGCAAGCTTATCCAATTTGAACAAGTACATTCTCCACCAATGGTATTCCGGCATTACTAGGTACCGTAATCCTCCTAACACAGACTACCACATTCACCCCCTGTTAAAAAGGAGTCCGGCGGGGGTGGTGGCTTCGTATTACAACATGATAGAAGTGGTAGAAGTTATAGTTATGAAGGTACCGTAATGCCTCCCTCCGTACAGCGTTCTGCTTCATTACAACTTTTAACTATTTACAACAGTAATGTACATTTCAAAAGGAAGCAATTAGTCGATCGGGGGCCCTGGTCGTCCTCTGCAATCATCGTAGCTTTGGTGGTGATGTCAGTGGAGGTTCGGGCGTCTGTGACGCCGGGAGCGTGGTTTCGGCTTCTGCGGCGGCTTCATCACCCCTAGACATGGCTGGTGGAATGGCCGACTGGCCTGGGAAGGGGGCGGCTGTGGGGTGCGCTGGTGGGAGGGAGGGTGGGACTGGTGGTGGTGGTGGGGGGGGGATCCAGCGGGCGCCAGGTCCCGTAGGGAGACCGTATCCTGTCAGCCGTCGGGGTACGCCACGTAGGCGTACTGAGGGTTAGCGTGGAGGAGATGGACCCTCTTGACCAATGGGTCCGATTTGTGCGCCTGCACGTGTTTTCGGAGCAGGACGGGTCCGGGAGCTGCCAGCCAGGTCGGGAGCGAGGTCCCAGAGGAGGGCTTCCTGGGGAAGACAAGGAGATGTTCGTGAGGTGTTTGGTTGGTCGTGGTACACAGCAGTGACCGGATGGAGTGGACGGTATCCGGGAGGACTTCCTGCCAGTGGGAGACTGGGAGATTCCTGGACCGCAGGGCCAGTAGGATGGTCTTCCAGACCGTTCCGTTCTCCCTCTCTACCTGTCCGTTTCCTCGGGGGTTGTAAGTGGTCGTCCTGCTCGAGGCAATGCCCTTGCTGAGCAGAAATTGATGCAGTTCGTCGCTCATAAAGGAGGACCACCTATCACTGTGTATGTAGGCGGGGAAACCGAACAGCGTAAAGATACCATGGACGGCTTTTATGACGGTGGTTGCGGTCATGTCGGGGCAGGGGATGGCTAAAGGGAACCGGGAGTATTCGTCAATCACGTTCAGGAAGTACGTGTTGCAGTCGGTGGAGGGGAGGGGGCCTTTGAAATCCATACTGAGGCATTCAAAGGGACGGGAAGCCTTTATCAGGTGCGCTTTCTCTGGCCTGTAGAAGTGCGGCTTGCACTCCACGCAGATTTGGCAGTTCCTGGTGGCTGTCCTGACCTCCTCGATGGAGTAGGGCAGGTTGCGGGTCTTGATGAAGTGCAAAATTCGAGTGACCCCCGGGTGGCAGGGGTCCTCGTGGAGGACTCGGAGGCGGTCCACTTGTGCGTTGGCACATGTGCCGCGGGATAAACTAGTATGGCAGGGGGGTGGGCACGGGAGCAATAGGTCAGAAGGTTAGAGCATTGAGGGGGAACTAGGGAATAGGGACAGTGTGGCTCTGAGGCAAAGCAGACAGGGAGAAGTTGCTGAACACAGCGGGTCTGGTGGCCTGAAGTGCATATGTTTTAATGCAAGACGTATTACGGGTAAGGCAGATGAACTTAGAGCTTGGATTAGTACTTGGAACTATGATGTTGTTGCCATTACAGAGACCTGGTTGAGGGAAGGGCAGGATTGGCAGCTAAGCGTTCCAGGATTTAGATGTTTCAGGCGGGATAGAGGGGGATGTAAAAGGGGTGGCGGAGTTGCGCTACTGGTTAGGGAGGATATCACAGCTGTACTACGGGAGGACACTTCAGAGGGCAGTGAGGCTATATGGGTAGAGATCAGGAATACAAAGGGTGCAGTCACAATGTTGGGGGTTTACTACAGGCCTCCCAACAGTCAGCGGGAGATAGAGAAGCAGATAGAACATAGAACATAGAAAAATACAGCACAGAACAGGCCCTTCGGCCCATGATGTTGTGCCGAACCTTTGTCCTAGATTAATCATAGATTATCATTGAATTTACAGTGCAGAAGGAGGCCATTCGGCCCATTAAGTCTGCACCGGCTCTTGGAAAGAGCACCCTACCCAAAGTCAACACCTCCACCCAACACTAAGGGCAATTTTGGACATGAAGGGCAATTTATCATGGCCAATCCACCTAACCTGCACATCTTTGGACTGTGGGATGAAACCGGAGCACCCGGAGGAAACCCACGCAGACACGGGGAGGATGTGCACAGACAGTGACCCAAGCCAGAATCGAACCTGGGACCCTGGAGCTGTGAAGCAATTGTGCTATCCACAATGCTACCGTGCTGCCCTTAAGAACAGATACATCTACACTATATCATTTTACCGTAATCCATGTACCTATCCACTAGCTGCTTGAAGGTCCCTAATGTTTCCGACTCAACTACTTCCACAGGCAGTGCATTCCATGCCCCCACTACTCTCTGGGTAAAGAACCTACCTCTGACATCCCCCCTATATCTTCCACCATTCACCTTAAATTTATGTCCCCTTGTAATGGTTTGTTCCACCCGGGGAAAAAGTCTCTGACTGTCTACTCTAACTATTCCCCTGATCATCTTATAAACCTCTATCAAGTCGCCCCTCATCCTTCTCCGTTCTAATGAGAAAAGGCCTAGCACCCTCAACCTTTCCTCATAAGATCTACTCTCCATTCCAGGCAACATCCTGGTAAATCTCCTTTGCACCTTTTCCAAAGCTTCCACATTCTTCCTAAAATGAGGCGACCAGAACTGTACACAGTACTCCAAATGTGGCCTTACCAAAGTTTTGTACACTGCATCATCACCTCACGGCTCTTAAATTCAATCCCTCTGTTAATGAACGCTAGCACACCATAGGCCTTCTTCACAGCTCTATCCACTTGAGTGGCAACTTTCAAAGATGTATGAACATAGACCCCAAGATCCCTCTGCTCCTCCACATTGCCAAGAACTCTACCGTTAACCCTGTATTCCGCATTCATATTTGTCCTTCCAAAATGGACAACCTCACACTTTTCAGGGTTAAACGCCACCTGCCATTTCTCAGCCCAGCTCTGCATCCTATCTATGTCTCTTTGTAGCAGACAACAGCCCTCCTCACTATCCACAACTCCACCAATCTTCGTATCGTCTGCAAATTTACTGACTCACCCTTCAACTCCCTCATCCAAGTCATTAATGAAAATCACAAACAGCAGAGGACCCAGAACTGATCCCTGCGGTACGCCACTGGTAACTGGGATCCAGGCTGAATATTTGCCATCCACCACCACTCTCTGACTTCTATCAGTTAGCCAGTTCGTTATCCAACTGGCCAAATTTCCCACTATCCCATGCCTCCTTACTTTCTGCAGAAGCCTACCATGGGGAACCTTATCAAATGCCTTACTAAAATCCATGTACACTACATCCACTGCTTTACCTTCATCCACATACTTGGTCACCTCCTCAAAGAATTCAATAAGACTTGTAAGGCAAGACCTACCCCTCACAAATCCGTGCTGACTATCCCTAATCAAGCAGTGTCTTTCCAGATGCTCAGAAATCCTATCCTTCAGTACCCTTTCCATTACTTTGCCTACCACCGAAGTAAGACTAGCTGGCCTGTAATTCCCAGGGTTATCCCTAGTCCCTTTTTTGAATCGGGGCACGACATTCGCCACTCTCCAATCCCCTGGTACCACCCCTGTTGACAGTGAGGACGAAAAGATCATTGCCAACGGCTCTGCAATTTCATCTCTTGCTTCCCATAGAATCCTTGGATATATCCCGTCAGGCCCGGGGGACTTGTCTATCCTCATGTTTTTCAAAATGCCCAACACATCTTCCTTCCTAACAAGTATTTCCTCAAGCTTACCAATCTGTTTCACACTGTCCTCTCCAACAATATCGCCCCTCTCATTTGTAAATACAGAAGAAAAGTACTCGTTCAAGACCTCTCCTATCTCTTCAGACTCAATACACAATCTCCCGCTACTGTCCTCGATCGGACCTACCCTCGCTCTAGTCATTCTCATATTTCTCACATATGTGTAAAAGGCTTTGGTGTTTTCCTTGATCCTACCCGCCAAAGATTGTTCATGCCCTCTCTTAGCTCTCCTAATCCCTTTCTTCAGTTCCCTCCTGGCTATCTTGTATCCCTCCAATGCCCTGTCTGAACCTTGTTTCCTTAGCCTTACATAAGTCACCTTTTTTCTCTTAACAAGACATTCAACCTCTCTTGTCAACCATGGTTCCCTCACTCGACCATCTCTTCCCTGCCTGACAGGGACATACATATCAAGGACACGTAGTACCTGTTCCTTGAACAAGTTCCACATTTCACTTGTCTCCTTCCCTGACAGCCTATGTTCCCAACTTATGCACTTCAATTCTTGTCTGATAGGTAGACAGATTTTGGAAAAGAGTAAAAACAACAGGGTTGTTTTGATTGGAGACTTCAACTTCCCCAATATTGACCGGGACTCACTTAGTGCCAGGGGCTTAGACGGGGCAGAGTTTGTAAGGAGCATCCAGGAGGGCTTCTTAAAACAATATGTAGACAGCCCAACTAGGGAAGGGCGGTACTGGACCTGGTATTGGGTTTGAGCCCGGCCAGGTGGTAGAAGTTTCAGTAGGGGAGCATTTCGGGAACAGTGACCACAATTCAGTAAGTTTTAAAGTGCTGGTGGACAAGGATAAGAGTGGTCCTAGGGTGAATGCGCTAAATTGGGGGAAGGCTAATTATAACAATATTAGGCAGGAACTGAAGAACCTAGATTGGGGGCGGATGTTTGAGGGCAAATCAACATCTGACATGTGGGAGGCTTTCAAGTGTCAGTTGAAAGGAATTCAGGACCGGCATGTTCCTGAGAGGAAGAAGGATAAATACGGCAATTTTCGGGAACCTTGGATAATGAGAGATATTGTAGGCCTCGTCAAAAACAAAAAGGAGGCATTTGTCAGGGCTAAAAGGCTGGGAACAGACGAAGCCTGTGTGGAATATAAAGAAAGTAGGAAGGAACTTAAGCAAGGAGTCAGGAGGGCTAGAAGGGGTCACAAAAAGTAATTGGCAAATAGGGTTAAGGAAAATCCCAAGGCATTTTCTATGTGTGGAGCCAGAGGAAATGGGCGAGGTACTAAATGAATACTTTGCATCAGTATTCACCAAAGAGAAGGAATTGGTAGATGTTGAGTCTGGAGAAGGGTGTGTAGATAGTCTGGGTCACATTGAGATCCAAAAAGACGAGGTGTTGGGCGTCTTAAAAAATATTAAGGTAGATAAGTCCCCAGGGCCTGAAGGGATCTACCCCAGAATACTGAAGGAGGCTGGAGAGGAAATTGCTGAGGCCTTGACAGAAATCTTTGGATCCTCACTGTCTTCAGGTGATGTCCCGGAGGACTGGAGAATAACCAATGTTGTTCCTCTGTTTAAGAAGGGTACCAAGGATAATCCAGGGAACTACAGGCCGGTGAGCCTTACTTCAGTGGTAGGGAAATTACAGGAGAGAATTCTTCGAGACAGGATCTACTCCCATTTGGAAGCAAATGGACGTATTAGTGAGAGGCAGCATGGTTTTGTGAAGGGGAGGTCGTGTCTCACTAACTTGATAGAGTTTTTCGAGGAGGTCACAAAGATGATTGATGCAGGTAGGGCAGTGGATGTTGTCTATGTGGACTTCAGTAAGTCCTTTGACAAGGTCCCTCATGGTAGACTAGTACAAAAGGTGAAGTCACACGGGATCAGGGGTGAGCTGGCAAGGTGGATACAGAACTGGCTAGGTCATAGAAGGCAGAGAGTAGCAATGGAAGGATGCTTTTCTAATTGGAGGGCTGTGACCAGTGGTGTTCTGCAGGGATCAGTGCTGGGACCTTTGCTGTTTGTAGTATATATAAATGATTTGGACGAAAATGTAACTGGTCTGATTAGTAAGTTTGCAGACGACACAAAGGTTAGTGGAATTGCGGATAGTGATGAGGACTGCCAGAGGATACAGCAGGATTTAGATTATTTGGAGGCTTGGGCGGAGATATGGCAGATGGAGTTTAATCCGGACAAATGTGAGGTAATGCATTTTGGATGGTCTAATGCAGGTAGGGAATATAGAGTGAATGGTAGAACCCTCAAGAGTATTGAAAGTCAGAGAGATCTAGGTGTACAGGTCCACAGGTCACTGAAAGGGGCAACACAAGTGGAGAAGGTAGTCAAGAAGGCATACGGCATGCTTGCCTTCATTGGCCGGGGCATTGAGTATAAGAATTGGCAAGTCATGTTGCAGCTGTATAGAACCTTAGTTAGGCCACACTTGGAGTATAGTGTTCAATTCTGGTCGCCACACTACCAGAAGGATGTGGAGGCTTTAGAGAGGGTGCAAAAGAGATTTACCAGAATGTTGCCTGGTATGGAGGGCATTAGCTACGAGGAGCGGTTGAATAAACTCGGTTTGTTCTCACTGGAACGACGGAGGTTGAGGGGCGACCTGATAGAGGTCTACAAAATTATGAGAGGCATAGACAGAGTGGATAGTCAGAGGCTTTTCCCCAGGGTAGAGGGGTCAATTACTAAGGGGCATAGGTTTAAGGTGAGAGGGGCAAGGTTTAGAGTAGATGTACGAGGCAAGTTTTTTGCACAGAGGGTAGTGGGTGCCTGGAACTCGCTACCGGAGGAGGTGGTGGAATCAGGGACGATAGTGACATTCAAGGGGCATCTTGACAAATACATGAATAGGATGGGAATAGAGGGATACGGACCCAGGAAGTGTAGAAGATTGTAGTTTAGTCGGGCAGCATGGTCGGCATGGGCTTGGAGGGCCGAAGGGCCTGTTCCTGTGCTGTACATTTCTTTGTTCTTTGATAGGTCATTAGGAGGCTCGTTTAGCTTCCCGGGACGATACAAGATCTCATAGTTGTAGGTGGAGAGTTTGATCCTCCACCGTAAGATCTTGTCGTTTTTTAATCTTGCCCCGCTGTGCATTATCGAACATGAAAGCAACCGACCGTTGGTCAGTGAGGAGAGTGAATCTCCTGCCGGCCAGGTAATGCCTCCAATGTCGCACAGCTTCTACTATGGCCTGGGCCTCCTTTTCGACTGAGGAATGGCGGATTTTGGCGGCGTGGAGGATGTGTGAGAAGAAGCCCACAGGTCTGCCCGCTTGGTTGACGATGGCCGCCAGAGCTACGTCGGACGCGTCGCTCTCGACCTGGAAGGGGAGGGACTCGTCGATGGCATGCATCATAGCCTTTGCAATGTCTGCTTTGATGCGGCTGAAGGCCTGGCGGGCCTCTATCAACAGGGGAAAAACTGTGTATTGGATCAGTGGACGGGCCTTGTCCGCATATTTGGGGACCCACTGGGCATAGTAAGGAAAAAAGCTGAGGCAGCGCTTCAGGGCCTTGGAGCGGTGCGGGAGGGGGAACTCCATAAGGGGGCGCATGCGCACAGGGTCGGGGCCTATCACTCCATTACGCACTACGTAGCCGAGGATGGCTAGGCGATCGATGCTAAATACGCATTTAACCTTGTTATACGTTAGATTAAGGATTTTTGCGGTTTGGAGGAATTTTCGGAGGTTGGTGTAGTGGTCCTGCTGGTCGCGGCCGCAGATGGTGACGTTATCGAGGTACAGGAATGTGGCCTGTAAATCGTACTGGTCAACCATTCGGTCCATCTCTCGCTGGAAGACCGAGACCCCGTTAGTGACACCAAAGGGAACCCTTAAGAAGTGGTAGAGCCGTCCATCTGCCTCGAAGGCAGTGTATTTGCAGTCACTAGTGCGGATGGGGAGCTGGTGGTAGGCGGACTTAAGATCCACCATGGAGAAGACCTTGGAATGCGCAATCCCGTTGACCAGGTCGGATATGCGGGGGAGAGGGTACGTGTTGAGCTGCGTAAACCTGTTGATGGTCTGACTGTAGTCGATGACCATCCTATGCTTCTCCACGGTCTTTACCACCATTACTTGAGCTCTCCAGGGGCTGTTGCTAGCCTCAATGACACCTTCCTTCAGTAACCGTTGGACCTCCGACCTAATAAAAATCCGGTCCTGGGCACTATACCATCTGCTCCTGGTGGCGACGGGTTTGCAATCTGGGGTGAGGTTCGCAAACAGGGAGGCGGATCGACCTTGAGGGTCGCGAGGCTGCAGACAGTGAGGGGGGTATAGGGTCGCCGAATTTGAACGTTAGACTTTGGAGCTTACACTGAAAATCCAATCCGAGGAGTGTGGCCGCGCAGAGGTGGGGAAGGACGTAGAGTCGGTCGTTTTTGAACTCCCTTCCTTGGACTGTGAGGTTAGCTACACAAAACCCCTTGATCTCGACCGAGTGAGATCCGGAGGCCAGGGAGATTTTTTGATTAACGGGGTGGATGGGGTGAGAACAGCGTCTTACCGTATCGGGGTGTATGATGCTCTCCGTGCTCCCAGAGTCAATTAGGCAGGACATTTCATGCCCATTAATAAGCACCGTCGTCGTAGCAGTCACTAGTGTTTGGGGCCAAGACTGGGCCAGAATCATCGAGGCTACTCGTGGCAGCAGTTGGATGTTCTCTTCGGGCGGTGTGTGGTCAGCCGAGCTGGGATCTTGAGAGTCCATCCAAGATGGCGGCGCCCACTGGTCGCACATGGCTGGGTATGCACAAAATGGCGGCGCCCATCCATCGCACGTGGCATCCGCGGGACAAGATGGCGGCGCCCAGAGGCCGCACGTGGCCCTGGAGGAGGAAGATGGCGGCGCCCGCTGGCCGGGCGGGGACCGTGGAGAGGATTGTGGTGGCAGTTCGCATTCGCCGCCGGAGACCGCAGCGACTGCCCGGGCCTGGCATACCGCCACGAAGTGGCCCTTTTTACTGCATCCCTTGCAGGTGGATGCGCGGGCCGTACACCGCTGCCGGGGGTGCTTGGCCTGCCCGCAGAAATAGCAGCGGGGCCCCCCGGGGTTGCCAGGCCGTCTTGCAGCACAAGCTTGTGGGGGATTGGAGATGTCTCGGGGTCGGCCGCGGGGGGGGTTCCACGCTGCCCAGGGTGCTGCCGTGCGGTCGGGGACATAAGCGTGGGTGTTTTGGGAGGTCACATCCAGGGCGCCGGCAAGGGCCCATGCCTCCTTGAGGCCTAGGGTGTCTTTCTCCAGCAATCGCTGGCGGATTTGGGAGGACAGCATACCTGCAACAAAGGCGTCCCGGATCAAGAGTTCTGTGTGTTCGCTCGCCGAAACTTGCGGGCAGCTGCAGTTTCTCCCCAACACCAGGAGCGCACGGTAGAATTCTTCCAGCGATTTCCCAGGGATTTGTTGCCTCGTCGCTAGCAGATGTCGGGCGTAGACCTGGTTTACCGGGCGAATATAATGTCCTTTCAGCAGGTCCATTGCTGCATCGAAGTCGTCCGCGTCCTCGATGAGGGTGTAAATTTCTGGGCTCACCCTCGAATGCAGAACTTGCAGTTTCTGTTCTCCCGTGGGTGTGTTTTCGGCCGTTCCGCGATATCTGTTGAACCACGTCAGCCAATGCTTGAAGGTTGCCGCTGAGTTTGCCGCGTGGGGGCTGATTTGCAGACACTCCGGCTGGATTCGGAGCTCCATCCTTTTAAATCTAGTGTATTAAATTGATGCACAATCAATAACCTCAGAAACGAGGCTTTAAGACGCTAGATGTTTCCCCCAGCAGCGAAGGTACAGAAGAAAGCTGCTGGGGCAGCACGGGCTCTCATACCCCGCCTTGCAAGGCGGAGCTAACATGCAAGCTTATCCAATGGGAACAAGTGCATTCTCCACCAATGGTATTCCGGCATTACTAGGTACCGTAATCCTCCTAACACAGACTTACCACACTGTCTAATGATCTTTTGGGGTTATATGCCCTCTTTCAGAAGTTGTGCAATAGGTTTTGTTAGTTTTCAAGGTTGGCAAGATGAACAATTCAGCTGAAACTAATGCAGTTGATGTGAGACACTTTCAGTCCTTTGCTTATGACAACGTTTTAACTAAAAAGTTAAATTCATGTTTCCCTCCCTTACATGGTGTAATCACTTTAAAACTCCTTTAAGTCCATGAATGCTTTGTCTTCAGAATTTCTTTGTTTTTACAAATCTGATGTAATTCTTTCTAAAGCCATCATAAAAAGAAAGTAGATTGGAAATATAACAATTGGAAATATAATAATAAGACACCACAAAGGATTCAGAAACTTTGGGATAAATTTCCTTCAATGCATTCTTCAGATTGAGGGGCACAGGTTGAGGTAGAATTACACGCACAAACCTTGCTTATCTGGTCCAGTTTCCTTTCTGAGTTTCATTAACCAATGTGGCCGTATCTCTGGTGGAATCCCAAATACAAATTTGCCTCCATGAAGGGGGAGCTGTAGTGCACGTGCAGCAATGGAAATTGGAATTATTGTTAATGCAACGGAAGAGCCTTGAAGAGTTTTTAATATTGCTCCTTAGGAGCTACAAGATGACTAAGAGGGAAGGGGACCATTACGAGGGAGAGCCAGAGTCTACTACGAGCGCCACACCCTCCAAGATTCTGTTCTTCGTCCCGCCAGCTGGCCAATGGGGTTTCCCATAGTGGGCAGCCCCACGCCGTCAGGAAATCCCCGGGCGTGGGTGCGCTGCTGGCACAATGGAGAATCCTGCCAGTGGAGTCTCCATCCCCACTGATTTGAGCCAGCGAAATTGGATGTTACAACCAGGGGTGGAAGGACAAGGAGCTGGAGAGAGTGAGGGATTTGTTTCTGGAGGGGCGGTTTGCAAGTTGGGAGGAATTGAAGGTGAAATCGGCGCTTTGGGGACCGGATAGGTTCAGATATCACCAGGCGCAGGACTTTGTTCGGCAGGCATTTTGGACTTTCCCGGAGCCACCACTGCTACCTTGCTGGAAAGGATACTCTCGTGTGCGGGGTTGGAGGAGGGCAGTTTGTCTAAAATATATGGGTGGATCATGGGGGAAGGGTAGGTCTTGGTGGATGAGGTGAAGACCAGGTGGGAGGAGCTAGGACCCATTTTGGGGGAGGAGTTGTGGAGTGAGTCCCTTTGTAGGGTGAATGCTACATCATCCTATGTGAGGTTGAGCTTGATACAACTGAAGGTGGTGTTTACGGCGCATCTCACCAGGTCCAGGATGAATCAATTTTTCGAGGGGATTGAGGATAAGCGTGAGCAGTGTTCGAGAGGGCCTGCTCACCATATGCCCCATGTTCTGGTGCTGTTCCAAGCTAGTGGGTTTTTGGGGGTCCTTTTTCTGCACCATATCGGCAATCCTGACTATTGACTTAGAGCCCTGTCCGTTAGTCGCTGTATTTGGGGTGTCAGACCAACTAGAGTTGAGGACGGGGGCGGGCGCTTTGGCATTCACATCGCTGCTGGCCTGGCAATGGACACTGCTGAGCTGGAAGTAGGCAACGCCACCCAGTGCCAAAGCATGGTTGTGTGATTTGATGGAATTCTTGTACCTCAAGAAGGTCAAGTTCACGGTGAAGGGGACGATCGGTGGGTTCTATCATTGATGGCAGCCGTTTATTTTGCACTTTAAGGATTTGATTACTGTTAGTTGATAGAGTGGGGGGGGGTAGGTTGGTGAAGGGGAGGATTGTTCTGGGTGGCATTCCTGTTACTGTTGCTTGTATTTTTCTGATAAATGTGTTGGTAAGGTTGTGTTTTGTTAAAGTTTTGATGACAAATGTTAAAATTTTAAGAAAAATATTGTTAAAAAAAGAATTAATGGGAATTTATTGAATCACTGAACATTTCACTGTTTTTTCGCGACTAAAGATAATAAATGTCCATGCATCATTTTGTTTTCTTAAATAGCATAAGTTAAGTTAATTATTAATTCATACCAGAATTATGTATGGACATTTATTTTGATATTAGAAACATTAATACTACATGAGAAAACATTTATTTGAAGCATTCTAATATGTGTTATAAAATTATCACAATTATGTTCTGAGAAACATATATTTATCCTCCATCATGTTGCGCACACAGGAGCCGGTCTGGATGTGTGATGTCGTGCAAGTGATGGGCATGATCTGGCCTGTTCTCTTGTATGGCATTGGCCATGGCGTTGCATCTCCGTGACTTACTCTTTGGGCCAGCTCGCTCATCACTTCCAGGACACATAGTGATTTGCAGACATAAGAACAAAAGAAAAGCTGGAGAAACCTGGGCAGCATTGGTGGAGAGAAACAGTGTTAATGTTTCAGGTGATGACATTTCATCATAACCTTCTTTTTATTTATCCTTATTTCAGATTTTCAGAATCCACAGTATTTTGCTTTTGTATTAATGGCCGGCAGATCGCATTTTGAGAAACACTGGACTAAATTATCATTCAGAATTCAGAACCAAACAGAACGTGGTAAATAATTGGAAAACAAGGGAAACGTTGATTAGAGGACAAGACAGCAAGCTGTAAGTCAAAGTTTGAACATTTATCCCTGAGGCAAGACACTACAACTAATATAATCTGCTAATGGTTCATGCATCTTAAGAATTGTTTTTAGAATATTGTGTGTAATATGTACCTTTTAGAACAAATAGTTTGTGGTTATTACAACAAAACCACAATGCATACTAAGCTGACATGGCTATTTTCCTCACCACATCATTGTGAAATCAGAATGACTGATCTAATAACATGCTCCAGATATTTCACCAAATCATGCAATAATATTTCTAGTATAGTATGTGAACCAGAACATACCAATGGGCACATTCTGCATTGCCATTTCCTCGAGTACCACTTTTACAGGCCTATAACCCAACGCTCTTGGTTATTATTTTAAACCGTATTTTTTTCAATCTTTTTGTTGATAATGTGCACCCTTCTGTTCTGACTCCCAATTTCTGCAAGCAGTACAGTTGGTTGGCGAATTGAAGTAGAGACATCCATGACTCTTGATTGCCTTCAATGTCACATGTAGATCTACAGTAACATGAATGGATCGAGTATTTTGGTTCTTATTTTATTATTCAGTCACGGGATGTGAGCTTCGCTGGCTGGATCAGCATTGATTGCCCATCCCTAATTGCCCTTGAGAAAGTGGGTGGTGAGTTGCCTTCTTGAACCGCTGCAGTCCCTGTGGTGTAGGTATGCCCACAGTGCTGTTTGGGAGGGAGTTCCAGGATTTTAACCCAGTGACAGTGAAGGAACGATTATATATTTCCAAGTCAATTTGGTGAGTGGCTTGGAGGGGAACTTGCAGGTGGTAGTGTTCCCATAAACAATGGTTAGCACTGCTGTCTCATCAGCGCCGGGGACCCAGGTTCAATTCCGACCTTGGGTCGCTGTGTGTGTGGAGTTTGCACATTCTACCCATGTCTGCGTGGGTTTCCTCTGGGTGTCCAATTTCCACCCACAGCCTAAAGATGTGTAGGTTAGGTGAATTGGCCATGCTAAATTGCCCCTTAGTGTCCAAAGGTCAGGTTAGGTGCAGTTACATGGTTATGGGGATAGGGCGGAGGATTAGGCCTCGGTAGAGTGCTCTTTCAGAGGGTCGGTGCAGACTCATTGGGCCAAATGGCTTCCTTCTTCACTATAGGGATTTGCTGTGGAAGAGATTGGTAATGGTTTGTACCATATATGGTACTGTAGAGTAGTCTTATTATACCAGATTCCTTAAAATGTGACATGGAAGTGAGAGCACCACAAAGCAAAAATGTCAGGGAAAAGAAGAACTGAACTGACATGTCTATGGCCTTCAACAGTTCACCAATACTTTTAGAACCTTAGTTAGGCCACACTTGGAGTATAGTGTTCAATTCTGGTCGCCACACTACCAGAAGGATGTGGAGGCTTTAGAGAGGGTGCAGAAGAGATTTACCAGAATGTTGCCTGGTATGGAGGGCATAAGCTATGAGGAGCGATTGAATAAACTCGGTTTGTTCTCACTGGAACGAAGGAGGTTGAGGGGCGACCTGATAGAGGTATACAAAATTATGAGGGGCATAGACAGAGTGGATAGTCAGAGGCTTTTCCCCAGGGTAGAGGGGTCAATTACTAGGGGGCATAGGTTTAAGGTGAGAGGGGCAAGGTTTAGAGTAGATGTACGAGGCAAGTTTTTTACGCAGAGGGTAGTGGGTGCCTGGAACTCGCTACCGGAGGAGGTAGTGGAAGCAGGGACGATAGGGACATTTAAGGGGCATCTTGACAAATATATGAATAGGATGGGAATAGAAGGATACGGACCCAGGAAGTGTAGAAGATTGTAGTTTAGTCGGGCAGTATGGTCGGCACGGGCTTGGAGGGCCGAAGGGCCTGTTCGTGTGCTGTACATTTCTTTGTTCTTTCTTTGTTCTTTGAGTTTCCTCTGGGGAAACAGAATCTAAGCCCCACTAGTCATACAAGGTCCAATAGAGAACAGGAATGCACATGGACTGACCCTGTGCCATTTACAATGGACAGCAAATCCAGGTAATCCTTGTTATATCATTGCTCATATTTATTGAGCAATTTATTGAGCAACTTCAAACAACCGCGCAACCTCAAACGAACCATTGTTTGCAGCAAACTACCCAGTCTTCAGAACAGCGACCACGACACCACACAACCCTGTCATGGCAATCTCTGCAAGACGTGCCAGATCATCGACATGGATACCACCATTACACGTGAGAACACCACCCACCAGGTACGCGGTACATACTCGTGCGACTCGGCCAACGTTGTCTACCTCTTACGCTGCAGGAAAGGATGTCCCGAAGCGTGGTACATTGGCGAGACCATGCAGACGCTGCGACAACGAATGAACGGACATCGCGCAACAATCACCAGGCAGGAATGTTCCCTTCCAGTCGGGGAACACTTCAGCAGTCAAGGGCATTCAGCCTCTGATCTCCGGGTAAGCGTTCTCCAAGGCGGCCTTCAGGACCCGCGACAACGCAGAATCGCCGAGCAGAAACTTATAGCCAAGTTCCGCATACATGAGTGCGGCCTCAACCGGGACCTGGGATTCATGTCGCATTACATTCATCCCCCACCATCTGGCCTGCGAAATCCTACCAACTGTCCTGGCTTGGTACAATTCACACCTCTTTAACCTGGGTTTACCCCATCTCTGGATCTGTAAAGATTTAATCACCTGCTAATGCTCGCATTCCAAGCATTGTTTGGCATCTTTGAATTTGTCTATATATGTGTTTCTGGAACATACCTCTTCATTCACCTGAGGAAGGAGCAGCGCTCCGAAAGCTAGTGACATCTAAACAAACCTGTTGGACTTTAACCTGGTGTTGTAAGACTTCGTACTGTGCTCACCCCAGTCCAACGCCGGCATCTCCACCTCATATTTATTGTTCTGGTAGAGGGTTCAGGTTGTGATTATGTACCAAAAGATATAAGGAAGTGCTCAGCCCGCATGGTCACCTGGCGAATCATGCATCATGCAGTTCCGTTATGTGATAATGATTGGAGGTATGATGCTCTTGGGTGTATACAGTTCGGGGGCGATTCTCCGATATGGAGGCCAAGTGTTCGCGCCGTTGTGAACGCCATCGCGTTTCACGACGGCGCAACAGGGCCCGGGCACAACCTATACGGTTTTGTGAAGGGTAGGTCGTGCCTCACAAACCTTATTGAGTTATTTGAGAAGGTGACCAAACAGGTGAATGAGGGTAAAGGTGTTGATGTGGTGGATATGGATTTCAGTAAAGCGTTTTATAAGGTTCCCCACGGTAGGCTACAGCAGAAAATACAGAGGCATGGAATTCAGGGTGATTTAGCAGTTTGGACCAGAAATTGGCTAGCTGGAAGAAGACAAAGGGTGGTGGTTGATGGGAAATGTTCAGACTGGAGTCCATTTACTAGTGTTGTACCACAAGGATCCGTTTTGGGGCCACTGCTGTTTGTCATTTTTATAAATGACCTGGAGGAGGGCATAGAAGGATGGGTGAGTAAATTTGCAGATTAAACTAAAGTCGATGGAGTTGTGGACAGTGCGGAAGGATGTTACAAGTTACAGAGGGACATAGATAAGCTGCAGCGCTGGGCTGAGAGGTGGCAAATGGAGTATAATGCAGAAAAGTGTGAGGTGATTCATTTTGGAAGGAATAACAGGAAGTCAGAGTACTGGGCAGTGTGGATGAGCAGAGAGATCTCGGTGTCCATGTACATAGATCCCTGAAAGTTGCCACCCAGGTTGAGAGGGTTGTTAAGAAGGCATACGGTGTGTTAGCTTTTATTGGTAGAGGGATTGAGTTTAGGAGCCATGAGGTCATGTTGCAGCTATACAACACTCTGGTGCGGCCGCATTTGGAGTATTGCGTGCAATTCTGGTCGCCGCATTATAGGATGGATGTGGAAGCATTGGAAAGGGTGCAGAGGAGATTTACCAGAATGTTGCCTGGTATGGAGGGAAGATCTTATGAGGAAAGGCTGAGGGACTTGAGGCTGTTTTCGTTAGAGAGAAGAAGGTTAAGAGGTGACTTAATTGAGGCATACAAGATGATCAGAGGATTGGATAGGGTGGACAGTGAGAGCATTTTTCCTCGGATAGTGATGTCTAGCACGAGGGGACATACCTTTAAATTGAGGGGAGATAGATATAAGACAGACGTCAGAGGTAGGTTCTTTACTCAGAGAGTAGTAAGGGCGTGGAATACCCTGCCTGCAACAGTAGTGGACTCGTCAACACTAAGGACATTCAAATGGTCATTGGATAGACATATGGACAATCAGGGAATAGTGTAGATGAGCTTTAGAGTGGTTTCACAGGTTGGCGCAACATCGAGGGCCGAGGGGACTGTACTGCGCTATAATGTTCTATGTTCTATGTTCTATTCTGGCCCCAACAGAAGGCCAGCACAGCGCTGGAGCGGTTCACGCCGCTCTAGCGTCCTTACGCGGTGCAGCGTGAACCGGGGCAGCCCAATCCTGCGCATGCGCAGTTGGGCTGCGCCATCCTGCGCATGCGTGGGGAACGTCTTACACACGCCGACCCCTCACCAACATGCGGCCGGTGTTCTGGGGCCACGCGCGGAAGGAGGTAGGCCCGGGGGTAGAGAGGCCGGCCCGCCGATTGGTGGACCCCGATCGCGGGCCATACCCCATCAGAGGCCACCCCGGTGAAGGAGCCCCCCTCCCTCCCCCACAGGCCGCCCCCCCCAGCGTTCCCGCAGAGTTCCCGCCAGCAGCGACCAGGGGTGGACGGCACCGGCGGGAACCTGTCGTATCGTAGCGGCCGCTAGGCCCATCCGGCTGGAGAATCGCGGGTGCGAATCGCGTGCCGATGGTTTCCGGGGGGTGGAAGAATCGCGTGCGGGGTCGGGCAGCGTGGCGCAATTCACGCGGTGCCCCGGTGATTCTCCCACCTGGCGTTGGGCGGGGGGGGGGGGGAGAATAGCGCCCTACATCTTAAACATTTTCCCTGCTGAGTGTGAGCATATATCACATGCCTGAAGAGAGTTTTAAGTTTGTGTGTTCACTTGACCTGGTTGAACAGTAAATGTGGAACAGATTGGTAATGGTTTGTGACATATATGGTACTGCAGAGTAGTCTTATCTTGCCAGATTCCTCAAAATATGCCAGCTTCTGCATCTGTGCTCAACTCCTGCAGGTAGTGTATGCCAAATTAAATGCCCCTCCAAGAGTTGGTTTTGGATGGGGACGGCAGGTGATCAGGCAGAAAATGCAGAATTGAGATCCCAACGCTTACCCACTTTCCTCTGATTTAGTTTGGGGTAGGACGGCTAGAGAATGGTCTTCTTGCCTGGAGGCCAATTGAGGAGGCCCTTAAGTGGCCATGCAAGGGCCGCATCCCACAGTTAGTGGTTAATCAGTGGCAGACAGGGGCCACAGAAACTGGGCCACCTGCAAGGAAAACTCTAGCAGGGTAGGCCTGAGGCCCAGCTGATTGTGGTGAGTCCTTTCTTGCTGGACATTGTGCCTAATGGAAGCACCCACCAGAGGAATGCAGGGCCCAGGAATAAGAACACCTTCTGGCCTTTAAATAAACCCTCATCCTCATCCCTTGATGCGGTCTCCTTGTCATCTGTCTCCAGGGACTCTAACATTGATCCCTGGTGTTGGTTGCTTTGCAGTATCTGCAGTGGCCACTACTCCTGGTGGCACTGCCAATCTCTACTTGGCAGACAGGTCTCTGAAGCAGGGCATCTGACCCGCACCAGAAATACCCCTCTCAGGAGGGCGGAAGCCCAGCAGAAGGCAGGAAAGTGTCCGATTGGGAAAGGCCTCAGGGGTTGCCACCAGTTTTCCAGTCAGTGGGTGGGCCCCCATTGCTATTAACTTCAGTTCATTGAGTCCAACCTTCACCTGTTGCTGGGATGGTAAACAAATATTGTTGAAATGTCAAACAGGGCAATTGTCCTTGCAATCACCTCATGCATTAACTTGTTTAGTTGCCAGCATCAAATATCTCCTGGTATAATATCACAACACTTCACCATGTGCTGATTAAATTTGCTTTGTCTTAATCTCTGATTGGTGCTTCCTCTCTAGCCCCTCACCTTTTCAAAGGCTCACAAATGCTCAATGCACAACCATTCACCTTGAAATGTGAAAACCCCAGATATTGCGAATCCTACCTTAGTCTAGCTGCCTGGACAATGTCAATACCATGAATGCTGTTGTGAATAATTAAACAATTAAGTTGTCCGTAACTTGCCAAGGCTCCTTTGACAGCACTTCCCAAACCTGTGACCTGACCACCTCGAAGGACAAGGGCAGCACATGCATAACAACACCATCACCTGTAAGTTCCCAAAACGACACACCATCTTGACATGGAAATATATCACCATTCCTTTACTGTCTCTGGGTCAAAATCCTGGATCTACTGTAGCCATGTAAAATGGCCACCTGCAAAGGACCATGGGAATTGTGGTCAATTTGGGACACAGACAGGTACACAGCCTTTGTGTATTGTGCAAAGAAACCAGACTTGGCTGAAACTTGTATACATTAAGAGTCGATCACCATTTCCCCCAGGACAATAGAGTTTGAATCAAGAAGTTACAATAGTAGCAGACTAACTGGTGCCCCCCCCCCTTATTTGGAAAGGCCTGGGACAATGATAGCTGGGACCTGCCCAGCTATCGAGGTATCCGCCCCCTAATTGGCTGAGATCGATGAGGGTGATCGAAAACCTTATTGATCCATTGGGCCGCCCAAAAGGTTGCGAAAGAGACGAAAGAAAGAAAGCCCTGCGCACGAGAGATCGATCTCTTTTGGGACCGGCCTGTGTGCGACTAACTGCAGCAGAACAACCAAGTTCAAGGACGAGCCCAGCTGAGACGAACCTAACCACTTCCAAACCGACCACATGGACCCGGATAAAGGCCTTATCTCACACAGTGCCAGTCACTCAAAGTTAAGTAAAGGTCATCTTAGTCGTTAGGTGTAGTTTAGTCCACTGCATAGAGATACAAGTCTTGTGCTATTAATAATCTGTGTTTTTAAGCTAACATATTGGTTGTGTGGTCATTTGGTCGACATAAGAAACAGCTTGTGGTTCACCCCAAAGTAAAGAAGGCAACATTTATTGGCGACTCTGACGGTACCTCGATTAGAAGTGACTCTGTTACTCTTGAGGGATCCCACAACTTTGAATTAAATTGGGGAAAGAGAACGAACCACAAGAATAAGTTTCATATCGACCAAATAACCGAATTTCGGAAGTGTGCACTAACCGCATGCGTAACTAATAGGGAAGGGTAAGGTAAACCCGTCAGACTTGCATGCAAATCTAGAGGGATTGTGAACCGGAATATAGCCGGAGGCCGTACCCGTTGTTCGATCGACTCCTTATTCCCCCCGTTCCAAATTTTAAGTAGAGAAGAGATGGCAGCGCAGATGATAGAGAGAATGATGAATCCACAGCAGCAATCCGAGGTTACAGTAGTTGACAAATCAGAGCAGTGCCCCATATGGGAGGATGTGTTGAGAAAGTATTTAAAGGGGAAAGGATAGCCCCTTTGGTCGAATTTTTGTGCAAACACCGAGACAGATCCAGGAAATTTAGGACAGTCTTGGTGGGAGAATCTTTGTGAGATATATGAGAAAAACGCAGCAAAGTTTAGAAAGCCAATGGCAATAGTGTGCTGCTTGGCACAGTTGCGAGGCACCGAGGAGGTCGTCGAGACACTCCACAGACAGTTAGTAGAGAAGGAAGAGGAGAATGAGGGAAACAGTAAGGAAAGTGAGAAAATTATTGAGGAATTCCGGGAGAGGTTAGCCGCTAAAGACAGGGAAATCGCCGATGTTAAATGCGCCCACCAGTCTTGCATAGTACACCATAGCAGCTTCCAGACCCAGTACGACAAGGCCTATCAAGATACACAGCGTGCAGTCTTGATAAGAGAGGAGACTGAACACCAGGTCACCCAGTTAACAAGGTAATGCGCCGATTTACAGGCAGCTTTAAGAGCGCTCCACCAGTCCACTAAAGAACAAAGGCAGAACACCGTTGACCACGCTAAATGCCAGCAAAAGATAGACAAGCTCCAGTCATTACTTTCAGTCCAGAATGGGTTTATGTGTGCCTTCGGGACAGATGAGGAAGAGATGACAGATTGGGAAGAGTTAACTGAAAGCATGTTAAAGGAACGGAAAGTCAAAAGCAGCTGCCACACATCCCAAAAAGAAAGGCAACAACAGTACCAGCTGCACAGGTCGCACTAATCCCCACAGCTGCCCCGACACCCACGAATCCGGTCACCACGGAAAGCAGGATAAGGGATCAGGCAGGTCCAGATATCACCTACACCACCCCACTTTCGGTAATCCAGTTGAGGGACCCTTGCAGTAAAATTACTCCATTTCAGCCAACCGCAGACCGGCATAGCTTCTTTGAGGAGGTGCACCAACAAATGGTTATGCACGGATTAGATGAGAGGGAGGAAATTAAATTGATAGTAATGAGCCTCAGCCAGTTGGTAAGGTCAGCTTTGCCAAACCCCCAAAACGTAGGAGGAGCAACCCTAGAGGAAATGAAGGCCACAATATTAGATGATATCGGATACAACAAAGGGGATCCGGTGGAGGGTTTGAACAGATGCAGGCAAAAGAAAGGGGAACATCCGACCGCCTTTGCCGGTCGCCTCTGGATACATTTCAAGGCAGTATATGGAAACTTAGACCGCGCTCGCCTCGATGAGGAAGATACCACTAAATGGTCCCGTACATTAGTTTCACATGCCACTGAAGCAGGTAAAAGGGTTTGCGCGAATTAAGACCCGGCACATCCCTCGCATAATGAGATTTGGGTACTTAGACGCCTATCCAGGGCATGGGAACAGTCACTTCAGGATCAGATGGACCAGAACGGAATAGAAGCCACAATGTACCCAGTCAGAACTAGCCAGGAACCCGCATGGATAAATGGGGGCAGAAGAGAGGAACATTTCCCCCGAGAACAGTACCCCAGAGCACAAGCCCCAGCCCACGCACCACGAGGTTCATGTTACAATTGTGGGCAAGTAGGACATTTTGTCCGCGATTGCAGACAAAATCCCCCACACCATCAACGACCCCAACAGCCCAACCCCCCACCCAGAAACAATAGGCCAAACCACGATCGCCAGCCGCAACAGCTAGAAGGCAATGCTCGCCCCATGCATAACATAAACGCCCATTCAGATAACCTCATTTATAACTCCCTAGATTGACAGTGTCCAGAGACTCCAACATCGGTCTGTGACACATGCTGGGACAACGAAGGAAGACTGATAGTCACAGGCACAGTCCGGGGACAAGCAGTTGATTTTCCTTGGGATACAGGAGGATCCCGAACCACATTAAACTCCGCAACCCTATTCCAAAAAACACCCTGGCCCACCACAGATACCATCACACTCAGTGGATTCACAGGCCACATGCAAGAAGGATACATCACAGCTCCTATATCCGTCCAAATAGGAAACGTAGCAAGTACCCACCCCGTTGTTCTAGTAGACCTCCCCCCAAATGCAGAACACATCCTAGGCATAGACTTTATGAACTCACATAACCTCTCCTTCGACCCCATAAACAAATGTGTCTGGCGAATGTCCAAGACAGCTAGAGCCCCCGCCACGCTCTCAGTAGGAGATTACGAAAACAGGATTTGCTCAGTAGGGGACTATTCAATTAGCACAGACGACACCATTAGACAGGTATTAGCCACACACAAAGGTGCATTTGCCCAACACAAGCACGACTGCGGGCACATTCCAGGTACGATTATGATCTCAGGTCCCGACCCCAAACCACAGAAACTGTATGGATTTCCACAACAGGCTGAGGGCGAAATTTTAAAGGTAATTAATAGTCTGTTAAAGGAAGGAGTGATTTGAACTGTAGCTTCCACTAATAATGCCCCGATTTGGCCAGTAAAGAAACCAGACGGTTCATGACGACTCACCATTGACTACCGCGAACTTAACAAAGTTACCTCTTTAACAGCACCCACCGTTGCTTAAGCAGGGAGTGCAAGCAAAGTATTTCACCATGCTGGATATCAGCAATGGTTTTTGGTCCATCCCTCTAGATCGAACTTGCCAGTATAAATTTGCATTCACTTTTCAAGGCCAACAATACACGTAGATGTGTCTCCCCCAGGGCTTCCATAATTCCCCCTCAATTTTCCACAGACAGCTAGGTCCCGGATGCCTAATTCAGTATGTAGATGACCTGCAAACCGATACCAGGGAAGAGCACGTGGCTCTACTGGCCGAATTACTGACCCTGCTCCAGTCCATCGGATGCAAGGCAAACCCCAAAAAGGCACAGATATTGAGGGAAAACAGTACTTTATTTAGGCACCACTATTACACACAGCAAACATGAAATTGAACAAAAACAAATTGACTCCATTGTGAACTTGCCCCTGCCCCGTAATGTAAAGTGCACTCCCCTCATTTCTAGGTTTAGTGGGATACTGCAGAAATTATATAGATAGTTTTGCCACCAAGGTTGCCCCGCTCTCAGAGTTTCTGAAAAAGAACACCCCATGGAATTGGCTTCCACAGCACACAGACGCCATAGACGATTTAAAACTCACCCTAGGTACAGCTCCCGCTTTACAAGTCCCCGACCCCGCCTTGCCCTACGCCATAGAAGTAGCAACCACCCTCGCAGCAGTGCTCCTACAGGAACACCACGACCGATTAGGACCGGTAGCCTATGCCTCTAGAGTTTTAGACCCCGTAGAACAAGGATTTTCTGCCTGTGAACGAGACTTGCTTGCTGTCTTCTGGGCAGTCCAGTACTTTGCCTGCATTACAGGCTTCAACCCAGTCACGATATTAACTGAGCACACCCCCCCCCCCCAACTGTTGTTAGACGGCAAACTAAAGGATGGTTCAGTTAGCCAGATCAGAGCAGCTCGCTGGACACTCTTATTACAAGGCAGGGATATTTCTGTAAAACGCACCAAGACCCACACGTTCTTAGCAGACAATTTACAATACGCAGGGACCCCACACGAATGTTATATAATTGCAGCCACACACCCCACAGGACACTTTGTTCCCAAATCATTACAACCATGTGTAAACAGTGAGACACAAAGTTTCCAAGCCACAATGGACACAGTAAAGATCTATGTAGATGGCTCCTTCACTGTTGAGGATGGAGTAAGAATCACAGGATGCGGGATTTACATGGAGGACTCACAGGGGCGCCCACTAGAAGAGGTATCTTTGAAATTACCCGGCCACTTGGGTTCGCAGGCAGCCGAACTGGCAGCCATAGCTTATGTAATTGATCACCCAGACTCCTTTCCAATGCCTGCGGACATACACTCCAACAGCTTGTATGTTTGCAACAGTCTAACAGAATTCCTTCCCCTATGGGAATCTCGAGGTTTTGTATCATCCGACTGAAAACCCCTACCCTCTGCCCCTCTCCTGAAACATATTCTTAAAAAAGCCACCAGCCGCACGTATGGCATCATCAAAGTAAAGAGCCATCACCGCACCTCCCTCACTGGGAATCGCAAGGCTGATGATGCCTTAGCCAAAGCTGGATCACGCACTGGTCACTTCTGGCAACCCCCCCAGTATGAACAGATACATTCAATCCAGGTCTCCCAGATCAATATTGAGGATTTATCTCAGGTACAGAAAGCAGACGACTCCCTCAAACAGATACTGAACAGCATCTACCCAGCCCCCTATGATAAATGGAAGGACATACTCACAATACAGGACGGGATAGTGTTAAAGGACGGAATTTATGTGGTCCCCACCCAAGACAGAAACCAATTAATCTACCAATTCAATGATGGACACGGACATCAGGGAATAGACATAACCATTGCCCATTTAAGACCCTTGTGCTGGTGGCCCAAATTAAAAAGCGATGTCACACATTATGTTGAGAATTGCCTCATTTGCGCCCAGAACAATCCAGAACATTTTGCAAAGAAGGGGCAATTAAGACACACCCGACCTGTAGAAGGCCCCTGGACAAATCTGCAAATTGATTACATTGGTCCCCTCCCCCCTGCAGGAACGGTTTCAAGTACGTGCTAGTTGTCATAGATACATTTACAAAATGGGTAGAAGCATTCCCCACACGTTCAAACACGGCAAAGGCCACCCCTAAAATTTTGACCCAACATATCGTTACACGCTGGGGTCTTCCATGCAGCATTGAGTCAGATCAAGGTTCCCACTTCACCGGCCGAGTATTGCAAAACATTATGACCATTTTCGGTATCAAACAAAAATTCCACATAGCATACCACCACCAGTCCAGCGGCATAGTAGAGCGCATGAACTGCACTTTAAAAATGACCATTAGGAAGATGGTACAGCAGAACAATTCCATTTGGGACATGGTACTACCCTTTGCTCTCACGATTATTAGGAACACAATTTCCAGTTCCACAGGTTTCACCCCCCCACACCCTTATGACAGGGAGACCCATGAAAGGCATTGAATATTTATTAGGGCACAATTTGGCGAATCCCGCAGTAACCGCGCTCACCCACGAAAAGGCAGTCCAACAGGTCACAGAAAACATTAAAGCG
The DNA here is from genome assembly GCF_047496885.1 of Scyliorhinus torazame. Lineage (NCBI taxonomy): Eukaryota > Metazoa > Chordata > Chondrichthyes > Carcharhiniformes > Scyliorhinidae > Scyliorhinus > Scyliorhinus torazame. Next base: position 128,237,851 of record NC_092721.1, read on the forward strand.
GCACAACTAGCTGCTGTTGTCCGACTAGGTGCAAGAAAAAAGCAGAGTATAGCCAGCTTTGACAAAAAGGTTCACCCCATAGAGTATGCAGTCGGCCAGTAAGTTATGATTTCATTGTACAATCCCAGCTCATTCCTAGCCCCTAAATTCGCAGGCCCCTACTCCGTCTCTGACAAAGTAAGCCCCTGTGTACAAGATAGCATACCCCAATGGTAAGACTGGTTGGTTCCACATCAACCAACTCAAACTCTATGGACCACGCCCACCACTTGGCATTGGTGATGGGAGAGGATGATGCTCTGCCCACTGACGACTCAGCTCGACGCCCACTCCAACCCTCCCCCCCTCAGGACGACACTCTCCCCTCGACTCCGACCATAGTCACAGGTTTGAACCTCGAATTTGACTCTGATGAGAGCCTCCAGGATTTGACTACCATCCCTAGCACCCTCCCCACCATCAGCTACCCTAGCCCCCGGAACGACGCCTTGGGTTTTCTCGACCCCTTGTACGACCGTCCCCGCCCAAAGACTCTTCCTACTCCCGCTCCCAGCAACGTTGCTTCTACTTCCAGTACACCAGCTCCCGACTACCCACCGCCACACGACAACCCCGATACTCCTTTTTGGCACCGTGGCAATTCCTACAGGTTGGTAAGACATGACGAATCGGACCACCCACAGGCCTACGCGGCTACCGCCCGGAATCTGCAGACATGAGTCTGGCAACCAGGAGAAGGTGATGATTTAAGAGATGAGCCCCTTCTGGGAAATGATTTAACGGAACTGATGCACGCAAATATCTGAGGTGTTCAGATGATGAGAAACGGACACTGCCTAAGAATTAACGTGTCCAAATTTCTGATGGAGCCTCCCCGGTTTTTTTAAGCTCCTCTTCTCTCCAACACATGGTTTTAATCTATGTGGGCCCGACACTGGGCTATGCAGTCGTAATTACTCCTCTGATTCAACCGTCAGACACGGTCTACTGACCAATGGCAGTTGAAGGCACTACAATATGACGACAAATTCTTTCCGTTCATCCCAGTCACCCAGGTAGGGAGTCACGGCACTGATCCCTGCCCTATCTGAGGGCCCCAAAATTAACCTGTGAATCACGCTCGGGTAGTGGAGTAACGGCACTATTCCCCGCTGAACCTGGGGATCCCACCCATTCTTGTCCCACAGTGGCCCACACGCACCCCACGTTTCACACCATGCTCTCTGGAATGGTTTACTACACCCTTTGCTGCTTTGGGCAGGTCTTGAATCTTCCTCCCCACTCCAAATCTAAACCCTTCTTTCTTCCACTGTTCTTCCAGAACCCTTCGGGTCACCTCCAAATGTTATTTACATGTAAAAACACAACGGTTGCTGATCACTGTTGCAACCTCTGAGCCCTTGGGACGAAACTCTATAAAACTGGCCGCCCTGAAATTTGGCTGGTTAAGCAAAGCCTCAACTCCTTGGTTGCTAGTAAAGATGGAGACTGGTCAAAGAAAGCATCCGCCCACCCCTAGCATCAACCACACAAACTGTGAGACACTTGAATACTTGAATTGAGACACTTGGATTAGTACCTCTCCAAAAAAACTTTTAAAAAACAAAATGGGTGAGTCACACATGGTGACAATCATAAAGGGTAATTGGAATTAAGAGAGGAAGATTAATAAAATACAGATGTTAAACGCAAGATAATAATAAGACACTATGCTTGATCTCCCTAGAACAGCCACGGACGACAGACACAGCCACAGGATGAACCCAGGAGCCAACCTCTTCGTCAACATCTTCATCGGAGTTACTGGACTCAGAACACACGACAATATGAACTTTCTGTACCCAGCCAGGGTATCTATGGTTTGCTCCACCAGGTGCCGGGGAATGTGAGGACGGAATATTATGGGTAAAACCCAACAGAAGCATCCTATTTGGGTGTAATAGTCAAAGGGCAATTTACAGAAAGCCCAACGGGACCACATCAGAATGTTACATTAGCACAACTGGAACAGAAGATTGGTGGGAACTTACTAATGAAGGGTGCCCCGAATTTGGATGTTTAAATAAAATTGCAGGGAACACAATGAGAATCGGCCAAAATTGACCCGGGACACCCACTAAAGGTAATTTGGCAATACCCATAATCAGAGTAGGACCTAAGCCAGCCCCGAGCGACACCACCCCACAGACCACCTCCAGTCAGGATACTACACAACAGTTAGAGATAGAGACCGAAACCCCCAGCTGGCGGAAAGGCATTGCAAAATGGAACCCACTCTCATACATAACAGAGACCCTCCTCCTGATTGCAGTAATCTATAGTGTAGTCCTCACATTCAAACTCCAGAAATGGAAGGCAAAAGCCTCCCAGCCCCTATATACACAATTCGAGCACCCCTCTTTGGAATCCAATAGAACTCCACTAAGAATGTACAACTTACAAAACTGTGATAACTGCTGCTAAATGGACCCTTTATATCTCTGTACCGATGAAATGTGATGAGACGAAATAATGTGGTGCTGCTGTTTAAGTTTGTAGATTTTGTGTTATAGAGAAGTTCTTTAGGTAAAACCAGCAGCATGAGTGCAGCATAGAAAGTTTAGTTAGCAACCAACCATTTAGTATGAATTTAAGTTTAATTAATTTATATGAATTTAATTTGGATATAAAATAGCCAGTTATAGTGAATTGTTTCAATGAATGTATGTAATATTAACGAATTAGGTAAAATTGTGCAATACATTTAGGACAGAGTAGAGTAGGACCTGAACTGACTGACCAGTGGCTGGCTTGATAAGGTAGACTACGGGATCAAGGCTGTGATCCACCACGCTTCGCGTTTAGGATCAAGAGAACGGAATGTAGCCATGTAAAATGGCCACCTGCACAGGACCATGGGAATTGTGGTCAATTTGGGACACAGACAGGTACACAGCCTCTGTGTATTGTGCAAAGAACCCAGACTTGGCTGAAACTTGTATCCATTAAGAGTCAATCACCATTTCCCCCAGGACAATAGAGTTTGAATCAAGGAGTTACAACAGTAGCAGACTAACCAGCACCCCCCCCCCCTTTATTTGGAAAGGCGTTTGTGCCTGGGACAATGATAGCTGGGACCCGCCCAGCTATCGAGGTATCCGCCCCCTAATTGGCTGAGATTGATGAGGGTAATCGAAAATCCTATCGATCCATTGGACCCGGAGTAAGGACCGCCCAAAAGGGTGCAAAAGAAACGAACGATAAAAAGCCCCACGCACTAGAGATCGATCTCTTTTGGGACCGGCTTGTGTGCAACCAACTGCAGCAGAACAACCAAGTTCAAGGACCCGCGACCATTCCTGAAGGACGAGCCCCGAGCCCAGCTGAGGCGAACCCAACCACTTCCAAACCGACCACGTGGACCCGGATAAAGGCCTTATCTCACACAGTGCTGGTCACTCGAAGTTATGTAAAGGCCATCTTAGTCATTAGGTGTAGTTTAGTACGGAGCCGCGTGTGTTATTGCATAGAGATACAAGTCTTGTGCTATTAATAATCTGTGTTTTTGAGCTAACATATTGGTTGTGTGGTCATTTGGTCAATATAAGAAACAGCATGTGGTTCACCCCAAAGTAAAGAAGGTAACACTACCTCCCTAACAGCAATGTGCGGTGTACCTACAGCAAAGGTTCAAGAAGGTGGATTACCATCATCTTCTCAAGGGTACTTAAAAATGGGCAGTAAATGCTGGCCTACCCAGCGTGGCTCACATTCTGTGAATCCATAAAACAAATTGTTGGCAGCAAGCTAACTGGTTTGCAGCAGAAGGGAACCTGGGTTTCAAAATCTGCCCTAAAAGATCTTTTAATCTGGACATTGAGAATTAGGTTGCATAATAACTTCAGTTTGTTGAGTCATATTATTATGACATCTATTACATAAGCCACGCATGATTTTTAGTTGCTAAACTAATGTTTAAGAATCACACTCTAAACATCTCTGGAGCATTAGATTTAAAATCCTTGCTTTTCATTTTAAACTACATTGTGAGATAGGTGGTTGCACGTATTATAATGTAAAGGTGCTGGGCAGAGCAAGGGTTATGTAAGGGCAACAGAGTCCTCACCGAGTTCTGTCAATACAAACAAATTTACTTTGTTTACAATTCACTATTAAATACAGCTCCAATAGTTCCCTACTTGGTCTTCTCTCTAGCTGGTGCCTAACCTTTATATATGGTACTCTATACATTGTTTAAAGGTCCTTGCCCCCTTTTTAAACAAATGTATATTATTCCAAATACAATCAGTAACAAAGACATACAACAACCAAAAATAAAAATGATTCAACCAGTTAGTCAATTTTCCCCTTTTTCTTCCCTACGTTACCCCAACACCCCTCCCCCCACCCCACTACCTGCTGGCGACAAATAGTTCCTCAAAAAAGGACAGAAACGGCCTCCATCTTACATAGGACCTCTCTCCCGAACTCCTATATGACCCCTCTTCCGACCTCCTGAGAGTAAACTTGATCTTCTCCTGTTTTAAAAATTCATACAAATCCCCCAGCCACGCAGAGACCCTGGTGGCGCTGCCGATCTCCAATCCAGTGAGATTGACCGCTGGACAATCAGAGAGATGAAGGCCACAACATCAGCCCCCCTCCCCTCCAGCAGCGCTGGCAGGTCCGAAACACCAAAAATCACCACCAAAAGGCACGGCGACAACCTCCCCCCCATTATTTCTGACAGTCTCGAAAACCACTGCCCAGAAACCCCCCAACTTTGTGCACCCCAAAACATATGAGCGTGGTTCCCCCTCCCCCCCCCCCCCACCCCACATCTCTCGCAAACATCCTCCATTTCCAGGAAAAACCCAGTCATACGGGCCTGTGTCTTATAGGCCCTTTGCACCACTTTAAATTGTACAAGGCTCACCCTAGCACAGGATGAGGTTTAATTTATCCGATGCATAATTTCACTCCAGGTCCCCCACCCAAACACAATTTCCAGCTCCTCCACCCACTTCCACCTTATCCCTTGCGATGGTACCTTCTCCGTCTCCACAAACCACCTGTAAATGTCCCCAATCTTCCCCCCAGCTCATCCTGAGTCAGTAACATATCTAACAGCGTATGCTGTGACAACTGAGGAAATTAGGCAGCTCCTTACGTGCAAAGTCCAGGACCTGAAAGTGTCTAAATTCACTCGCCATTAGCAACTCAAACTTCTCCTGCAATTCCTCTAGCCTGGTAAACCTCCCCTAACGAACAGGTCCCTAACTCACTTTAACACTTCCCTGACCATTGGACATTCTGACTTCTTCCTCAATGTACCCGAACAGGTGCTGGAGTGTGGCGACTCCGGGATTATCACAGTAACTTCATTGTAGTGTTAATGTAAACATACTTGTGACACTAATAAAGATTATTATTATTATTATTTGGACCCTGGTTAGAACCCCTGCAGAATCTGGCTGAATATCTTCAAATAGCTGCTTCAACTGGGTTGTTTCAGCCTCTTCTTTGTCTTTAGACAAGACTGCTCTGCTTTTAAATATTATTACTCCTATTTTTAAAAACTATCTCGGGGATAAAGCTGCCTTTACTTGTGGATTCTGTGGTAACCAGGTCAGACCTCTTCAAATGTTTCCCAAAAATCTCTCGCTCCCTTACCTCCACTCAGCACTGACATCATCTCCCCAGCTGAAAAATAAATGAACTTTCCAGGGACTGAAAGCACATTAACTCCCCAAGGACTGTCCCAAGTCAAACCACAATGCATTAGCCCAGACTGCAAAACACATTCCTCTGTCAATTTCACCTTTTGGCTGCTAAAATTGTCCAATTCTGTATCTGGCCTAGCTTTTCAGATCGTTGGCCACACTTCCCTCCAGTCTGAGCTCTCATTCAGGTTCCCAAACCCCCTCCAATCTAAGTTAAATCTTTCCCAACAGCACTTGTTTGAGGATATTAGTCCCTGCTAATGTGTGACTGTCCATATTGTACAGGAATCACCTGCACCATCCAAATGCCTCAGAAATCTGATGCACTCCCTCCTACACAACTCTCCAGCCATGTGTTCAATCGCTTAATATTCCTATTCTTATCCCCATTATCATGTGGCACTAGGAGTAAGGCCCTGTTTTTAAAATTTCTTTCCTGACTTCTTGGAATCTGCTTTCAGGACCTCATCCTTCTTCCTACCAGTGTTATTGGTCCCAATGTGGATCATGACATCAGGCAATACACCAACCCCAGAAGAATGTCCTGCAGACACCCTCTGACATCCTTGGCCTTGGTACCAGGTGGGCAACACACCATCCTGGAGTCACATTTATGGGCGCAGAAATGCTCGTCTGTTCCCCAAACTAACAAATCTCCTATAACTATGGCCTTTCTACTCTTTTTTTCTCCACACCTGTGCAGCTGGGTCACCCATGGTGGCACTAACATAGGTCTTGCTGCACCCTTCTGAGAACCCACCACCTTCACCCGTACCTAAAATGGAAAACCAGTTAGCAACATGGTTGATTTAGGGGACCCGTGCACTACCTTCTTTGTTCCATTAGACTGTCTGACACTCACCCATTCCCTCTCCGCCTACATGCTCCTAACCTGCAGTGTGGCCACCTTCCTAAATATGCTATCCATATAGTTCACTACTTTGTGGATGACTCCAACAGTCACTTAAGATATGAAACCTGGAGATCTAGCTTTTCAGCTGGTGACATTTCCTGCAAATGTGATTGTCTAGGACACATGGGTGCATCATCAACTTCCCACATATCGCAGGACAAACATCCCACCTGGCTGAGCTGCCCTGTCATATCTGATTTTTAAAAACTATTTATTAGAATTAGAATAACTTACCAGTTACTCACCTTTCAGCTTCTTCTGCTGCACCCATGCAAAAATCAAACACTGCAGGGTTAAAAAGGGGGGAAAAAGCATCATCCCCTTTCACCAAACTCCCTTGTTCACCAAACACCTAGCTTAATTTTGTGAGGGCCACGAAGAATCCAGCACGAGTTTTAAGGATACAAAGTAATAACATTTATTTACAATAACATATATATATAACAGCAGCAGCAACTTCCCTTGCTGCACACTCCTTCCTGCTGGTTCCAAACTGGCCAGCTGTATTTATACTTGGAGTTTACTAATGGTTTCTCCGTCCCCCCCTCATTGGGGAAGCTCATACTCCCACAGGATTGTGGGATTGTCATTAGTCCCCAGCCAACGGGAAAGCAGGCAGGTTATAACGTCCCTCCCCCCCAAAGTCCAAGGAATCCACCGAAGACCCTGGCGAAGGAGGGCGTCGGACTCGTTTTGCCGCAGGCCGGACACCATTTGCACGCGGCGCTGGATCAGGCGGCGTGTAACGAGACGGAGACCGGCGCTTCCGTGATGAACGGCGTAACAGTTGTACATCCACGGCCCGTGGACCCGAGGATTCCCCCTCTGATGCGTCCTGTGTCTCCATCTCGGAGTCAGAGTCTGCTGCCTCCATCACGTTAGCGTCTCTATCTCCTTTCGGTTCTGTAATGACCTGCGCAGGCTTTGAGTGAGGCACCAGTGGAAGATTGTGAGGACTACCTTCCCTTGTCTCTGGTCTCTGCGGCTGTAGAAATGAGCTCCGGGGGCGGGGAATCTTTTGAGGGGATAGTCTTCTGGACCGAACGTGGCCTACATGTTTGCGCTGGAGACGACCCTGGGCTTGCACCTGGTAAGATATAGGGCCCGTTTGGCGAACGATTAAGCCAGGAACCCACTGGGCACCACCAGCAAAATTCCGAACGAACACTGGGTCACCGGGCGCAAACTGCCGAATCAGCCGATGCCGAGAAAATCCCTGTCCCTGCCGTTCTTGTGTGCGGCGTACTTTTGCGCCAATGTCCAGGAAAACCATACTAAGGCGGGTGCGAAGTCTCCGGCCCATTAGGAGTTCTGCGGGAGCTACCCCAGTCACTGCATGGGGGGTGGTCCTATACGTAAACAAAAAGCGAGCCAGTCTCGTGTCCATTGATCCGGAATAGTGCTTCTTTAGTCCTCTTTTGAATGTCTGCACTGTGCGCTCTGCCAACCCATTTGAAACCGGGTGGTAAGGGGCAGTGCGGATATGGCGTATGCCGTTCATCTTCATGAACCTCGCAAACTCCTCACTCGTGAACGGAGTGCCGTTATCCGTGACCAGCACCTCGGGGAGGCCATGCGTGCTAAAGGACAAACGCATCTTTTCAATTGTTGCTCAGGACGTTGTCCCCTGCATCTTATGCACCTCTAGCCATTTAGACTGGGCGTTGATTAATAGAAGGAACATGGATCCTTGAAAAGGGCCTGCGAAATCTGCATGCAAGCGTACCCAAGTCCGCCCTGGCCATTCCCAGTGATGTAGGGGAGCGGCCGGCGGAAGCTTCTGATGCTCCTGGCAAATGGAGCAGTTTTGGGCCACCTTCTCAATGTTGGTGTCGAGGCCTGGCCACCAGACATAACTCCGGGCCAATATTTTCATTTTGGTCACACCTGGATGCCCATTGTGCAAGTCTTTTAGTATCAGCTCCTGGCCTTTTTCCGGGACAATCAAACGCGTCCCCCACAAGAGGATGCCGTCTTCCACGCTGAATTATGACAGCTTGGAGGAAAATGCCCGCAACTCGCCTGGGAGCTGTCTATGCTGCCCACCATACAGGACTATGTGCCGAACCTTTGACAGGACTGGCTCCGTCTGGGTCCACTCACGGATCTGTGATGCCGTGACAGGCAAGGTGTCCATAAAATTTAGGGTTGCAACCACCTCACCGGTCGTGGGGCTCGACATGGGGCCGGTCGATAAAGGCAATCGGCTCAGTGCGTCGGCATTTGCTATCTGCGTTCCTGGTTTGTGCTCCAGAGAATACTCGTATGCAGCAAGCAACAAAGCCCAGCGCTGGATCCGTGCGGAAGCAATGGGCGGTATTGGCTTATCCTCTCTGAAAAGTCCCAGCGGAGTGGGACTTATGAACAGTCACGATAGTGAAATGGCGGCCATACACGTACCGGTGGAAGCGTTTCACCGCAAAAACCACTGCCAGGCCCTCCTTCTCGATCTGCGGGTACTTTTTCTCCCCTGAAGTCAATGTGCGGGAGGCGAAAGCTATCGGTCGCTCGGCCCCGTTCTCCATCTTGTGGGACAGGACGGCCCCAATACCATACGGGAATGCATCACATGTGACGAGCAAAGGCTTTCCAGGATCATAGTGGGTTAGTAACCCAGACAACGACAATTGTTGCTTTACCCGCCGGAAAGCGGTTTCTTGCGGCTGACCCCAAATCCAGGTGTGATTTTTCTTTAGCAGAAGGTGCAACGGGGCCAGCGTAGTTGCCAGATTGGGGAGGAACTTCCCGTAATCGTTTACGAGACCGAGAAAAGAACGAAGATGCGAAGTGTCAGTCAGGGCGGGGACCTGTTAAATCGCACGCACCTTCTCTGCGACGGGGTGCAAACCTTCGCGGTCCACCCGATAACCTAGGTAGACTACTTCCTTTGCCTGAAATACGCACTTTGTGCGTCGTAAACGGACTCCAGCCTCTGAAAAGCGTCTAAGGACAGCCTCCAGATTTTCCAAATGTTCCTGCTCCGACGTCCCTTTAATCAAAACGTCATCTAAGTAGACAGCAACACGTGGTAAACCTCTCAAAATGCCCTCCATAACACGTTGAAAAATAGCGCAGGCAGAGGATATTCTAAAGGGCAACCGTGTATATTCATACAGGCCCCGGTGTGTATTAATCGTTACATTTGGTCGGGAGTCAAGGTCCAGCTCCAACTGCAGGTAGGCGTGACTCATATCTAATTTTGTGAAGGAGAGTCCGCCTGCAAGCTTCGCGTAGAGATCCTCTATGCGAGGCATTGGATATCGGTCGAGTCGGGAAGCTGTAAAGCTGTATTCACTGTAAGTTTATAGTCGCCACACAAGCGAACTGTGGCATCTGGCTTCATTACAGGTACAATTGGTGCTGCCCAGTCAGCAAAACGGACGGACCCGATAATACCCAAACTCTCCAAACGAGTGAGCTCCCCTTCTATCTTCTCGAACAAGGCGTAAGGCACCGGGCGCGCCCGGAAATAGCACGGCGTGGCTCCTGGATCGACTTGGATACGGGCTACGGCCCCTTTTATTTTCCCCAAACCAGGCTGGAATACATCTGGGTATCGTCCTAGCACCTCAGTCAACCCTTCAGAAACTGTTTGGAGGATGTGCTACCATTGCAACCGCAAATGGCGCAACCAGTCCCGACCCAGCAGGCTGGGCCCATGGCTGCGCACCACGATAAGTGGGAAACACCCCTCCTGGCGTCCATAAACAACAGGGGTCATTGTAGTTCCTGCAATGTCCAGTGGTTCCCCCGTGTAGGTGGCCAACCTGGCCTGTGAGTCGGTTAATGTAAGGGTCTGTATACCCTGCTTGATGCGGTCGAATGTCCTCTGGCGATCACGGAGACCGCTGCGCCAGTATCCAACTCCATCTCAAGCGGGTGAACATTGACCCGTACTGTCACCTTAATGGGGGCCACACGGGGAGCTGCCACACAATGCAGCTGCAGGCAGTCGTCCTCCATCTCCACATCCTCAGGAGTAGTCGCCGCAGGTTCATCCACATGGAAGGTACGGCCCCTGGGCTGGTCCCAGTTTCGGTCGGAACGATGGCGCCTCTGGCGCCCCCAGGACCGGAGTCCGCGACGGGGTCGGCGCCTACAAGTCTGACACGGACATGGCTCCTCATCCATTGGTTCTGGAGAAGGCTCCCTTCGGGGAGGAATGTCCGGTGGCCACTGGCGTCGGTCCGGACGTCGCCTCGCCCAAGGTACCGCAGGAGTGCAGGGGGACGTTTTCGGACGGAAGGGGTTGCGCCCCAAGGCATGCACTTCCATTCCCTGTAGCTCCTGCACTCCTCGTTCTGCGCTCTCTCGGGACAATACTATTTGAATGGCCTGTTGAAAAGTCAATGTTGGCTCAGCTAACAACTTTCTCTGGGTGGCCGCATTGTTAATACTGCAAACCAAACGGTCGCGTAACATTTCTGACAAGGTCTCACCATAGTCACAGTTCTCCGCAATCCTGCGTAGCCTGGATAGAAAATCGGCAAGGGATTCTCCAGGGGTCCTCTCAACGGTATTAAACCGGTAACGCTGGACTATCGTCGACGGGGTTGGGTTAAAATGTTTCCCCACTATATTCACAAGTTCATCAAACATTTTGGTATCCGGCGCGGCTGGGTACGTAAGGCTCCTAATCACCCCAAGCGTATGCGGGCCGCAGGCGGTGAGCAATATGACCACCTGGCGCTCGTTTTCGGTGATATTGTTTGTCCGGAAATAGTAACGCATCCGTTGTGCGTACTGGTCCCAGCTTTCCAGCGCAGCATCCAAAACATCCAAACGTCCGTACAGAGGCATGGTATAATAGAAAACAACTTCCAACGTGTATCCAACAAAAATCCAGGGAGGTGGCTTCAGCAGTGTAGACAGCTATTCACTTTAACCCTCGTCGCCAGTTTTGTGAGGGCCACGAAGAATCCAGCACGAGTTTTAAGGATACAAAGTAATAACATTTATTTACAATAACATATATATATAACAGCAGCAGCAACTTCCCTTGCTGCACACTCCTTCCTGCTGGTTCCAAACTGGCCAGCTTTATTTATACTTGGAGTTTACTAATGGTTTCTCCGCCCCCCCTCATTGGGGAAGCTCATACTCCCACAGGATTGTGGGATTGTCATTAGTCCCCAGCCAATGGTAAGCAGGCAGGTTATAACACTTAACATTCAATGCTAGTCACACTCAGACCCCTAAACTTGTATTATCTAAAACTCAGAAGAGCCAGCTCTGTTGCAGTTACAGAAACCAGATTTGACTAGTTAGCTAATTGACTAATTTCAGCTGCTTTCCACTAGAGCTTGTCTATCCCTGCCTAAGGTTGGAAGAAACGTACTTTATTTTCTTTAATTACACAGTACATTTCAGTTAAATGCTTAACACATACAAGACTAGATTTTTAGAAAGAGATTGACCCTTAGACTCCCTCGCTCACCAAACTCCGAGCATCACATCCAGTTCAAGCTGCACTCGCAGAATGACCTATACCTGATTCTGTGTTCCAAGGTAAAAATAAATTCTCAACTTTGATCACCTACATAACATAAGTGCTGGAAATACAAATAGGATTACATTCGATATGCAGTGCAGAAGCCCATTCAACTCGACATGTTAACTATGTTTCCCTCTTCACAAATGCTGCCTGACCTGCTGAGTATTGTCAGCATTTTCTGTTTTTTTACATTAAGTGGTCTGATATTTCCATAAATCATGGTGGCCTTGCAAATGTTTACACTTTTTGTTTTGGTTCAGCTTTGCAATCAGCATTTATTTTGCTTTTTGCTTGGAAAAATAACTTGTCTTATGGCAATAACTCTGAATTAAAGGATTTTCTGTTTTGAGTGACTTTGAAGTAGAAATGTCACTTCTGCTGTTTCAGTGCATGGTGAAAACATATTGCGCAACTGCACTTTTTGAATATTTTGTGGTTTATTTGACTTCTCCTTATGCTCTATCAAATTTTACAGACTCCTTAGGAAATTCTGAATAGAAATATTGCTCAAAAATCAAAACCATAGAGATCGGAATCTCCAGGGATTGGCGCTGGTGGTCATTACTTCACACTTGTCAAATCTTGTGATTCACCAAGCACTTATCCATTAAATTACTGAATAAGCCTCCCAGGTCCGTGTATCTCAATCGATATTTGCCACTGTGGATACGAATGGCAGGCAGGTATTTGTTTCAGTTGACACAAGAAGAAACATTATTTTAAAATTCTGCTACATCACGTAGTTTAAGTGACAAGATATGAAAATTAATAAAAATAAACCTGTTCTGAGCCTCTGATATTGACCTAGGGACCAAACGAAACAAAGGATTAACTCTGCAAAATCCTCCTCAGTAAAATCTAGGGCCTTGAGCCAAAATTCAGAGGGTTGATCCATAGTTTAAAGTAGTCATACTCAAAAGGATTTTACCGCATAACTATCGTCCCAGACTTCTCCATCAATATCCCTGGGTGTGTCCTCTCCCACTGACTGGACAGACCTGCCAGAGGTGGCAGCACATTAGTTTAGTCAGGAGTGAGTGTTCCTGGAGATCATCAACATTCATTCCAGACCACATGAAGTCTCATGGCATCAAGTCAAAACGGACAAGGATATCTCCTGCTGATCAACATCTACTGCCACCCCTCAGCAGATGAATCGGTGCTCCTCTATTTCTTCCCTCCCTAACAACACTGTGGGTGTATCGGATTTGATTTGATTTATTGTCACATGTACCAAAGTACAGTGAAAAGTATTTTTCTGTGGCCGAGGGAACGTACACATTACGTACATAGTAGACACAAGAATAATCAACAGAGAACATTGACAAATGGTACATCGACAAACAATGATTGGTTACAGTGCGGAACAAGGGGCCAAACAAAGCAAATACATGAGCAAGAGCAGCATAGGACATCGTGAATAGAGTACGACACCACATGGATCCAGCAGTTCAAAAAGGTGGCTCACTCAAGGCCAATTAGGGATGGACAATAAGTGTTGACATCGTAAGCAATACTCACATGCCAAAAAGGAATGAAAAAAAAAATACTTGGAAGGACTACTGCGGGTAGAATGGCAACGGAATGTACACTGGATGTGGGGGCTTCAATGTCCATCGCCATAAGGAGGGATATGTGGTCTGATATCTCCATAAATCATGACGGCCTTGAAAAAATTTACATTTTCTATTTTGGTTCAGCTTTGCAATCTGCATTATTTTTGCTTGGGAAAATAACTTGTTTATGGCAATAAATCTGCATTAAAGGATTTTCTTTTCTGAATGATTTTGAAGTAGAAATGTCACTGTTTCAGTGCAAGGTGAAAGCATACTGCGCAACTGCAGTTTTTGAATTTTTTGTGGTGTATCCAACTTCTCCTTACACTCTATCAAACTTTGAAATCCCCTTGGGTGACAGAATATTAACTGAACTAGTTGAGTCCTGAAGGGCACAACTATCAGACTGGGCTGCAGCAGGTGATGAGAGAACCATAGAGGGCAAAGCTCACTTAACCCCATCCTCACAGCCTATCCACTGCAGATCCCTTTGTCCATGACAGTATTGTTAGGAGTTGCCAGGTAGCACTGCACCATTCTTGTGAGGATGAATTCCCGTCTTTACATTAAGGGCACCTTCCATCATGGTATTTGTCACCATCAACTTGCTCAGTGATATAAATTGAAAACTGATGTACTGGGCATCGCAGTAAAAACAAGTGCAGGTCTGCACCGCTGCATGAAAGGCACCTGATTTGCCAATCCTAATCCCATTTTCCGGCACTTGGTCCACAGCCGAGAATGTTAAAACGTGCCAAGTGCTTATCCAGGTACTTAAGATTCAGAACAGACGTAAAAAAGCCAACATAAGTGTACTTTACCTGAATGCTCGTAGTATTCGGAATAAGGTAAATGAGTTGATGGCGCAAATCATCGTGAATGACTATGATTTAGTGGCCATTACTGAAACATGGTTAAAGGATGGTCACGACTGGGAGTTAAATATCCAAGGGTATCAAACTATTCGGAAGGACAGAGTGGATGGTAAGGGAGGTGGTGTAGCTCTGTTATTTAAGGATGACATCCGGGCAATAGTAAGGGATGACATCGGTGCTATGGAGGATAAGGTTGAATCCATTTGGGTGGAAATCAGGAATAGTAAGGCGAAAAAGTCACTGATAGGAGTAGTCTATAGGCCACCAAATAGTAACATTACGGTGGGGCAGGCAATAAACAAAGAAATAACTGATGCATGTAGAAATGGTACAGCAGTTATCATGGGGGATTTTAATCTACATGTCGATTGGTTTAACCCGATCGGTCAAGGCAGCCTTGAGGAGGAGTTTATAGAATGTATCTGCGATAGTTTCCTAGAACAGTATGTAATGGAACCTACAAGGGAACAAGTGGTCCTAGATCTGGTCCTGTGTAATGAGACAGGATTGATTCAGGATCTCATAGTTAGGGATCCTCTCGGAAGGAGCGATCACAATATGGTGGAATTTAAAATACAGATGGAGGGTGAGAAGGTAAAATCAAGCACTAGTGTTTTGTGCTTAAACAAAGGAGATTACAATGGGATGTGTAGCCATGTAAAATGGCTGACTACCGATTAGAATGGCCAAACCCGGACTTCCGGGTGCGGCGATGACCAGCTAAGTTGCACGTTTCGGCACCTCCCGGTGGAACAGACTTTTGGGCTCTTGATAGGAGCCCCAACGGCAATTTTAACGGCTAAAAACACTGTGCGGTAACCAGAAGGGAATTTCCCCTGGACACGGATGGAAAAAGGAGAGGAAAGTGGCTGGATTGCGGAGGATCCTCTAGAGCAGCGGCAAGGAAGGCAAGCACAAAGCAAGATGGAGTCGGAAGGTGGCCGTCTAGTATGGGGCCCTGACCAACAAGAGTTCCTGCGGCGCTGTGTGGAAGAACTTAAAAAGGAGATGAAGAAGGAGCTGCTGGCCCCGATATTACAGGCGATTGAAGGACTAAAGGAGGAGCAAAAGACCCAGGAGCAGGAGCTTCGGGTCGTGAAGGCAAAGGCCGCTGAAAATGAAGACGAAATACAGGGCCTGGTGGTGAAGACAGAAATGCACGAGGCACAACACAAAAGGTGTGTGGAAAGGCTGGAGGTGCTGGAGAATAATGCGAGGAGGAAGAATTTAAGGAACATTGGTCTTCCCGAAGGTGCAGAAGGGGCGGACGTCAGGGCATATGTGAGCACGATGCTTCACTCGTTAATGGGATCGGAGGCCCCGACGGGCCCGTTGGAGGTGGAGGGAGCTTATCGAGTTATGACGCGAAGACCGAGGGCTGGAGAAATACCTCGAGCCATAGTGGTGAGATTTCTCCGATATAATGACAGAGAGATGGTCCTCAGATGGGCGAAGAAAACTCGGAGCAGTAGGTGGGAGAATGCGGTGATCCGCGTATATCAAGATTGGAGTGCGGAGGTGGCGAGAAGGAGGGCAAGTTTTAATCGGGCCAAGGCGGTGCTTTACAAAAGGAAGGTCAAATTTGGAATGTTGCAGCCGGCAAGACTGTGGGTCACACACCAAGGGAAGCACCACTACTTTGAGACGGCAGAAGAGGCATGGACATTTATTGTGGAGGTGAAGCTGGAATAGGCGGGCCAGAAAAAGAACGTTTGGGACAAAGTGGTGGGGTGATTACGTGGGGTGAAGGGGGGGAAAGAGGGGGAAGGGATGATCTCTCAAGTTGTTAATCTTGCGACCCTGTAACTTTTCTCTCTTCCCCATGTCGTGGGGGAGAGGGGGGAGGGAGGACGAGGAATTGTGGGCGCCGGCCATTAGGGGTGGAGCCAAGTGGGAATCGCGGGCTTTGTTCCCGCGCTATGGTAATCATGGCGGGAACAGGGAAGCAGGAAGGAGGGGGCCTCGCACAGTGGGGGCCGAGGTCACGGGGGGAAGCCGAGGTCAGCCAGAGTTTGCTGACTTCTGGGAGCAACATGGGGGGTGCAATTACGCTAGAAAAGGATCTAGCGGGGGGGGGGGGGGGTGGGGGGGGGTTAACTGGGTTGCTGCTGCTGGGGAGAAGGGGGAGCTGGTATGGGGTGGGGTGGTCGAGGCGGGAGGGCGCCGTCGGGGGGCGATATGGCTACGTGGGAACCGGGTGAGGAGCTGGATTAAAAAAGGGTATGGCTAGTCGACAAGGGGGGGGGTGTAAAGAGCCCCCCAACCCGGCTGATCACGTGGAATGTGAGAGGGCTGAACGGGCCGATTAAAAGGGCACGGGTATTCGCACACCTAAAGAAATTAAAGGCAGATGTGGTTATGTTGCAGGAGACGCATTTGAAACTGATAGACCAGGTCAGACTACGCAAAGGATGGGTGGGGCAGGTGTTTCATTCGGGGTTAGACGCAAAGAACAGGGGGGTGGCTATATTAGTGGGGAAACGGGTACTGTTTGAGGCAAAGACCATAGTGGCGGATAGTGGGGGTAGATACGTGATGGTGAGTAGCAGATTGCAAGGGGAGGCGGTGGTTCTAGTGAACGTATATGCCCCGAACTGGGATGATGCCAATTTTATGAGGCGTATGTTGGGATGTATCCCGGACCTAGAGGCGGGAAAGTTGGTAATGGGGGGAAACTTCAATATGGTGCTGGACCCAGGGCTGGACAGATCGACGTCCAGGACCGGGAGGAGGCCGGCTGCAGCTAGGGTGCTCAAGGACTTTATGGAGCAGATGGGAGGAGTAGACCCCTGGAGATTTAGCAGGCCTAGGAGTAAGGAGTTCTCGTTTTTCTCCTATGTCCATAAAGTATATTCACGGATAGATTTTTTTGTTTTGGGAAGGGCGCTGATCCCGAAGGTGACAGGGACTGAGTACACAGCTATAGCTATCTCGGACCACGCTCCACATTGGGTGGACCTGGAGATAGGGGAGGAAAAAGAACGGCACCCGACCTGGAGAATGGACATGGGATTATTGGCAGATGAGGGGGTATGTTTAAGGGTGAGGGGGTGTATTGAAAGGTACTTGGAGCTTAATGACAATGGGGAGGTTCAGGTGGGAGTGGTCTGGGAGGCGTTGAAGGCAGTGGTTCGAGGGGAGCTGATATCTATCAGGGCACATAAAGGAAAGCAGGAGGGTAGGGAAAGGGAGCGGTTGCTGAAAGAACTTTTGAGGGTGGACAGACAATATGCGGAGGCACCGGAGGAGGGACTGTACAGGGAAAGGCAAAGGCTACATGTAGAATTTGACTTGTTGACTACGGGTAATGCAGAGGCACAATGGAGGAAGGCACAGGGTGTACAGTACGAATATGGGGAGAAGGCGAGCCGGTTGCTGGCCCACCAACTGAGGAAGAGGGGAGCAGCGAGGGAGATAGGGGGGGTGAGAGATGAGGAGGGAGAGATGGAGCGGGGAGCGGAGAGAGTGAATGGGGTGTTCAAGGCATTCTACGAAAGATTATATAAAGCTCAGCCCCCGGAAGGGAAGGAGAGAATGATGTGCTTTCTGGATCAGCTGGAATTCCCTAAGGTGGAGGAGCAGGAGAGGGTGGGACTGGGAGCACAGATTGAGATGGAGGAGGTAGTGAAAGGGATTGGGAGCATGCAGGCGGGGAAGGCCCCCGGGACCAGACGGATTCCCGGTGGAATTTTATAGGAAATATATGGACTTGCTGGCCCCGCTTCTGACAAGAATCTTTAATGAGGCTAGGGAAAGGGGGCAGTTGCCCCCGACTATGTCAGAGGCAACGATATCGCTCCTCCTAAAGAAGGAAAAAGACCCGCTGCAATGCGGGTCCTATAGGCCCATTTCTCTTTTAAATGTGGATGCAAAGATTCTGGCCAAGGTAATGGCGACGAGGATAGAGGACTGTGTCCCGGGGGTGGTTCATGAGGACCAAACTGGGTTTCTGAAGGGGAGACAGCTGAACACGAACATACGGAGGTTGCTAGGGGTAATGATGATGCCCCCGCCAGAGGGGGAAGCGGAGATAGTGGTGGCGATGGATGCCGAGAAAGCATTTGATAGAGTGGAGTGGGATTATCTGTGGGTGGTGCTGAGGAGATTTGGCTTTGGAGATGGGTATATCGGATGGGTACAGTTGCTGTATAGGGCACCGATGGCGAGTGTGGTTACGAATGGACGGGGGTCTGATTATTTCCGGCTTTACAGAGGGACGAGGAAGGAGTGTCCCCTGTCTCCGTTATTGTTTGCACTGGCGATTGAACCCCTGGCCACAGCACTGAGGGGTTCCAGGAAGTGGAGGGGAGTGTTTAGGGGAGGAGAAGAACACCGGGTATCTTTGTATGCGGATGATTTGCTGTTGTATGTGGCGGACCCGGTGGAGGGGATGCCAGAGATAATGCGGATACTTGGGGATTTTTCGGGGTATAAATTGAACATGGGGAAAAGTGAGTTGTTTGTGGTCTATCCGGGGGAGCAGAGCAGGGAAATAGAGGATTTACCGCTGAGGAAGGTAACAAGAGACTTCCGGTACTTGGGGATTCAGATAGCCAAGAATTGGGGAACCTTACACCGGCTTAATTTAACACGATTGGTGGAACAGACAGAGGAGGACTTCAAGAGATGGGACATGGTGTCCCTGTCACTGGCAGGTAGGGTGCAGGCGGTTAAAATGGTGGTTCTCCCGAGATTCCTCTTTGTGTTTCAGTGCCTCCCGGTGATGGTCACGAAGTCTTTTTTTAAGAGAATCGAGAAAAGCATTATGAGTTTTGTGTGGGCCGGGAAGACCCCGAGAGTGAGGAGGGGGTTCTTGCAGCGTAGTAGGGATAGGGGGTGGGGGGGGCTGGCACTACCGAGCCTAAATGATTATTACTGGGCCGCCAATATTTCAATGGTGTGTAAGTGGATGGGAGAAGGGGAGGGAGTGGCGTGGAAGAGATTGGAAAGGGCGTCCTGCAAGGGGACCAGCTTACAAGCAATGGTGACGGCACCGTTGCCGTTCTCACCGAAGAAATACACTACAAGCCCGGTGGTGGTGGCAACATTAAAAATCTGGGGGCAGTGGAGACGGCATAGGGGAAGGACGGGAGCCTCGGTGCGGTCCCTGATAAGAAATAACCATAGGTTTGTTCCGGGGAGAATGGATGGGGGATTTGGAGCATGGCAAAGAGCTGGGGTAGTACCATTGAGAGATCTGTTCGTAGATGGGACGTTTGCGAGTCTGGGAGCGCTGACGGAAAAATATGGGTTGCCCCAAGGGAATGCATTTTGGTATATGCAACTGAGGGCTTTTGCGAGGCAACAGGTGAGGGAATTCCCGCAGCTCCCGACGCAGGAGGTGCAGGATAGAGTGATCTCAGAGACATGGGTGGGGGATGGCAAGGTGTCGGATATATACAGGGAAATGAGGGACGAGGGGGAGATCATGGTAGATGAGCTGAAAGGGAAATGGAAAGAAGAGCTGGGGGAAGAGATTGAGGAGGGGCTGTGGGCTGAGACCCTACGAAGGGTAAACTCGTCGTCCTCGTGTTCCAGGCTAAGCCTGATACAATTCAAGGTTCTACACAGGGCGCATATGACTGGAGCACGGCTCAGTAAATTTTTCGGGGTAGAGGATAGGTGTGGGAGATGCTCGAGAAGCCCAGCGAATCACACCCACATGTTCTGGTCATGTCCGGCATTACAGGGGTTCTGGGTGGGGGTGGCGAAGGTGCTTTCGAAGGTGGTGGGGGTCCGGGTCGAGCCAAGCTGGGGGTTAGCTATATTCGGGGTTGCAGAAGAGCTGGGAGTGCAGGAGGCGAAAGAGGCTGATGTTTTGGCCTTTGCGTCCCTAGTAGCCCGGCGAAGGATATTGCTTATGTGGAAGGAAGCCAAACCCCCGGGCGTGGAGACCTGGATAAACGACATGGCAGGGTTTATAAAGTTAGAACGGATCAAGTTCGTATTAAGGGATTCGGCTCAAGGGTTCACCAGGCGGTGGCAACCATTCGTCAACTACCTCACAGAACGATAGAGGGAATGAAAAAGAAAGAAAGACAACAGCAGCAACCCGGGGGGGGGGGGGGGGGGGGGGGGATCCGGGCGGGCTCTCAGGGATGTCATTGTATATGTATAGACATTTGTTATAGGTAATGTATATTGGACTGTTGGATTGTATCTTTGGAGAGTAACTATTTTTGACAAGGCAGTTGCCATTTAGTTTTGTTTTTGTTTCTGTTTATATATTATTTTTTTATTTGTTTAAAACTGGCCAGTTATTTATATTGCTTTATTGTTGTTTAAAAGAAAAACTATGTACTGTTATGTTTGGCCAAAAAATCTTGAATAAAATATATTAAAAAAAAAGAATGGCCAAACCCCGATTTAAATGGCGAACGGAAGAGGCTGATGGGAAAATCAGCCAACAGGACTCAAACAGACAGCTGCAGGTAAAACAGTGTATTCGCCTCTGGAGAAGCCAGACCGAATCGATACCTGCAGCCATCAACATAACAACACCCCAGCCATCTGCATATTAATCAGCAATCCCCGGGAACAATTGATACAAAATAGACACACAAAGCCGACCCAGGCCTTTCGGCGCCAGCAGGAGCTGACACAAAGAGAGGTAAACGACCACCCCTCAATCAAGGAATCGCTCCAGCATTGGAGAATATCGAACCACGTGATTGGAACCAAGTCCAATCACTTGGAATCAGGTACAAGGTCCGCCCCGAGAGGCGGGAAGTCCCTGGGGACTATAAGAATAGGGGCCAAGTTCAAATCGACCCTTCTTTCCCTTCTTCTCCTCTCCACACCCTTCGAGACTCTTCTGCAAGAGAACGTAAGTTTTACTCCAACGATCGCGACCGGATAGGCGCTCCTGACTATCGACCTGTACCAGCTTTTGAATCCCGCAGGCTCAGAACCCATTCAAAAGGCCATTCATTTCCCTGACCTGGTGGGCCATTTCCAAAGTTAAGTATTGGCCTGTTAGTTGTAGGAAGTAGCTTAGAAGTAGAATTAATATATAAGTATTGGTTGCTGTATATAATAAATGAGCGTTGATTTAACTCTTACTAAGCGGTGTGTTGGATTATTAATCATTACTCGGACTTGAACCACGCGGCGGTATCAGAAAGATACCTGGCGGCTCAAGAGCAAAGGTGACAGAATAAGAGCAATTAAACTAAGGCTAAAATGGCAACAGATGAGAGAAGAACTAGCTCAGGTAGATTGGGAGCAAATACTTTATGGTGAAAGAGTTGAGGAACAGTGGAGAACCTTCCAAGCGAGTTTTCACAGTGCTCAGCAAAGGTTTATACCAACAAAAAGAAAGGACGGTAGAAAGAGGGAAAATCGACCATGGATATCTGAGGAAATAAGGGAGAGTATCAAATTGAAGGAAAAAGCATACAAAGTAGCAAAGATCAGTGGGAGACCAGAGGACTGGGAAATCTTTAGGGGGCAACAGAAAGCTACTAAAAAAGCTATAAAGAAGAGTAAGATAGATTATGAGAGTAAACTTGCTCAGAATATAAAAACAGATAGTAAAAGTTTCTACAAATATATAAAACAAAAAAGAGTGGCTAAGGTAAATATTGTTCCTTTAGAGGATGAGAAGGGAGTTTTAATAATGGGAGATGAGGAAATGGCTGAGGAACTGAACAGGTTTTTTGGGTCGGTCTTCACAGTGGAAGACACAAATAACATGCAAGTGACTGATGGAAATGAGGCTATGACAGGTGAGGACCTTGAGAGGATTGTTATCACTAAGGAGGTAGTGATGGGCAAGCTAATGGGGCTAAAGGTAGACAAGTCTCCTGGCCCTGATGGAATGCATCCCAGAGTGCTAAAAGAGGCGGCTAGGGAAATTGCAAATGCACTAGTGGTAATTTACCAAAATTCACTAGATTCTGGGGTGGTCCCGGCGGATTGGAAATCAGCAAACGTGACACCACTGTTTAAAAAAGGAGGTAGGCAGAAAGCGGGTAATTATAGGCCAGTGACCTTAACTTCGGTAGTAGGGAAGATGCTGGAATCTATCATCAAGGAAGAAATAGCGAGGCATCTGGATGGAAATTGTCCCATTGGGCAGACGCAGCATGGGTTCATAAAGGGCAGGTCGTGCCTAAATAATTTAGTGGAATTTTTTGAGGACATTACCAGTGCGGTAGATAACGGGGAGCCAATGGATGTGGTATATCTGGATTTCCAGAAAGCCTTTGACAAGGTGCCACACAAAAGGTTGCAGCATAAGATAAAGATGCATGGCATTAAGGGGAAAGTAGTAGCATGGATAGAGGATTGGTTAATTAA
The DNA here is from genome assembly GCF_047496885.1 of Scyliorhinus torazame. Lineage (NCBI taxonomy): Eukaryota > Metazoa > Chordata > Chondrichthyes > Carcharhiniformes > Scyliorhinidae > Scyliorhinus > Scyliorhinus torazame. The sequence continues at coordinate 128,260,692 of NC_092721.1, forward strand.
TAGAAAGCAAAGAGTGGGGATTAATGGGTGTTTCTCTGGTTGGCAATCAGTAGCTAGTGGTGTCCCTCAGGGATCAGTGTTGGGCCCACAATTGTTCACAATTTACATAGATGATTTGGAGTTGGGGACCAAGGGCAATGTGTCCAAGTTTGCAGACGACACTAAGATGAGTGGTAAAGCAAAGAGTGCAGAGGATACTGGAAGTCTGCAGAGGGATTTGGATAGGCTAAGTGAATGGGCTAGGGTCTGGCAGATGGAATACAATGTTGACAAATGTGAGGTAATCCATTTTGGTAGGAATAACAGCAAAAGGGATTATTATTTAAATGATAAAATATTAAAACATGCTGCTGTGCAGAGAGACCTGGGTGTGCTAGTGCACGAGTCGCAAAAAGTCGGTTTACAGGTGCAACAGGTGATTAAGAAGGCAAATGGAATTTTGTCCTTCATTGCTAGAGGGATCGCATTTAAGACAAGGGAGGTTATGCTGCAATTGTATAAGGTGTTAGTGAGGCCACTCCTGGAGTATTGTGTTCAGTTTTGGTCTCCTTACTTGAGAAAGGACGTACTGGCACTGGAGGGTGTGCAGAGGAGATTCACTAGGTTAATCCCAGAGCTGAAGGGGTTGGATTACGAGGAGAGGTTGAGTAGACTGGGACTGTACTCGTTGGAATTTAGAAGGATGAGGGGGGATCTTATAGAAACATATAAGATTATGAAGGGAATAGATAGGATAGATGCGGGAAGGTTGTTTCCACTGGCAGGTGAAAGCAGAACTAGGGGGCATAGCCTCAAAATAAGGGGAAGTAGATTTAGGACTGAGTTTAGGAGGAACATCTTCACCCAAAGGGTTGTGAATCTATGGAATTCCTTGCCCAGTGAAGCAGTAGAGGCTCCTTCATTAAATGTTTTTAAGATAAAGATAGATAGTTTTTTGAAGAATAAAGGGATTAAGGGTTATGGTATTCGGGCCGGAAAGTGGAGCTGAGTCCGCAAAAGATCAGCCATGATCTCATTGAATGATAGAGCAGGCTCGAGGGGCCAGATGGCCTACTCCTGCTCCTAGTTCTTATGTTTAGAAAGGGTGTGAGGCACCTGCCTCTACCAAACCTCCCAGGCAGTGCATTCCAGACCTTCACCACCCTCTGGGTACACAGATTTTCGTTAAATCCCCCGGAACCTCCCGCCCCTCACATTGAACTTATATCTCCTTGTAATCGACCCTTCAACTAAGGGCAACGTGGGGCCATCAACAGCAGCAGAATTGTATTTTCTATGATCTGTTATCTCATGGCCCAGCATATCCGTCAGTATAATCATTATCAATCTAGGGACTGGCCTTGGTTCAAGACTGAAGAACATGCCAGGAGTTCAACCAAGTGTACTTAAAAATGAGTTACCTGATAATTGAATAAATAAGATTAAGTGTCTACAGATGGGGGCATCCATTGGATAATGACTTGTGTACATATAAAGAGCCACACCCTCTTTTTTGTGTCCAAAAATAATATAAATAGAAACTGGTGGCGACATGTAGAGTTAGGAGCTGTACATTTGTAATGCCTCACTTCGTGAATAAATCTAAAGCTGAGTAAAGATTGAATTCCGATCTCCTGCTTCACCAATTGGCTATAAGAAATTAACAGCAGGGTGGCACAATAGTTAGTATTGCTGCCTCACAGCTCCAGGGACCCGGGTTCAATTCCGGCCACAGTTGATTGTTTGTGTGGAGTTTGCACTTTCTCCCCATGTCTGCGTGGGCTTCCTCCAGGTGCTCTGGTTTCCTCCCAGAGTCCAAAGATGTGCAGGTTAGGTGGCTTGGCCATGTTAAATTGCCCCTTAGTGTCCAAAAAAGAACAAGGTTAGGTCAGGTTGCTGGGCTATAGGGATAGGGTGGAGGCGTGGACTTGTAGGGTGCTCTTTCCAAGGGCCGATGCAGATTTGATGGGCCGAATGGCCTCCTTCTGCAATGTAAATTCTGTGATTCTATGAGTATCAACCTTCTGAAGCTACAACACAGAATTACATGCATGATAAACCGTGGAAGCAGCATGTCAATGGATCAGATCAAAGCTCTGCAGTCATGGCACATCCAGCGTGAATGATGATGGATAATTAATCAACCAATGGGACAAGGAAGATCCCTGGATAGCTGTATCTTCACTGATAGCAGTGAAGGGTTGAGTTTAAAAGACAAAGTTAATATATATACAACCATTTTCAGAGAGAAGAACTGAATGAATGATCCATGTGGCCTCCTCCTGAAGTCACAGAATCCAATTCAATTCGCCCACGTGATATCAAATACTAGGAGTATTTCGAGGTACCGGAGCTCTTATAGGGTGGCACAGTGGTTAGCACTGCTGTCTCACAGGGCCAGGGACCCGGGTTCAATTCCGGCCCTGGGTCACTGTCTGTGTGGATTGGTATTATTATTAGAACCGATGGGCTGGATGTTCTAAGAAAATGGCAATGTCATTTCTAAATCTACTATTATGCTATTTTCCCATGTAGTAATCATTTCAGTCCGCCAATATCAGTAAAACTATGCTTTTAAAGTGAAAAATATTAGTGCCGGTGGGCATTTTATGTCAAACCATGTGGTATTTTGAATCATTAGTCTTTCGTATAGCTAGAATTTCATTATTAATCTAGCAAATGGCAGGGGGGGGGGGGGGCAAACTACAAGAAGTATAATAGTTAACGGGAGCCAAAGCAACCAGTCAGCATGTGAGGAGAAGGTAGAGGTTAATAGGATGAACAGGCAGGGACAGTCTAACGACTACGGAGGGGAAAGGAAACGTAAAGAATCAAAATGTACGGTGACTGTGAGAGTGAAAGTTGGTGATGAGGCTGAGTGTTGGCAGAGATTAATAAAGGAGGTCAGAAGATGTGGAAAATGTAGTGCACATGAAAATCCTGCAAGGGGAAGACAAATCAGTATGACATATTTAAAAACATGTACCTAAATTTACGCAGTTTTTGGGATAAGGTCAAAGAGCTGACGGCACAAATAGAGATAAATGGGTATGATTTGGTGGGAAATACTGAAACGTGGTTGCACGAGGACCGGAACTGAGAGTTGAATGTCCAAGGGTACAATTATTATCTTGAGGTCTGGCCTTCTTTTTACTTCTAATTGGCTTTAACTAATTTATAATTCACTCAATTCGGCCAAACTGTCTGTCCATCAATTTAAGAGATATATGTATTTAAATATATTGGTGCCAATTTAATTAGAAAAACACAGTTTTCGTTAAGAAATTATCAGCCCTAGACTGGCTGTTACTATAGAAACGGGACTACACGCACTGGACAGCCGCACAGTTTTTACCATACAATGGGACCTTTTAGCTAGTTGACATCACTGACCTTGCACTTGCAAAATGTGAAACCTAAGAAATTGAATTAAAGAGTATTATCTAGATTAACCCTTAGTGGATTCCCAGCTATTGTTGCACTGAAGTAATGCTTAATATGATTATAGTTAATTATTCTTAATGAGTTCTCAATTAAACCTCTATCATCTTCCCTTACTCTCATGGTTATAGCTGACTAGAAAAGTCAATTTTTATCAAGTACTAGATTGGATTGTGGATTGGCTGACTAATAGAAAGCAGAGGGTCAGGATAAATAAGTCCTTCTCTGGCTGGCGAACTCTACTAGTGGGGTACCGCAGGGGCAGTCTGAGGACCTTAACTGTTTACAATCTTTGTAAATGCAAGCAGGGACAGAGTGTAACAAATTAAAATTTGCGGATGATACCAATATTGGTGGGAAAGCAGGCAACGAAGATGAGATAAAGATTTTACAGATGGATATAATAGATTAGGAGATTGGGTCAAAATTTGGCAGATGGAGTTTAATGTGGATAAGTATGAGGTTATCCATTTTGGCCGAACAGGAGATTCAAAATGTGTCTGGGCAGAGGGATCTGGCTGTCTTTGTTCATGAATCAAGAAAATCGGTGTGCAGGTACAGCATGTAATTAAAAACACAAATGGCATGTTAGCATTACTTGCAAAAGGACTGAAGTATAAAAGTAGAGGTGTTATTGCAATTGTATAGGGTGTTGGTGAGACCACATCTGGAGTATTGTGCCCAGTTTTGGTCTCCTTATTTGAGGAAGGAAAAAATGAAAAAAGGATGTGATGGCATTGGACACAGTTCAGAGGAGGTTCACCAGATTAATTCCAGGATGAAGGGGTTGACACATGAGGAGAGATTAAACAATTTGAGCTTATACTTGCTGGAATTTTGAAGGATTAGAGGGGATCTGATCGAGGTATTTAAATACTAAAAGGGATTGATAAAGTAAACTTAGGCCAAGTTTCCCCCCTTGTGGGGCAATCTAGAATGAGTGGTCACAGATATAGGTTGAGAGGTGGTAGATTTAGAACCGAGATGAGGAGGAACTACTTCTTGCAGAGGGTGGTGAATTTGTGGAACTCACTGCCCCATAGTGGGGTGGAGTCGGAGTCATTAAATGGTATCAAGAAGCAGATAGATACATTTCTGATTAAAAAAACAGGTGAAAGGGATATGGGGACCAGGTAGGGAGGTGGATTTGAGGCCAGAAAGTGATCAGCCATGATCTGATTGAATGCCAGAGAAGGCTCGAAGGGTTGAATTGCCTACTTCTGTTCCATAATTCCTATTATGCAACAGTTTAGTTATTTAATTCAAGCCTAACAAACACATGAATTACTGAAAACCTTACCTACTCATGACTGGGGGATGGTTATATAGAGGGTTCACTGCTTTTCTTGATTTATATTAATAACCTAAACCTGGGTATATAGGGTGACAATTTCAACATTTAAAGATGATGTAAGACTTGGAAGTATTGTGAACTGTGAGGATAGTGATAGAGTTGAAGAGGACATAGATAGGCTGATGGAATAGGCAGACATGTGGTAGATGTAATTTAGGGCACTTAATAAATTATACTGAATCCTGGGTTTTATGAATAGGGGCACAAAGTACAAAAGCAAGTAAATTATGAAACTTCATAAAACACTGGTTCAGCCTCAACGGGAAAGGGAAGATTTTAGCAAGGGTGCAGAGACTATTTACGAGAATGGTTCCAAGGATGACTTCAGTAATGTGGACAGATTGGCCAAGCTGGGGCTGTTTTCCTTATAGAAGAAAAGGTTGAGAGGAGATTCTTTTTTAGATGTGTTCAAAATCGTGAGGTATCTGGATAACGTAAATGTTCCCATCGGCAGAAAGTCCTGAACTCTAAGGTGATTGACAAAAGAACCAAAGAAGACATGAGGAGTAACTTCTTTATGATTCAAAAGTTTTGGATCTGGAATGCACTGCCCGAGTGTGTGCAGTTAATTATCTGAAGAGAAAAGATTTTACTGGGCTAGATCTGCTGACAGGAGGAGGGATTGACGAATGGCGACAGGATGGGAGTCGATGACGGTGTCCGTCTGGGGGCAAGCCTGAAGAAGCACGGGCTGGCCTGAGAAGAGATATGATTGATTAGCGGGGGGTGGGCGTGCAAAGGGGTGCCCCCTGACCAGGCTGATCACATGGAATGGGAGAGGGCTGAATGGGCCGGTCAAGAGGGCTCGCGTGGGTTCACACATCTGAAGAGCTTAAAGGCGGATGCGGCAATGATACAGGAGACACATCTGAGGGTGGTGGATCAGACTAGGCTGAGGAAGGGGTGGGTTGGGCAGGTATTTCATTTGGAGCTAGACTCTAAAACTAAGGGGATAGCAATTTTGATAAATAAGCGGGTGGCATTTGAAATGGGAAGCATCGTGGCGGACTCCGGGGGAAGATACGTTACGGTGAGTGGGAAATTGGAGGGGATGCCGGTGGTGCAAAACTGGGGCGACGCAGAGTTTATGAGACAGGTGTTGGGGAAGATTCCGGATCTGGACTCGCATCGGCTGATCATGAGGGGGGACTTTAATACGGTTATAGATCCGAAGCTGGATCGGTCGAGTTCGAGGGCAGGGAGGGCGCCAGCGGCTGCGAAGGAACTAAAGGGGTTTATGGAGCAGATGGGAGGGGTGGATCCTTGGAGGTTTGGACGGCCAAGATAGGAGTTTCCTTTTTTCTCCCACGTACACAAGGTGTACTCCCGGATCGACTGTTTAGTTTTGGATAGGGCTTTCCTGGCGGGGGTGGTAGATACCGAGTACTCGCCGATTGTTGTGTCGGACCATGCTCCACACTGGGTGGATTTACGGATGAGCAAGGAGGGGGGCCAGCGCCACACTGGAGATTAGATGTAGGACTGTTAGCAGAGGAGGTATGTAGCAGAGGAGGAGGTATGTAGCAGAGGAGGTAAATGACACGGGGAGGTTCATGAGGAGATAAATGACATGGGGAGGTTTTGGCAGCAACGGTTTGGGAGGCATTGAAGGCAGTGGTGAGGGGGGGAGTTTATTTGGATACTGTCATTATACACACAGGTATATGATGGCGCACAGGCAGTGATTGACACACAGGATGACCTGTGAACACACAGAACACAGCAGCCAATCACCAGACAGGACATGACCACTATAAAGCCAGAGGGCACTAGTTTTCCCGCTCTCTTGGGATCCAGCCTCTGAGACAGTCAGAGCCCATGAGCAGCAACTAGAACATACACCATGTGGTAGCAAAATAGTCTGGTCAGGTTAGCCTCAGGTCTCCAGTCAAGTCAGCATAGTGTCAACCCACAGTTAAAGTATGTATGATAGTTAAAGAGTTCAATAAAATCAAGTTGCATTTCTTCAAGTGTTGGAAGCCTGTCTCTCTCACTGCTGCAGCAAACGCAGTCCTCGCAGACCCGGCATACCTAACACATCAGATACGGGTGCATAGAGGGAAGGCGAAGCGGGTGTAGATGGTTAGTGAAGGAATTTCTCCAGGTAGACAGGAGGTACTCAGAGGCGGGGTTGTTGAAGGAGTGGAGAAGCTATAGATGGAGTTTGGTCTGGCTATCTACAGGGAAGGCGGTGGGGCAGATGAGGAAGGCGAGAGGGGCGGTATACGAGTACAGGGAGAAGACTAGCAGGATGCTAGCACACCAGCTTAGGAAACGGAAACGGCGATGGAGATAGGAAGAGTGAAGGATAGAGGGGTGAACACAGTCTTGGACCCGGACGCAGCAGTGGGGTGGGGTATGGTGAACAGGGTGTTCAAGGAATATTACAGCAGGTTGTACTGTACGAGTTGGAACGCCCAGCTTGGGTGGTCTCTGGAAGGACAAGGGTGTTGAAAGAGTTGGTGGAGGGTCTGGGAGCCCTGATCGGGCTCTTTGAAGTAGTGGAGGGATTGGAGGCTATGCAGTTGGGCAAGTCTCCGGGGCCAGACGGGTACCCAGTGGAATTCTACAACAGGTTTTCTGGGGTGCAGCCTTTGCTGGTTAGGGAGTTTAATGAGGCTAGAGAGCGAGGTGTTCTTCCCCCAACAATGTCACAGGCTTCGATTTTTCTGAAGCTGGGGGACCCAGAACAATGCGGGTCAGACAGGCCAATCTCCCTTTTAAATGTAGACGCCAATTTGCTGGCCAAGATTTTGGCCTCATGAGTAGAGGATTGTGTCCCAGGGATAGGGGAGGACCAGACGGGATTTGTCAAAGGAAGGCAGTTAACGGCCAACTTTAGAAGGCTCTTGAATGTTATCATTATGCCCCCCGAGGGTAGGGAGGTGGTGTGGGATTATCTGTGGGAGGTCCTGGAGCGGTTTGGGTTTGGGCAGGGTTTGGTGGACTGGGTCTGGTTGTTGTATCAGTCACTGGTGGCGAATGTGCGGACAAAGTGAGTGAGCTCAGACTATTTTAGACTGCACCGTGGGACGAGGCAGGGATGTCCACTCTCTCCACTGTTGTTTTCCTTGGCTATAGAGCCGTTGGCATTAGCGCTGAGAGCATCAAAGGACTGGAAGGGGTTAGTCCGGGAAGGGGTGGAGCACAGGATCTCGTTATATGAGGACAACCTACTGACCAGTTAGGGGAATGGGAGAGATTATGCAGATCCTAGGGGAATTTGGCCAGTCCTCGGGGTACAAATTGAACATGGGTAAGAGTGAGGACTTTGTGATCCAGCAAGGGGACAAGAGAGGAGTCTGGGGGAGCTGCCATTTAAAGTGGTGGGAGTTTTCGATACTTGGGAATTCAGGTGGCACGAGGATGGGAGCAGTTACATAAATTATATCTGTCCCGGTTGGTTGAGCAGATGAAGGAGGACTTTCAGAGGTGGGATATGCTCCGGTTCTCATTGGCGGGGAGGATACAGACCATAAAGATGACGGTTCTCCCAAGATTTTTGTTTATTTTTCAGTGTCTATTTTTATCCCAAAAGCTTTTTCAGAGGGTCAATGCGGTGCTCTGGGTTTGTATGGGCTGGTAAAACCCCGCGAGTAAGGAAGGTGCTGTTGGAGCAGAGCCAAGGAGGGGGTGATGCTGGCCTTGCTGAACTTTAGGAACTATTACTGGGTGCCAAATATAGCCATGATCAGGAAGTGGGGGAGGGGTCGGTGTGGGAGCGAGTGGAGGCAGCATCATGTCGGGGCACAAGTTTAGGGGCATTGGTAACGGCACCTCTGCCGTTCTCGGCGGCTCAGTACTCCACAAACCCGGTGGTAGTGGCAGCTCCGACGGTATTGGGGCAGTGCCAGGAGCATATGGGAGTGGAGGCAGCGTCGGTGTGGGCTCCAATATGTGGGAACCACCAATTTGTGCCAGGGAGGCTGGATGGAGAGTTTTGGAGGTGGCAGAGAGTGGGGATTGATAAGCTGGGGGACCTGTTTATTGATGGGAGCTTTCCAAGTTTGGAGGATTTGGAGGAGTTTGAACTGCCAGGAGGGAATGGGTTTCGTTATCTGCAGGTGAGGGACTTTGTGCGAAGGCAAGTTTCGACCTTTCTGCTTCTACCACCTCAGGGGATACAGGACAAGGTAGTTTCGAAAATGGGAGTGAGGGTGGGAAGGTCGCGGAAATGTATAAAGAGTTCACAGAGTGGAAGGGAACCCAGATAGGGGAGGTAAAGCGTAAGTGGGAGGACGAGTTAGGAAAGGAACTAGAGGAGTGTCTGGGGGAGGATGCTCTGAGCAGAGTCAACACGTCCTCACCATGTCCCAGACTCGGCCTGATACAATTCAAGGTGGTTCACCGGGCACACATGACGGTGGCCCGGATGAGCAGGTTTTTTGAAGGGGCGGAGGACAGGTGTGGCCGGTATGCAGGAAGGCCCGCAAATCATGTCCACATGTTCTGGGCATGTCCAAAGCTTAGGGGATTCTGGCAGGCAGGGATTTGCCAATGTCATGTCCACGCTATTAAAGACAAGGGTGGCACCGAGTCCAGAGGTGGCAATTTTTGGTGTGTCGGTAGACCCGGGGGCGAGGGTTAGTGACATTGCCGGGTTTTTCAGGCTTGAAAATCAAGTTCGCCCTAAGAGGATCAACGTTAGGGTTCGTCCGGAGGTGGCAACCATTTATCGACTTCGTTGGGGAAAATTAAACTCAGAGGGGTTAGGGAACGAGGAGGGGGGACTGGAGAACTGTGCATGAGCCATGTTGGTTGGGGTGGGGGGGGGGGGGGGGGAAAAGAGTGTGTGCTTTTTACTGAGTTATGTTAACATTTGTATTTGTTATTATAAAATCATAAATGCCTTAATAAAATATTTGAAACAAAATAAAATGTCTTCGTTCAAATAGAAGATCAATATGTGGTATAGAGTGGGGGGAAATAATCAATCCCGGACTGTAACAGGCTCGATAGCCTGAACTTTTATTTCTCTGGATTTTGTGTTTTTTGATTGAAGCTACTCTTAAAATGAGACTAAGATCATGTCATTCCAAACCCTTAATTGTTCAGCCAAAAGTATAACTTGCGTTTTTAAAATTTTTTAATGTATGCAAGTACTGTAATTCAATTAAAAAGGTTCCAATTCTTACAAGGTTTCTGGAAAATTATTTTTATCTGGTATTTCTATACTTTTATTTATAGTTTTCAACAACAAAATAACAATTTCCGGGAAGGGGGGGGGGGTGGAAAGAGGGCGGGCAGAAAGACTTTGTGGAGGAGTGTAGAACCTTGCATCCGAAAAAGATGGGCACTCTGTTGTGTTTCAGACATAAATCTTGAGATGTTTAAAATACACAAATGGAGAACATATGGAAGTATCATGGCCAGGAATAACTGGAGTTATTTTATTGTTTGGGGGAAACGAATTTTTAGTGTAGCTGCCAGTCACGAATTAAGACACTTCAATCTTCACTGTTCCTTTTTCTTTATTACACAACTAAAATGCCAGAGTTCACAGTTCTTGGCATGCCAGTAGTTCTGCTTCAGGTTGCATTGCATTGGGTTGCCCCTTTTCACCAATATCTTTAAATATGAAAACATGCAAAGTCATTAATTTATTCCATTATGAACTTATCTTTATAAAGTTTATAATTCAATTTAAATAGGTTTGCAATTAGGCAATGCACAAACATAAACATAATTCTAATCCAAGATCCAAAGGATGCAGTGAGTGGATACCACTTTCAGTAGGAACAGTGAAATTAAAAGAGAAGTTGTACTCCTTTTGTAGGATCCTTCCAACGATGTAAAGTTGTAAGAAACTAAAATAGTATTTTCAAAAGCCACAAACTGGTACTGCTGTGAACAATACGGGGACACCTTTAAGTACAATTTAAATGCACACTAATCCTCTCTTTGCAACACCACAATATTCCTTTGTTTCAGATCAAGGAAGAACTGAGGGATTACCAATACATGGAAAATGACAAACTAAAAAAGTTGCACTTATATATTCAGCAGCACATTTCAGAATGAAATAAATCACACTCGCAAATATTCTTAAGTTTCACCACAGTTTCCCCCTCAAAAAAATGCTATCAAGTACATTTAACTTAAATCATCTATTACATTTTGTCAGTCTATTTCTATTTTCCTTTCAAATACTGCACTGTAGATTCTCAAATATTAGTATTATTTTATGTACAAGATGGAAGAAACCTCCTTCCCTGCAGACCCAGTGCACATTTTATTAAAGCAGACATGCTTTAGAATTTCTGGATTTAAGCTAAAACTATTGGTTCCTCCAGTTTAGGAAAAGTCTTGCAGCCTTGACCATATCCAAATTGTGAAAGGAATAAAAAATAAGCTTACATTCTGACACACCATATTAAGTTCCTAAGACATCCCAAACCACTTCACAACAAATGAAACTTTTTCCAAGCGTAGTCACTTATGCAGACAACCAGGACCTGGCATTTGTCACTTAGGAGATTTGAGCTTTTAAAAGGCAACTATGTGAACTTATAGATGGCAAACTTTAAAAAGAATCATGTTCATCCAAATACATATGGTTCCTGCCTTGCTCATTTCTGAAGCTAACCCAATTATCCACTAATTAAAATATTTAATTTTACTGAGCTGAAAGTTGATGTAAGAGAATGCTTAAGCTCATGGGCAGCAAGGGAGGTTTACCCTGAATTGAGAAAAAGGGAGGTTTTGAATAATGATTATCAAATTACCATCAAAGCAAAGTCTGAACATTAAATCTTAAATACAAAGTATCAACTTGCATTGTTAAACTTGCGCTCTGCTTTTCAAGGGTTGGCAATAGTTGGGCCAGTGTGTTATAATTATAGTTGATGGTTTCCCATTAAAAACAAAACTGCATGGGCAAAGTCAAGTAATTACCACAATAAAAGCTGACCAGTGTAGTTTTAAATATATAAATGCCTCACTAATGTACATTTTCCAGTGTGAGGTCTATCAGCTGTGGTTGCTCCCACACCAGGAATCTTTTCAGTGGCAATGAAGATTCCCTATGGAGTTGTTCAAAGTTTTTTCTAACTTTAGATGTCAGGTAATTGGCATTGAAGCACAAATTCATTACTGCAAAAATATTGGCAGCACTAAGATTTTCTTAGCTTGACAGCTAATTATGAACAGACAATCTGATGACACGCTTCAAGTTGACATTGGTGCAGTCACTACCTGATGAAAATTAAAAATTTCCGAAGAGTGAGAGATAAACGGCAACGTTAGGAATATCCTTCTAAAAGATTTCACTGAGGAGGGGGAAGGAAATAAAAATAAACTTTAAATCAAATGTTGCATTTTTCTCCTTTAAAGAAAAAGTAGCCAAACAAATTTATTAAAGTATTGGTATCAGGTTTTGAATACCTTTGAATAATTACCCCATTGGCTTTGAAGGCTTAAAAAAAATTCAGTTTGCTTGATGATCCATTGTTTTCTAGGAACTGAGCTTCAGTGAACTTCCTTTACTGTTGTTTTATTACTGGGGCAGTCCCTAGAATGAGTACATCATTTCAGAAAAATCGTCAAGATAAATCATTTAGCAACTTAAAAAGCACACTTAAGTAGCCCATTCTTATATTATATAAAATTTCAGCCTCATGTAATTTAAGCAGATTTTATATGATGGTGGTGATGCAAATAGTAAGAGAGAATCCTCCCTCCAGCAACAGGCGTATCAGCATATCTGGTGTAAGGTGGACAAAACCAGTATACACATTTCCAGTGTCGTGGTTACCGTGTTGATCAATTGGCATTCAGTCACTCAATACATTGCTAAGCTGGCGAATCACCAAATTTAAAATCCATAAGACCATATAAGTCCATTTTAAAATATGGTCTGCGAAAAAACAAAAACTGTACTACTTCTGAATATTAACTGGCACCCAGGGTGTACAGGTCTGTGTAAAGTGCATCCCAAAACACTACACTACAGTTTTTAAAAAACTGAACAGTAAATCAGTAGCTTTTAGTGTTTCTGGACTGGTCATACTGTTCCAGCCTTAGACCTCCCCTAATATCACCCTCAAGAGATTTTGTTTTGGTGGGGGTTGGGGGTGGAATTTGGAAGAATCTGTTGAAAACTGAAGCTAAGGAAAATAAGGAACCACTGCACTCACGCTTCAATGTTTAAATTCTGAGTATTTGGGTTACGACTTTCTTTACACAAGAGATGCATTGACAAAATTTCAATTTGTCTTTTAGACACTAAGAACATAAAGTTTTTTTTTATTCAAGGAT